>NC_133335.1:163649184-164249184 GCF_042186555.1 Aquarana catesbeiana
AAACACAGAATTGTTGACATTTTTGAATATTTATTAAAAAAGAAAAACTGAAATATCACATGGTCCTATGTATTCAGACCCTTTGCTGTGACACTCATATATTTAACTCAGGTGCTGTCCATTTCTTCTGATCTTCCTTGAGATGGTTCTACACCAGGGATCCTCAAACTACGGCCCCCAGCTGTTGCAGAACTACACATCCCATGAGGCATTGTAAAACTCTGACATTCACAGACATGACTAGGCATGATGGGAATTGTAGTTCCTGAACACCTGGAGGGCCACAGTTTGAAGACCCCTGTTCTACACCTTCATTTGAGTCCAGCTGTGTTTGATTATACTGATTGGACTTGATTAGAAAAGCCACACACCTGTCTATATAAGACCTTACAGCTCACAGTGCATGTCAGAGCAAATGGGAATCATGAGGTCAAAGGAACTGCCTGTAGAGCTCAGAGACAGAATTGTGGCAAGGCACAGATCTGGCCAAAGTTACAAAAAATTTCTGCTGCACTTAAGGTTCCTAAGAGCACAGTGGCCTCCATAATCCTTAAATGGAATACATTTGAGATGACCAGAACCTATCCTAGAGCTGGCCGTCTGGCCAAACTGAGCTATCGGGGGGAGAAGAGCCTTGGTGAGAGAGGTAAAGAAGAACCCAAAGATCACTGTGGCTGAGCTCCAGAGATGCAGTCGGGAGATGGGAGAAAGTTGTAGAAAGGCAACCATCACTGCAGCCCTCCACCAGTCGGGGCTATATGGCAGAGTGGCCTAACGGAAGCCTCTCCTCAGTGCAAGACACATGAAAGCCCGCATGGAGTTTGCTAAAAAAACACCTGAAGGACTCCAAGATGGTGAGAAATAAGATTCTTTGGTCTGATGAGACCAGGATAGAACTTTTTGGCCTTAATTCTAATCGGTATGTGTGGAGAAAACCAGGCACTGCTAATCACCTGTCCAATACAGTCCCAACAGTGAAGCATGGTGGTGGCAGCATCATGCTGTGGGGGTGTTTTCCAGCTGCAAGGACAGGACAACTGGTTGCAATCGAGGGAAAGATGAATGCGGCCAAGTACAGGGATATCCTGGACGAAAACCTTCTCCAGAGTGCTCAGGACCTCAGACTGGGCCAAAGGTTTACCTTCCAACAAGACAATGACCCTAAGCACACAGCTAAAATAACGAAGGAGTGGCTTCACAACAACTCCGTGACTGTTCTTGAATGGCCCAGCCAGAGCCCTGACTTAAACCCAATTGAGCATCTCTGGAGAGACCTAAAAATGGCTGTCCACCAACGTTTACCATCCAACCTGAGAGAACTGGAGAGGATCTGCAAGGAGGAATGGCAGAGGATCCCCAAATCCAGGTGTGAAAAACTTGTTGCATCTTTCCCAAAAAAGACTCATGGCTGTATTAGATCAAAAGGGTGCTTCTACTAAATACTGAGCAAAGGGTCTGAATACTTAGGACCATGTGATATTTCAGTTTTTCTTTTTTAATAAATCTGCAAAACTGTCAACAATTCTGTGTTTTTCTGTCAATATGGGGTGCTGTGTGTACATTAATGAGGAAAAAAAATGAACTTAAATGATTTCAGCAAATGGCTGCAATATAACAAAGAGTGAAAAATTTAAGGGGGGCTGAATACTTTCCGTCCCCACTGTATGTGTGAAAGGGGCCTAAGGGTGTGAAATAAATGTTACAAGTCTGCCTGGGCTGCAATTTCAAGCGCTCCATATGAAGGCAATCACACTCCAGTGCTGCTCGCTTTGTAAAGACTGGGGAGCTGAGATCATGAAAACACAAAGTCTAAGGGAGTTGTTACATAATGAAAACCATATATATCAGATAATCCTTCAGGTGAGCTCCATATTTCAATGCTGAATACATATGTACCATAGTGGTGGCCTTTCACCACCTTTGTACTGACTGCATTGCAGCATATGACTTAAATACGGTATATTAAGCAAAATCGTATAACAAATATGCCAATAATGTAGTTTATGGATAACCTTTTTAAGTATTTTAATTTCCTATAGAAATCACATAGATGCAAATTGTTTTTATTGTTTTATTGATTTTGTTCATGTATTCTGAGAATGTTTGTTTTTCTTTAGTCTGCAGATGGCAATGTTGCATTTAGAGTCTGTGGAGCAACAGTACCTGCCAGCATAAAAATGTACATCATTCTGCTGGGTACAGTTATAATAGCAAAGCATAACCTAGTTTATCAAAATAATTTTGGCCATCACACTTTGTTGCCCAGTGTATTTCAAATTCACCAAACTATGTACGTATTTAACAGATATAGGTCTGCTTATTTCACTTTTCTCATGACATGTACACATTTGTTTTTTTTTAAAAAAAGAAAACTGTATGTGTGTCTGTGTTCATCTATACACTACTGAAAAATGTCTGTAACTCCTTGGGAATTTTGTATAACAATTTCAAACAAAATCTGACTGTAGCTGTTGAAGCCAAAATGTAAAAAAAATCAGCACAAGGGATAGTACTTACAATTAATGAGAAGTATCAGTTTTAACATTCTCTGACCAAAACACCCATGTAAGCACAGCGACACGCTTATTGTGCTGTTGGGTTAATCTAGCCACTGGCCCTGTCTTGGGCACTCATCAAGAGTGCTAACTTTGCTTGCTCTTCCCACCCTATTCTCCATTCATGGAAGCTGTGCTATACCTTCTATCAATGAAAAGTGATCTATTAATGGAGGATGGATGGCTGTATGAAAGGTTTCGGTTCATATGTTCATATATGCTTTTGGGACACCTTGTTTGTCCCAGATCTATCACAGCATTTCTGTGGTATTGAGGTCAAGACTGGGCCAATAAAATAAAGACTATTTTTTTTTAAATCAAAGTGCCGCGCTGAATATTAGTGAACATACAAGTTATATTATACCTTCACCTGCAAATGCATGTTTCAAAGATGCGTATAGCGCACATACAAATAAATTGCACCTGTACTAATAAACAATCAAATTAATTATTGTGATTATATCAATATTAATAAATCATAACACGTGACATGCATGCATTAAAGTGCTATTGTGCTAATAATACAAACAATATAACCTTGTGTACAATGGTAATATCCCATGTGCCTAATACGCGCTCAATATTTAATGTCCATAGTAAACAATCCTTAGAATGTTCCAAATAAAGTGAATAAGAATAAATCCTTATGATGGTGCTCCAAACTTGGTAGTAAGTGCCAACACACTCGTGTTGTAATTATCCTCACCTCAGGGCGCGTGACTGCACAATCAAGTTTGGTCAATACACGCAGTTTAACCACTCCTGGGCTCTGTGTAGTATGGACCTTGCAGGTTCCTGACCCGTTATAGGATATAATCCTTGATGCATATAAGAGAAGACAACTAGATGGTGTTTTATTGTTTAAATACACATTTAATTTAAAAATCCCCATCCAGGGGATGTAGCTCACTAATCTATATCCAGCAAAATAGTTTATAACCCAATGGAAGCCGTATGTCCATTTGTTTGATCACAGCAGGTTAACCTAACGCTACTGCTTCTGCCTGCAGGACGGTTAAGGCAGAAGCAGCAGCATTAGGTTAACCTGCTGTGATCAAACAAACAGACCTACGGCTTCCATTGCGTTATAAACTATTTTAGTTTTTTCGTTTTGTTTTATTAAAATGTGTTTGTAAACAATAAACCACCATCTAGTTGTCTTCTCTCATAGATGTAGCACCCTGATAGGAGATTAATTGATTTCACCCTAATTCTGGAATTGCTGCACTTCTCTCTTCTGTCACTAGATGGCCAGGTATCTGGTGGCAAGGGCAACAAAACAAGGGCATTGTAAGGACAGATTAGGAATAGATGGAGTATCTCAGCCAATGGGCAGGGATCTTCTTGGGTCCCTTGGCCTGCTGGGAGAGCCTATTTATTTGGGTGAGGTCAGGTGATCAGGGTTCTGTGCAACCTGGACGGCTGTCTGGGTGGATGTGTGTTGTACTGCCCCGGGCTGTACAACACAGAGCCTGAGGCCTATCCTGGGGACATCTGGCTGCTAGGCTGTCTGAGAGCCTATCCAGAAGCAGGAGAGCAGCGCAGGGTTGGGACTGCAGCTTGCCATCCAACCAGAAGTGAAGGTTCTGCCAGCCGGAGAGCCTGTCGTGGTCAAAGGTAGAGGGGAAGCTGTCACCACTAAGGGTCCACCCACCTTGTTCCCAGGGACCACCGTGAGTAGCTGAAGCAAGTACCAGAGCAGTATTCTCACCAATCATGGGACAGTGAAGAATTGGGAAACTTCAGCAGGTGTCAAGCCAGGGACCAGCCAGCGGAGGTGATGCTTGCGGATTAGTCTTGTGTGCCAAGCCAGGGACTGAGCAGGCCAGTGGGGTGATGCTTGAGGAGTATCTGTGAGTGCCAAGCTAGGGATCCAGCAGGGATGCGGGGGTGACGCTTGAGGAAGCTACTCAGGGAGAAGATTGGAAGAGCTCAGGAGATCCAGTGGCAGTGGATCAGCGGGTCTAGGTGATAGACTGGGAGCTCTGTTGAGTGAAGATCGAAAGAGGAGCATGTGGAGGAAGTGAAAGAGTTCATGGCAACCATTGTTAGAAACTGTTTCAAGATTGTTGCCATAGAAGACAGCAGCCCTACTCATGCAGATGTGGTGTCTTGCTGGATGCCATTCCCTGCGTGGCTGTCTACTTGTAGAAGTCTCAGAGTCTGCTAAATTAACATTGCAGCTACTAAAGGGTGTCCTGGCCCTAAACCTCTCTCCCACAGTTCTGTTTAAGAGACAATAAATCTCTTTGCATTCAAGAAGTGTCTGGCGCCCATTAATGTACCTTGCATTGCACCCACCATGCCTCGTAACCCACTCTTCATGGAAGGATGTCAGCTGTCCCTGACTCTGGAGCAGGGACGGACTGATAACTCATCGGGCCACCGGGCAATAGGAGATTATGGGGCCCCCAGGCAATCAGAGATTATGGGGCAACAGTATACAATCACACGGTATACACAGACAGATGAAAAAAAAACAGATTTGTACATACTGTCCCTGGTTTTACTGAGGCTGGCAACCCTGATGGGGCCCCCTAGTGGCCCAGGGCCCTCGGGCAGTGCCCGAGTGGCTCAATGATCAGTCCGCCCCTGCTCTGGAGGTCACCATTAGGCCAGGGAAGGCTCAGGACTTGGCTACATATGCTTTCAGGAACCTGCAAGGTCCATACTACACAGAGCCCAGGAGGAGTTCAACTGCATGTATTTGACCAAACTTGATTGCGCAGTCACACGCCCTGAGGTGAGGATAATTACAAGCGTGTTGGCACTTATTACCAAGTTTGGGGCACCATCATAAGGATTTATTCCTATTCACTTTATTTGGAACATTCTAAGGATTGTTTACTATGGACAATATTGAGCGCGTATTAGGCACATGGGATATTACCATTGTACACAAGGTTATATTGTTTGTATTATTAGCACAATAGCACTTTAATGCATGTATGTCACGTGTTATGATTTATTAATATTGATATAATCACAATACATATTTTGATTGTTTATTAGTACAGTTGCAATTTATTTGTATGTACGCTATACGCATCTTTGAAACATGCATTTGCAGGTGAAGGTATAATATAACTTGTATGTTCACTAATATTCAGTGCGGCACTTTGATTTTAAAGATATATGCAGCACAACTATATGAGACTGTGAACAGTGAGTGTCAGCAGCTGGAAAATATTTAGATATTTATTTTATTGGTTTAGTTGGCTCGCAAGATTTTTTAGTTGTCTTATGAATATTTTTTTGTCTGTGGCTGGGTTCACACAGGAGAATGCAGTGGCTCACAGCTGGAGTCCTCTATTCTCCGTTTCAGGTCTGATTTCAGCCCGAATTTTTGGCTGAATTCGGACCTGAAATGGACCAGAAGACGCACAGGGCTCCTGTGCAATTTGCACCGGTGCCACTCCGGAGATGTGTGAACCGGCTCCATAGAGAGCGGGTCACAATCTACTGCTATGCGAATTGGAAGCGGGGAGAACTGCATCCGATTCGCAATAGTGTGAACCCAGCCTTAGTCAAACCTTTAACAATTTACTCCCGTGCATTGGATCATGGTTGATCATTGCCATGTTGTGTGACTAGGAAGCCAATGAAGAAGAAGACTTTTTTTTTTTGCGAGCCCAAGAAGTATTTGTGTTTTGGGGACTAGTGCTAATCTCTAAAGAGGTACTAGGAAAAACTATACCACCAGTGTTTATTAATCTTTTTTTAGATGGGTTGCCCCCGACTTCACTACTGTGACATGGGACATGTCGAATAGCAGCAGCGCCTGTAAATCTTGAAGCAAGCAAATAATTCCCTTACCGCCATATTTGCAAATCAAGCAAGAGATATCCATTATGTAGTGATAGTTCTTATTTATCCTTTTAAAACAAAACAAAAAAAAAAACATATATTAACAGTGCACAAAGCACCACGTACAAATGTTCTGTTCATCATGACCAGCTGCTCTCAGCATAATTGCATCTGATGTTTCCCAACATATTCCATCAGAATAATTTCATCAGAGACTGGAGTCTTGCTACACTGTAATTACACATTCTTGGGTACTATAGAAATCTGGACAGTGGTAGCAAACAAGAGCTGAACAAATAGCTAGAAATAATTATCATACTGACAAGTAGCATAGCTTAGCGAATACAGCCTTTTTTGTGGGAAAAAATAGCAATTTAGTAGTATGATTAGACAGATTTATAAATGAGACTTTCAACTTTTAAATAGGCATTTCATGTAAAAAAAAAAAAAAAAAAAAAAACACTGCCTCGGATTTAAACAATTATTGAACATTGGTGGTTGTCAGTGTAAATACAAAGTTGGTGGTGAATGTTGGGGCACACACACTTCTGGATTTCACCTGGAGTGTCTCAGGTGCATTCAATCAGAGCAGAATACTCCTGACTGTCCGTGGCCATTTGGAGTGGTGCCTTTCATCTGGCTGGCTGGAAGCTATTTTTCTGGGTCCCTCACATGTCACTCCGCAGCCAAATGGTGCAACTTGGGATACCACAAAAGATAAAGAGAAAAAAAAGAGACAGAGGCAGGGGGAAGAGTTCCTTATGATATACAGTAGTAGTTTGACAGATATTTGGATGAAAATGAAATATATGATGAAAAGGTAAATTACAATGGTGTGCTTTGAATCCAGGCTGGAAAAAATACTTTTGTAGGTCCAGCCTACTACTGGTTTGTTCACTTTGTTGCCACTCAAGCCCTGAAGGGGGCACCGCCCAGAAACGTATTGGCTACCTTTTGAATTGTACCCTTGACCTTTGATTGAATAAAGTTGTATCTGGACCTCTTAGCAGAGGTGTGGTGCTTCAATTTCCCTGTCAAAAGATTTTATTTAATATACAACAATCAGCAAAACGTACATGTTGAATAATTGCATATTACATAGCAAAATTAAAGATAAGTAGAAAAAAACAAGAGAAAACAAATCATATTTAAACATTACATTGTATATATAAAGGAATTAGTGTGGGGAGTCTAAAGACTGTTTGTTATTGTTGAATTAATCAGCCAATATAAAGCTAAAGATTAAAGATATACAATGAGAACAATTCATTACATTGTAAAGAGAACAATGAAGTTCAATAATACCATGTTCACAAGCAATAGAGAAAAAGAAAGGTGGGGGACAGAAAAGAAGAGAGTAGAAATAGACAGGAATGTAGAAGAAGAGAGAGGAGAGGGGGAGAAAGAGTTCACCAGATTGTCAGAGACCCATATGGAAATGAGTAAAGACTAAGACCAGTGAATTTTAAATACTACCATGGCAATAGGACTTTTTCACCCATAGATGATGCGGTGAAAAATTGAATCCATGGGTTCCATAATTTCTCAAATTTTGGTATAAGATTATTTTCTTAGCCATTTTAGAGTGAATCATGAAATTATTCATTCTATTTTTTGTCTCAGCCACTCCTAGTAAAGGGGATTTCCAGGCTTTCGCAATTGTTTGTTTAGCGGCTGTCAGTAGTTACATCAAAAGCTTAAACTGTATATGTGTTAGATATACTAGTTTTAAGTTGAACAAAGCCATGGTAGGATCAGGGTGAATTTTAAATTTGAACATTTCAGAGGCTATGCCAAAAATTTTCTTCCAGAAGGTCTGGGCTACCGTGCAGGCCCACCAGACATGCAATTGTGTGCCCAGGTCTGGGCAACCACGAAAACAAAGAGCTGAGTAAGTTGGAACATAATTTGTGATTCTAGAAGGTACTAGGTACCAACGAGTCTGAACTTTGTAATTTGTTTCCATCGCTAAAATGTTATCAGAAGATGTTTTAGTGGCCAGCCAGATATTTGACCATTCCATATCCTCAAGAGTTTGTCCTAGGTCCTCCTCCCATTTCTGAACATAGGATGGTTTATCTAAATTAATATTAGCCAGTAAATGGGAGTAGATAGAGGAAATTTGTTTCTTGGCACGTGGATCTTTTATACAAGTGAATTCAAACTTAGTAAATTGGTGTAGAGGAGTGTCTGTATTTGTGAAAGGTGTGAACATTTTTTTGATCTGAACAGATATCGGAATGTTTCTGACGGAGGTATTCCGAATGTTTCACGTAATTCTGGAAACAGTGTAATGTTGGAAGGTGTGACGAATTTATGTAGTCTCGAGATTTCCATGGAGTCCCTTATTTTAAACGAAAAATTTGGGGTTTTTAGTGAAACAAGGATTGGTGATAAAGCATCAGTGGAAAGGAGAAACGTTTTTCCCATATTAACTTTTACAGGAGAGAATTTCCCTTCCTAGGGGTAGATTTAATCTCACTTCTTGTTGTCTCCTTCCGTTTGCAAGTAGGAGTCGTTTGTAATTTAGACGTTTGAAAGTAGGGGCCTGCCCTATATACTCTGCAGAAATTTGGGCCTTAGGTGTTGCCACAACCCTGTAAGCTCTCACAGGGCCCTGCTGTGAAATATTAGATCAAGAATTGTAATTACATGCCCCTGTTGAACAGGGGCAGAAAAATTGGGCCTTTGGTGATGGTGGTGGTGGTGTTGCCACAACACTGTATGTCCTCACAGTTACTCTTGGTGGGAGCTGGAAGGGGCTCTGCTGTGAAATATTAGATCAAGAATTGTAATTACATGTCCCTGTTGAACAGGGGCAGAAAAATTGTGCCTTAGGCACTGGTGCTGGTGCCACAACACTGCAACCCCTCACAGATACTCTAGTTGGAGCGCAGGAACGAGCCCTGCTGCAAAGTATTGCATCAAAAATTGTAATTACACACCCCTGTTAAACAGGGGCTGAAAAATTGGGCCTTAGGCACTGGTGCTGGTGCCACAACACTGCAACCCCTCACAGATATTCTAGTTGAGCGCAGCAACGAACCCTCCTGCAAAATATTGCATCAAAAATTGTAATTACACGCCCCTGTTAAACAGGGGCGGAAAAATTGGGCCTTAGCCACTGGTGGCGGCGCCCAGAATAAAAAATGTTCTTACAAGCTATCAGCATGATCATTGAAGAGGAAGAGGGTAATCACTCAGCATAACAGGATAGTCACTCAGCATCAGCATAGGCAGTCTTGAAGGGATCTGACATTTCAAAAAAAATTATTCGGTTACATCAGCATCAGGTGCTTGGTAGCTGGTGCTGATCCAAGACTGATTCATTTTTATGAAGGTCAGTCGATCGACCGAGTTGGTGGACAGACGCACCTTGTGATCGGTTACAAAGCCTCCAGCAGCACTGAACGCTGGATGCAGGACAGGCCAGTAGCTCAATTGCATACTGTGCAAGCTCTGGCCAGTGATCCTTCCTCAAGACCCAGTAACCCAGAGGATTTTCGGTGGGAAAGGGTGTCCAAGTCAGATCTTGCCCCTAGGTATTCCAGCATCATGTAAAACAGACGCTGGCGAAAAAAAAAATTGTCTGAACGCATCAGTCAGACAGCCACCTTCTCCACTGCTCCTTCTTTGACTGACCTAAGCCTCAGCAACACATTGTCCAGGAACAGGAGTTTGTAACCTCCCAGTCTCTGGGAACGTGTTGCACAGACCTTTCTGCAAGGCCTCCCGAAAATGTTTCATCCTCTGCTCCCTCTGCGACAGCAAGATAAGGTCTGCAACCTTACCCTTGTAACGTGGATTAAGGAGGGTTGCCAGCCAGTATTGATCCTTCTCCTTGATACCACAAATACAAGGATCCTTCCGCAGGCTTTGTAGGATCAGGGAGGCCATGCAGCGTAGGTTTGCTGTGGCATTCGGTCCGGAGACCTCTGGGTCACTAAGGATGAAATGATCCGCAGCCACCTCCTCCCAGCCACGTACAAGTCTATGGGTTTCTTGGGACTGTAAATGATCCCTTAAAGACTGCTGCTGATGCTGAGTGCCAGGCTCCACCTCCATGCTAACACAATCCTCCTCCTCCTCGTCCTCTTTCTGTGTGATCGGCAGGCACGCAGGAACACTGTCTGGATAAAGGGGGCCTTGAGAGCTAAGGAAGTCCTCCTCTTCCTGCCTCTGCTCTACCTCAAGTGCCCTGTCCATTATTCCATGTAGCGTGTGCTCCAACAGGTGGACAAGAGGGACAGTGTCACTGATGCATGCACTGTTACTGCTCACCATCCTCGTGGCCTCCTCAAACGGTGACAGGACAGTGCATGCATCCCTGATCATGGCCCACTGGCGTGGGGAAAAAAAACAAGCTCCCCTGACCCTGTCCTAGTGCCATAGTCACACAGATACTCATTGATGGCCCTCTGCTGCGTGTGCAGCCGCTGCAGCATGGCCAATGTTGAGTTCCACCTGGTGGGCATGTCACAGATTAGGCGGTTCTTGGGCAGGTTAAATTCCTTTTGGAGGTCTGCCAGCCGAGCACTGGCATTATATGACCGGCGGAAATGCACACAGACTTTCCTGGCCTGCCTCAGGACATCCTATAAGCCCGGGTACCTGCCCAAGAACCGCTGCACCACCAAGTTAAGGACATGAGCCAAACAGGGCACATGGGTCAGTTGTCCCTGTCAGAAGGCGGAGAGGAGGTTGGTGCCATTGTTGCAAACCACCATTCCTGCCTTAAGTTGGCGTTGCGTCAACCACCTCTGAACCTGCCCCTGCAGAGCTGACAGAATCTCTGCCCCAGTGTGGCTCCTGTCCCCCAAGCACACCAGCTCAAGCACCGCATGGCATCTTTTGGCCTGCCTACTTGCGTAGCCCCTTGAACGCCTACGGAGCACCGCTGGTTCCGAAGACAAAGCACAGCAATAGGCCATGGAGGAAGAAGAAGAGGAGGGGGTGGAGGAGAGAGGTGTGTCAGAATCACCAGTACTGGCATTTTGGAGGCATGGTGGCGGAACAATCTCCAACACTACTGCACCTTGTCCTGCATCCTTCCCAGCTGCCAGCAGAGTCACTCAATGCGCCGTGAAACTTAGGTAACATCCCTGTCCATGCCAGCTGGACCATGAGTCAGCAGAAATATGCACCTTACCACTGACCGCCCTGTCCAGCGAGGCCAAGACATTGCCTTCCACATGCCGGTGGAGAGCTGGAATCGTCTTCCGTGAGAAAAAGTGGCGTTTGGGAACCTGTCACTGAGGAACCGCCCATTTCACAAACTCACGGAAGGGGGCAGAGTCTACCAACTGAAAAGATAGCAGTTGAAGTGCTAGCAATTTTGCCAAGCTAGCATTCAACCGCTGGGCATGTGGATGGCTGGGAGCGAACTTCTTTCGGCGGTGCAGCAGCTGGGGCAGGGAAATTTGCCTGGTACAATCTGATGTTGGTGTACCGAGAGTAGATTGCCCGCAAGTACTTGGCTGTGACACACCTAATTCTACACCTTCATTCCTCTCAGTGCAGGTCTCAGAGAGGACTGAAGGTATAGTGGGGTTGGAGATCCCAGCTGATGAGGAGCAAGGAGAGGTCCTCTTTGTTCTTTGGTGTGGGTCTTTTAGGTACGCTTGCCAACGAACTGCATGGCAGGTCAACATATGTCTGGTCAAGCATGTGGTGCCCAAGCGGGAGATGTTTTGGCCATGCGAGATATGCTTGAGACATATGATGCAAATAGCAGCGGTGGGATCTGATGCACTCGCCTCAAAAAAGGCCCACACCAAAGAACTTTTGGAATAACGAGCAGAGACATCAGCGTCCTGCACGTGTGGAGCCCTGCGGTGTGATGCAGTCAGTGTGCTGCCCTTAGGCATATATATATATATATATATTGTGGCAGAGCAAGGCTCTGTCCCTATGGAAATGGGGTTAAAGTAGACACAGAGTCTGCATATTGGCTGAGTGCAGAGCTACAGAGTGTAAATTTGAAATGGAGAAAACTGCTCTGGCAGTTTTCTCCAGGTTTTGCTAGTTCCTTATGGGGCTCTGTAGTTTGGAGATCCTTCAGAGTCTTGGGTGGGATGGGATCTCCAACCCTGTGTCCGGGTCTTGTGGACAGCCAGCAGGGTGTGTGCCCAGGTGCACACAGCCCATATAACGAGGGATTGGTGAGAGCAGAAAGAGTGGAGGAAGGTGAAGTTGGAGCAGTGGCTGCTAGTAAGTGTCTCTGTGTGAGAATAGATGCTGTGTGCGTTGAAGGGCTTCAAAGCTGTGTGCGTCCAAGGAGCCAGATGCTGTGTGCGTTGAAGGGCTTCAAAGCTGTGTGCGTCCAGGGAGCCAGAAGCTGTGTGCATTGAAGGGCTGTAAAGCTGTGTGCGTCAAAGGAGCCAGAAGCTGTGTGCATTGAAGCTCTTGAAACTGTGTGTGACCAAGGAGCCTAAGACTGTGTGCATCCAAGCAGCTTGTTTGAGGGGCCTGTTCCCTATAGCAGCAATACTGCTGAAGAGTAGCCAGGTGGGCTAGCATTTTCATTTGGATTTTCTATTGTATTTACTTGCTGAAGCTTGGACCCCTGCGTGGGATTCCTGGATGGACTTTTGTTGTTTTTTCCTTTAATAAACGTGGGCTACCAGGCCCTTAACTATAAATGCCTCTCTGATGTGGACTCACTGCACTAAAACGCATCTATCCACTTGAGCTGAACAATCCCCAATGTCACAAGTGGTGCTCGAATGCGGGCATGTAGACGGTTGAATCTAGGTCCTTGCTCCATGGTGAGTCGCATCAGGAACTACTGCTAGCTGTGTGTGGCAGCCAGGCGAACAGCATTGCACAGAAGTTTGATGGACTGTGTTGCATGCAGGTTGTGTACCTGTGAAAGGAGAATCGCATAATTTTTCTCTTTGTGTTGCATGCAGGTTGTGTACCTGTGAAAGGAGAATCACATATTTTTTCTCTCTGTGTTGCATACAGGTTGTGTACCTGTGAAAAGAGAATCGCATATTTTTTCTCTCTCTGTGTTGCATGCAGGTTGTGTACCTGTGAAAGGAGAATCACATATTTTTTTTCTCTTTGCTGTGAAGTGTGTTGCAAGTTGCTGTGTGTGTAAGACAGCAAGCATGGGGCGTTCCAAACAGAAAAAGGAAGCAATCCTTGCTGAAGCAAGGGAAAGGGTTCTATGGCTAGAGGGTATTTCACCACATGCCCCAGCCACGCCAGAGAATTTTTCCAAGTGTGAAATTTCTGTGACCTGGGGTAAATTAATCATGTCATCCCCAGTTAAAAAGGAAGTGAAAGAAGTTTCCCCTGGCAACAGGAAGCCAGGTGGACAACAGCGTGTGAAAAAGAGGAATATGGTCATCTGTGGAAGCAATGTCCAGGCCAACAGGGATGTCGGGGATCCAAGGAGTCTGTCTGCTGATGGTCATGACCAGTGGTATCCCTTGGCAACAGAGAGCCAGTCATTAAGGAGATTCCAAGAAAGTAAAGTTCAGCTACCAGTACCGTGCTTGGAATGTGGTCAAGTGGGGCATGGAATTTTTACTTGCCCAAGGTTCTGGAACAACGCTGAAGAGTTTGGAAAGGCTGCAGTGTCGTCCTGTGGCCACACAGAGGAAGTAGCTGGTATGGATGCAGCTGAGAGACGGCGCACTCAAGTGAAGGGTATGATGCCAGCCACTGAAAATGGTAAGACTGTTTCAGTTTGTGGGACTGAACTTAGTGAAATGGGAGTGTGTCCAGCGGGGAGATCCGCAGTGCAAATGGACATAGACTTGCTGCAGCGTGCTACCCGGAGCAGTGGGGAGGCACATGGTGAAGCCCAGCTGACAGCAAGTTTAAAGACTCAAATGGACATGGGGACTATGCATGTGCCTGCTATAATCCAACAGAGTGCTGGAGAGGTTAAAGTAGGGGTGACCAAAACTGTTCTTGTGCCATGTTCCCTAGTGACAGGTGCTGCAGAGTTGCCCAGGGAAACTTCAGAGGAGCTTGCAGTGATGGAGCAGAGAGTTTCCCAGGTCAGCTATGGAGCTGCCCAAGGAGGAAAGAGTTCCCCTTTAAAGATAGAGGGTGATGTGAGGAGAGGCTCACAGGCTGTGGTTGGTAATAGACAATCCACAAATGTAGCAGTTATGTCTATACGTAATGAAAATTCAGATGGTTATGCTGACAAATGTGTTACTGTTGGCAAATGTGATGGTATTGGTGATAATGACATTGAAAAATGTGTTCCCTTTAATGTCATGTCTGAAAATGTTGCAAATGTGTTCACTGACAATGATCGGAGTAGGATATCTCCCGTGACAACCAGAAGCGCAGGCTTGTCCATGGAAGTCTCATGGGGTCTCCATGTGTTGGAGCCAGAGGTGTTCCAGGATGGCTGTGGTGCTACTCTGGTGAAGCAAAGGAAGACTGAGTCACACAGTGAGAGTGTGCGGGCGCAGCCCCACAACCCTAAGTGTAACCCAGTTGTCAAGGGGTTAATTCAGCCTGCAAAAGCTGAAAGTGCAGAGCTGTGTGTGTCAGTAGCGCCCCCAGAGCAGGTAGGGCAAAAGCATGTATTACAGCCTACCTTGTCAGATGATGTGTCAACCCAAGGGGATATGTATAGAAATGACACAGGTGATGTTTTGGCTAGTGAATCCCAGGTTCCTGTGGGGCCTTCTAGAGTAAGTGATGGAACCACAATAGACTGGGATAATTGGTATGAGAATGCAATCGCAATATTAAATAATGTGGTGGACATAACACCTGCTATGCCCAATGGAGGGATCGCAGATCGGCTGGTGCTCAAGGACACGTTTGTCCCTGCGAAGGTTAATGCCCTCCAGTCTGAAGGAACTGTTCAGGGTGCTGGCAAAGCAGATGTGTTGTCCACAGCCCCACAGCTCAAGTGTGAAGGTGACAATGTGACTTATAATGACCTGCAGTGGCTCACTGACACTGGTACAGAAGGGAAAAGTGTGAGACATGTGTCTGACAGCGCTCCAGGGGAGCAACAGGCTGTGATGAGGGGTACCTCCAAGGAGGTGGAGGTCTCTTCAAATGTCTCAAACTCAAAAGCTGCAGTGGATGAGCCCCTCCATGTCTTGGACAGGGAAAAAGACCTTAGAAAGGTCTGGTATTTAGACATGGGATGTTTAGAGATGACAGAGACCTTATTTGAAATGCTGGAGTTGGTAAAAACGCACTCATTGTACACTTGGGTGTCTCCACCGCAGTCGGACCAGGTGGTGCTGCGTAGTACCAATGGGTGGAGCCAGGTGGTACAGACTGTGCTGGGAAGTCTTGATCTACAATGGTATTGGTGGGGCCAATGCTTATTAACAGTGTGGCAAATAGTCTTAAGGTTCTCTGAGAGGGTGCTCCCAGTTACTGAGTGGTATGGAAGGCGCCCAGGAGAACTGTTGGAGACATCAAAGGTCTCTCCGGCTGGTGTAGTGACTATAAACATCTCTGCTGGTGTGGTCCGAGGTGCGGCTGAGCTGTGGTCAATAGAGGGCGTGGATACTGTCTCACCCGCTGAACCTCATGAGAAGGTAGGGCCCAAAATAGACGCAGCACTAGCAGAGATGCTTTCTATCACTCAGAAAGTGGTACAACTTAAAGTACCCGGAGACACTGTAAAGGAAAGTGCTAATGTTGGTTGCTGCAACAATGTAATGTGTACATCAGAAAGGAGTAGTTTGTGCTTGGATCAGTGTCATTTGTTAGATCAGTTACCCATGGAGTGTTGGACAACAGGTGAGGTGAAGCTGTGCTATGGACCCGTGGGGTGTAATCACTTGCCTGTGTTTTGTCCCTCCTCAGGTCTGGTCCTAACAACAAGTACTGAGATAGATGGCACTGATTGTGTTCGACAGGATGTCATTGAAATGTATGATCTGCTAATGTTTGGTGCTGTTAAAAGTGACGTGGTTGCCGTGGGTAACCAGAGAGAGGTTTTTGAACCTGAAAGACCTGTGGTGAAAGATAAAACTGACGTCTGTAAGCTGAAAGGTAGGATCAGGGAAGGCAGAGTTCCCCCAAGAGAGGAGAGTATGCTCAGGAACCCCAAGAGAAGAAAGGGAAGGCAGAGTATAAGGAATTATAGGACCCTGTCAAGATCCAAGGTGGGACGTACCTGGAAGCACACCCGAAAAAAGGGTTGGGCCTACGTGGCTAATGGCCAGCACAGAGGTGTCCCAACTGCTATGGTGGGTGCAGGTGTTTCTCCCTCCGGATCGAAACAAGAGGGGGGGGTATGTGGCAGAGCAAGGCTCTGTCCCTATGGAAATGGGGTTAAAGTAGACACAGAGTCTGCATATTGGCTGAGTGCAGAGCTACAGAGTGTAAATTTGAAATGGAGAAAACTGCTCTGGCAGTTTTCTCCAGGTTTTGCTAGTTCCTTATGGGGCTCTGTAGTTTGGAGATCCTTCAGAGTCTTGGGTGGGATGGGATCTCCAACCCTGTGTCCGGGTCTTGTGGACAGCCAGCAGGGTGTGTGCCCAGGTGCACACAGCCCATATAACGAGGGATTGGTGAGAGCAGAAAGAGTGGAGGAAGGTGAAGTTGGAGCAGTGGCTGCTAGTAAGTGTCTCTGTGTGAGAATAGATGCTGTGTGCGTTGAAGGGCTTCAAAGCTGTGTGCGTCCAAGGAGCCAGATGCTGTGTGCGTTGAAGGGCTTCAAAGCTGTGTGCGTCCAGGGAGCCAGAAGCTGTGTGCATTGAAGGGCTGTAAAGCTGTGTGCGTCAAAGGAGCCAGAAGCTGTGTGCATTGAAGCTCTTGAAACTGTGTGTGACCAAGGAGCCTAAGACTGTGTGCATCCAAGCAGCTTGTTTGAGGGGCCTGTTCCCTATAGCAGCAATACTGCTGAAGAGTAGCCAGGTGGGCTAGCATTTTCATTTGGATTTTCTATTGTATTTACTTGCTGAAGCTTGGACCCCTGCGTGGGATTCCTGGATGGACTTTTGTTGTTTTTTCCTTTAATAAACGTGGGCTACCAGGCCCTTAACTATAAATGCCTCTCTGATGTGGACTCACTGCACTAAAACGCATCTATCCACTTGAGCTGAACAATCCCCAATGTCACAATATATATATATATATATATATATATATATATATATATATATATATATATATATATATATATATACACACACACACATACATTAGACTAAGTGCAGCTAACTGACTCGACCTGCCTACGCTATCTAACTTAAATCAAATGACACTCTCTCTCTCTCTCTGTCTATCTCTCTCTTAAGCTGGAACACATTACACAGGGCACACGTGCAGGCGGCCTTATATAGTATGGGGCGTGTACTAAACCCCCTGAGCCATAATTGGCCAAAGCCTCCTTGGCTTTGGCCAATTACGGCTCTCTGTACACACAGCGCTGTGATTGGCCAAGCATGCGGGTCATAGTGCATGCTTGGCAAATCAGCCAGCAATGCACTGCGATGCCGCAGTGAACTATGGGCCGTGCCACTCAAATTTGGTTGTGGAGTTCACACGTTTGGGTGTGGAGTGATAAGGCTTAAATACTTAAACATGTTTCTGTTTGAACTAAGATTTAACTATTAACTATTAATACTAAGAGGTCCTTTAGGAAATGTTATAACTTCAGAACATAAAGAAAAATCCGTTAAATATGCCATAAATGGCTATGGTTCAAGTATTCAGTGTTAATACTCAAAATATATGGGAAAAGGACTGTGGAGTCCAAATGGGGTCTATGTGACTCTGGTTATCAGTACATATGCCCCGTACACGCGGTCGGACATTCCGACAACAAAATCCTAGGATTTTTTCCGACGGATGTTGGCTCAAACTTGTCTTGCATACACACGGTCACACAAAGTTGTCGGAAAATCCGATCGTTCTGAACGCGGTGACGTAAAACACATACGTCGGGACTATAAACGGGGCAGTAGCCAATAGCTTTCATCTCTTTATTTATTCTGAGCATGCGTGGCACTTTGTGCGTCGGATTTGTGTACACACGATCAGAAATTCCGACAACGGATTTGGTTGTCGGAAAATTTTATAGCAAGCTCTCAAACTATGTGTGTCGGAAAATCCGATGGAAAATGTGTGATGGAGCCTACACACGGTCGGAATTTCCAACAACAAGGTCCCATCACACATTTTCCGTCGGAAAATCCGACCATGTGTACGGGGCATTAGAGTCTTCCTGTTCCAGCGGAGGGGGGGGGGGGCAATACAGCTCCTCTTGATAGCCTGATGGTTTCCAGGAGTGTTGGATGTAGATCTTCTACGGGTAAGGTTAGTAGATTGTGACTTATCTACTAGGTGTAGATCTTGCAAAACCCAGCTGCAATTCTTCAGGAGATCTGCAGGTAAATGTAGAACCGTGATGTGTGAATCTGATGGAGAACGGTAATCCCCATTGGTAAATGATATGGTGATTCTGTAGTAC
Source organism: Aquarana catesbeiana (assembly GCF_042186555.1). Lineage (NCBI taxonomy): Eukaryota > Metazoa > Chordata > Amphibia > Anura > Ranidae > Aquarana > Aquarana catesbeiana. Next base: position 163,667,965 of record NC_133335.1, read on the forward strand.
TGTCAATTGGGGCTTCATCGATCGCCTCTTATTGATGGTCAGCTGGGACAGATCAGTAAATAACTGATAGTCATGACCTTGAAAGGATAGGTTATGTTTTTCTCTGGCTGCTGACATTAATCCTTTGTGCGATAGTAATGAAGTTTCGTTATGATATCACGTGGAGGGCCATCTATTTTCTTTGGCGCCAATGCTCGGTAGACCCTATCCATCTCTAGGCGCTCAATAGGTATAGCCGGCTGCAGTTCCTGAAATAGGGCTGTTACAGTCAAAGGTAAATCAGTTACCATCTCAGGGATTCCTCTAATACAAATGTTTGAGCCCCTGGCCCTATTCTCATAATCCTCTTTAAGGTTTTCTATTTCTTTCATATTATCTTGTACAAAAAGTTCAATTTCTTCAAATTTACTTTCTAATACATCTGTATGTGTGCTCAATTCTCTAATTTCTTTTGTAAAGCTGCTTGTAATATGTTCTGCTGTTACTTTAAGTGCCTTTTGTAACATTCTCTTAAATAGCTTTAAAGGCACAGGCGAAGCAAATACATTCTTAGTTTAAAGAATCTTGTGGGGGGAAAAGTTCTATATCAGAATCATCTGGTGAGGTTATCTGTACAGAAAGCTGCTTTACCTTGTGTAAGCGCTCTGAGGTGTTGTGTGAGATAAATCTGTGAGGCAGAGGCTGATGCCATTCTGGCTGCAGCCCGTGACTGTGACTCCTTCATGGAAGACGATTTAAACTTGTTTCTGCTGCCCCCTAGCACCATTTTACCTGTGTCAGTTCAGTCCCCGGGATCACGGGAATAAGCCCAAGGTAATGGTGGAAGTTATAGATCATTATGTAACAAATTTGTGTTTAAGTTATATGTGAACCCACAACCCATTCTGTTTAAAATAGAAATAAAAGGCAAAACATTTGTTTATAGATCTAATAAAAAATAATTGTTCCCCCTTTTTTTTATAAGTGATCACATACCCTCTGTTTTCAGCTGCATAAGAGCTAGGAGAGGAGAAACAGCAGGAAACTAGGCTTCCCAGTGAATGGCTTTGCAGAGGGGGTGTGTCAGGTCATATCTGATCATTGGAGAACAGCAGGGGCATCGGGAGGGGAGGGGCTGGGGGGGCTGAAGCCCCGAATGTGACCACGAAAAGCCCCGAGTCTCAGGCATGCAGCTTTCCATTGTTAGCCCCTAGCGGCGAACGCCGGGACCGATCTGATCCCGAGCGCCGCCGAGTGTCATAGCAGGTCCCACCTTCTGGAGCCTGCAACGCCTATGATGGACGTCCCACTGGTCCAATGCTGGGACCGCGAGACATGTCACATCATCATAGGCACTGCAGGCTCCAGAAGGCGGGAATTACAATGTGGCCGGTGCGCCACATCCCCGGTCAGCGCTCGGACAGGCATCTCTCCTCTCCTCCTCCTCTGACTGCCTGCTGTGACACCGCACACCATGGCTGAGCTGAGGTAGGTCAGACAGTGTATGTAAATGTCAGTGTATGTAGGTCAGGCAGGTCAGTGTAGGTAGGTCAGTGTAGGTAGGTCACTACCGTCAGTGCAGGTAGGTCAGTGTATGTAGGTCACTACGGTCAGTGTAGGTAGGTCACTACCGTCAGTGTATGTAGGTCAGTGTATGTAGGTCACTACCATCAGTGTAGGTAGGTCAGTGTAGGTAGGTCACTACCGTCAGTGTAGGTAGGTCAGTGTAGGTAGGTCACTACCGTCAGTGTAGGTAGGTCAGTGTAGGTAGGTCACTACCGTCAGTGTAGGTAGGTCAGTGTAGGTAGGTCACTATCGTCAGTGTAGGTAGGTCAGTGTATGTAGGTCACTACCGTCAGTGTATGTAGGTCAGTGTAGGTGGGTCAGTGTATGTAGGTCACTACCGTCAGTGTATGTAGGTCAGTGTAGGTGGGTCAGTGTATGTAGGTCACTACCGTCAGTGTATGTAGGTCATGTAGGTCAGTGTATATAGGTCAGTGTATGTAGGTCAGGTAGGTCAGGGCTCAGCCCAAAAAAAGCCCGCGTCACATACACCCCCCCCGTTTCCAGCCTTGGACTTCTGGCTGAAGCCCGTGGTCTTTTTGCCACCTAGCAATGCCCCTGGAGAACAGGCTGAGTTCCCAGCACGGCTAAATAAATGACCATGCTGTGCTTTCATGACTAGTGTGGTCAGTTTTATAAGAGGAAAGAAGGGGGACTGGCAAGAACTCCAGGTATTGCTCACAAAGGAAGCAATACAAAGAGAAAAGGACCATTTTTTCATACAAGTACATGGCAGAACAGGCACATATTAGGAAAATGAAATGTTGTGTTTACATAATCTTTAATTTCCTGGTTATCTGAGTACACAGCATGTCCTGACTTATGTCCTATGTAGCATTTACCCCAAAAAGAACCGCTGATGTAGGAGGTCCCTTATTCCAGGTGGCAACAACCCCTTCCAATAATGCCACACCCTCTAACACACCAAGGCTAAAGAAGGAAAATGTATTCAGGCTACACACTTAATAAGGCAACAAAAAATGGTAACAGCAGTAACCAGTCATAAACTAGGCTCCGTTCAAGTGGGGTAATTAGCTGTGTGCCCCATCTTTTACCAGCACAGGGATGCACAGGTGCTGCGTGCATCCCCGTGCTGGCAGTCCCATAGAGGTGTATTGGCACATGCGGTTGCACAGACACAGCCACTGTGTGCCAATGTGACATCCGCACGGGTGTAGATGCATGACCCAGAACTCTGGGTATGTTCAGCCGCACCCACACAGATGTCACATTGGGACACAGCAGTTATGTCCGTGCAGCCGTATGTCCCAATACATAACTATTGCACTGCCGACATGGGAATGCTCAAAGCATCTGTGCATCCCTGTGCCAGTAACCCGCAAAGGCCACACAACTAATCGCTTGTGTGAACGGCACCTTAAAGCAAATTTGTACAGTACAACAACAATGCGTTAACTAAGCATTTCTGGACCAAAACCTCACTAGGTACCTGAATCCTGGCTCAAGGGGGCCCTAAATATATGTGATACTCACTTAGAGGTTAAAGGTCTTACAGCCTGTCTACAAATCCTTCCACCGGCCGGTGTGGTACTAGACATTTGCTAGCTTTGTGGCCCAGAGTCCTGCATAGTAGCGTTCAAATAAATTTGTGATCCAACAGTAAAAGGGATGAAAATCCCCAAACTAAATCCCAAATTAGGATGGTGCTGTCCCTTTAAGAGGGTAACAAAATTGGGGCTTTGCAGTCCACTGTGAAGCCTCCTCCCTTTCTTTAGTGTCCAGAACCTTGTGCAGCAATGGCAGCAACTCTGGACTATGTAGCGACAATCTCTTACGAACACCACTCCAGCTTGCTCTATCCCTCTGATGGAAGCGGCCTTTGAGCGAGTGTAAAAGCACAGTCCCACTCAGGGTTGCCAAGTCTGGAACTTGGAAGGAAGGAACTACATGCTGCAGAGGAGAGGAGGCATGGCAGGCAAAGGCAGTGGTAGCTGGTGAGATTTTATCCAGCTTCTGTATCATATCCGCAGCCCCTAACCATCTTCTGTATCATATCCGCAGCCCCTAATCTCCTGTATCTTGCCTGCAGGCCGCAGCCTCTGACCATCTCCTGTCTCATGTCTGCAGACTCTAGCCATCTCCTGCAGTATCCTCTTCGCAGCCTCTAACCATCTCTTGAATCATGTCCGCAGCCACTAACCATCTAATGTATAATGTCCTCAATCTATAACCATTTACTGTATCATGACCACAATCTCTAACCATCTCTTATATCATGTCCGCAATCTCTAACCATAAACACACTTGCCGGTTATCAGTATTCCTTTCCTCACACTATGACAGCTAGTGAGCAGAGGAGAGCCGGTAACCGGCATGTGTGAAAGAGGACATCTACATTGATAATCAGGGCACTGATCATCAGTGCTGCCTATCAGTGCCCATCAGTGTTGCCAATCAGTGCCTCATCAGTGGCACCTATAACTGTCCATGAGTGCCACCATGAGTGCCACCTATCAGTGCCCATCAGTGCCACCTATCAGTGCCCATCAGTGCCACCTATCAGTGAGCTTCAGTGCCACCCATCAGTGCCGCATATTAGTGCCTCCTCATCAGTGACCACCAGTGCTGCCTCATCAGTGCTGCCTATCAGTGCCGCCTCATCAGTGAAGGAGAAAAATTACCCGTTTGCAAAATTGTATAACGAAAACTAAGAAAAATTGTTGTTTTTTGGCCTTTTTTTCAACTGTTTGCAAAATATTACTAAAAAAAAAAACACAGTGGTGGTGATTAAATACCACCAAAATAAAGCTCTATTTGTATGAAAACAATGATAAAAATTTCATATGAGTACAGTGTTGGGTAAATAAGCAAATGTCATTTAAAGTTCCACAGCACTGAAAGCTGAACATTGGCAGGAAGGGGGTAAAAGTGCCCAGTGCAAGTGGTTAAACTTTTTTTTACTTTTTTTTTTTTTACATACTGTCATCAGATGTTTACTGTTATAAGCAATAGTTTTAACGGTCATGAATGGCTTTCATTCACAATAGCTTGCTTTCTATTGTGATGCTGTGATTAGCTACAGTTAATCACATGGTACAGGGTGCTGTGATTGGCCCAGGTACCATGTGATAGCTGTTGGCCAATCACAGCTGTCATGAATGGAATTGGAAGCCATTCATGATTGTTTTGCTTACAAGTAGTCATGTGATCGCTATGATTGGTCATGCTCACAGCAGCCGGGTACTGAGCCCAGTAATCAGTTGTGTCCACCAAACAGGGGGCACACCAGTGCACATATGCTGAACGACGTACCAATACGTCGCTTAGCCTGCAGCTACCAGCATTAATATACTGTGGGTGGGCAGCAAGTGGTTAAAGAGGAACTAAACTGAAAGAAATACTCCTCAGTTCAGCGATGGGGCAGTCAAATCCCTTGCTGGTCACTGTCAGCTATTTCTGGGTACCAGGTTTTCGGCCTCTTGAATGGCCAGTGGCAGAACGATGTAATCCCATGCAGGTTAACAGGAGCCTGTCATTCCAGCACAGCCAGAGTGTACTGAGAATTCACACTAAACTTTTATTTATTACATTTAGTTCCACTTTAAGCAAAGAGGAAACAAAATGTCCTCCTGCTGTTTATTTTCAGCCTTGCTAGTCAGGATTTAACCACTTGACCTCCGGAAGGTTTTACTACTTTAGCTATTCAGCACTGGGCTACTTTAACCACTTCAGCCCTGGAAGAATTTACCCCCTTAATGACCAGGATATTTTTTGGGATATGGCACTGCATCATTTTAACTGACAACTGAGCAGTCAAGTGATGCTGCACCCAAACAAAATTGATGTTTTTTTTTCCCACAAATAGACCTTTCTTTTGGTGGTATTTGATCACCTCTTTTTTATTTTTTGTGCTATAAACAAAAAAAGACCAACAATTTTGAAAAAAAAACAAAAAAAAAAAACAATATTTTTTTACTTTTTGTTATAATAAATATCCAAAAAAAAAACAAGCAAAAAAACAAAAACAAAATTTCTTCATCAGTTTAGGCCAATATGTATTCTTCTACATATTTTTGTTAAAAAAAAAAAAAAAAATCACAATAAGCGTACATTGATTGGTTTGCGCAAAAGTTAAAGCGTCTACAAAATAGGTTTTATATATATATATATATATATATATATATATATATATATATATATATATCATTTTTATTAATATTCTTTTTTATTTACTAGTAATGGTGGTGATCAGAGAATTTTAGTGGGACATGTCACAGACAGATCTGACACTTTTGACACTTTTTTTGGGACCAGTGACATTATTACAGTGATCAGAGCTAAAAACATGCACTGATCACTGTATACATGAGAGATCGCTGTTCCTGATCACTAGGAGCAGGCGATCTCTGTCTCTAATCCCCTGTCAGAACAAGGATCTGTTTGTTTACATTGACAGATCCCCTTTCTGACTCTCTGTGGAGCCATCGCTGGTGGCCAGTGAACATTGAAGCCGCTGGCCATGTGCATTGGCTCTGGTGATGCGCCGCAGGTGCACGCACCTGCTATAGCTATTAAATGGACCGACATACAGCTATGGCGATTCATGCAGCCAAGCCATCCTGCTGCAGTATAACTGCAACGGCTGGTCGGCAAGAGGTTAACTGCCAATTGTGCAGTCCTGCAACACTGTACACAAATGAAAATTTTATCACACAAATAGAGCTTTCTTTGGGCTGTATTTGATAACCACTAGGTTTTTATTTTTTATTATATAAACGAAAAATATCAAACATTTTGAAAAAAAAACAAAAAACAATATTTTCTCATTTCTGTTATAAAACATATCCAATTAAAAAAAAAATATATATATATCGAATTTCTTTATAAATTGAGACCAAAATGTAGTCTGCTACACGTCTTTGGTAAAAAAATCCCAATAAGTGTATATTATATGGTTAGCATTAGGGATGAGCCGAACACCCCCCCGGGTTCGGTTTGCAGCAGAACATGCGAACAGGCAAAAAATTTGTGCGAACACCGTTTATGTCTATGGGACACGAGCATGAATAATTAAAAGTGCTCATTTTAAAGGCTTATATGCAAGTCATTGTCATAAAAAGAGTTTTTAGGTTCCTGGGTCCTGCCCCAGGCAACATGTATCAATGCAAAAAAAAAGTTTTAAAACGGCCATTTTTTCTGGAGCAGTGATTTTAATAAAGCTTAAAGTGAAACAATAAAAGTGAAAAATATTCCTTTAAATTTCGAACCTGGGGGGGGGTGTGTCTATAGTATGCCTGTAAAGTGGCGCATGTTTCCCGTGTTTAGAACAGTCCCTGCACAAAATGACATTTCTAAAAGGAAAAAAAAGTCTTTTAAAACTACTCACGGCTATAATGAATCGTCGGTCCCGGCAATACAGATAAAAGAAGCAATTGAAAAAAAACGGCATGGGATCCCCCCAGTCCATTACCAGTCCCTTTGGGTCTGGTATGAATATTAAGGGGAACCCCGAACCAAAATTAAAAAAAAAAAAAAAAGTTGCGTGGGGGTCTCCCCAAATTCCATACCAGGCCCTTCAGGTCTGGTATGGATATTAAGGGGAACCCCGCGCCCAAATTTTTTAAAAAAATGGTGTGGGAGTCCTCCCAAAAATCCATACCAGACCCTTATCCGAGCACGCAACCTGGCAGGCCGCCAGAAAAGAGTAGTAGCCCCCCAAAGCACCTTGTCCCCATGTTGATGGGGACAAGGGCCTCATCCCCACAACCCTTGCCCAGTGGTTGTGGGGGCCTGCGGGTGGGGGGCTTGTCGGAATCTGGAAGCCCTCTTTAACAAGGGGACCCCCAGATCCCGGCCTCCCCCCCTGTGTGAAATGGTAATGGGGTACAACTGTACCCCTACCATTTCACAAAAAAAGTGTCAAAATGGTAAAAATGACAAGACACGGCTTGGGACAAGTCCTTTATTAAAAAATAAAAAAATAAAACTGGCCCACGAAGTCCATTCATCTTCTCTCTCTCCGCCAATGGACCGAAAAAGAAAAAAAAAAAAAAGCCATGACCGGAGGCTCCCGCCGTATGACGAGTCTTCGCTTTGACAGTTTATTTATAACTGAGGGCGGGGCCACACCGTGGCATTCCTGGGTGACCCGCCCCCTCAGAGGGGGGCGGGGCCACCCATTTACGTAAATGGGACAGATCTCTGTCTGATCCTTTGGACTTTCTTGCCTTGTCTCCTGTTTCTGGCGAACCTTCAACTCTTTGCTCCTGTCATGAACTTCCTGATTGAAGCCATATCTCTGTACTTCCTGTTTGCCAGATTATTGTCACCATCAAGAGCTTTGGTGAATACTGGTTAGTGCTTAGACCCCGCATTTCAGGTGAGCTGCTGTCATCCGTCAGGGCAACCTGTTAGTTTACTTATCCTCCTGGTCAGTGGGAGTGTTTCAACCATAAAACTAAGTGTTTCAAAGGGGCCTTATCCCACTAAAAGTTTCCCATTGGTCTACACTTCTCAGGCATGCCTGCTGCCATTACTAGTCTATCCCTTATAGTTTAGTTGAAGGGTTAATATCAGTGCAGCTGTCAGGAAAGGTCCCCTCCACTGGTAATATCGATCATTTGGCGTGCAGTACGGAGGTCCTCCAGCAGGTGTCTCCTGGCAGTTTGGAGCTGTCAGGAGAGCTTTTTCCTGCTGGTATTTTGTCATCTTTGGGCCGCAGTACTGGCGTCCACCAGCAGAGGGATCCTGGCAGTATGGAGCAGGTATTACCCTTTGCAGACAGGCGTCACCCGACTTTAATTAGCAGCTGCAGTATAAATAACTGGCAAGTGCACACACATCTTGCCTTGGTATTGTCCTTGAGCCCTGACCTGCAGCCTGTTACCCTGATCCTGAAAACCTGATTTCTGTACCTGAAACCTGATTCCTGGAACCTGTTTATCCTCTTCCCTGTCTGTTCCCTGAACCCTGGACCCTGAGCCTTGTATCTGTCCGGTCCTTCCTGTGATCCAGCCATCCTCTAATTGTCCTGTTTGTTTCCCTTCCCTAGCTGCTGACCTCCGGTTGACGACCCTGGCCTGGCTCTGTTTATGATTTCGGTATTTCCATTACTTGTATATATTTGTTCTGTTATTATTATTATTTGTGGGGTTCTGTTTGGTATTGGTTATTGTGCACTGAGTGATATTGGAGGTGGTTGTGTTATACTTATCCTTAATAAATCATTTATCTTTTCACTTATACACGTCTGGGTTTCCTCTGTTGCAGTCCACACAGTTCTGGTCTTAGCTGGTACATGACAGCAGCCCCAATTCTTTCACCCTTGTCACAATGGTGGTCAGTATAAATCCTCCTTTAAACTGGTGGTCACTTTAAAAATACCCCTTCACTTTGATGATCAGTGGGAGAAGGGACCTCTAACATTGTGTCAGTGGGTGAAGAATTCCCACCACTGGGAGAAAGGTCTCCTATCATTAGTGTCAGTGGGATAAGGGCCCCCTATCATTGGTATAAGGCCCTCTAAGACTTGTGTAGTTGAATAAAGGCTGCCAACCTTTGGGTCAGTGCGAGAAGGGTCCTCTATCATTAGTGTCAGTGAAATAAATGTCCCCAACCATTGGTGTCAGAGGGAGAAGGGCCCCCTATGAGTGATGTTCAGTGGAAGGAGGGTCTCCTATCATTGGACATCAATGGGAGAAGGCCCACTATCTTTGTTATTCAGTGGAATAAGCTGCCCATAATTGGCGTTCAATAGAGTGGGAGAAGGTGTCCAGTGGGAAAATGGCTCTTTATTATTGGTGAGCCTTAGAAGTTTCCCCTCTTATTGGTGTTTAGGGGGAAGGAGGGCAGCCTATCATTGGTTGCATTTGCATAAGGCACCCTATCATTTGTGTGCAGTGGTTAGTTACATCAAGAAGAAGCTGCCAAGGAATAGATCTTGAAGAGAGACATTTAACTTCACTGAAATTAATACTAATAATAATTTTTTGTCTGTAGTCTTATTATAATTAGGGCGGGGTATTCATTTGTAGGCATGACTTGCAGGGGAAGAAAAACGTGGCATGCCGCTGCAAAAAATGGGCATGGTTTAAACTAAAAATTGGGTGTGGCGTAAAGGGGGCGTGGCTCAAAGGGGGTGTGATTTGAGTCTGAGATGAACGAGGAATGGAGGGAGAAAGCGAGAGTGAGTGAGAGAGAGAGAAAGTTTAACAATAAGCAAATAAAGATATTCCAAACACCTGGTGTTAGCGCTTCAATCATCACGGCACCATGGTTGGTATGGTGTCAGGGTGATTGAAGCACATTATTTCTATTATTACATTGTAATATAAAATGAAATAGTTCAACTCACCATAATGCAGAATCAGTGGAAGCCCTGAGTGTGTCACTTGCCACGGCCCTGCCACCAGATGCCATCAGGTGTCCCCATCAGAGCCCCTCCTTACATCAGGGGTCCCCATCAGAGCCCCTCCTTACATCAGGTGTCCCCAGCAGAGTCCCCCCTTACATCAGGTGCCCCCGGCAGAGTCCCCCCTAAACCAGGTGCCCCCAGCAGAGTCCTTTCTTACACCAGTTGCCCCCAGCAGAGTCCCTCCTTACATCAGGTGCCCCCAGCAGAGTCCCTCCTTACATCAAGTGTCCCCAGCAGAGTGCCTCGTTACCCCAGGTGCCACCAGCAGAGTCCCTATTTACACCAGGTGTCCCCAGCGGAGTCCCTCCTTAGACCAGGTCTCCCCATTAGAGTCCCTCCTTACACCAGGTCTCCCCAGCAGAGTCCCTCCTTACATCAGGTGCCCCCAGCAGAGTCCCTCCTTACATCAGGTGCCCCCAGCAGAGTCCCTCCTTACATCAGGTGCCCCCAGCAGAGTCCCTCCTTACATCAGGTGCCCCCAGCAGAGTCCCTCCTTACATCAGGTGCCCCCAGCAGAGTCCCTCCTTACACCAGGTGTCCCAAGTAGAGGCCCTCATTATACCAAGTGTTCTCAGCAGAGTCCCTCCTTACACCAGGTGCCCCCAGCAGGCAGAGTTCCTCCTTACACCAGGTGCCCCAGCAGAGTCCCTCCTTACATCAGGTGTCCCCAGCAGAGTCGCTCCTTACATCAGGTGTCCGCAGCAGAGTTCCTACTTACATAAGGTGTCCCCGGCAGAGTCCCTCATTACACCAGGTGTCCCCGGCAGAGTCCCTCCTTACACCAGGTGTCCCCAGCAGAGTCCCTCCTTACACCAGGTGCCTCCAGAGTCCCTCCTTACATCACAGGTGCCCCCAGCAGAGTCCCTCCTTACACCAGGTGTTCCCAGCAGAGTCCCTCCTTACACCAGGTGTCCCCAGAAGAGTCCCTCCTTACACCAGGTGCCTCCATCAGAGTCCCTCCTTACATCACAGGTGTCCCCAGCAGAGTCGCTCCTTACATCAGATGTCAGCAGCAGAGTTCCTACTTACATAAGGTGCCCCCAGCAGAGTCCCTCCTTACATCACAGGTGCCCCCAGCAGAGTGCCTCCTGTGTGATTTGATCTACTCCACCATTAAGAAGATCAGCTCTCCGTCGTGGAGGTCAAGCTTGGCAGATCTTTCTCAGTGGAGAGGGGAGGAGCCTCCGATCCATGCACCTAACCAGCTTCAGTGTACAAGCGAATTGTATACACTGAAGAGAGAAGCCGATAAGCTGCAAGGATCGGAGGCTCCTCCCCTCTCCCCTTAACACCTGGGGAAGGAGACCTGCTAGTCGGAAGGAGATCTTGTGGGCATGATTTCGTAGGGAGAAGCTGTGGTGGCTGGTGCCAAAAACAGTCCCGATTATTCCCGGGACAAAGGCTAAAAATCGTGATTTTGAGCGGGATGCGCTCAGATCCGGAAGAGGGTCCAATTTTCAGGATTGTCCCGGGAAAATCAGGACTGTTGGCAAGTATGCTTGGTACATGCAATTAGTTGTATGGACACTATACTGATAATGTCCCAATGGGGCATCTGGGTGAATATGTGGGCTGCTTCCGTACACTGAGGAGCTCCCACAGAAACCTTGGGATGTGAATGTAATAGTTGGATCAGAAGAAGAACCTTCTAATCCTACCAAGTGTTCTCAGCAGAGTCCCTCCTTACACCAGGTGCCCCCAGCAGAGTCCCTCCTTACACCAGGTGTCCCAAGTAGAGTCCCTCATTATAACGGGCATGGGCATCCGCAGCAGGGGGCAAGGGGGGGGTCAAGTGCCCTACCTGGAATCGGCAACGTAACAGTGCGGGCAGTGCCGGCTAAACTGTGCTCGATGGCAGATGGACATGCACATCAGTACACAGTCACAGATCACTACCAAAGTCAGACCTAAAGTGTCCTTGCAGAGCTGCAGCGGGGTGCCGAGTGCTGGAACGCTCCCTGCGCTCCTACACTCAGCTGAGAAGACATCAGTTACACTTCTCTGTCAGGAGGAGTGAACTCCGCCCCACAGATCATTTCTAGTCCCCGCCTCTGACTTGTTATTTAGAGGCCGGGACAGGAAGAGAGAGAGGCACCACGAGGGAGCATGCATGTTGCTGTAATTAGATAAGTGAGCAATGGCAGACAGAAGGGAATATATGTTGCTTAACAGTGTAATGTTGCAGTGACGCTTTTCCAGTGCACTGGACTGGTTAATGTCTTGGGAGCTGTGGTGGGTTTTGTGATTGGGGGTTAATTAAGCCATTAGCCAGTAATATGCAGCATGAAGGGGTTAATGTACTGACACTGGCCACAAAAGCACAAGGCGTTTATGAACACTGCCATTGATCTCTACTACATTAGTGGCCAGTAGCAGTTAATTAACCCCTTTGTGCTGCATTAGTGGCCAGTGTCAGTGTTAACCTATTCCTGCTGCAATACAAAGGGGTAATTAACACTGCCACTGGCCGCTACCGCATTAGTGATCAATAGCAGTGTTCATTAATCCCTTGAGCTGAATTAGTGGCCAATGTCAGTGTTAATTAGCTCCTTCATGCTGCATGGTTTTAAATTAGCATATCACCACTGACCATCTATGCTGGGGCTAATATTGCAGCTACTGCACCAACGCTGGGGATTATTATTGCAAAAACTGACACCAATATTGGGGATTATTATTGCAGAAACTGGCACCAATATTGGGGATTATTATTGCAGAAACTGGCACCAATACTGGGGATTATTACTGCAGAAACCGACACCAATATTGGGGATTATTATTGCAGAAACAAAATGTGCCAAATGTGGCAGTGGAAGGGGGAGGGTTATCATGTTTTATGCGATAATGACTAAGCCCCTCCCCTTCATGACATTATTGAAAAGGGGCGGAGCATTGATGACCTTAAAATGATGCCCCCCTGAAAAAAGTTCTGCAGACACCCATGATACCAGCTGTTCTCAGCAGAGTCACTCCTTACACCAGGTGCCCCCAGCAAAGTCACTCCTAACACCACGTGTTCCAAGCAGAGTCCCTCCATACACCAGGTGCCCCCAGCAGAGTCCCTCCTTACACCAGGTGCCCCACAGCAGAGTCCCTCCTTACACCAGGTGCCCCACAGCAGAGTCCCTCCTTACACCAGGTGCCCCACAGCAGAGTCCCTCCTTACACCAGGTGCCCCACAGCAGAGTCCCTCCTTACACCAGGTGCCCCACAGCAGAGTCCCTCCTTACACCAGATGTCCCCAGCAGAGTCCCTCCTTACATCAGGTGCCCCCAGCAGAGTCCCTCCTTACATCACAGGAGTCCCTCCTTACACCAGGTGTCCCCAGCAGAGTCCCTCCTTACGCCAGGTGCCCCCAGCAGAGTCCCTCTTTACATCAGGTGCCCCCAGCAGAGTCCCTTCTTACATCACAGGAGTCCCTCCTTACACCAGGTGTCCCCAGCAGAGTCCCTCCTTACACCAGGTGCCCCCAGCAGAGTCCCTCCTTACACCAGGTGCCCCACAGCAGAGTCCCTCCTTACACCAGGTGCCCCCAGCAGAGTCCCTCCTTACACCAGGTGCCCCCAGCAGAGTCCCTCCTTACACCAGGTGCCCCCAGCAGAGTCCCTCCTTACATCAGGTGCCCCCAGCAGAGTCCCTTCTTACATCACAGGAGTCCCTCCTTACACCAGGTGTCCCCAGCAGAGTCCCTCCTTACACCAGGTGCCCCCAGCAGAGTCCCTCCTTACACCAGGTGTCCCCAGCAGAGTCCCTTCTTACATCACAGGTGTCCCCAGCAGAGTCCCTTCTTACATCACAGGTGTCCCCAGCAGAGTCCCTTCTTACATCACAGGTGTCCCCAGCAGAGTCCCTTCTTACATCACAGGTGTCCCCAGCAGAGTCGCTCCTTACATCAGATGTCAGCAGCAGAGTTCCTACTTACATAATGTGCCCCCAGCAGAGTCCCTCCTTACATCACAGGTGCCCCCAGCAGAGTGCCTCCTGTGTGATTTGATCTACTCCACCATTAAGATCAGCTCTCCGTCGTGGAGGCCAAGCTTGGCAGATCTTTCTCAGTGGAGAGGGGAGGAGCCTCCAATCCATGCAGCTAACCAGCTTCAGTCTACAAGCGAATTGTATACACTGAAGAGAGAAGCCGATAAGCTGCAAGGATCGGAGGCTCCTCCCCTCTCCCCTTAACACCTGGGGAAGGAGATCTTGCAGGCATGATTTCGTAGGCAGAAGCTGTGGTGGCTGGTGCCAAAAACAGTCCCGATTATTCCCGGGACAAAGGCTAAAAATCGTGATATTGAGCGGGATGCGCTCAGATCCGGAAGAGGGTCCAATTTTCAGGATTGTCCCGGGAAAATCGGGACTTTTGGCAAGTATGCTTGGTACATGCAATTAGTTGTATGAACACTATACTGATAATGTCCCAATGGGGCATCTGGGTGAATATGTGGGCTGCTTCCGTACACCGAGGAGCTCCCACAGAAACCTTGGGATGTGAATGTAATAGTTGGATCAGAAGAAGAACCTTCTAATCCTATTACATCAACATTTTTCTGAAAGCCTACTGGAGGATTGATCAATGTATAACATTTTCATGAGCTCCACAGTACTTTTAAAATGAATAAAAGATGTAATGCAGAAATCAGAGGTGGTTTCATCATTTTAAAATATGTTTTAAAATGACAGCAGCAATACTTTTTGTACCATTCCCCTACCCTACAAATCAGCCTATTGCTCAATTATCCATTTAAACCAAATAAAACAGTTTTCAGGCAACATCAGGTCAACCTGTAGCCTGTCAGCTAGCGGTCTTCCAGACAATTGAGGGATATCTAATTCATTCAGGCAGCTAATTTGTGTAACCAGATAACTGCCCTGTCTAAAATTATCCTTGAACTGGGCTGGAGCTGTTTCAATCACTTGTGCAGCCAGCTGCCTAAATTGCTTCATATTAACTCACTAATCAGCTCTCGCCTACAAGACACGAAGTCACCTCGTCCCTCTCTTTATTCATGTGGAATATAATATAGTTCATTATTAACATCTGCTAGTTTTATACATCGCTGTGACATTTAATACACAATGTCCTGCGTTTCCTCTCTTTTCTACGTCTGCTGTACACCAAGTTAAATATTTCTAGTGCTAATGATCTTTCATTTTTTTTCTTTTCAAAGTATAAATAAAGCAAATAAAGGTTTAAGAGGCCATATGCATCTAAACTTAGACTCAGAGCAATGTGCGGTATTGGCAACAGATTGTTGTACCAAATATGAATATTTCAATGAAATGCTCCTACTAGATGGCTGAAAGCCCCAGGCTAGATATTCATGACCACTGCTTGTTCATGCACCAGTTCCAGATGTAGCAATATGGACTATAACTGCCACAAACAGCTATTCCCTGCCCTATCTTAAACCATATTATCCCTCTAGTGCCCAGCGTTATCAGACTGACATCATATTTGTGAGCCCAATCAAAGAGATTGTGGGATTGGTAGTTCCAACAGATGGCTGTGACCCTGCATGACTATGCATCCGGACTACATATCCCAGGGATTTTTGCTACCACCAGGGAGATTGTTGGGAAGAACTATAAAGGAAGCCAGAGACCCACTTCGCGCTCACTTCCTCCAGGGCCTCATGGGTCAAGGACCTCTTCACACAGGGAGAGTGAGGTAGCAGCCTACAAAGCGGTCCACAGCATTCCACCTGTCCGAGAAGGGATACAGCGCTGTCTGCTGTTTATTGGACTTCTGATCAGCATTGTCTCTACAGTGCAGCTACCCTCGCTTCGTGCTCCGTAACGGGGGAGGATCACAAGCGCATCTGCAGCCAGAACTTGCATTTGGGAGTCGCTAGCTGGAAGGTGTTGAATCGGCCTGGCCGTTGGCGAGAGGGCCATCTTTGCAAAACTTTCCTTTAGTTCATTGGGACACAGACAGCTATACCTTGGGAACACTTCACTGCACCTTTACTTGAACACTGTACAGAATACTCTTTAACTACAGTCATCACAAAATATACTACCACTTTGTTACTACACCCTATTGGATACAATTAATGAGCTCCGACTGCCAGTGAAGACCATCAGATCTGCAACGGGGACATTCTGTAATTGCTACTTAAAGGGCCCTTACACCATCCATGTTTAGCTGCATTTCTCATTAGAATCATAGGTTAAACAGGTCGGCCTCGGTTTCTCTTTCTAGAAGTACTGTCAGTATTGCTGCTTAACTGGTTTATCCTTTCAGGTTATCTCCAAGTGGTATTCTACTGTACATAGGTGTATATAATATTCTGTTGTTGCTTTCAGTCTCAACTGACGTTTAAGTAGTCATTCTTCTGAGCTTGTGCTGCTATGCCAAACTCAGTTGAACCATTACCTCTTTGTACAACCAGACCTTAATTCCAGCAAATGATAATAGAACATAAATGCATTGAGTGTTGTCTTATTACTTAAAAGGTATTACAACAATGTCTGAACCCAGAGTGTCAGGTGGGTTGGAAGGGTCACAGGGTCATGGCGATGCAGGTGAGCAGTTAAATCCAAGCAGTCCCCTAGCGGACAGTGCTACACAAATACGCCCCATTTTCACACATTGCTCTCTTTTACACAGCTATTATTGTAGGGGTAATTGCTTCAACAAACAACTCTAACCTATTTTTTGCATTTCTTCTTCACAGGCTACAGGTTTGATTATTCCCCCTGCATTCTAAACTTTTCAAAACATAATGGACTGGAAAGTCAAAAGGGCAGTCTGAATATTTATGGGACTTCAGCCAATACCTGGGGAGGTGTGCCCAGTAGGTGGTTAAGGAGCAAATGAATAGTCTATAACCTGGAGCAGCCAGTCTTGTCCTGCTGAAAGAGTCCCCAGCCTCGGGGGGGGGGGGGGGGGCTCTGCCCCTCTGGGCAGACTGCTGGAGTTTGCTGCTTCAACCATCACGACCCCATGGGGGTGATTTACTAAGAAGGCACCGCACCAGTTCTTACATTAATTGTTACACCAGAAAAGTAATTAATCTAACATGCAAACCGGCGCACATTGAAGCGCAATTAGCGATAATAAATACCCGCATATGTAAACTGCAACTGTCGCTAGGGTAACTGCGGGTTTCTCATTGATAATAGCGCTCACCCAATACAGTTGGTTAATTTCATCTCATTGGATGTGTCTTGTTAGGCAATTAGTAGGTGTTCTCAGTTAATTAACCCTTTTATTGCTAATCTCATTCCTATCACTTCTAATACAGTATGTCTTCGAAATGTGTTTTTTTCTCTATTTACCCAAATCTTTCAATACAGTACAAAGAACAGAGAAGGGTTTCTAAACCCAATAAATTAATATTTTCAGATCTTGATCTTTACAGGTGACCATACACTGCAATCAGTTAGATCTTAAATAAATTAGATTTAGTGCAAGAGCCTGATTGATTTCCTATAATTTGAATTAATTGTTCAAGTCCGTATTCCTATTACCTATTTTGCCTAAATATTGAGTTGTACAGAGATTGGCCAATCAAGATTGTCATGCACTATGCAATCTAAGTGCCAATTGGAATGTAGATGTGCCATGACCCATTTGTATTTTCCAAACGATATTTCTTGGGCATTATACAAGCACATGAAAAACCACCTTTTTTCAAGACATGCTAGAGTGATTTAGGAATCTTCAAACTACGGCTCTCCAGCTATTGTGGAACTACACATCCCATGAGGCATTGTAAAACTGACATTCACAGACATGACCACAATCCCTGGCAAAAATTATGGAATCACCAGTCCCTGAGGATGTTCCTTCAGTTGTTTATTGTTGTAGAAAAAAAAAAAAAAGCAGATCACAGACATGGCCAAAAACTAAAGGCATTTCAAATGGCAACTTTCTGCCTTTAAGAAACACTAAAAGAAATCAAGAAAAATAATTGTGGCCAGTAACAGTTAGATTTATAGAACAAGCACAGGGAATAAATTATGGAATCACTCAACTCTGAGGAAAAAATTCTGCAATCATGAAAAACAAACAAAATAACACTCCAACACATCACTAGTACTTTGTTGCACCACCTCTGGCTTTTATAACTGCTTGCCGTCTCTGAGGCATTGACTTAATGAGTGATAAACAGTACTCTTCATCAATCTGCCTCCAGCCTTCTCGGATTGCTGTTGCCAAATCATCTTTGCAGGTTGGAGCCTTGTCATGGACCATTTTCTTTAACTTCCACCACAGATTTTCAATTGGATTGAGATCTGGACTGTTTGCAGTCAATGACATTGACCTTATGTGTCTTTCTTCAAGGAATTTTTTCATAGTTTTTGCTCTATGTCAGGATGCATTATCATCTTGATAAATGATTTCCATCATCCCCAAACATCCTTTCAATAGATGGGATAAGAAAAGTGTCCAAAATTTCAATGTAAACCTGTGCATTTATTGAAGATTTAATGACAGCCATCTCCCCAGTGCCTTTACCTGACATGCAGCCCCATATCATAATTGACTGTGGAAATTTGCATGTTTTCTTCAGACAGTCGTCTGCATAAATCTCATTGGAACGGCACCAAACAAAAGTTCCAGCATCATCACCTTGCCCAATGCAGATTCGAGATTCATCACTGAATATGACTTTCATCCAATCATCCACAGTCCACGATTGCCTTTCCTTAGCCCATTGTAACCTTGTTTTTTTGTGTTTAGGTGTTAGAGATGGCTTTCTTTTAGCTTCTCTGTATGTAAATCCCATTTCCTTTAGGCGGTTTCTTACAGTTCGGTCGCAGATGTTGACTCCAGTTTCCTCCCATTTGTTCCGTTGTACATTTTCTGTTTTCAAGGCATATTGCTTTAAGTTTTCTGTCTTGACGCTTTGATGTCTTCCTTGGTCTACCAGTATGCTTGCCTTTAACCACCTTCCCATGTTGTTTGTATTTGGTCCATGTTTTAGACACAGCCGACTGAACAACCAACATCTTGTGCAACACTGCGTGATGATTTACCCCCTTTACCTACATACTAACAAGCAGATTTAATCTGATGCAGGTGTTAGTGTTTGTAATGAAAATTTACAGGGTGATTCCATAATTTTTTCCTCAGAATTGAGTGATTCCATAATTTATTCCCTGTGCTTGTTCTATAAATCTGTTACTGGCCACCACAATTATTTTTCTTGATTTCTTTTAGTGTTTCTTAAAGCCAGCAAGTTGCCATTTGAAATGCCTTTAGTTTTTGGCCATGTCTGTGATCTGCTTTTTTTCTACAACAACAACTGAAGGAACATCCTCAGGGACTGGTGATTCCATAATTTTTGCCAGGGGCTGTAGGCATGAACAATTGAACAACTGGAGGGCCGTAGTTTGAAGACCCCTGCACTAGACCATGATTATGCCTCCAGAATTGGGAGAGTAGCTTCTACCCAACCAACTTCTCTCTGCTGGTGGACACAAGAATATACACACTGAAGCAGGAAGCAATATACATTGGCCCAGAAGTGAATCTATACATAGGAAGTAGGTGTGTGTTTTGAGGCCAAATCATTTAGACATACACACAAACACCACCCCGTGTAAAAAATCAAAAATTATCTTGATTTGCAAAAAAGGATCATCTCTTCCTCAGAGAACAGTGAACGGGGTGTAGCGTCACATATGGCGACCCATCACATTTTGCTACCCGCTGGAGTGCACATGCGCAACGCCGCCATATGCGTTCCAACACTTTTACAATAAAACTCCACACCCCGGGTTCGCTTGCCACGCTTCGCACGACATAATTATATTCTAACTCTATGTCCACTTGGATGGCGGGACTTGAACCTGGACTTAGGGGTGGAGTTTTGTTGTAAAAGTGTTGGAACGCATATGGCGGCGTTGCGCATGCGCACTCCAGCAGGTAGTGAAATGTGATGGGTCGCCATATGTGACATTACAGGGGCATGGTGGTGGGAAGAAATTGGCAGCAGTACAAGCAACTTCCTGGAGGGGCGTGATGTTATTCCTGTGTGCTGGCCACCGCTTCTGGGAACCAGATATGCACCACGGGTACATACCTCCACACACAAAGCAGTTGCTCATCTCACATCCACAGCGGTCGCACATCTAGCTTCAGGAACCCAATTTTTATGGAAGTTAATAGTAAATCAGATGCAGGTTTCCAGGACTGGACTAACAAATGTTTATAGTGAAAGGCAACTGCTGTTTTCTATTAAAGAAGGTCTAAATGGGCCATTGACATGCATCACACTTTAAGGAATGTGTCTTTGCAAAGTTAAACGAAATGCAATCCTTCCTCATTTTTGCTTGGGGATAGAGTGCAGAGGGATTAGAAGTCTTGTGAGTTTTTGGGGATGTCTGCACCCCTGATAGGGTGAAGACACCTCCCAAATTTTGCCAATTTCTCCTTGGAGTTTGAGGTTTATTTACTAAAGGCAAATCCACTTTGCACTACAAGTGCAGTTGCTGGAGATCCAAGGGGGACATGCAAGGAAAATTAAAAAAAAAACATCAGCTTCGCTTCTACATGATTGGATGATAAAATTACCAGTGCTTCCCCTCAGATTTACAGCGAGTACACTTGTATTGCAGAGTGGATATGCCTTTACTAAACCCCAAAATACCTAATAATTTGGGGTGTACACAACAAAGTGCTATTGGCTTAATGGGGACACTACTTAGATTGACCTGTGTGTCCTCAAGGAAAGACATAGGAAGTGAGGCTAAAACCCTACCAATTTGGCTATGTGACAGGAAGTGAAGCCAATTTTCAGAAAAGGGACACAAAGCCCAACCTAAAAAAGACAAGCAGGGGGTTCTAACACTCACTTGGTTTCCCTCAAATGCCCACAATTAGGATTGGATTGTTTTGCTCTAGATTTTAGCTCAGTGCTCTAAATTAGTGTTTCTCAACCCTGTCCTCAAGTACCCCCAACGGGCCATGGTTGTATATTTTCCTCCATCTTGCACAGGTGCTTTAAATCAGAGTCAATGGCTTGGGATTTTGGGCAGCTATTTTAGCTAAGATAAATTCCCAAAACATGTCCTGTCGGGGGTATTTGAGGACTAAGGCTAAGAACCACTGCGCTAAAATGGAAAATTGAATATTTGCCTCTCCAATTTTCCTTTCCTGGTGCCTATTCATGGTAGCATACGCACAATCCATGCATATGCTACCATGAAGGCACCAGGAAAATAGTTTTTAGACAAATCAATTTTTTTTTGTTTTGCCATGCCAATCAGCCTAGTTAAGCTGCAGCTGGGAAATCTGTTGCATGAAAATTGATTTCCCAGTAGGATGCATTACTTGGATTGAGCATGCATCTGCAAAACAAATTATTAACAAAACACACAAAACATAAAAAGTTGCTACAAATTTTGTTGGTCAACAAAACAGGACTTGGAAAAGAGCAAGGAAAGCAAAAAAAAAAAAACACATGTATGTTAATTTGAGACACTAGCAGAATATGGTTTTGGGGTCTGACCATTTTACAGGAGGAAATAAACAAACAGGAGTTAGAAGGACTGCACCCACAAATGGACAGTCTCTTAAGGATTAAGGCCCCTTTCACACGAGGCGGGCTCCGTTTCTACGGAGCCCGCCTCGGTCCGCCGGCTCAGCGGGAGATCAGTCCGTTGATCTCCGCTGAGCCGGCGGATGACAGGTCCCTCTCTGCTCACTGAGCGGGGAGGGGCTTGTCAGGCGCCGCTGCCGCCTATGGAGGGATCGGACGAAAACGGACAGCGTGTCCGTTTTCGTCAGATCTCACCCGATCCGATCCGCCAGCGACGGATCTGGACGTAGAGCCATACGTCTGCTTTTAGCGGATCGGACGGGGTCGGATGTCAGCGGAAAAAAAACAAAAAAAAAACCAAAAAAAATAAATAAAAATTAAAAAACAAAAAAGTAAAAAAATAAATAAATACTTGCTCTAAAACACATCTGTTTTGCAAAGACATAACAAAATAAAAAGAGAAAATACATGTGTTACAAACGCTATAGGGACACCCATCTGTACTTTTTTTTACTTCAGAAAACTATTGAGACTCTTCAGCTTGACGCTCATTCACTGTCTCCAACAAGGTCTTACATCATCGTGGAAGAGACTTAATTTTTAATCAACATGCTCCATTTTTTAAACTTTCAGATGCCTTCAGCATCTACACCCTTCTTTTTATCCAACACGAAAAAGAAGTATAGTTTGCTTAGCCATAATCCTATACATTGTTTACTGTCTACTGAAACCTTTTTATATACATACATACAAGTTGCGTGCATCCCACAACACTTCCTTTATTGCACATAACACTAAACACAATACTCTGTTTATCTTTTTCCAGTTCCCCCATGCCATACATCACCAGATCTTGACTCTTATTGATCACATCTTTCACTACCTTCTACACCCCCACAATTCATTCTTGGGCAAATATCAGACACCCACAAATCCCTCCTTTTCATAAATAGCCTTGTAGCTAGACATTCATGCAAACTCATCCATACTATCTGTCTCTGCACATTTGTCACCCCATATACACTCATTTTCTTCCATACTTCCCCAGCCACAGACAAACTACCTTAAGGTTACACACATACTCCTTCTCTATCAACAATTTCTCACCTTCACTTTATCCCTCTCCCCTTCTCTTAAATCTGCCAACTTAAACTCTACCCTAAACTTTTCTAATACCTAGTAGTCACGTGCCACTACGTAGGCCACCAAGTATCCTTGAATCCCTTCCCACCCACCCCCATCTCTTAAACAACCACCCGAAAAATATATCATCCTAGCACACTCCACCATTCCTCTAAATTTTCACCACGCAAAACCAATAATGCATTAACAAAAACAAACACTCTCACATTCGGAAAACCCAACCCACCATTACATTCACGTCTACACACATTTTCTCTTGACTCTTTTTCCATTTTAAACCCCCATAAAAAAAGTAAACAATAACTTATTAATTTTCCTCAGTCTCATCTCCCTAGTAGGGAAGATATTGCTTGCATACAAAATTAACCACTTGCCGACCGCCTCACGCATATATACGTGAGCAGAATGGCACGGGCAGGCAAAATCACGTACCCATACGTGATTGCCTTCCGGCGGGCGGGGGGTCCGTTCGGACCCCCCCCGGTGCCAGCGGCGGTCGGCATTTGGCTAGGAGCGATGAGAGACGAGGGGGAGACCATCCGATCGTGGCCCCCCCCTCGCGATCGCTCCCAGCCAATGAGGAACATCCCCTGCCTGTGTATAGTACACACAGGCAGAGGATGTGATGTCATCTCTCCTCGGCTCGGCAGTTTCCGTTCTAGCGCCGAGGAGAGAAGACATGTAAGTGCACCAACACACACAAAGTAGAACATGCCAGGCACACAAAACACCCCCGATCCCCCCCCCGATCGCCCCCCGATCCCCCCCCAATCACCCCTCCCCCCTCCCTGTAACACTGACACCAAGCAGTATTTTTTTTTTTTTTTCTGATTACTGCAGGGTGTCAGTTAGTGACAGTTACTGTGGTAGGACAGTGAGTGTTACCCCCCTTTAGGTCTAGGGTACCCCCCTAACCCCCCCTAATAAAGTTTTAACCCCTTGATCACCCCCTGTCACCAGTGTCGCTAAGCGATCATTTTTCTGATCGCTGTATTAGTGTCGCTGGTGACGCTAGTTAGGAACGTAAATATTTAGGTTCGCCGTCCTAATTTTATAGCAACAGGGACCCCCATATACTATCTAATAAATGTTTTAACCCCTTGATTGCCCCCTAGTTAACCCTTTCACCACTGATCACCGTATAACCGTTACGGGTGACGCTGGTTAGTTAGTTTATTTTTCATAGTGTCAGGGCACCCGCCGTTTATTACCGAATAAAGGTTTAGCCCCCTGATCGCCCGGCGGTGATATGCATTGCCCCAGGCAGCGTCAGATTAGCGCCAGTACCGCTAACACCCACGCACGCAGCATACGCCTCCCTTAGTGGTATACTATCTGAACGCATCAATATCTGATCCGATCAGATCTATACTAGCGTCCCCAGCAGTTTAGGGTTCCCAAAAACGCAGTGTTAGCGGGATCAGCCCAGATACCCGCTAGCACCTGCGTTTTGCCCCTCCGCCCGGCCCAGCCCACCCAAGTGCAGTATCGATCGATCACTGTCACTTACAAAACGCTAATCGCATAACTGCAGCGTTCGCAGAGTCAGGCCTGATCCCTGCGATCGCTAACAGTTTTTTTGGTAGCGTTTTGGTGAACTGGCAAGCACCAGCCCCAGGCAGCATCAGGTTAGCGCCGGTCGTGCTAACACCCACGCACGCACTGTACACCTTCCTTAGTGGTATAGTATCTGAACGCATCAATATCTGATCCGATCAGATCTATACTAGCGTCCCCAGCAGTTTAGGGTTCCCAAAAACGCAGTGTTAGTGGGATCAGCCCAGATACCTGCTAGCACCTGCGTTTTGCCCCTCTGCCCAGCCCGGCCCACCCAAGTGCAGTATCGATCGATCACTGTCACTTACAAAACACTAAACGCATAACTGCAGCGTTCGCAGAGTCAGGCCTGATCCCTGCGATCGCTAACAGTTTTTTTGGTAGCGTTTTGGTGAACTGGCAAGCACCAGCGGCCTAGTACACCCCGGTCGTAGTCAAACCAGCACTGCAGTAACACTTTGTGACGTGGCGAGTCCCATAAGTGCAGTTCAAGCTGGTGAGGTGGCAAGCACAAGTAGTGTCCCGCTGCCACCAAAAAGACAAACACAGGCCATCGTGCCCATAGTGCCCTTCCTGCTGCATTCGCCAATCCTAATTGGGAACCGACCACTTCTGCAGCGCCCGTACTTCCCCCATTCACATCCCCAACCAAATGCAGTCGGCTGCATGAGAGGCATTTTCTTTATGTCCTCCCGAGTACCCCTACCCAACGAACCCCCCCAAAAAAGATGTTGTGTCTGCAGCAAGCGCGGATATAGGCGTGACACCCGCTATTATTGTCCCTCCTGTCCTGACAATCCTGGTCTTTGCATTGGTGAATGTTTTGAACGCTACCATTCACTAGTTGAGTATTAGCGTAGGGTACAGCACTGCACAGACTAGACACACTTTCACAGGGTCTCCCAAGATGCCATCGCATTTTGAGAGACCCGAACCTGGGACCGGGTACAGTTATAAAAGTTAGTTACAAAAAAAAAGTGTAAAAAAAAAAAAAAAAAAACAAACAAACAAAACAAACAAAAAAAAACACATACAAAAATATAAAATAAAAAAAAATAGTTGTCGTTTTATTGTTCTCTCTCTCTCTATTCTCTCTCTATTGTTCTGCTCTTTTTTACTGTATTCTATTCTGCAATGTTTTATTGTTATTATGTTTTATCATGTTTGTTTTTCAGGTATGCAATTTTTTATACTTTACCGTTTACTGTGCTTTATTGTTAACCATTTTTTTGTCTTCAGGTACGCCATTCACGACTGAGTGGTTATACCAGAATGATGCCTGCAGGTTTAGGTATCATCTTGGTATCATTCTTTTCAGCCAGCGGTCGGCTTTCATGTAAAAGCAATCCTAGCGGCTAATTAGCCTCTAGACTGCTTTTACAAGCAGTGGGAGGGAATGCCCCCCCCCCCCCATCTTCCGTGTTTTTCTCTGGCTCTCCTGTCTCAACAGGGAACCTGAGAATGCAGCCAGTGATTCAGCCAGCTGACCATAGAGCTGATCAGAGACCAGAGTGGCTCCAAACATCTCTATGGCCTAAGAAACCGGAAGCTACGAGCATTTTATGACTTAGATTTTGCCGTTTGTAAACAGCGCCATTGGGAAATTGGGAAAGCATTTTATCCCACCGATCTTGGTGTGGTCAGATGCTTTGAGGGCAGAGGAGAAATCTAAGGTCTAATAGACCCCAATTTTTTCAAAAAAGAGTAGCTGTCACCACCTATTGCTATGATAGGGGATATTTACATTCCCTGAGATAACAATAAAAATGATTTAAAAAAAAAAAAAAAAAAAAAAAAAAAAAAGCACCCCTGTCCCCCCTGCTCTCGCGCTAAGGCGAACGCAAGCGTCGGTCTGGCGTCAAATGTAAACAGCAATTGCACCATGCATGTGAGGTATCACCGCGAAGGTCAGATCGAGGGCAGTAATTTTAGCAGTAGACCTCCTCTGTAAATCTAAAGTGGTAACCTGTAAAGGCTTTTAAAGGCTTTTAAAAATGTATTTAGTTTGTCGCCACTGCACGTTTGTGCGCAATTTTAAAGCATGTCATGTTTGGTATCCATGTACTCGGCCTAAGATCATCTTTTTTATTTCATCAAACATTTGGGCAATATAGTGTGTTTTAGTGCATTAAAATTTAAAAAAGTGTGTTTTTTCCCCAAAAAATGCGTTTGAAAAATCGCTGCACAAATACGGTGTGAAAAAAAATGAAACACCCACCATTTTAATCTGTAGGGCATTTGCTTTAAAAAAATATATAATGTGTGGGGGTTCAAAGTAATTTTCTTGCAAAAAAAAATAATTTTTTCATGTAATCAAAAAGTGTCAGAAAGGGCTTTGTATTCAAGTGGTTAGAAGAGTGGGTTATGTGTGACATAAGCTTCTAAATGTTGTGCATAAAATGCCAGGACAGTTCAAAACCCCCCCAAATGACCCCATTTTGGAAAGTAGACACCCCAAGCTATTTGCTGAGAGGCATGTCGAGTCCATGGAATATTTTATATTGTGACACAAGTTGCGGGAAAGAGACAATTTTTTTTTTTTTGCACAAAGTTGTCACTAAATGATATATTGCTCAAATATGCCATGGGAATATGTGAAATTACACCCCAAAATACATTCTGCTGCTTCTCCTGAGTACGGGGATACCACATGTGTGGGACTTTTTGGGAGCCTAGCTGCGCACGGGACCCCGAAGACCAAGCGCCGCCTTCAGGCTTTCTAAGGGCGTAAATTTTTGATTTCACTCTTCACTGCCTATCAGTTTCGGAGGCCATGAAATGCCCAGGTGGCACAACCCCCCCCCAAATGACCCCATTTTGGAAAGTAGACATCCCAAGCTATTTGCTGAGAGGTATAGTGAGTATTTTGCAGACCTCACTTTTTGTCACAAAGTTTTGAAAATTGAAAAAAGAAAAAAAAAAATGTTTTCTCTTGTCTTTCTTTATTTTCAAAAACAAATGAGAGCTGCAAAATACTCACCATGCCTCTCAGCAAATAGCTTGGGGTGTCTACTTTCCAAAATGGGGTCATTTGGGGGGGGTTTATGGCATTCAAAACTGTGATAGGTAGTGAGGAGTAAAATCAAAAATGTACGCCCTTAGAAATCCTAAAGGCAGTGATTGGTTTTTGGGGCCCCGTACGCGGCTAGGCTCCCAAAAATTCCCACACATGTGGTATCCCCATACTCAGGAGAAGCAGCTAAATGTATTTTGGGGTGCAATTCCACATATGCCCATGGCCTGTGTGAGCAATATATCATTTAGTGACAACTTTTTGTAATTTTTTTTTTTTTGTCATTATTCAATCACTTGGGACAAAAAAAAAAATAATATTCAATGGGCTCAACATGCCTCTCAGCAATTTCCTTGGGGTGTCTACTTTCCAAAATGGGGTCATTTGTGGGGGTTTTGTACTGCCCTGCCATTTTAGCACCTCAAGAAACGACATAGGCAGTCATAAATTAAAGGCTGTGTAAATTCCAGAAAATGTACCCTAGTTTGTAGGCGCTATAACTTTTGCGCAAACCAATAAATATACACTTGACATTTTTTTTTACCAAAGACATGTGGCCGAATACATTTTGGCCTAAATGTATGACTAAAATTGAGTTTATTGGATTTTTTTTAGAACAAAAAGTAGAAAATATAAATTTTTTTCAAAATTTTCGGTCTTTTTCCGTGTATAGCGCAAAAAATAAAAACAGCAGAGGTGATCAAATACCATCAAAAGAAAGCTCAATTTGTGGGAAGAAAAGGACGCAAATTTCGTTTGGGTACAGCATTGCATGACCGCGCAATTAGCAGTTAAAGCGACGCAGTGCCAAATTGTAAAAAGTGCTCTGGTCAGGAAGGGGGTAAATCCTTCCGGGGCTGAAGTGGTTAAAGGTAAGATTACTGCCTTGACTACTAAAACTTTCCCATAAATCAACAATTTGCTTAGACACCAAAACCTCAACTTCTTGGCTATATTTTCTCCCAGTTCATTCCAGCACGCTTCCCCTTTCATTTCACAATACCCCAAATCCTCACTCCATCCTCAAACTCCCCAATCTGATCATCCACACATTCCACTTGTCTCCCATACACACCCAAACTTCACTTATTCCAATTCACACTCATTCCCACACATACACAAAAAATAGACAAAAGTAACTTCACCCTTCTTACGCCCACCACGTCATCCATATAACCTAAACATTTCACTATTGTCCCCCCATTCCCAGGCACCAAAAAGCCCCTTACCACCTTATCCCTCTGTATCATCCTTAACAGCGGATCAATAAAACAAATAAAGAGAATAGGGGACAGGGAACACCCCTGTCTCACCCCAGACTTAACCAAAAAAGCCCGCCCAAAACTCCCATTAACCAGAACCCGACTATTGATCCCCCAATACAACCTTTTTATTACATAAATGAGCTGTTGTGGTATACCCATCTGCTTCAAAACCTCCCACAAAAACCCATGATTTGCTTTATCATATGCCTTCTCTAGGTCAAATGATGTCAGGATAATCGAACTATTCCTACCTTTACAAAAATGAATTATATCCCTAAATAAAATTAAATTCTCCGAGATCATTCGACCCGGCACTGCACAGTTCTGTGTCTTGCTAACCATCCTACTAATGACCTTAGATAATCTCCTCGCCACCATTTTTTTGCAAATACCTTGTAGTCTGAATTTAATAAGGAGATAGGCCTCCAATTTCGAATATCCTTCCTATCCCCCTTCTTAAAAAATGAATACCACTAACCTTTCTCTCACAGATTCAGATATAATACCTTCCCTCATCATGTAACTAAATAACTCAACCACTTCCCCCTTAATATCCCAAAACAATTAAAAAAAAAAAAAAACTCACTTGGTAAGCCATCCCCTCCCGGGGTTTTATTAGCCCCCATGCTTGTCACAGCTTCCCACGCCTCCTCCTCATTCACCTCTTTCTGCAAAAAAACTTTATCCTCATAAATTAATTATCCTCTACCATATCAATCATTCTAGTATCTGACTCATCAACACACACTCCCTCATACAATCGTTCATAAAATTTAGTCACGCATTCCAGCACATTCTCTCCCTTAGATTCCCTCCCTTCATCATACACACCCTCAAACACTCCTTTTTCCTTAAAAACCTTCTTGAAAAAAAATCTAGAGCATTTTTCATCCTGCTCCAGATGTTTTACTCTCGCTTGAAAAATAATTTGTTTTCCTCTTTCAGTTAATACCTCTTTAATCCTCTTCCTAACATGGTCTATTTTATCGGCCATGTCAAAGCCCATATTCCCAAATGAATATAATGTAGCCAACCTGACTTGTAACCTAGAATATCTTCTTTTCTCACTGCTACTTTTATCCCTACTCTTTTTTTGAAAAAAAGAATTTAATTTTCCTTTTGACCTAATCCCACCACCCCAAAATATTACTGAAATCTTTTTTCCCCCATTAACCCATCTACTATATACAGTATCTCACAAAATTGAGTACACCCCTCACATTTTTGAAAACATTTTATTATATCTTTTCATGCAACACTGAAGAAATGACACTTTTCTACAATGTAAAAGTAGTGAGTGTACAGCTTGTATAACAGTGTAAATTTGCTGTCCACGCAAAATAACTCACACAGCCATTAATGTCTAAACCGCTGGCAACAAAAGTGAGTACACCCCTAAGTAAAAATGTTCAAATTGGGCCCAATTAGCCATTTTCCCTCCCCGGTGTTATGTGACTCGTTAGTGTTACAAGATCCCAGGTGTGAATGGGGAGCAGGTGTGTTAAATTTGGTGTTATCGCTCTCACTCTCTCATACTGGTCACTGGACGTTCAACATGGCACCTCATGGCAAAGAGAGTTCTGAGGATCCGAAAAAAAAGAATTGTTGCTCTACATAAAGATGGCCTAGGCTAAAAGAAGATTGCCAAGGCCCTGAAACTGAGCTGAAGCACGGTGTCCAAGACCATACAGAGCTTTAACAGGACAGGTTCCACTCAGAACAGGCTTTGCCACAGTCGACAAAAGAAGTTGAGTGCACGTGCTCCACGTCAAATCCAGAGGTTGTCTTTGGGAAATGCACTTATGAGTGCTGCCAACATTGCTGCAGAGTTTGAAGGGATGGAGGGGGGGGGGGGGGGGTCAGCCTGTCAGTGCTCAGACCATATGCTGCACACTGCATAAAATTGGTCTGCATGGCTGTCATCCCAGAAGGAAGCCTCTTTTAAAGATGATGCACAAGAAAGCCAGCAAACAGTTTGCTGAAGACAAGCAGACTAAGAACATGGATTACTGGAACCATATCCTGTGGTCTGATGGGACCAAGATAAACTTTTTTGGTTCAGATGGTGACAAGCGTGTGTGGCAGCAACCAGGTGAGGAGTACAAAGACAAGTGTGTCTTGCCTACAGTCAAGCATGGTGGTGGGAGTGTCATGGTCTGGGGCTGCATGAGTGCTGCCAGCACTGGGGAGCTACAGTTCATTGAGGGAACCATGAATGCCAATATGTACTCTGGCATACTGAAGCAGAGCATGATCCCTCCCTTCGGAGACTGGGCCACAGGGCAGTATTCCAACATAATGACCCCAAATACACTTCCAAGAGGACCACTGCCTTGCTAAAGAGGCTGAGGGTAAAGGTGATTGGCTGGCCAAGCATGTCTCCAGACCTAAATTCTATTGAGCATCTGCGGGGCTCCTCAAAACGGAAGATGGAGGAGCGCAAGGTCTCTAACATCCACCTGCTCCATGATGTTGTCATGGAGGAGTGGGAGAGGACTCCAGTGGCAACCTGTGAAGCTCCGGTGAACTCCATGCCCAAGAGGGTTAAGGCAGTGCTGGAAAATAATGGTGGTCACACAAAATATTGACACTTTTGGCCCAATTTGGACATTTTCACTTAGGGATGTACTCACTTTTGTTGCCAGCGGTTTAGACCTTTATGGCTGTGTGTTGAGTTATTTTGAGGGGACAGCAAATTTACACTGTTATACAAGCTGTACACTCGCTACTTTACATTGTAGCAAAGGGTCATTTCTTCAGTGTTGTCACATGAAAAGATAATAAAATATTTACAAAAATGTGAGGGGTGCACTCACTTATGTGAGATACTATACGTTACTAAAATGGGCTTTGGCATGCTCGTCCTGCAACAATAAACTATTTAACCTCCATACCCCTAAACCAAACTTAATACTATCCCCCATACTCAAATCAACATACACTGCCACATGATCTAAAAAAATTACCGGCCTGTGCTTAACATTAGCACATTTGAATGCATCAGAAAACAAACAAATTAATTCTGGATTTGGTGCGCCCACTCTCCGAAAAAAAAAGTGAAATACGGATCCACCAAACCCAGGACAATATGAGCATCATAAGTCCTGAATTACCCCATTCAGCATGGTGCTACCTACATCTAACGTATGCCCTGTACACACGATAGGATTTTCCGATGGAAAATGTGTGATAGGACCTTGTTGTCGGAAATTCCGATCGTGTGTAGGCTCCATCACACATTTTCCATAGGAATTTCCGACACACAAAGTTTGAGAGCTTGCTATAAAATTTTCCAACAACAAAATCTGTTGTCGGAAATTCCGAGCATGTGTACACAAACTTGACGCACAAAGTGCCACGCATGCTCAGAATAAATTAAGAGACCAAAGCTATTGGCTACTGCCCAGTTTATAGTCCCGACGTACGTGTTTTACGTCGCCCCGTTCAGAACGATCGGATTTTCTGACAACTTTGTGTGACCGTGTGTATGCAAGACAAGTTTGAGCCAACATCCGTCGGAAAAAAAAATCCATGGATTTGGTTTTCGGAATGTCCGATCAATGTCCGACCGTTTGTACAGGGCATTAGTCTCCACTACTCCCATCTGATCTTTCACAAAGCGGATCGTATTAAAATCACCCATGATCATACTAGGTCTCCTTCCCACTGTATGCAACTTCAAAACTTGAGAAAAAAACAAAAAAACAAAACTTGAGACGTTTCTGTCTATTCACAGGAGCATATAAAATTAAAAAGCCTAAACTTCTGGTTAAACAAAACTAAATCTACCATAATTAATCTTCCTGGCACTAACACAACAACATGTGACATAATGCAAATATTTCTATTTGTGATGATGATAATGCCTACCCCAGCATTCCTATTGGCCCCAACTGCCGACCATATGTAATCCACCAACCACTCCGGAGGCTTGGGCGGTCGATTAAAAAAAAAAACATTCCCTACATTCTTGGGCGGTCTCCTCAATTGATTCTCAAGTCTTCAAAAATGGCACTCTGTCTAGCAGGAGACCCAAAACCCCTCACATTGAGGGACACCAGCTTGATGCTCATTCACATGAAGATGTGCATCATTCACCCCCAGTCCTAACACTTAAGCCAGAAAACTGACATACATTCCTCAGGGCCATAACGCTTTCATCATCCAGAAACTCCTGACTAGGTGACATTGTTGCCGGCTGAAAGATTCCTGGAGTCCCCGGACTTAGTGCTGGTGATTCTACCTCCACTCCGACATCACCCAGGACCACAAAGGGGTTACTTGTTTCAATTCCAGCTGCCTCTACTTTCAATTTCTTAGCCCTTCTCTTCTTAGGGCTCTCCAAAATGTCCACCTTGGTCTTGGCCCTCAGTGTCTCCATCTTTTCCACCTCTTCTTCTTGGGCTTCCTGCACCACCGGCTCCCACTGTAAGGCTGCTGCCAACTCCTCCATAGCCTCCTCCACTGCCCTCTCCACCTCTGCTCCACACTGGTGGGTGACACTTCTACTTTCCTCCACACTCTGGTGTCTTTCTTCCTCTTCCACCTCCACCCCCCCTCCTCTCCCTGTCTTTCAGGAGAGTCAGACAGAACCTGTATGGACACTGGTCATCCACTCAGCAGTGCACCTGACAGCTTCAGCATAAGAGACATAGGCCCTTCTTACTTTTGGACAATTCTTCACTGTGTGATCACGCTGTCCACATATATCACAGGCCTGCTTAACCAAGCAAGCCCCAGCCTCATGTCCCTCCTCCCCACAGTTCCAGCAGTGCATCTCCCACATTACATTCATCTCCAGTATGCCAAAACTTATGACATCTCCTGCAGTATGTTGGTTGACCAGGATAGTAGAGAAACCCTCTATTTCCTGCTATTGAAAAATTAGCTGGTGGATGCTGCACTCCACCAATCCCTTCAGAATCCACCTTCAGTTTGACAAACTTCAATTTGCCATTAAAGATCCCCAGACGATTAGTCAGCCTGAAGCCTCCCTTCACTGAAGAGCAGTATCTCTTCAAAAAAGGCCACTACCAAGGCAATGTCCGTGAAGGGGTTAAACAGGTGAACAACCAATGGTTTCTCCTCCGTAGCATACAAGGGTTCCACTATGAAAGGCCTTATAGACTCATGGTTAGCTTTTTCCAATTCTTTACATTTCTCAATAACTCCTGTGCAAAAATTGCTATGCACAAAAGAAACATCATAGTACCTTGGTGCTGCATGGTCCTGGATACAATAGATGTGTTGTGGTTCCACTCCAAACGATTTCACCAGCAAACCTTGCACAAGGCATTCCAAACGCACTTTATGCAAATGACCAGGCATAACCTGAAACCGCAGGGTGTTCTGAATCCCCCTTCGCTCCATCACGCTCAGCAAAGAAAATTCCGGCCATCAAGCAATCTTGCCTCTTTTCAGGGCAAGGTGAAGAATGCTATCTGCAAGCTTTATATAACATAGGTTTGTGTGCTAATGGGGCAATTGAAAACACATGCACAGTCCATGAAAGACACAAAATGCAAGTTCACCCAGTGTAGAGACATTACTTCAAAGTGGGTACTCCCGTTAAGGATGTTCTTAAATTACTAACCCCCAAAAAAAAAAAAAATAAAAAATAATAAAAAAAAAAAAAAAAAAAAAAAAAAACACACACACACACACACACACACACACACCACACACACCCACACCCACTCTCTGAGCATGCCCAGAAAATCCAAGTGCTGTTCACACACAAAAAAAAAAAAAAAAAAAAAAAGTCCATGAGCATGCCCAGACCAAACCAAATGCAGCTAGCACAAAATAAGCCACCCCCTGTCCAAAATGAAGCACATCATCCAGCATGCTACAAAAAAATTACAGATGTGACAAACACCCCCCAGTCCAGGGGGGCAAACAAAGCGCCTAACATGGGCAAAAGGTAAACAAATACCACTGCACTCTATGGGAACTGACTTGTTAATTTTGCAAGTCCCCACTTAGCTGGCTTATATTCTAGTTATTGGCCTTAAAATTGGTATGGGGGCCCAGGTCCCACCCTGAGGGACATATATCCATGTCACCAATTTGGACAACCCCAAAAACAAAACAAGGATCAGTGCCTTTAAAAATGCAAAATTGCTTAAAAGCTAGTAACTTGGGGGTGGTTTACTCTGCCTGTAGATTGGTGCATCTGTTGCATGTATCCAAAATGCTGCTTCGAAGATGTACGGCTTTAGAGAAAACTTACAAGTCTACATTGCAGCTGCAAGATTTCAACCCAAAACAAAAAATAGCCTGCACCCTCAATACATACAAGGCCATTTGGGTCTGTTAAGGCTTAAAATGAGAACCCCCACATGAAAAATACCACCCTAAACTAAAAAAATATTGCTCCCCTCCCACACCCCCTAGCCAAACACACAGCAAGCCAGGCCATGAAAGCGGGGTGGATGCTTGGGGCAGGAGGGGCTTGGGCACCCCAAAAGTCAACCACCTTGTTCCCATATTCAGGGGGAGAAGGGCCTCTTCTACACAACCCTAGGCTGGGGTTGTGGGGGGCTGCAGACAGGGGTCTTTACGGAATGTGGAAAACCCCTTTAAAAACTTGTGGGTACAAGGTGCTTTGTGGTTGGTATTGGGCTGAGCCCAACGTGCCCCAAAAGGCAGCCAGCTATGTTGAGTGCATGTGGCCTTGTATAGTTCAGGAGGAGGTTGGGCGAGCGCTGTTCTCGCCCCTTTTTTAGCTGGACCTGTTGTATGCTCTGAAAAAGGATGTGGTTTGGATTGTGAAGGCAGCTCACAGCCTTTTGAGAATGAAGTGGAGTGTGGAGTTCCCCCTTTAAAAGCAAAAGCTAGCCCAAGGAAATCATATGCATTAGAGGGTAGATGGTGATGAGCAGTGCCTGGTTTTCTCCACACATACCGCTTACAATTAATTTGGAGTCAAGTTTAGAGGTGCACCTGTTCAACCCATGCAATTGCATGTACGTTGCTTAACATTTACTAAGATTTTGTCTGCTCAGCAGGGCTGGACTGGGAATAAAAACCAGGCCTGGAAAAAATGTCATACCAGCCCCATAGCATTATTATAAGAGCCCAACATCAAAACAATCATAACATTATTATTGTCTTGTTCATGAAAGGGAAAACCATGCATTTTAAAGCACATTTGAAGAGTGTATAATATATATTTATTATACACACACACACACACACACACACACACACAGTGGGGACAGAAAGTATTCAGACCCCCTTAAATTTTTCACTCTGTTATATTGCAGCCATTTGCTAAAATCATTTAAGTTCATTTTTTCCCTCATTAATGTACACACAGCACCCCATATTGACAGAAAAACACAGAATTGTTGACATTTTTTCAGATTTATTAAAAAAGAAAAACTGAAATATCACATGGTTCTAAGTATTCAGACCCTTTGCTCAGTATTTAGTAGAAGCACCCTTTTGATCTAATACAGCCATGAGTCTTTTTTGGGAAAGATGCAACAAGTTTTTCACACCTGGATTTGGGGATCCTCCGCCATTCCTCCTTGCAGATCCTCTCCAGTTCTGTCAGGTTGGATGGTAAATGTTGGTGGACAGCCATTTTTTTAGGTCTCTCCAGAGATGCTCAATTGGGTTTAAGTCAGGGCTCTGGCTGGGCCATTCAAGAACAGTCACGGAGCTGTTGTGAAGCCACTCCTTCGTTATTTTAGCTGTGTGCTTAGGGTCATTGTCTTGTTGGAAGGTAAATCTTCGGCCCAGTCTGAGGTCCTGAGCACTCTGGAGAAGGTTTTCGTCCAGGATATCCCTGTACTTGGCCGCATTCATCTTTCCCTCGATTGCAACCAGTCGTCCTGTCCCTGCAGCTGAAAAACACCCCCACAGTATGATGCTGCCACCACCATGTTTCACTGTTGGGACTGTATTGGACAGGTTATGAGCAGTGCCTGGTTTTCTCCACACATACCGCTTACAATTAAGGCCAGAAAGTTCTATCTTGGTCTCAGACCAGAGAATCTTATTTCTCACCATCTTGGAGTCCTTCAGGTGTTTTTTTAGCAAACTCCATGTGGGCTTTCATGTGTCTTGCACTGAGGAGAGGCTTCCTTTGGGCCACTCTGGCATAAGGCCCCGACTGGTGGAGAGCTGCAGTGATGGTTGACTTTCTACAACTTTCTCCCATCTCCCGACTGCATCTCTGGAGCTCAGCCACAGTGATCTTTGGGTTCTTCTTTACCTCTCTAACCAAGGCTCTTCTCCCCCGATAGCTCAGTTTGGCCGGACGGCCAGCTCTAGGAAGGGTTCTGGTCGTCCCAAACGTCTTCCATTTAAGGATTATGGAGGCAACTGTGCTCTTAGGAACCTTAAGTGCAGCAGAAATTTTTTTGTAACTTTGGCCCGATCTGTGCCTTGCCACAATTCTGTCTCTGAGCTCTCCAGGCAGTTCCTTTGACCTCATGATTCTCATTTGCTCTGACATGCACTGTGAGCTGTAAGGTCTTATAGAGACAGGTGTGTGGCTTTCCTAATCAAGTCCAATCAGTATAATCAAACACAACTGGACTCAAATGAAGGTGTAGAACCATCAAGGATGATCAGAAGAAGTGGACAGCACCTGAGTTAAAATATATGAATGTCACAGCAAAGGGTCTGAATACATAGGACCATGTGATATTTCAGTTTTTCTTTTTTAATAAATCTGCAAAAATGTCAACAATTCTGTGTTTTTCTGTCAATATGGGGTGCTGTGTGTACATTAATGAGGGAAAAAATGAACTTAAATGATTTTAGCAAATGGCTGCAATATAACAAAGTGAAAAATTTAAGGGGGTCTGAATACTTTCCGTCCCCAGTGTGTGTTATAATTATATATACATACATACATACCGTCAGGTCCATAAATATTGGGACATCGACACAATTCTAATATTTTTGGCTCTATACATGATCACAATGAATTTGAAACGAACAAGATGTACTTTAACTGCAGACTTTCAGCTTTAATTTGAGGGTATTTTACATCCAAATCAGGTGAACAGTGTAGGAATTACAACAGTTTGTATATGTGCCTCACACTTTTTAAGGGACCAAAAGTAATGGGACAGATTAACAATCATCCAAACTTTCACTTTAATACTTGGTTGCAAATCCTTTGCAGTCAATTACAGCCTGAAGTCTGGAACGCATAGACATCACCAGATGCTGGGTTTCATCCCTGGTGATGCTCTGCCAGGCCTCTACTGCAACTGTCTTCAGTTCCTGCTTGTTCTTGGGGCATTTTCCCTTCAGTCTTGTCTTCAGCAAGTGAAATGCATGCTCAATCGGATTAAGGTCAGGTGATTGACTTGGCCATTGCAAAACATTCCACTCCTGTCCCTTAAAAAACTCTTTGGTTGCTTTCGCACTATGCTTCAGGTCATTGTCCATCTGCACTGTGAAGCGCTGTCCAATGAGTTCTGAAGCATTTTGATGAATATGAGCAGATAATATTGCCCGAAACACTTCAGAATTCATCCTACTGCTTTTGTCAGCGGTCACATGATCGATAAATACAAGAGAACCAGTTCCATTGGCAACCATACATGCCCACGCCATGACACTACCACCACCATGCTTCACTGATGAGTTGGTATGCTTTGGATCATGAGCAGTTCCTTTCCTTCTCCACACTCTTCTCTTCCCATCACTCTGGTACAAGTTGATCTTGGTCTCATCTGTCCATAGGATGTTGTTCCGGAACTGTGAAGGCTTTTTTAGATGTTTGGCAAATTCTAGTCTGGCCTTCCTGTTTTTGAGGCTCACCAATGGTTTATATCTTGTGGTGAACCCTCTGTATTCACTCTGGTGAAGTCTTCTCTTGATTATTGACTTTGACACACATACCCCTACCTCCTGGAGAGTGTTCTTGATCTGGCCAACTGAAGGGTGTTTTCTTCACTAGGGAAAGAATTCTTTGGTCATCCACCACAGTTGTTTTCCGTGGTCTTCCGGGTCTTTTGGCGTTGCTGAGCTCACAGGTGCGTTCTTTTTAAGGATGTTCCAAACTGTTGATTTGGCCACACCTATTGTTTTTTCTATCTCTCTGATAGGTTTGTTTTGTTTTTTCAGCCTAATGATGGCTTACTTCACTGATGGTGACAGCTCTTTGGATCCCATATTGAGAGTTGACAGTAACAGATTCCAAATGCAAATAGCACACTTGAAATGAACTCTGGACCTTTTATCTGCTCCTTGTAAATGGGATATTGACGGAATAACACACCTGGCCATGGAACAGCTGAGCAGCCAATTGTCCCATTAGTTTTGGTCCCTTAAAAAGTGGGAGGCACATATACAAACTGTTGTAATTCCTACACTGTTCACCTGATTTAAATGTAAATACCCTCAAATTAAAGCTGAAAATCTGCAGTTAAAGCACATCTTGTTCGTTTCATTTCAAATTCATTGTGGTGGTGTATAGAGCCAAAACGATTAGAATTGTGTCGATGTCCCAATATTTATGGACCTGACTGTAATAATATATATTAGATGTAAAAACAAATTGGTCCATTGTCAAGGGGCACCCCAGGAACGTGGGGGGGGGGGAAGAGACTGTTTCCAGAGACCACCTTCCACAGAAAGAATGAGGGGGGGGTTACTGATATAAGGGGGAAACCTTTACATCAGTGCCCCCTTATATTATTGTATTCACTCCCCCCTCAGACTTGCCTGGTGGCGCTGTCACGGACCTCTCAGGTACACCGCGCAGGACTCAGATGACTCCAGGTTGGTGACTCTGGTTTTATCCTATAGTCTCCTCTCCACAGTCCTCACGTTTTACTTCTCCCGTGACCCCCATCCTGGCGGCACTCCCACTCTTGACTCCTCTCCAGACTCCCCCTCAGAGACTGCAGACATGATATAAGACAAGAGATGGTCAGAGGTTGCGAACATGGTACAAGAGATGGTCAGAGGTTGCGAACATGGTACAAGAGATGGCTAGAGACTGAGGACATGACACAAGACATGGCTAGAGACTGAGGACATGACACAAGACATGGCTAGAGACTGAGGACATGATACAAGAGATGGCTACAGACTGTGGACATGATACAAGAGATGGCTAGAGACATGATACAAGAGATGGCTAGAGACATGATACAAGAGATGGCTAGAGACATGATACAAGAGATGGCTAGAGACTGAGGACAGGATACAAGAGATGGTCAGAGACTGCGAACATGATACCAGAGATGGTCAGATGTTGCGGACATGATACAGTAGATTCAGAGGCTGCAGATATGATACAGTAGGTGTCAGAGGCTGCAGGCATGGTACGAGACTGAGGACATCATACTAATGCCCTGTACACACGATCGGACATTGATCGGACATTCCGACAACAAAATCCATCAGATTTTTTCCGACGGATTTTGGGCCAAACTTGTCTTGCATACACATGGTCGCACAAAGTTGTTGGAAAATCCGATCGTTATGAACGCGGTGACGTAAAACATGTACGTCGGGACTATAAATGTGGCAGTAGCCAATAGCTTTCTTCTCTTAATTTATTCTGAGCATGCGTGGCACTTTGTGCATCGGATTTGCGTACACACAATCGGAATTTAAACGATCAGATTTTGTTGTCGGAAAATTTTATATCCTGCTCTAAAACTTTGTGTGTCAGAAATAGCGACGGAAAAAGTCAGATGGAGCCCACACATGATCGGAATTTCCGACAACACAATCCGATCGCACTTTTTCCATCGGAAAATCCGACCGTGTGTACAAGGCATAAAGATGGTCAGAGACTGCAGACATGGTACAAGAGATCAATGCGGCCTCATCAGTGCCCATCACATGCAACCTCACTGTGCCCATCATATGCAGCTTTATGGTGTCCATCAATGCAGCCTCTGTGTGCCAGCCATTGCTGCCTCACCAATTTCCTGGATCACACACAGCGACCGATGTATGGCATGGACAGAGCTGGGTCAGTGTGTGTAAGGCGGCGCTGTAACAAGGTCCTGCCCCCCTAGACCAGCTTGTGTGATAGGCAGAACACTGATTCAGTTTTCCATCTAGAAGACTATCGTACGAGCCGGTCTAGGGGGATGGGACCTTGTTACAGCGCCGCCTTACACACACACACACACACACACACTCTGAATTCCGTACCATACAAGAGGAGGAGCCGGAGAACAGAGGGAGGCAGGGGAGCACTGCAGCCACTGCTCAAAGCGGCCCCGGGCAGCCGGCCTACCGGGAAATTTCCCGATAGGCCAGTCCGGCCCTGCCGCGCAGTGAACAAACTCATGCGAACGAGCGCAAGAGCTGCTTGCGCATGCGCACTGCTTTCATTGATCTCACGCAGTTCTAAAACGTACTTGCAGGCACAGCAGGCTTTCTCTGAAAAAGTTATTGTCTCCTTCTATTTTGGGCATATTCGTTACTTGGATAGTAAATGGGGGATTCAAGCTCTTTTACCGGCGCCTCTGATGGCGCACGGCTTTCGTAAATCACCCCCCATGGGTGATATTGTGTCAAGATGATTGAAGCGCATTATTTCATTGTAATATACAATGAAATAGTTTGACTCACCATAATGCAGAATTAGTGGGAGCCCTGCGTTTGTCTCTTGCTACCATCGCCTGCCTTCAGATGCAGCGTGTCACTTGCCACCAGATGCAGCGTGTGACTTGCCACCATCACCTGCCACCAGATTCAGCATGTCACTTGCCCCAGTCGCCTGCCTGCAGATGCAGCAAGTCACTTGCTACCGTTGCTTGTCACCAGATGCAGCAGGTCACTTGCCACAGTCGCCTGCCACCAGATGCAGTGTCACTTGCCACCGTCGCCTGCCACCAGATGCAGTGTGTCACCTGCCACCATCACTTGCCACCAGATGCAGCATGTCACTTACCACCTTAGTCTGACACTGGATGCAGCATGTCACTATCCTGGCACTAGATGCAGCCTGTTATGTTAAGGCCAATTTGTAAGTGCACTGCAGTGAAAACTTACATGTATTCTCTGCTAGCCTCTCCCCAGCAGTACAGCATCCGGGGCATCCCGCATTTAAGAGTTAAGGAAACCGGCACATGCGCAGTAGCTATACTGCCGTCCTATGACAGTCAGAAGGCAGAACAGCTGTAATGCAAGGTGGGTGGGGAGGGATGATGTAATCTTTCTACTCTCCTGCTGCCCCTCTCTTAATGCAGCCGTCGCGGCCCGGCTGCAAACAGGGCACGACTGGTACCGGTCCGCGGCTCAGGGGTTGGGGCCCCCCGCCCTAAACTGATTACTGAGCCAGAGTAAGTTAACTGTTGTGCGCCTTGGCTGACTCTGCACTAATGTTGGAAAAGAACCGATTGAAATACAGCGGCTACTACGAGGGTAGCACTACATGTATATCTGATGTGGGGTTTAGCTCGAACATACTGTAGTGCTTTTAAGGACACAGTCCAGCTATCAAGGGGTTGTAAAAGTCAGATACATTTACCAATAGCTGAGATGTGACAAGTAAAAGTAATACGATTGTAGGTATTATTTACTTCAGTTGTATTAAAGATACAGCATTCTCTTCATCTTTTAATCAATAGTAGACAGCTTTTTGAAAGGAAAGAGCAAGCCTGTAGATTAGAAGTAACACCCAAATGCAAATGACATGACATTGTATAACAGATGCTACATAATAAACTAACTCTGCCAGACCAATACCCAGCTCTGCTTTACCTTGACCTTACCCATGAATGGAGACCACACCAAGCTGGAGTAAATGTTAGCATCCATTTTTTTTATTAACACTCAAGTAAAATGTACATAACTTTATACAACAACCGTTAAACCACCACCCATCAGTTACATACTTGTGTTGGTCTTTGCAGGAAAACCTCAAGCTTGTCACATGATCCAATCCGGCACTGCAGTACCTTAAACTTACACCCATTAACCAAATTCCAGCTAAACCACTGTTAGCTGGAATACTACCAACGGAACCCATACCCCCTGTTGGGTCCCGAACTCTTCCATAGCCGAGGTTACTTCCTTCACCCGCAAAGGCCAACAACCCGCCACAGCACAAAAGGGGAAAAAAAAAAAAAAAAAAACACTTTACCCTTATGTGCGCCACCACACCCTCAACGCTCTCTCTAATCACCACAGCATTGAGGTGCACCCCATCTCCATGAAGGTAACGCCAGCTCCAGGTGTCTGATCCCCCAACCCACCATTCCGAACCACAAATCTGCTGACTTCCCCGTTTACCTTCTTCCTGGCCTTGTTAATCCGCTCTGCTGACCTCGCTAATCTCCAAGTCATCTGTACCACAACGTCGGACCACATTATTATTATCTTTGGAAAGTCCATGTGGAGCCGCAAAAAATCTAATTTGAAATCTCGCACAATATCCAACATGGACCTTAGTCCCAAGTCATTATCTCCCACATACAAAACAAGAATGTCAGGTGGCCTGTCCAAACGTGCAAATTTGT
Source organism: Aquarana catesbeiana (assembly GCF_042186555.1). Taxonomy (NCBI): domain Eukaryota; kingdom Metazoa; phylum Chordata; class Amphibia; order Anura; family Ranidae; genus Aquarana; species Aquarana catesbeiana. The sequence goes on from NC_133335.1 coordinate 163,710,807, forward strand.
GCACTTCTAGAATGGTCCTATGCCATAGCATCCCAGGAACCTCCTGCCACCGAATACATGCCTCACTTCTTGGAATGCCTAATTGTCTACCCTCTGGCCACACATCCGCCCTCCTTGCCCCAAAAAAGACATATGCATGGCCCAGTATCCAGACCAATCCTTGAGTTCCTTCTGAAAGAGAAGAAACAACAACCCATATAACAATAATTGTTCACCTGAGTATGTATACATCAAAAACCACACACACCCTATGCACCCCCACTACCCAGCTAAACTATCAACAGGTGAGGTCTAACATATGACTTAAACCGCCTAGATTCCCATCTCCCAATGCATTTTATCGCTACCTCGTCCAACCCCCATCTGACTGCCTCCGTAGCAGCTCCAATACGAAACGAATGAGATAAAAATTTTTGATCACCCAACATTTCCTAAAGACTGCAATAAACTAAAATCTTGATAACGATCTGCCGTCCCTATGTACAAAGAATGACCCCGTCACGACTGGACGTACTGCAAATCCCTTTACCAACCCCACAGGGCGAATCCGGTATTGCAAATACCTGCACATTTTCCCTTTGCCCTGCTGATCAGTTTTCGATCTGCTCACCCATATAGACAATGGATCATCACCACAGATAACCTCGGTCGACCCCAAACCCCCCCCCCCTTTAACTTCTTGGAAGGGCTAACCAACTCACTAATCCGAAAAGCCCCCAAAAAAACGACAAAAAGAAAATGCCGCTTTAAACACCACCTCATATAGGGAAGAACCTGTATGAACCAACTGCCCCAATAACCTACCCAAGAGCTCAAAAGAAACGGGTCGCCGTGAATCCTTACTTGGCATGGATCGCCTGTATCCCTTCATTGCCTGCCTTACCCAAAAATCTTTAGTAAAGTCTGGGGAACCCTGGAATTTAAACCAAAGTGCCAGCCCCGCCAAACTTCTTTCCCAACCCCATCTTTCAAATTACGCGAAACAAAGTACAGTACCATCAATCTCAAGTCTTGCTCCTCCTGGTCACTCGTCACCTCCTGCAACAAGGACAACCATTCTTGCCATACCCTATTTTACGCCACTCATGTCGCCAAGCTCACCGACTGCCTTATCCGGATACTCTTCCAAAGCAACTCTCCACAGCCCTTCAGGACAAGGAACCCCTCGTTGCTCTGCCTCCGGTGCCAACGCCCAGAACCTGTCCCACTGAAAGCGAGACAAAGCATCAACAATGACATTTTCTACTCCCGCAAGGTGCACCGCATAAATAAAAACATTCAGTTGTAGACAAGGCAAAACTAGGTGTCTGAGTAGCCATACAACTGGCGGGGATGCCGCCGATACTTTGTTGATGACCTGCACCACCCCCAGATTGTCCCCGTGAAAACTCACCTTCAAGTTTCTGAATGACTCCCCCCATAACTCCACTGCTAATACTACTGGAAACAGCTCCAGCAACAACATGTTCAACAAACCTGCCTCTTTCCATGAATCCGGCCAGGGCCCCGCACATCACTTACCTTGAAAGAAGGCACCAAAACCCACCGATCCATCCGCATCTGTAAAGTTCCAGATCAAAATTGCTAACCGGCCCTGACATCCATAATGCTCTTACATTGAAATCGTCCAAAAACACGTGCCAAATCCTTACATCATCCCTATGTTCCCGTCTCAGTCACACATAAGGAGTGGGGGCCATAATGCCCGCCGACAGCTGTCTGCAGAACACTCTCCCCATCGGAAGAATGCGACACGCAAAATTCAACTTACCCAATAGTGACGGCAATGTCCAAAGTTGCACCTCGCATAGTCCCATTTTCTCCCGAATATCAGCCTGTAGCGCCAACAGCCTATATTCTGCACTCCATGGTAGATTCTAGAAAGTTTCTGCGGCATGTAGTATACCCTGTGGAGAATTTTAGGCGGGATATATCTGTCCTTCACTGATATCATCAGGGGGTCCCACTTCTATCCTTTTAACTGTAGGGGGAAGATCTGAGGAGGATAGCCAGAGGCTCTATAGCTGCCTGGTGCCCCTGTCCAGGGAGAAGAAGGGAGAGAGCATGCCATTTGTGTGGACCCTTGCAGAGGGGTGCCTATATCTTAGTTGAACCCAGGAGACAAACTTGGGACCAAAGTTAAATCTGAAAAGTATTTGCCACAGGAACTCCCACTCTACCGAATCGAAGGCCTTCTCGGCATCCAGTGAGGCCACAACACCCGGAGAGTCCATCCTCCCAGCCTGAGATATATTGGTGTATCGGCGACGTAAATTTATAAATCGGTACCCTTACCTGGCATAAATCCTGTTTGATCACCATTAACTAAGGATAAAATGACTGAATTTAGTCTAGTTGCAAGAATTTTAGTAGTTATTTTGGCATCTACATTCAAAAGCGATATTGGGTGATACGAGGCACAGCTTGCAGGGCCCTGGGTATTACCACAATTACTGCCTCCGACATAGAGGGAGGAAGGGAGGCACCCCTCCTCCAACATGTTTAGAAGCAGGTTGTAAAATTTAGAAATGAGTTGTTCAGAGTTAGCTTTGTAAAACTCTGATGGAAGGCCGTCGGGTCCTGGAGTTTTGCCTGATTGGAGCGTCGCCACTGCAAGCTGTACTTCTTTGACCATGGTGGGAGCATCTAAGGTATTGCGCGCCTCCTCTGAAAGCTGTGGAAATTCTATCTGGTCTGGAAAATTGTGTAAACTATCAGGGGTAAATGACAACAGAAAATATATACTCAGCGCTGCCTCTCTCAATCATAAATGTGCATACACTCGCATCAAATATGTGCCATATGACAACATGTGTAACAAAGTGCCAATATAGTGCAAAAAAAGTGCATTCAATAAAATTCAAAAAAATTACAAAATAAGGTGCAAACAATAAAGTTCATCAAGTGTGAGGTGCAGGGCTGGTGACACATTGATGTAATCTTGGTGACTTCCTGTGCTCACCTCCTGGATCCCCACTCACCAGATAAAGATGAAAAATACGCCTGTGTATATCAAGATGGTGTCTCCTGTCCAGCAGATATGTAAATTGGTTGTGCCTCAGAGAATAGAATCTCCTCTCCTTCACCACTTGATTGTAGATCCTACATACTTTACTTAGTCAAAGATGATTGGAGTAGTAAAGTTTGGACAAGTGAAGAGAAGAGGGCATATAGTGTAATACTGCAAGGTTTAAAATCATGACACTTACATCAGAATCTTTAAAATATGCAAAAATTGCCACCTTGGCAACCAAACAGCCTTCAAAGATTATCCTTAGCTTGACACGTTTCGCCCCTCCCACTGGGCGTCATCAGAAGCTTCTGATGACACCCAGTGGGAGGGGCGAAACGTGTCAAGCTAAGGGTAATCTGTGAAGGCTGTTTGGATGAACTTTGTTTGCGCCTTATTTTGTAATTTTTTGGAATTTTTGAACTTTATTGAATGCACTTTTTTGGCACTTTGTTACACATGTTGTCATATGACCCATATTTGATGCGAGTGTATGCACATTTATGACAGAGAGGCAGCGCTGAGTATATATTTTCTGTTGTCATTTTTTGGGGTACTCACCTCGCACTACAGCGGCAGCCCTACTAAATAGGTACATGTGGGTGAGTGTGTAAACGCACACGTATATGCACACTTTGTATTTATTTTATAACTTATTTGCAATTTTATTTTTCTCCACGGCGCGGGTCCATCTTTATCACTTTTATTAGGGGTAAAGTCAGCTCTAGATGTATAGAGGCTCTCATAGAACCTAGCAAATTGAGCATTGATATCAGCAGGGTCATCATACATCCCCCCATTGTCATCTCTAATGCGTGCAATGTAAGGTGTAGACAAGCGCTCCTTAGCCAACCATGCCAACAATCTACCCGTCCTTTCCCCCTGTTCAAAAATTCTTTGTGACTGGGAAAGCAATTGTTTCTTGGTAGTCTCCACTCAGACAGGAAATTTCGCTGTGGAGAGACTGCATGGCTTCATATGTCAAAGCGTCCTTAGTGGTCACATACCTGTCCTCCAACAATACAACCTTCCTTTCCGCCTCCTCCAATGCCAGGTTTGTATCTTTCCTGACCCTCCCAATGGCCGTTTTGTACTGCCCTCTACTGTATGCCTTAAAGGCATCCCAAAGCATTGGGGGGGGGGGGCAGTACCAGTATTGTGTACCCAGTAGACTCCCAGCTCTCCTTCAACCGGGGGGGGGGGTCACCCGCTCGTCAGCTACCAATAGGCCGGATAACCGCCATAGCACAGATCCAACCGGGAGGTCTGTTTGTACTTTCAGTAGAAGGGGGGCGTGATCTGAGATGCCACAAGGCAGGATCTCCACCCCCTGTATCTTCGAGAGCAGGGAGTCAGTGGTATAAATCAGGTCAATTCTGGAAGCAAATGTAGCTGAGTGACACGTAAATTGTTTCTTTTCTGGATGCCTCAGTCTCCATATATCAGTGAACCCATAATTTTCCGCCCATTGCGATAGGGGGGAGACACCCAGGGATCCAGCATTAAGTCTGTCAAGGGTAGGGTTGGGGGTCATGTTAAAGTCCCCGGCTAGCATTACACCCGCCGAGGGATACCGTGCTAGTAGCAGGGTACGTTTCTGGAGAATGTCCAGGGTGGCTGGGGGAGGGGGTTATATAGTCCCACAATCAGGAGTTCTAGCTTATCACACATATCCAGAAGGGAGATATGTGGCCCATCATGCTCAAGGTTGAGGTCTAGTAGGGTAAACTAAAGAGACTTGTGGACCAGGACACTGGCACCTCTAGAGAATGAGGAATGAGTAGAATTGTAATACTCCCCTACCCTGGGTTTCCGGAGGGCCACAGTCCTGCTCCCCACCAAATGTGTCTCCTGCAGTATACATATATGGGGAGGATATTTTTTCAAATAATTAAACACCAGTGACCATTTGATCTTGGAGTTCAGACCTCGAACATTCCAAGACAATATAGTTAAGGGAGTCATCCTGTTATCACTAAATATCTTAGGGGGCAACCGAGCAGCATGAGCATCAAAGAGGTTATTAACATGCACAGATATGACAGCACAATATTCACTTGTATGAGAACCTGACCAGGGGGATCCCCTGGAGCCGCAGACATTCCTGTGGAAAAAACAATATGTATAAAATATCACAGAAAAACAGTAGTTAAACCCGGGAGGGAGCAAAAACCAGTACTCCCGTCACTGTCCCCATCCCGCACCCCCTCCCCCCAAACTTCGATGTGCTTCTTTCCCAAAAAAACAAACAATCATGGCAACTTCCATTGGGGGAAATGAAACAGAGGGACACCCGAGTGTCACAGTACATACGAGTCCTCCAGTATTTTCAAGCTGATAAACAGTCCCTGCAGATTATGTGGGCACCCGGAAAAAGAGTATTCCGGGGGTACAAGGCTTAAACAAGAACTTGTTGCAAACTGTCAAAGACCAACAGTTATCCAACTCCACTTTAAGGCAGCATACAGTGCTGCGTCAGGGGTGGTAGTCAGGTGCACAGGCCTAGCAGACATGCCTCATTGCGGGCTGTAGCAGCATGTCATATCCAGATACAATCTCCTGCATCAATGTCTGTAAAGGAGAACAGCAGCCTGTGCACATGTAAGTGGAAAGAATAAATCAAACATACCAGCGATCGCAGGTTGGTTGTTATCTTCTAGGCAGAGTCTCCAGCCAGTGTGAGGAGTCTTCAGGGGTGGTGAAAAATCTAATGGTTTCACCATCCTGGACTTGCAGGGAATAGCATACTGTATTTGAGATTCTTGTTGCGCAGGTTGAGCTTCACGTGGTCGAAGGAGCGGCGCATTTTCTGGGTGTCTGAGTAATCAGGAAATATCAGTTTGGCTCCTTCATGTCTCAGTTGTTCTGTCTTTCTTGCTTCATGCAGGACTAGGTCCAGGTCCTTAGAGTTAAACAGCGTCAGGATAAAAGTGCATGGAGGAGCTCCCAGGGGCCCCTGGGTGGCAGGCATTTTATGTAACCTCTCCACCACAAAAAAATTGGAGAATGCCGCGTGCAGGAGAAAGTTCTCAGCAGGTGTTCTGTAAATGCCGTGGGGTCCTTGCCTTCCACCCCCTCATGCAGACCTACTATACTGAGATTGTTCCATCTATTACAGTTTTCGGCATCCTCCGTGCGTGTCTCCAGTGTTTTAATCTTAGTGTGTGGAGCAAGACTATATGCTCCTGCAAAAAAAGAGAGAATCTGCTGCGCTTAAAATATGAAAAAACTCAGAAGCAGCTAACACAATATTGCTGGGTACAATAACAAAAAAAATAAATTATAAAATAAAAAAGTGTAGCGCTAATAATGATAAAAAAGTATATACGTGTAATTAATGACACTAAAAATTGCAGTCCATCTTGAAAAATCCAAAAGGATAGAAGATGGGTGTCAGTGACGGTTCTCCTAACACAACTGACTCTTAAAGTCAGTGTATAGGACATACACATTGAGCAAATGGTTGAAAAAGCCAAATTCACAACTTGTATTAATCGAACGGTCCACCAATAGTATCCTCTCTCATAGATCCACCAGAGACAGATAGCGGTTTCTTAATCTCAGCTGGGAGATGGACTCCATAGGAATAACCCAATAGCCATATAAAAAAGGATGGCAGAACAAACTCATTGCACAGACATCCAAAAATGTGATTATTTATTGCAACAAGAAAAATTAAAAACTCACATTTCACCATTAAATGTGAGCATGGAGCATAATTATTTCTGGCATAATGGCTCCTATTACTTGCAGAACAGGGGGGTGGCCATGGGGGCTAAATTTGCCCCGAGCATGGCCAACCTTTTTATGGCCAAGAGGGAGGAGGATGTTGTCTATCAAGAGTCCAGATCAGAGCTGGTACTCTGGAAAAGATATATAGATGACATCCTCCTCCTATGGGACGGAAGTTTGGAAACCCTTAATGACTTTATTATCAGTTTAAATAATAATGATAAGGGTATCATTTTGTTACAGGAAGCTAGTAGTGTGGAGATACACTTCCTTGACCTTAATATCAAAGTAAAGGACGGATTGTAACATCAACCCATTTCAAGGAAACCGACTGCAATGGCTTCATTCACACCAAGAGCTGTCATTATAAGGCTTGGTTGGAATCGATTCCCAAGAGTCAATTCTTGAGGCTGAGGCGGAACTGCACTAATCTGGAAGATTTTGACAGGGAAGCCTCAGTCCTCAGGGGACGGTTCCTCGAGAAGTGTTATACTATGAGTCAACTTGATGTTGCATTCAATCTGGCCCGAACGAAGGTTAGGGATGACTTGCTGGTTGCTAATTAAAGGTACAGAATGATTCTTATAAATTCTCCTTTGTTACTGGCTATTCCAACCAGCATTATGAAATAAAAAAGATCTTAAGACATTGGAAAGTTTTACGAGGTGATTGGATTTTGGGTTCCATCCCACCGGAGAGACCACAGGTCGTCTACCGGGGAGTTTCCCCATTGAGGCTGCAGGTGGCTCTGAATATAGTCAATCCTCCAAAGAAGGTTTCCTTTTTTCAGAGTATGGGTGGCTTGTATCCATGTAGGAGATGTCCCATCTGCAAGCTGAACACTAATGGGAGCAGAAAAACGGATTCCTTTGAATCAACTTCCACTCAGGTGGTTTTTGCAATAAAACCGTTTATCACGTGCACCACAAAGTATGTGGTTTACGTGATTAGGTGTCTATGTGACGGGCAATATATTGGACGGACAAAGCGCATGCTCCACGTCAGACTTAGTGAGCATGTGGCTAATATCAGACGTGGCTTTACAAAACATAGCCTCTCCAAACATTATGCTTTGAAGCATGATTGCAACCCGGAGGGTACCAGTTTTCTGGGCATTGGAGAGGTAGTCACATGGTCAGGGAAGTCTCACATCTAGAGATGAAGTGGATCTACCAGGCTCCGACATATGCTCCCTATGGAATGAATGTCGAGTGGGACATGAACACATTCATCAACAATGCGTAGATATTTATCTGTTGCATGTTGGTGTGCGTTCGCATCCTAGGGATTTTCATCATAGGGAGGTCAATGTTATGGTTTCCCTCCCCTTTTCTTCCCTTCCACCCCTCCCCCTTTTTTATACAATTATTAATAAAAATATTATATTAATATAAAAATATTAAAATATATTCAACTAAAAATATATACCGGTATATATTTTATATATACGTTCCGGTTTGGATGAAATTTTTATTTCCCTTCAACCTGAACGCACAATGTAGATTAATACACATTTTTGTATATTACTTTTCTTAGTATATTTTTTTCGTTTTTTTGCATTTAATGAACTTTAGTGTCATAACTGCTGTTTTCGGTTCATAAACTCCTTCCTTTTTTCTTTTGTTTACGTTCTTTGTTTGATGTCTCTCATTGGACGGGAGTTTGTGACTTCCGTCTGGTGGATGGCATGCAGACCCTTCCGGAGGGTGGTTCATAGGTTGGGAGATCGTCGCTTCCGCCCTGTGGACCACATGCAATTGGATGTAGTACGGTTCACTGGCTGGGAGATGGTTACTTCCGCCCGTTGGAACGCATGTAATATCCGGCCTAGTACTCGAGCCCATTCTCTATTTAACTCAGCATCACACGTTGTTACCACGCCCCTGATGATGCACGTTTCTGACGAAATGTCGGGCGAATGAGGGACGAGTGACGTATCCTGTATAGAGGAGTGGCCACCGTCTTGATGGTAGGAAGCGCTGGACGCTTTCCTTTTTGGCTCTTGCTCATTTTTTAATGGTGAAATGCGAGTTTAATTTTTCTTGTTGCAATAAATAATCACATTTTTGGATGTCTGCGCAATGTTTGTTCTTCCATCCTTTTTTATATGGCTATTGGGTTATTCCTATGGAGTCCATCTCCCAGCTGAGATTGTTAAGAAACAGCTATCTGTCTCTGGTGGATCTATGAGAGAGGATTCTATTGGTGGACCGTTCGATTAATACAAGTTGTGAATTTGGCTTTTTCAACCATTTGCTCAATGTGTATGTCCTATACACTGACGGTAAGAGTCAGTTGTGTTGGGTGTCGGTGACGGTTCTCCTATCTATCCTTTTGGATTTTTCAAGATGGACTGCAATTTTTTGTGTCATTAATTACACTTATATACACTTTTTAGCATTATTTATTAGCGCTACACTTTTATTTATATATGCTCCTGTAGCATGTCCTCTGCATCTCCCACATGGCGCTCAGCTTCTGTAAGGCGGGAGCGAAAGCTGTCCATATCCCCGCAGATTAAGCTAATGTCCAGCTGCATGTGTTCAATCTTGCCCATGAGGGTCGATTGGCAGGTGTTAATTGCTTGCATAAGGGGATCAAAATTGGACTGTTCCCTGTCTGCTGGATTAGGGACATTGCTCTCTGACAGACACCATATTGGTTGCTTTGGTGGAGCGAGGGGGCCATGCAGCGGGACCAGGAGCTACCTTATGGGACTTACAGGTGGACAGGGTACCTTTCCCCTTGGTCATGCCGGTCACCGCCACTCACTCGTCCGTTTTTGGCAGGTTAGAATCGTCAGGCTGCAGGGTAGCAGGTTTGTAGGGTGGAGGCCAAGCAGAGCTCTCTCACTGCACGTTTTCTCCGGTGGCCATCTTGCGCCACCTCCTTCCCTAGTTTCTCCGAAACTACGTCCTCATGCTGTAAAGCTGAGCGCAGATTGCGAGCCACCGGAGGTGCATCAACCAGGGTCGACGGAATCCTAAACCCCTCTAAAAACCCCATGCTCAACAACCTGGCTACTCCCCTATCCGGGTACCTATCCAGAAACGGCTGCATCTTTTCCACTTTCACCGACGTCGTCCCTCTTACTAACAGACTCCCCGGCATGGCCCTTTCCTTATTTAAAGCAGCGTCACAATGGCTGCTCACCTCCACATTCTGAGCATTCGTGTTTGTACTTGCAGGACCCCCGTTATATTGCCAGCACACCCCCTTTTTACTTGTGGCCAATTGTCCGGGGGTTGGATGAGCCACCGGCTCCCCCTGGAAAAAACTGACTTGTTGTCCTCGCCGACATCAGTCGCATCCACAGACTAATATCTTTGTGATCCCATCGTAGCGACGGCCGTATCGCCCTCCTCTGCCTGAACTGTTCATCATAGCGCAACCACGCTGTTCCCCCATGGCGTCCAGGTAGCAGAACAGCACTGAACAATGTTCAGGGTTCTTCTTACCAATCACACTAGCCAGTATGGCGAAAGCCTGGAGCCAATTCTGGAAAGTCCGCGGAATAAGCCTGTATCTCCTCATCCTCTTTCTTATGATCCTCCGGCTTTACCCATTTAAATTACATTTCTCCAGCGGCATAAGTGCGAATATCTCCACGTACTCACCTTTCCATATCTTTTCCCTCACCTCCGGCTGCAGGTGCGCCCCAAGAGGCCCCTCGAAGCACACAAACCTCACATTTTGCAGCGTCTGCCAACCTGACCAGATCCTGTTTTTTAGCTGCCTCCCCTGCTGTGTCCCCCGTCGCCGTCTTGGGAGACTCCTCCTGTCCTACCACCACCGATACACCCACCGCAGGCATTGCCGCGGGAGGCATGGGCGCAACACCTGCAACGGGATTCCCCGCTACTGCGACCCCCCTCTTTTCCTGCACCACCCATGCTGTAGCCGAGACCCCGCTCATCCCTGGCTCAAACCGTTTTACCAAATCCTTTAAAACCTGCCAGAAACCCCAGGTCCACCATGGCGTGGTCGCTGACCGACGCGGCCAGAGTGGGGGAAACGGGTGGTGGGGGGGGGGGATCTGACTACCAGGCCTAATCCCACCACCCGCCCCCGACCCAGCATCCCCCACAACACACATTTGAGAAAAAACTGACTTACCAGGCTCCCTAGGAAGAGTCCCGCCTCCATCGCCGCTGGATGTCTTTGCAGCACTTCATCATGCAACAGCTCACCCTCAGATCGATCGCCCACCATGTCTTCGGATCCTGCTGACAGCGCTCCGGGGGATTTATCCCCGGATGGCGAGGCTCCGTGCTGATCTCTGCCGCGCATCCACAGCGGATCCGCCCACCGACTTCTTGGATGCTTTTCCTGGGCCTCTTCCGCCTGTACCGGCCCATTTCTCTCCTCTCCTCTCCTCTGGCTCTGTCCTCTGCCCCACCACCACCTGGAGCCGCTGGCTGCAGATGGAAAAGTCCCGGCGGCCGCTGCTGATCGCATCCCATGCCGTAGCCCTGCCCCCGCTGCACTAACGCCAGGGGTGGAGCCTGCATGCTCTGTCTCCCTCCACGTGTCTAGCCTAGTGGGGGCTGCAGGTCAGCCAGCAGCCCCACTAGCCGCGCTCTGGCCATGCTGAGGATTCCTGCCAGGACCCCCCCCCGCTGATTGTTTTGCAGGGGGCCCTGAAGGGGCCCTCAAGGGAGTCCCAAGACTGTTGCCGCTGAGCCCTGGGGGGAGTCCGGAGAGAAGTGCTCTTGCGGCCATGACTGCCGAGCTCGCACGGACTCTCTCCCCGCTATATTCAGTTCTGGGGACCCCTCTCCTAATGCCACTGTAAGCCGTCCCAGCAGCCATCCATCCCCCTTGTCACCGCTTCTGTCCTAAGCCTGTCCAGCAAAGCCTCTACCTCAGCCATGGTCCTCCAGCTCCTCACAGCTGGCTCCCAATGCTACCACTGAGCTGGGGGAGACACACGTGCTGCTCAATGCAGCTAGCGCCTCCCCCCTGCCTAACCCACCAATCTCCTAATCTTTAACATAAACTCTATATTCTCCCTGTGCCCTGCTTAACCCCGTCATGCCCACCCTTCACTTAGGTCATTTCATTTCCTTTTGCTCCCGGCTTCTCTTTCTCACATCCTTGTAGGTATAGATAAGAATAAACCAACTATCACCTCACTGAACCTCAAAGAGCAGCCCTATTAATTTTGGTCTACAAGCCCAGGAGGGGACGAGGTCTGTGCACATGCCAAAAAGCTGGCCATTGATGGATTTTTTTTTTTGATCAGCCAGACGTGCATTTGCATGCATTTTCATGCACTTAATGTTGCATTTCTATGCATTAAGCAGAACAAAAGTGAAAAATACTCACCTAAACTCCAACAGTCCAACTCCTGCAAGGTACCATCTTCTTTCCAGGTGGCGGTCTTCAGCTGTATTGATTGGCTGACACAGGATGACATCACTCACGTGCACAGAGAGGAGTGCAGTCATCTTGGCACACTGGCATGCCCCGTACACACGGTCGGACTTTGTTCGGACATTCCGACAACAAAATCCTAGGATTTTTTCCGACGGATGTTGGCTCAAACTTGTTTTGCCTACACACGGTCGCACAAAGTTGTCGGAATTTCCGATCGACAACCACGCGGTGACGTACACCACGTACGACGAGACTAGAAAAGGCCAGTTCAGAACCAAGCGTGGCACCCTTTGTGCTCCTTTTGCTAATCTCGTGTTAGTAAAAGTTTGGTGAGAGACGATTCGCGCTTTTTCAGACTCGTGGCTTTCAGATCGTTTTCTGCCGTTCAGTTTGTGCTTGTGGGTTTGTATCTGCTCTTCAGTGCGTGCAGTCAGTTCGTATCAGAGTTTTCTGTGTGATCTTGCCTGCTCGTTGCTGTTTTTCAGGTCGCTCTTCACAGGCCTTGCTGTTCTTCAGTGCGTTCTGTTACTTCGTTCTGAGCAGCAGACCGTTTTCTAGCCATGTTTCGTATGCGTACTCCTCGTACAGTTCGTGCTGTGCGGGGGCTTGGTGTTGGGGTCCTGACCTTGACACAAGTCCAGTCCATGAACAGGGTGGGGGGGGAGTTCATGGACCAAGAATTGGTTGCTTCAGCATGACCAGTTCTGTCATATGCCTTTGCTCCGTGAGAATAATCCTGATGATTTCAGGAACTTTCTCCGGATGACGGACCCCGTGTTTCACCGTTTGTTGGCTTCACTGACCCCCTATATCAGCAGGCAGGATACCTGCATGAGGCAAGCCATCACTCTGGAGCAGAGGTTGATCGCTACCTTGCGGTATTTGGCCACAGGGAGAAGTCTGCAGGACCTCAAGTTCTCAACAGGCATCTCCCCCCAGGCTCTTCTTTGTGGACATTTACTGCTTGTGTTTGTTTGAGCTGACCCTGACAGAAATGTGTGGAGTGCAGAAAATGTCGTGATTGTGTAACCTTATACAAAGCACTGTTGGCTGTTATTTACTAAATGCAAAGACACTTTTCACTACAAGTGCACTTGCAACTGCACTGAAACTGCACTTGTAGTGCAAAGTGGATTTCCCCTTAGGAAATAACCCCCATTTTCTCCTAAAACAACAATTACATCACCCCAAAAGTGTTGTAGTGTTGAGACAATCCACACATTCTTGATGAGCAATCTTTTTAATACCTGCACAATCACATGTGCATTTACCAAAGGTTTTTCTGACAAACCAACATGTTTGTTGTATAACAATTTTTGTGGTGTCATTATCCAAAATCAAAATGTCCATTTTATAGAAAACAGGCCTGTGTAAAATCCACAAGAAAGACACAAATCTTGATCTTATAAAGTTCACATTTGGTAGAACTGGAAGGCTATATCAGACATGAGTATTTAGGAACTGTGTTTGATATTGCGTTCAGATGGGGGGAAATCACCCCTGGAAAAGCCAAATTTGGAAGATGCACACAAATTTCCCAATGTCAACATGTGCTATCTGCCATCAGGGGGGATCAAGGGATGTGTTTTGGGGGAGAAAGCCCTTCCTCACCGCTACTTTATTGAGGAAGGGGTTGCACCCCCAAAACGCATCCATTGATCTCCCGTGATGGCAGATAGCACATGACACACTGTGTGCATCCTCCAAATTTGGCTTTGGGAAAAATCACAAAAACATTTCGCACATTGTAGCAGACAAAAGAAGAAAGTGATTTGGAGGGGTTTTAAACTCGCCCCAAAACATCAATGATGTTTTTATATTTTGGAATAACATCATTGATGTTTTGCTTGATGTTTTCCAATTGTAAATTACACCCCATGATCTCCCCGATCAGGATCTGGGCACTTTCGGATGTGAAAAGATCTGGATCCACAACCTCACAATCACCTAAAAAGAGAGGAACCCAAAATAAATTAGTTTTCAAAAAAATGCCGCAATCCATCTCTTATCTAAGCCTGTGGTTGCAGACACTCACCTGTTGTGGTGACTAGTTCCACCACGTCTTCTTCCTCCTCCTCATCTTGTGTTGGGTGGATTTCCCCTTCTTCCAGAGGGGGGGGGGTTGCTCTGGTCTCCTCGGATGAGGGGTGTCCTCCGAGTTTTTTCTCCCCTATGTAAAACAAAAATGGTATAATTAGCACACAGATATTTTTCTTCCATATTTTTATTGAAGATTTTCATGGAAATTACATTATACAATTGGACATTGTATGTCGTGCAACGACATTTTGGTTAGTCAATACAAGGTAAACTGTTCAACTTGTGTTTTCAACACATATAGCAATTCGCCAACTTGGGTTGGTTATAACTTTTATTAAACATATATCTATTGTAGCTTCTAAGTTACCGGAGTTGTTTTTCGTATTTGCGTAGTTTGACCTCTTCACTAGAGTCGCACCCCAAATGGGATCTTTAGTGCCACAGGAGTGAAGAGGCCCTGTCTTTCATAAGATTAAATTGGTAAATATGTGCTAGTTAGAACTAGCTGTTGCATACAACTTGTTTCTCTTGTCTACAGAAAGGTATTGCTCGGTCAAGAAGAGGGGGTATGTATCAGTGTTTAGGTTAGTGGTTTGCGCATTGCGTAGTCCAGTTATTCCATGGTTGCCAGTTCTTGTTTGTTTTCGTCACCTGGCCAGTGTGCGTAGCTGTTGTGATCTCGTAGCTGTAGTGAAGGGATACTAAGTCAATGACTTGAGTTATTGTCAAGGGATTGTCAGACTTCCAATGTCTGGTTATGTTGAGTCTTGCTGCCAGGAGGATATGAGTGATCACTGGCCTGAATGAGTATGGGATTGATTCAATAGTTAGGTTAAGTATCACCAGTGCTGGGGAGGGGTGAATTTTAATTTGGGTTATGTTCGAGATTAAATTGAAAATTCTTTCCCAGTAGTTGTGTAGTTTAGTGCACGTCCAGAATACATGAAGTATGTCGCTAGGAGAAGAGTGACATCTCCAGCATATATTGGGAGTTCTTGGGTTAAAGATTGTAATTCTGGCTGGGGTGATATACCAACGTAATGTGATTTTCTGTGCGAGTTCCCATAGGGCTGCGCAATTAGTGGCCTTGCATATAGTTTTGAGGGCAAGTTGCCATTGGTCTTCCGTATAAGACTGAGCTAGGTCTTTTTCCCAACTTTGGTGGGGTTTTAGTTTAAGGAAGGTACGTTTGTTGTGAAGAATGTTGTAGAAGTAGGATATACCTCTAGTTTTAGTGGCTGTGTTGGTGAGATATTCCCAGGTTTTAGGGTGAATATTGTAGAGGGGGAGGGTTAGAGTATTTAGGTAGTGGTGTAGACGTATGTAAGTGAATTTGTCAGATGCAGTTAGATTGAATTCGGCTTGAAGTTGTGCGAATGATTTAATGTGGTTGTTATGTAGTAGATCTTGTATGAGAAGTATACCTTTGGCGGTCCAAGGTGATAGGGAGATTTCTGGTAATGTGTGTTTTAGGGATTCCAAGGGGATGCAACTTAGAGACGTGGCGGGATTGGAGGTGAGTAAAGTTACTGATTTCTTCCATGCGAGTGCCGAAGCTCTCATGGTCGGGGGAAATGCTTTTGGTATTATGGTTCCCAGTGGAATACTAAGTATCCAAGTTCTCAAGTTGGGTTGAGATAATGAGGAGCTTTCAATTTGTCCCCAAAGTGTTGTGGGTTGTGTTTGGAACCAGGCAGGCATTTGAGCTAGGATTGTTGCTAAGTAATAGTCCTCAAAGTCTATAGATCCTGTTCCACCGACTAGTTTGTGTTTTACTAAGTTGTGTTGGGCACTTCTCGGTTTTTTCCCGTTCCATAAATATTTGTTGAATATTGTTTTGAGAGATTTGAAGAAGGTGGTTGGCAAAGGTATAGGTAGGGTTCTAAAGTGATATAGTATTTGGGGAAGGCATATCATCTTAAATGCTGCAAGTCTGCCCGACCATGAGAGTTCGTGCTTTGCTATTTGTTGTGAAGTAGATTGAATTTGTTGTAAGAGTGGTATGTAGTTGCATGAATATATTTTCTTAGTTTCCCTCGGGAGTTGAATGCCCAAGTATGATATGTCGGTTTCTGCCCATTTAAATGGGTATTGTAGTTGTAGGAGGCGTTTCATGGTGGTGTTTATGTTTATGTCTAGTATGAATGATTTGGTCACATTAACCTTGTAATAGGAGATCGAGCTAAACCATGTGAGCAGTTTTTGTACTTCTGCCAGGGAAACAGTCGGGTTTGTAAGGATTAGAATTACATCGTCCGCGAATAGACTGATTTTGTGGTGTGAGAGGCCTATACGCATACCTGAGATGTTGGGGTGGGAACGTACATGCTCAGCCAGGGGTTCCATAAGCATGTTAAATATTAGAGGGGAGAGGGGGCAGCCCTGGCGTGTGCCGTTTGTGATGGGGAATGGACGTGAGAGCATGCCTTCTGTGAACACTTGAGCCTCAGGGTTGGAATACAATGCTAGGATGGCTGTTAGGATCTGTCCCTGGAATCCAAATTTGCGTAGGACTGCTTCTAAGTAAGTCCAGTGTACTCTATCGAACGCCTTCTCTGCATCCAGGGAAAGAAGCAGAGAAGGCGTTCCAGTGGATTCAGCGTGGTGAATGAGGTCTAGCATTCTTCTGGTGGCATCTGAAGATTGTCTGCCTTTGGTAAAACCAGTCTGATCTTGATGTATGATAGTTGGCATGATCTCGTTTAGTCTGTTGGCTATGGTTTTGGAGTAGATTTTTAGGTCTAGGTTGAGTAGGGAGATAGGGCGAAAATTTTGGGGGGCATCCGACTGTTTCCCTGGTTTTGGTATGGTTATTACTAGCGCTTTTAAGTATTCTTTCGAGAAGCTAGCAGAGGAGGCAGCGTGGTTAAAGAGATCCGTAAGGTGTGGGATTAGTTGATTGGAGAACAATTTGTAGTATTCCCCTGTTATCCCGTCTGGGCCTGGTGTTTTGCCACTAGGCAATGAGTCAATAGTAGCCTTGATTTCCAGGTCTGTGAATGGTGCATTCAAGGTGGTCAGTTGGTCTAAAGAAAGTTTGGGTAGATTGAGTTTAGTGAGGAAGTTATCAATGTCGTCTGGTGTGGGTTGGGGGGTTTGGTGGTCTTGTTTTAAGTTGTACAGGTCTTCATAGTAGGTGCTAAAAGCATCTGCAATGTCTTGGGGGTTGGTCAGTGGGGTGTTAGTGTGGGGGTGTTTAAGTAGTGTAATTCTAGTTTTATTGCGTCTTCCTTTGAGTCGTTGGGCTAATTTCTTTCCTGCCTTGTTGGAGGTAGAGTAGGAAGATGCTTTAAATTTCCTTTGAAGGAATTCGTATGAGTGAAGGAGAAGGGTTTTCAGTTCCTGTCTTAGGGACAATAGTTGGTTTGTGAGTGGGTTTTGAGGGTCACATTTGTGTTTCTTTTCTAGGTCCGCTATTTGGGCTGTTAGTGCATCTATACGCTGCGTCCTCTGTCGCTTATGATGAGAGCACAATTTAATGAGCATTCCCCTCATATACGCTTTATGAGCGCTCCACACCACGGCAGGGTCGGGTACCGACCCCTTGTTCAACAAGAAAAATTCTGAAATGTGTTCTGAAATTTCTGGGGTGTATTTAGCGTTTTGAATTATGGAGTTGTTTAGTCTCCATAGAAACGTGTTACGTTGGAGGTTGTGATCTTAGATGGTAATTGAGGTGGGGGCGTGGTCCGACCATGCCGTGGCGTGGATTACAGATTGAGATATTTTTTGTAAAATATACTTATCAGACAGAAACAAATCAATTCTGGAGTAGGAGCGATGTCTGGGGGAAAAAAAGGTAAAGTCACGTTCGGCGCCATGGTGACAGCGCCAGACATCATACAGTTCGTGGGATTGCATAAAAGCTTTTAGAGGCGATTCGCGCCTCTTTGCTGAAGAGGTAGAGTCTAGGGACACATCTGGGACCAGGTTGAAGTCCCCACACACAATAGTGTGGCCTTTTTGGATGGGTTTTAATGTGCGGATAAGCTTGCGTAGGAATTTCATTTGGTGAGAGTTCGGAGCGTACAGGTTGATGATGGTGTAGGTTGCTCTATTAATGGTGCAGATTAGGATGATGAAACGTCCTTCGGGGTCTGGAAGTATTTCTAGGAGTTGGAAGTCTATGGTATCTTTGATGGCGATCATGACTCCTCTGGACTTGGTAGAGTGGGTTGCGTGAAATACGTTTGGAAAGTGGTGATTCTTACACAGAGGGGTGTTGGGAGCTAGTAGGTGGGTTTCTTGGACGCAGATGATGTCACTCTGGAGGTCCTTAACGGTTTTCCATAGTGAGTGGCGTTTGGCTGGATGGTTAAGTCCATTAACGTTGAGTGAAAGGATATTAAACGGCATCTTGTGAGTGTGGGTTTAGTGTAAGCTTATAATAACACTTACAGTTAGGCGATCTCGTGAGGAGTTGGTTCTTTTTTCTTTTCCAGGCGATGTGATGAGTAGGATGCAGTGCGGATGTCCGAGGTTCAGTGCAGCTGGGTTCCGTGTGGAGGAGCGAAGAGCGTTGCTTCTGGCTGGCCAGGGGCCGAGGCTAGGATGGACTAGTAGACTGCAAATAGAGCAATACGTTAGGTATCAAGGTAGTTGTAACCAGTTATGGATCATGTATGCTTTGGGTAGCGGTGAAACTTGTGGAAAAGGTCTGTGTTGTGAGCTAGTGATTTAGCTTGCTAGAAGTTAGGTAATCGTTATAACGTTGCAAGAGAAAAAACTTTGTGTAAGAGAGAACACAAAAATTAAAAATAGAATACAAATCAAATCAGAGGGGGTGCTGAGCACCTGTGGACCTCTGTAAGGGGGTACAAAGTCACTGCCGCGGGTAGCAGGAAACAAACAAAGAGGATAGCCATAGCACAGGGTAGCTGTTGATGCTGTTATCGGCTTAGTGGATGTTGTATACTTTCATTTGATGTTTTGATCACATTGTCTGCGGGGAGAGGATGAGTTTCTGTCATGTTGAGCGGTATTAGGCGGTTCCGGGTTTATGCCCCAGGTGTGGAGTAACTTTAGGCCTTTTTCAAGTTCTCCTATTGCGTGGGTTTGACCGTTGCGGACAATGAGAATGGTGGCTGGGTATCGCCATTTGTATTGCAGCTTATGATTCTGTAGGCTTTTGGTGATCGGGTTCAAATGGCGTCTCATTTGGAGGGTGTATTTTGAGAGATCAGGGAATAGCTGGATTCCCGTATATGGCGCTGGTAGTGGCGACTTAGCCCTGAGTCCCATGAGCAGTTTTTCTTTAATATGGTAGAAGTGAACCCTCATCAGGACATCTCTGGGGACAGAGGCAGCTACATGGGATGGTTTAGCAATTCTATGGATTCTATCCACAATGACGTCTCTTAGGGAGGCCTCAGGGAGAACTAAGTGCATCAGTTCTTTTGCGTAGCGTGGCAGATCTGCGGGTAGTATGGACTCGGGGACCCCCCTCAATTTTACGTTGTTCCTGCGAGATCTGTCTAAGTCGGCCAGCTTGGCACGCATCCATGTCTTCCTCTCTAACAGTTTCAAAGGCTTCAATGGTGTCGTTCACTGTGGAGGTGCAGGCATGTATTCCTCTCTCAGCGTTTGTCACTCTATCATCCAGTGTGTGGATGTCAGTGGTGATTTTGTGGAAGAGGGATGATAGATCTGTCATGAGGGAGGTCTGCAGGGATATGAGCATATCCTTGAGCGTTGTGTCCATGACCGGCTGCCCTGAAGTGGGGAAGGAGGCCATAGAGGAATGTAGGGCCTGGTCGAATGAGAAGGGGGTGAGAGCCTGGGCCTCAATTTGTGAGTACCACGGCCGCTGCGGCATCGCGTCCATCCTCATTTTTGCCTTTGCAGGGCTGCCTAGGTTGGGGTCACTCTCTGGGGTATGTGGGAGGTTGTCCACGGTACCTGTATCTGAAGGATCTTCAGTCTCATCATCCGGCAGGTCCGTGTATGCTGTGGACGGCGCGGCCTGGCCGGCGCCATCTTGGATCTTCCATCCCGCCGGTTTGTAAGCAAATTCGGTGAGTTTCTGCGGTATGTGGTCTGTAAATCTCTTTCTGGATGTCATCCTTATTGTCCCCTTGCAGTGAGGAACGTAGCTGGGTAGGTTAGAGCCGTTTTAGGCAGCCGATGGCGTTGGATTCTATCCCCTGGCTCAGAGCTGTGGAATTAGGCGTCCATCTGCTATCCCGGCTGGCCACGCCCCCCCAGCACACAGATATTTGATGTCAGAACTATAAAGATGAAACATTGCTTGGAAGTGGGGTACAATTGTCTATTTTAGCTGAGTTCCAAGATGTAGCTTTTTTAGTGCCCTTTGTCAAGCTGCAATACTTTACCTGTTTGGTAAAAGCTTCACAGATGTAGCCCCCCCCCCCCCTATAGTATACACTGGAGCACCTGTGTGGCCCCCCCTAATAAAAATGGTGTTCTTGTGTCCCACACTAGTGCTCCAGTGTCAAGATGTGAAAACAGCTGCTCAGTGTCCTCTCCTTACACACAATCTAGTTTGCATTTCATTCTAGTAACAAAGCCATCTACACAACCCAATTCTTTGAAGACAAGTATAGGGCGTCAAAATGGTGGCCAAATGCATATGGCCTAAACAATGGTATTTTATCGTCCGAAATAACAATGTGTGATCCGAACGAATAATGTGCCCATGAACATGAAAGTTGCCATTTTAAACTGTACAACAGTTCCTAAAAGCACATGGAGCAGCACGAACGTAATAAACACAAAAAGAATAGGAACACAGCACAACTACTTACTTTTTTGCAGCACTCTCCGGATCTTTCTGTACTGCTCATGTTCTCGTAATTTCAGGTCCGACCACCGCTTCCTGAGCTGATCTTTCGATCGTCGTACCCCAAATTTCCGGTGCAGACTCCTGACCACTTTCGCCATGATCTTGGCCTTTCTGACATTGGGGTTGGGGTAAGGCCCATACTTTCCATTATAGTCGGCCTTCTTCAGGATGTCCACCATCTCCAACATCTCCCCAAAGGACATATTTGAGTCCTTTAATCTCCTTCTGGATCGGGACGTTTCAGGCTCCAGCCTTTCCTCCTCCTCCTCCTCCTCCTCGTTGCTGTACTTAGCACTATCCTGCTGTCTCTCCGCCATGTGCTCTTCCTCCACTGCGCCGAACGAAAAGGGGCGGGGAATAGACTAGAAAGAACGTCAGGGGCGGGCGGAGTTATACGCATGCGCAGTGTGTATAAATCGTAACGTGCGCGTCTTACGTACGATCTGTGAGCGGAGGAAGGAGCATCGGAGACGCCGATCGTGCTAACGAAGGTAGGATCTAAACTTGGGCCTATACTGCTTCGAAATGGAAGCCTATATTGTAACAAGATTAGGAGAGTTTGGCCTGACATTAGGCTTTGTCTTGTGTTGTGTCTTACAGAGAAAATGGATGGGTTCAACGACCACAATTTCCTGCCCCTGTTCATAGACAAGTACAGGGAGCTGCCCTGTCTGTGGCAAGTGAGACACCCCCACTATAATCACAAACAGAAGAGGCAGGCAGCGCTGGAGAAACTGCTGGAGTTGGTGAAGCCGGTGGTCCCCACAGCAACCATCCCTTATTTGAAAGCTAAAATTGGTGGCCTGAGGAGTACTTATCTTAGGGAGCGCAAGAAGGTCACAGATTCCCAGAGGTCCGGAGCTGCAGCAGATGACATTTATGTCCCCAGGCTGTGGTACTATGAGAGACTGCGATTTCTGTCAGACCACACTGAAGTCAGGGAATCCCTCTCTACTCTTCCTTCCACGCTTCCTTCCACCCCAGCTGAGGCTTCCGATGTCCAACCTGGGCCTTCCAGCCAGGAAGAAGTGGAGGAGCCCAGCTGGAGTCAGGTATAGCATTCTTCTACAGGATTTCTGGTCAATAAATAAATGATGTTTATTAGATGTTATTATTGATCACTAATTGCTGATTAAAAAAAGTGCTTTACATATCAATAGACAGTAGTGGGCACCCAAAATTGGGACAAGAATGAAAACTGCTGGGCTCAGGATAGTCTGTTATATTTGTTAACATTGAATTTGCAGCAGTCAGGAGGTGAAAATTGTGTGTGATTGATGAATAAAAAACTAAAACTATGTCCCTTTTTCATATACAGGAAGACCTCAGCCAGGAGGAGGCTGTGGAATGTGGCAGTCAGGAGGAGGCGGGGATTAGCGTCAGCCAGGAGGAGGCGGGGCTAAGTGGCAGCCAAGAGAAGCCAGGGACAAGTCGCAGCCTGACTGAGTCTCAGGTCCCTCCCCTCCGCCTGCCATATAAACGAGCCAGGAAGGCCACCCCGAGTCCCGTGCAGGATTCAGCGTACAGGCTGATCCAGGAGGCTTCGGCGTCCCTCCGAGCCTTCCCCAGTCCTGAAGAGGCCTTTGCCTGCCACAAAATTGCAGGGCATGCAGGAGGGCCAACGCAAGATCTCTGAGGACCTGATTTATAAAGTCCTTCGTAAGGGGGAGAGTGGGGAACTGACACACAAGACGGATGTCATTGAGAGGGACGATCCTCCTCCTCCTCCTCCTCCTCCTCCTGCTGCCACAACTCCACCACCACAGCCAAAGCCTATAAGGAAGCGTGGAAAGAAGACCAAAGAGTGATGACCCTGGGTTCAGTCTGGTCTGACAGAAGATGCAGTCTCTTGTATGACCACAGCCTGGGGACACAGATGTCATCTGCTGCTTTCCGGATCTCTGGGACTTCTGGACCAGACTGCCCTCCCTTAGATATGGACTCCTCAGGCCACCAATTTTGCTTTTAAATAATTGATGTCTGCCCTGGGGGTCCAAGGCTTCACCCACTTCTGCAGTTTCTCCAGCGTTGCCTCCCTCTTTGTTTATAGTTGTGACCCCTAATAAAAATTTTTTTAGGGAAATTCTACTCTCCTGTGTGTGTTTTCATCCAAAAAGGACAGTTTGTTGGTGACGATTCAGGTACATTTCTAAAGTACAACGTGAAATTAACAAGGGACAACAACACCAAACAATCTCCTACAGATTAAATAGAACAACATATTAGTGGTGTTGTGGGAACTTGTCACCAAAAACACACACAAACTTTTTCGGGAGTACAAATCAAAATCACCAAAAAAATAAAAAATAAAAAAGAGAAACACAAAAAAAGAATCTACATTAAAGTCCAAAAATAAAAAAAAATGTTGTTGTCAGATGTGAGAAATCTAAATATATTGAGGGAATCCCGATAAATAGTAACGAAATAAGTTTGTGAGAAGTGTGTGTGAATACGAGCAGCAAAACTACTTAATTCTTGTCACATTATAAAGAAGAAGAGAGTGCGCTGTATTAAACCATTTTGAACATTGCAGCGTGACGAAAGTGCTGTATCCATTCCGAACGCTACGTTTACCAGAACGAGCTGTCCCGTGTCGAAATTTCTTCTGAGCATGCGTGGCACTTTGTGCGTCGGAACAGGCCACACACGGTCGGAATTGACGCGATCGGATTTTGTTGTCGGAAAATTTTATCTCCTGCTGTCCAACTTTGTGTGTCAGAAAATCCGATGAAAAATGTCCAATGGAGCCCACACACGGTCGGAATTTCCGACAACACGCTCCGATCGGACAATGTCCATCGGAAAATCTGACCGTGTGTACGGGGCAGTAGTGTGCCTGAACGTAAACTACATTCTGCAGGGGATTCCGAACATACATGTTAGCATGTGGGCACTAATAGCCCTACAGGTTGGATAAGGGAACTGCATACTGACTTTCTTGTATTACCATTCGGTGACACCTGTCCTCAATTCTCCTCAATTCTGTGGCGCTCTTTTGATGGAAGTGGGAGCAAATACCTAGATTAGACAGGTATCTGCTTCCCCCTCCCCCCTGAAAGGTGCCAAATGTGACACCGGAGGGGAGGGAGCAACCGGATCAGCTGAAGTTCCATTTCTGGGTGGAACTCTGCTGTAAAAAAAACAAACACACCCACAAGCTTGACAAACTTCTCCCCTGCTCCTACTTGTTTTTGGAGAGGGGTTATACTATTTTCCTGGGCCCCATCAGGTCAACAGAGGGGCCCAGGTACGTACAGAGGAACGACCATTTCTTAATTTTTGGAGGTGCATGTACATCATGCTTCTCCTCTACTCAATTAGTCCCGGCTGGCGGAGTGATACTATGATTCTCCGACCGGCACCAACCTCCAATCCTCAGGTTCCGAGATGCGAGGAGGTTGACAGGGAACAGGAAGGACAGCGTGGCTGCAATAGACACAGTGAGTGAATAATAGAGCATAGAATCCTCACTGTGTCCTTTTATACAGTCAGGTCCATAAATATTGGTACTGAGGCAATTCTAATCTTTTTGGCTCTATACAGCACCACAATGGATTTGAAATGGAACAAACAAGATGTGCTTTAACTGCAGACTTTCAGCTTTAATTTGAGGGTATTTACATCCAAATCAGGTGAATGGTGTAGGAATTACAACAGTTTGTATATATGCCTCCCACTTTTTAAGGGACCAAAAGTAATGGGACAATTGGCTGCTCAGCTGTTCCATGGCCAGGTGTGTGTTATTCCCTCATTATCCCATTTACAAGGAGCAGATAAAAGGTCCAGAGTTCATTTCAAGTGTGCTATTTGCATTTGGAATCTGTTGCTGTCAACTCTCAATATGAGATCCAAAGAGCTGTCACTATCAGTGAAGCAAGCCATCATTAAGCTGAAAAAACAAAACAAACCCATCAGAGAGATAGCAAAAACATTAGGTGTGGCCAAATCAACTGTTTGGAACATCCTTAAAAAGAAAGAACACACCAGTGAGCTCAGCAACACCAAAAGACCCAGAAGACCACGGAAAACTGGTGGATGACTGAAGAATTCTTTCCCTGGTGAAGAAAACACCCTTCACAACAGTTGGCCAGATCAAGAACACTCTCCAGGAGGTAGGTGTATGTGTGTCAAAGTCAACAATCAAGAGAAGACTTTACCAGAGTGAATACAGAGGGTTCACACAAGATGTAAACCATTGGGGAGCCTCAAAAACAGGAAGGCCAGATTAGAGTTTGCCAAACATCTAAAAAATCTTCTGGAACAACATTCTATGGACAGATGAGACCAAGATCAACTTGTACCAGAGTGAGGAAAAGAGTATGAAGGAAAGGAACTTCTCATGATCCAAAGCATACCACCTCATCAGTGAAGCATGGTGGTGGTGGTGTCATGGCGTGGGAATGTATGGCTGCCAATGGAACTGGTTCTCTTGTATTTATTGATGTGACTGCTGACAAAAGCAGCAGAATGAATTCTGAAGTGTTTTGGGCAATATTATCTGCTCATATTGAGCAAAATGCTTCAGAACTCATTGGACAGCGGTTCACAGTGCAGATGGACAATAACCCGAAGCATACTGCGAAAGCAACCAAAGAGTTTTAAGGGAAAGAAGTGGAATGTTATCCAATGGCCAAGTCAATCACTTGACCTGAATCCGATTGAGCATGCATTTCACTTGCTGAAGACAAAACTGAAGGGAAAATGCCCCAAGAACAAGCAGGAACTGAAGACAGTTGCAGTAGAGGCCTGGCAGAGCATCACCAGGCATGAAACCCAGCGTCTGGTGATGTCTATGCGTTCCAGACTTCAGGCTGTAATTGACTACAAAGGATTTGCAACCAAGTATTAAAAAGTGAAAGTTTGATGGATGATTATTAATCTGTCCCATTACTTTTGGTCCCTTAAAAAGTGGGAGGCACATATACAAACTGTTGTAATTCCTACACCGTTCACATGATTTGGATTTAAATACCCTCAAATTATAGCTGAAAGTCTGCAGTTAAATGACATCTTGTTTGTTTCATTTCAAATCCATTGTGGTGGTGTATAGAGCCAAAA
This sequence comes from Aquarana catesbeiana, assembly GCF_042186555.1. Lineage (NCBI taxonomy): Eukaryota > Metazoa > Chordata > Amphibia > Anura > Ranidae > Aquarana > Aquarana catesbeiana. Next base: position 163,736,828 of record NC_133335.1, read on the forward strand.
AGATTAGAATTGTGTTGATGTCCCAATATTTATGGACCTGACTGTAGGAATAAAAGTGACACTTTTTTTTTTTTAAAGAACAGTGTAAAATGAAAGGTAAAATAAGTAATATTTTTGGCCGAGCGTGCAGAAGCGAACACATACATGAGTAGCACCCGCATATGAAAACGGTGTTCAAACCACACACTTGAGGCATCGCCGCGATCGATAGAGCGAGAGCAATAATTCTAGCTCTAGACCTCCTCTAACTCAAAATATGCAACCTGTAGAATTTTTTAAACGTCTCCTATGGAGACGTTTAAGGGTAAAAGTTTGTCACCATTCCATGAGTGAGCGCAAATTTGAAGCGTGACATGTTGGGTATCAATTTACCTTGGCGTAACATTTTTCACAATATAAAAACCAATTGTGCTAAATTTACATGAGAACATGAGTTTGACTAGAACAATGGCTCACCCGGACATGGAAAACCGAACATTATGGGCCGTTCGCGCCAAATTAAGCATTGCATAACGGCCCATAATGCACTGTGGGAGCGCAGTGCATTGCTGAATGATGATTGGCCAGAGCATGCACCATGACCTGCATGCTTTGGCCAATCATGGCTCAGGGGGACTAAGTCCACGCCCCACACTATATAAGGCTGCCTGAGGATAGATTAGATAGATTTTGAAATCTTCAAAAGGACATCACCACGACATCCATAAAATCAGGCATACATAATAAACGTTGTCGGGCTATTGTAGATAAACGCACTTCATCAGAAGATCATGCCTATCTAATGATGATAATGAGATATCTATCTCATTATCATTAGATAGGCATGATTTTCTGATGAAGGGCGTTATCTACAATAGCCCGAAAACGTTTATTATGTATGCCTGATTTTATGGTTGTCGTGATGTCCTTTTGAAGATTTCAAAATAAATACGGTTTGTGCAGCAATCCCTTGTTTTTGGATTTTTTTTTTAATATATACACACACACACACACACACACACACACACACACACGTATACATTATGGGATGTCTAGCGCGGTGGTAGATGCCTCTTCAGTAAGTTTACAGCGAACAGGAACTTTAGTTTAAGGGCGTGGTAGCCCACTTTTATTAAAAGGAACAAAATAAAAAGTTCATACATGCACTTGGATGCCCACACAGGGGTTCTTCTCCCAAAAACAATAACAAATGAAAAATGCTAAGCCACCTGGCTCTCTTCAGCAGTACTGCCACTTAGGCTTTAGCCTTCTTGGCCATATAACAGGGTTCCTGTACAACTACTGTACCTCTTTTCAGCTTCCTTGCTGTTAAGGCCTTCCACTTCAGGCTCTCATCTGTCTCCTTAGATGCACACAGCATCTATCTAGAAAGCAGCCCCTCACTGCTCCATAGTTGCCAACATTGTAAAAAAAAAAATTATTATGTGGGACACTTTTGTGGCTGTAGGCGGAGCCGTACAATAATTAGGGGGTGGGGCATTTGTTTGTAGGCGTGGTTTGGGAAAATATACAAGTGTGGCGCGAGAAGCGCGGTTTACGCGGCATTGGGCGTGGCTTAAATGGGCGTGGTTCAAGAGGGTGTGGTTAGAGTCTGAGATGAATGAGGGATGGAGAGGGAGAAAGGGGGAGAGGGAAATGACGGGACAGCAGCCCCAGATCCTACACAAAAATGTGTATTCTAGAAAAAGTTTAACAATCAGCAGATAAAGATACTCCAAACACCTGGTGTTAGCACTTCAATCATCCCGGCACCATGGTTGTTATGGTGTCAGGATAATTGAAGTGCATTATTTCTATTATTACATTGTAATATAAAATGAAATCATTCAACTCACCATAATGCAGAATCAGTGGGATCCCTGAGCATGTCACTAGCCACGTCGCCTGCCACCAGCCGTCAGTCCTTGCGTCAGATGTCCCAGCAGAGTCTGTCCTTGCATCAGGTGCCCCCAGCGGAGCCCCCCCCCCCTCACACCAGGTGTCCCCGGCAGAGCCCCTCCTCACATCAGGTGTCCCCAGTGGAGCCCCCCCCTCACATCAGGTGTCCCCAGTGGAGACCCCCCTTACATTAGAATCCCACAGTGGTGCCCCACCCACCTCAGAGGTGTCCTAGTGTAGCGGCCGCATGGCTAGAACCCCCGCCCCTTTCCATATCAGACTGGCAGCGGGGCGGGGGGTAGGCGGGGTGAGGCGGACGGCAACGCAGGAGCTCTGTCTAGCCCCCCTAGCCGTCTTCCTAAACTTCTTTAAAATGGCGGACCTCTGGCGGCGAAATCGTGAAGAACCGGATTTCTCGGGACATTTACCGGGACACCACAAATTCATGAATGGCGTCTAAGTCCCGGGAATGTCCCAAGAAATCCGGGACAGTTGGCAACTATGCTGCTCCGATCCTCAGACTTGGGTCTCTGGCTTTCACTAGTGCACACCTGCACTCTCTGGACTCCTGTCTCTGGGTGGAGCCCAGAACCCTAATCCTGACTCTGCTATAAGCCCAGGACCCACCTGCTCAGTCAACCAGCTAGACTCCTGGCTGTTCCCAATACCCAGTCCCAGGATTGGAGATTCCGTCCCACCCATAACGCTATGGAATCTCCGGGCTCCAGGTCCCCAACTGGATTTTACAAACTTTGAAGGAAACTGATAAAACAGATTCCTCCACATTAAAATACCCCTGGAGCCCCTCAACCTGCCTATTTGAGAACCCTGGGCGACAATTACTAGGACAGGGAACTGCACTGTCACATATCCCTCCCCCTTGTTTCAAACCAGAGGGCGAAACACATAGTTTCCTTTTGGCACCTGTGCCAACTACAGCTTATGGAAGTCAAACCTTGTCTGACCTCACTTCTCCTAAAGGGGAACTCAACCCACCACTTCCATTGGTGTCTCTTTGCCCCCCTGTCACTCTGCTATGGGTTTTGAGACCTTCCCGACTCTTCTTCTGGGTGCATTTCCATAGGGACTTCCTCTCCTGAAATTTTAACAGGGTACCCCTGGTCTTTCTACCAACCCTTCAAGTTTCCTAGTTTACCAAAACCTCTCTCAGCATTAGTGTTCTGAGACTGTAGGGGGCCCCATTTCTATGGTGTTTATAATGGGACCCCTCATCTGGTACCTGACTCAGCAGTCACTAATTGTTTACCAGATTTACCTATACCTTTGGACACCACATCATGTACCATTTACGCATTACTTGGTTCATCATTGACAGACATATTCAAATCAACATTAGACCTCTCAATGTTGCACATGTCACCAATGCCTTTTTTTCCCCCAGCATTTGCTAGGGCAGAGTCTGCAGAGGGCACACATACCGGAGGGCCGCCATCACCCACAGGACATCACCTCCCCTGGGTTCAGCCACTCTGCAGGCAGCTGTCCTACCACTTGACCTGTTCTGATGCCATCTGTATTTTTATTCACCTGAACAGACAAGCTCTCGTCTGATCCACATACAATGTTTACTGCAATCCTTATCCGTTCCCCTGTCTCGGGGACCTTATTAGGTTTGTCACCTAAACCAAACTGGACCGGGGACCCCAGTCTCTTTAACCACCTTTGTTTGAGCCCCAGTCAGGATCTCTGCTGCTTTCGGGTCCACACTTGGCCCTTCCATCTCATGTGGTTTTTCCACTGGTGCAGTATACGCACCCTTCACCGACAACTGACCAGCACCACCCTGGACCATAGCAGCAAAAATGCTTCCCATCTGGCTGTTAGGAGGTGAAACCATTATTTCTTCTAGACGTAATCCAGCAGCATACGCAGTGGCAACTTTTAACAAAAGTAACAAATTCAGGAATAAACCATTCCGGTCATGTTCTTCTTTGTTCTGTACAGCCTGCCATTCAGTGCTCCACTTAGTGGTACTCTGCAGTACCAGACCATCTGACTGTGGAGGAGACACACTAGTATAGATTGGCTGTACATCCCAAAGTTCAAGCATGTCTTTAAATGCTTTGGTTATAAACCAGGCCCTTGACTCCAGACCCAAGTCCTTCCTAGGGACTTTGACACTGGGGATGCAGAAAGACTCACTTGCTGAGACTTGAAAAGTTGCAACAGTTAATGGAACCTCCTCCCAGCTGGAGGTAAACATAGCCTGGTGCTGGACTCATACCCAACTTCAGTCTCAGCATCAGTGAACTGCTCTAGAACACTACTAGTGACAACGTCACTTTGACACTCTATGTCAACCTCAGTTTTGTGGGTCACGGACAATGTCTCTGCTGTACGCTCACCCTTATTTGGTTCATCCTGCTCGAGGGTTAACCACTGCAGCAGCCACCGCGCCCTCAGGTACAAGCTGTTCTGCAGTCCCTACTGCTGGCATAGCAGAAACTTTGTCCACCTTATTTTTGTGCATAAAAGCCTTATCAGGGAGATAAGATTTTTACCCCAACTATCCCAATCTATTGTATGTGCGCTCCCTTCAGCGGTACTCCTCAACACCGATCCATCTGCCCAAGGAGACACATAAGAACAGACTGGCTTAGCTGCAGACTCATTACACCAGTCATTGTAAATCGTGTCAGACTGTGGTAACACAGCAGGTTGCAATACACCATATTCATCACCTTGCTCGGCTGGTGCTTCATAAACCTCACACACCTTTGCATTTTTCACAGGTTGTGTTAACCCACCATTTATCTGCACATTTTTAGTACTAGCAGCTTGTACTAACACATTACCATTACACGTTACAGTTCCACTCTGTCTCACCAGAGTGACATCGCAGTTGTCCAGGGCAATCTCCTACTCTAATACATGAAGTTCACTGGAGATTTCTGGGCACAACTGTGCTGTCTTACCACCAGTTGCTACAGGCAACTGCCCATTTGTGATAACTTTTACTCTGAAAGAACCTGGGGTTTTCCCAACAGCAGCAAACTTTTCACTAACACTTATAGCATTTTTAGCTCTTGCAGACTGTCCTAGCCCACTGCCAACTTGAGACTAGGGATGAGCCGAACACCCCCCGGTTCGGTTCGCACCAGAACCTGCGAATGGACCGAAAGTTCGCACGAACGTTAGAACCCCATTGACGTCTATGAGACTCGAACGTTCGAAATCAAAAGTGCTCACTTTAAAGGCTAATTTGCATGGTATTGTCCTAAACAGGGTTTGGGGACCCGGGTCCTACCCCAGGGGACATGTATCAATGCAAAAAAAACTTTTAAAAACGGAGGTTTTTTCGGGAGCAGTGATTTTAATGATGCTTAAAGTAAAAAAAAAAAAAAAAAAAAAAAAAAAAAAAAAGTGAAATATTCCTTTAAATATCGTACCTGGGGGGTGTCTATAGTATGCCTGTAAAGTGGCGTGTGTTTCCCGTGTTTAGAACAGTCCCTGCACCAAATGTCATTTTTAAAAGGAAAAAAATCTCATTTAAAAACTGCTTGCGGGTTTAATGTAATGTCGGGTCCTGGCAATATGGATGAAAATCAGTGAGACAAAATGATACCCCCCAGTCCATTACCAGGCCCTTTGGGTCTTGTATGGATATTAAGGGGAACCCTGCACCCAAATTAAAATAAGGAAAGGTGTGGGGCCACCAGGCCCTATATACTCTGAACAGCAGTATACAGGCGGTGCAAACAAGACAGGGACTGTAGGTTTGTTGTTAAGTAAAATCTGTTTGTCATTTTGAACGGGTACATTTTTAACGTGTTTAGCTCCAGCCAAAATATCTTTAAGCTTTTTGGAAAACATAGGGAAGGGTTATCACCCCTGTGACACTTGTTTTGCTGTCTTTCCTCCTCTTTAGAAGATTTCACCTCACTTTTTGTCCCAATGACAAATGTTTTTTGAGAATTTGGGTTTTTTTGTGGAACAAGGATTGGAAAGCATCAGTGGAAAGGAGAAATGTTTTTCCCATATTAACTCTTACAGGAGAGAATTTCCCTTCCTAGGGGTAGATTTCTTCTCACTTCCTGTTGTCTCCTTCTGTTTGCAAGTAGGAGTCGTTTGTAAGTTAGATGTTTGAAAGTAGGGGCCTGCCCTATATACTCAGCAGAAATTTGGGCCTTAGGTGTTGTTGTGACCACAACAACGTAAGCCCTCACAGGGCCCTGCTGTGAAATATTAGATCAAGAATTGTAATTACATGCCCCTGTTGAACAGGGGCAGAAAAACTGGGCCTGTGGTGGTGCTGGTGCCAGTGCCACAACACTAAGTCCTCACTCGCTCTTGGTGGGTGCAGAAATGGGCCCTGCTGTGAAATATTAGATCAAGAATTGTAATTACATGCCCCTGTTGAACAGGGGCTGAAAAATTGGGCCTGTGGTGGTGGTGGTGCTGGTGCCGCAACACTGCAACCCCTCACAGACACTTTAGTTGGAACGCAGGAACGAGCCCTGCTGCAAAGTATTGCATCAAAAATTGTAATTACACGCCCCTGTTAAACAGGGGCTGAAAAATTGTGCCTTAGGCACTAGTGGTGGCGCCCAGAACCAAAAATGTTCTTACAAGCTATCAGCGTGATGATTGAGGAGGAAGAGGATAATTACTCAGGGATAGTCACTCAGCATCAGCATAGGCAGTCTTTGAAGGGATCTGAGATTTCAAAAAAAATTATTCGGTTACATCAGCATCAGGTGCTTGGTAGCTGGTGGTGATCCATGACTGATTCATTTTTATGAAGGTCAGTCGATCAACCGAGTCGGTGGACAGACGCACCATGTGATCGGTTACCACGCCTCCAGCAGCACTGAATGTGCATTCCAAAAGAACGCTGGATGCAGGACAGGCCAGTAGCTCAATTGCATACTGTGCAAGCTCTGGCCAGTGATCCATCCTCAAGACCCAGTAACCCAGAGGATTTTCGGTGGGAAAGGTGTCCAAGTCTGATCTTGCCCCTAGGTATTCCTGCACCATGTAAAACAGACGCTGGCGATGGTTGCTGGAACCGATCATACCTTGGGGCTGCGGACCAAAAAATTGTCTGAACGCATCGGTCAGACGGCCACCTTCTCCACCGCTCCTTCTTTGACTGACCGAAGCCTCAGCAACATGTTGTCCAGAAACAGGAGTTTGTAACCTCCCAGTCTCTGGGAACGCGTTGCACAGACCTTTCTGCAAGGCCTCCCGAAGAGGTTTCATCCTTTGCTCCCTCTGCGATGGCAAGATAAGGTCCGCAACAAGGATCCTTACGCAGGCTTTGCAGGATCAGGGAGGCCATGCAGCGTAGGTTTGCTGAGGCATTCGGTCCGGGGTCCTCTGGGTCACTAAGGACGACATGGTGCGCAGCCACCTCCTCCCAGCCACGTACAAGTCCATGTGTTTCTTGGGACTGATCCCTTAAAGACTGCTGCTGATGCTGAGTGCCAGGCTCCACCTCCATACTGACACAATCTTCCTCCTCCTCCTCTTCCTGTGTGATCAGTGGGCACGCAGGAACACTGTCTGGATAAAGGGGGCCTTGAGAGCTAAGGAAGTCCTCTTTCTGCCTCTGTTCTGCCTCAAGTGCCCTGTCCATTATTCCACGCAGCGTGTGCTCCAACAGGTGGACAAGGGGGACAGTGTCACTGATGCATGCACTGTCACTGCTCACCATCCTCGTGGCCTCCTCAAATGGTGACAGGACAGTGCATGCATCCCTGATCATGGCCCACTGGCGTGGGGAAAAAAAAAAAAAAACAAGCTCCCTTGACCTTGTCCTGGTGCCATAGTCGCACAGGTACTCATTGATGGCCCTCTGCTGCTTGTGCAGCCGCTGCAGCATGGCCAACGTTGAGTTCCACCTGGTGGGCATATCACAGATTAGGCGGTTCTTGGGCAGGGTAAACTCCTTTTGGAGGTCCGTCAGCCGAGCACTGGCATTATATGACCGGCGGAAATGCACACAGACTTTCCTGGCCTGCCTCAGGACATCCTGTAAGCCCGGGTACCTGCCCAAGAACCGCTGCACCACCAAGTTAAGGACATGAGCCAAACAGGGCACATGGGTCATTTGTCCCTGTCGGAGGGCAGAGAGGAGGTTGGTGCCATTGTCGCAAACCACCATTCCTGCCTTAAGTTGGTGTGGCGTCAACCACCTCTGAACCTGCCCCTACAGAGCTGACAGAACCTCTGCCCCAGTATGGCTCCTGTCCCCCAAGCACACCAGCTCAAGCACCGCATGGCATCTTTTGGCCTGCGTACTTGCGTAGCCCCTTGAACGGCTACGGAGCACCACTGGTTCCAAGGACAATGCACAGGAAGAAGCCATGGAGGAAGAAGAAGAGGAGAGGGTGGAGGAGAGAGGTGTGTCACAATCATTAGCATTTTGGAGGCGTGGTGGCGGAACAACCTCCAACACTACTGCACCTTGTCCTGCATCCTACCCAGCTGCAAGCAGAGTCACCCAATGCGCCGTGAAACTTAGGTAACGTCCCTGTCCATGCCTGCTGGACCATGAGTCAGCGGTAATATGCACCTTACCGCTGACCGCCCTGTCCAGCGAGGCATGGACATTGCCTTCCACATGCCGGTAGAGAGCCGGAATCGCCTTCCGTGAGAAAAAGTGGCGTTTGGGTACCTGCCACTGAGGAACCGCACATTCCACAAACTCACGGAAGGGGGCAGAGTCTACCAACTGAAAAGGCAGCAGTTGAAGTGCTAGCAATTTTGCCAAGCTAGCATTCAACCGCTGGGCATGTGGATGGCTGGGGGCAAACTTCTTTCGGCGGTGCAGCAGCTGGGGCAGGGAAATTTGCCTGGTACAATCTGACGTCGGTGTACCAAAAGCAGATTGCCCACAAGTACTTGGCTGTGACACACCTAATTCTACACCTTCATTCCTCTCAGTGCAGGTCTCAGAGAGGACTGAAGGTATAGTGGGGTTGGAAATCTCAGCTGATGAGGAGCAAGGAGAGGTCCGCTTTGTTCTTTGGTGTGGGTCTTTTAGATACGCTTGCTAACGAACTGCATGGCAGGTCAACATATGTCTGGTCAAGCATATGGTACCCAAGTGGGAGATGTTTTGGCCACGCGAGATACTCTTGAGACATATGTTGCAAATAGCAGCGGTGCGATCTGATGCACTCGTCTCAAAAAAGGTCCACACCAAAGAACTTTTTGAATAACGCGCAGAGACTGCAGCGCCCTGCACATGTGGAGCTTTGGGGTGTGATGCAGTCAATGTGCTGCCCTTATGTGCCACCTCCTCCTCCTCCTCTCTCCTATCAGGCACCCACGTTGAGTCAGTGACCTTATCATCCCCTCCCTCCTCATCACTGGAGCAAACCTGGCAGTATGCTGCAGCAGCGGGAGCATGACTGCCAGATTGCTGTCCTTCTTGAGCACCCCCTCTGTCCGTGCTCATGTTACTGCCTTCATCGAGCTCAGTATCATCAGAGCCTTCCAAACGCTGGGCATCCTCCTGGAGCATGTACCCAACACTGTGGTCAAACAGTTCGAGGGACTCCTCAGGAGGACAGGGTGGGGCTAGGGAAGGAGTCACTGATGACATTGAGCCGAGGGAAGAGGCCGCTGCTTTGCCAGACAAAGTACCCTGGGCATGGGTGAGAGAGGATGAGGAGGATGAGGACGGCTTGGTCATCCACTCGACCAAGTCTTCCGCATGTTGCAGCTCAACACGGCCAGCTGCCGAAAAAAGGCCAAGCGTGTCCCACGGCCACGTGCTGATGAGGATGCACCGTCTCCACGACCAGCACTAGACACAGAGCCTGCTTGCCCTCTTATTGGCTTGTGACTGTCTACCTCTCCTTCTTGGCCTTCCAGACATACTAATGGCCTGTAGCTGCACTAAGCTGGGAGGAGATAGAGAGATAGATATATACACACACACACACACACACACACACACACACACACACACACACACACACACACACACTGATACTGCAGCTAGCAAAATCAACTGCCTGCCTGTAGTATGAGACCACCACCAACCTTCTACACGTAGCTTTAGCTGAACACTGAGGTGGACGCACCCCACTAACTTGCAGGTTTAGCTGAACACTGAACAGGACGCACCCCACTAACTTGTAGGTTTAGCTGAACACTAAGGTGGACGCACCACACTAACTTGTAGATTTAGCTGAACACTGTGAGCAGGACGCACTGCACTAACTGTAAATAGTCTAGCTGCCTGACTGTGGTACTAATAGGATCAAAAGAACACCAGCAATTTTCTTCAGGTAGCTGTAAATACTGTAACAAGACAAGCCTGCCAGTCAGTAAGAAGATAACAGGAACGGATCTAGCTAAACTGAATACAGTGTGTATATATATATATATATATATATATATATATATATATATATATATATATATATACACACATACACACACACACACACACACACACTACACTGTAAGTGCAGCTAGCTAACTGACTGACTGTTCTGCCTAATCTATCCAACTCAAATCAAATGTCACTGTCTGTCTCTCTCTCTCTCAATGAATGCCGGAACACACACACACACACACACACACACACACACACACTACACAGGGCCGCCGTGCAGGCGGCCTTATATAGTGTGGGGCGTGTACTAAATCCCCTGAGCCATAATTGGCCAAAGCCTCCTTGGCTTTGGCCAATTACGGCTCTCTGTTCAGGCGGCGCTGTGATTGGCCAAGCATGCGGGTCATAGTGCATGCTTGGCCAATCATCAGCCAGCAATGCACTGCGATGCCGCAGTGAATTATGGGCCGTGACGCGCCACATGAATTTGGCGCGAACGGCCCATATCGTTCGCAATTCGGCGAACGGGCGAACAGACGATGTTCGAGTCGAACACGAAGCTCATCCCTACTTGAGACTGACAGTCATTAGACACAACACTTTTAGTCATCAACACAGGTTCTGTTTGGACTTTAACCCCTGCATTCCCACTGGGTAGGGAAAAGTCATTCTCAAGCACACATTCAATGGCCCCACTAACCGGGGTCACACTCTCATCATGGACAGTCTCGTAACCAGTCCTTTTATACATGAAATCAGCAGATCCAGCAATCATTTTATTAAAGACAGTCTTACCCACCACAGTAGTTGGGGATCACCATCTTCATTTGAGTACGTTGTCTTATGAACCAGTCCTCTGCTGCACTTTTACTGGCCAACTCCCCCTGGTGGCCATGGTATGAAACTACAGCAGGCATCTCCCACTGTTTAGCACCCCCTGCAGGTACAACAAGAAAATCCTTGTTGCTAGGGGTGACTGCAAACATATTTACACAGGAATCTGGGCCTGCAGGCAAAACCTTTTGCTCAGCAACATCATCTCCAGCCGTATTCCATAACCTAGGGCAAGAAAACATGCCATGCCCCAGCTGGCCACATTCCAGGCATGGTACTGGACAATCTTCTCTCCTGGTGATTCCCAGCTGGCTGGAACGCACAGGCCTCTTTCTGGGGATGCTGAGCCAAATCTCCACTGCAGCTCCTCCTTTCAGGCACAACTTTCACTCCTGTCGCCATGGGAGACCACACTATCCCAGTAGAACTTTGTTGGCTCTCTCCAACATGCTGTATCAGCTCCCGCTTAAGCCACGATCCTTATTAGACATATCTCATGGTACACAGACAGCCCGATTGGCTTCCTCTGCGTTGCTATGGGCAACCACTCTCGGTCTCAGCCTCTTTTCTGGCACATAACACAGGCTTCCCTCCGCTGGCCCCTGTCTCAAGCTGTGTCACTTTCACACTTTTCGCAACAGCTGCTGGTTTAACTGCAGCAGCGTTGCCAAGGGCAACAAAACCCATCTCCCAGGTATAGACATCCAACAGCTCTCTCTTTGTATAGAAGGTTGGCTTGCCTTCCACTTAGCTTGGTCCATTCCTGCCAGGTGCCGCTTGCACCAATCCACTGCAGATTCAAATGCTGGTGGACTCTCCATACCAGCAGTCACCTGTGCACTCATTGCACCAGTGTTGCTATGGACAACCCCAGCCCTTGTTTGGGCGGTAACAACCCCTCCAGCCACAGAGATCTGTCTCTCATTGCTGCAAACCTTGCTTTTTTTTTTAGGAGCTTTGATCGCCCCATACTTAGTCACTCCAGAACAACTTTGCACAATCCAGGAAAAATGAAGCACTGTCTCTTTAAAGCAAGTTGCTTTTCTCAGCTGCACACACAAATTGTGCTGTCTCATGCACACAAACACAGTTCATAAAACAGATTAACTTACTTTTTTCAGGGATCTCCAGTTCTGTCCGCATTCAAGCTCCACTTGTGAAATTTGGAGGATGTCTAGCTCGGTGGTAGATGCCTTTTCAGTAAGTTCACAGCGAACAGCAACTTTAGTTTAAGGGCATGGTAGCCCACTTTTATTGAAAGGAACAAAATAAAGGAAAGTTCATACATGCACTTGGATGCCCACACAGGGGTTCTTCTCCCAAAACCAATAACAAATGAAAAATGCCAAGCCACCTGGCTCTCTTCAGCAGTACTGCCACCTAGCTTTAGCCCTCTTGGCCATATAACAGGGTTCCTGTACAACTACTGGACCTCTTTTCAGCTTCCTTGCTGTTAAGGCTTTCCACTTCAGGCTCTCATCTGTCTCCTTAGATGCACACAGTGTCTATCTAGAAAGCAACCCCTCACTGCTCTGATCCTCAGACTTGGGTCTCTGGCTTTCACTAGTACACACCTACACTCTCTGGAGACCTCCTGTCTCTCTGGGTGGAGCCCAGAACCCTAATCCTGACTCTACTATAAGCCCAGGACCCACCTGCTCAATCAACCAGCTAGACTCCTGGCTGTTCCCAATACCCGGTCCCAGGATTGGAGATTCCGTCCCACCCATAACGCTATGGAATCTCCGGGCTCCAGGTCCCCAACTGGATTTTACAAACTTTGGAGGAAACTGATAAAACAGATTCCTCCACATTAAATACCCCTGGAGCCCCTCAACCTGCCTATTTGAGAACCCTGGGCGACAATTACTAGGACAGGGAACTGTACTCTCACAATATATATAAATATATCCACTGTATCCAGTTTAGCTATATCTGACGATAGGCCGCGACCTTGTGTACTGTTTCTAATATACTTCAGGCGGTGTACACAGTATACAGTGCTGTGCACCCATAATGCAGTTGCTCATACTTTTCTGCAGGTCAATACAGTACACCCATAGTTGTTATTACACTTCTGTTGGTGTACACAGTACCGCTCACCCCTAGTGCAGTTGCTACTACTTTCCTGGTGGTGTACACAATACAAACAGTGTACCCATAGTTGTTATCATACTTCTGTTGGTGTACACAGTACCGTGCACCCCTAGTGCAGTCGCTACTACTTTCCTGGTGGTGTACACAATACATACAGTGCACCCATAGTTGTTATTAAACTTCTGTTGGTGTACACATTACCGTGCACCCCTAGTTCAGTTGCTACTACTTTCCTGGTGGTGTTCACAATACATACAGTGTACCCATAGTTGTTATTATACTTCTGTTGGTGTACACAGTACCGTGCACCCTTAGTGCAGTTGCTACTCCTTTCCTGGTGGTGTACACAATACATACAGTGCACCCATAGTTGTTATTACACTGCTGTTGGTGTACACAGTACCGCGCACCTGTAGTGCAATTGCTAGTGCTACTACTTTTCTGGTGGTGTATACAGTACACAATACATACAGTGCACCCATAGTTGTTATTATACTTCTGTTGGTGTACACATTACTGTGCACCCCTAGTGCAGTTGCTACTACTTTCCTGGTGGTGTACACAATACAGTGTAGTGTTTTTTTGCTAAACAAGCATGCAGCATGTCCGGAAGGCCACCAAGGAGAGGCAGATTCTCACAGGCCACTAAAAGAGGGCAAGCAGGCTCTGTGTCTACAGTCGACAGTGCTGCTCGTGGACACGGTGCATCCTCAACATGTGGCCGTGGGGCACGCTTGTCCTTTTTTCCTGCAGCTGGCCGTGTTATTGAGCCACAACATGCAGAAGAGTTGGTGGAAGGGATAACAAAGCTGTCCTCATCCTCCTCATCCTCTGTCACCCAAGTTCAGAGTAGTTTGCCTGCCAATGCAGCTGCCAAAGCGGCCTATTACATCGGCTCCATGTCAACAGTCACTCCTTCCCTAGCCCCACCATCATGCATGGAGGAGTCCCCCGAACTATTTGACCACAGTGTCGGGTACATGCTGCAGGAGGATGCTCAGCGATTTGAAGGCTCCGATGATGGTACCCAGGTTGAGGAAGGGAGGATTGTCAGCCTAGAGAGAGGGGGTGCCCAAGAACGTCAAGAAACTGGTAGTCATGTTCCCCCAACTGCAGCTTACTGCCAAGTTTGCTCCAGTGACGAGGAGGGAGGGGTTGATGAGGTCACTGACTCAACTTGGGTGCCTGATAGAAGAGAGGAGGAGGAGACACATCTCCAACGAGGTAGGATGCCCTCCAGGGGGCAGCTTAAGGGCAGCTTCCCTATTGCATCACACCGCAGAGCTAAGCAGGTGCATGGCGCTGCTGACTCCCCACATATTTTGAAAAGTTCTTTGGTGTGGGTCTTTTTTGACACATGTGCAGCAGATCGCACCATTGCTGTTTGCAACATATGTCTGAAGCGTATCAAGCGTGGCCAAAACAGCAGCGGCTTGGGCACCACATGCTTGACCAGAAATATGACGACCTCCCATGCAGTCCGTTGGCAACAGCACTTAAAAGACCCACATCAAAGAACAAGGTAGAACAAGGTCCTTGCTCCTCATCAGCTGGGTTCTTAAACCCCACTATACCTCCAGTCCTCTCAGAAACCTGCACTGAGAGGAATGAAGGTAAAGCAATAGGTGTCCCAAGTACCTGCAGCCAATCTGCTATCAGTACACCCAGGGCCGGATTTGCCACAAGGCCACCGAGGCCAGGCCTCGGGGCGGCAGTGGTGCAGGGGCGGCGCCGCTCCTGCGGTGACTTCATGGCCACCCCCCCTTTCAGGCTGCCCGTTAAAGTCGATTAAGGGCACCGGTGCCCTTAGAAAAGATGGCAGCGAGCCGCCCACTACTGCTCATGAGCCGTTCCGAAGCCGACCGGGCTCGGGAAAACTCGTACGTGCTCGGCTGGGCGGCGCATGCGCAGTAGCGTGATTGCGCTGCCCGGCACCATTTTTGAAAAGATCGAGAAGTAATGTCAGCGGTGCGGCGGCGGGGGGAGAGAGATGACATCTCTCATTACCCGCACTGCTGTTCCTCCCTCCTCCATCTGGTGGCAGCCAGGCAGCGTGGCAAGTGACATCTCCATCTGGTGGCAGCGTGGCAAGTGACATCTCCATCTGGTGGCAGCCAGGCAGTGCGGCAAGTGACATCTCCATCTGGTGGCAGGCAGGCAGTGTGGCAAGTGACATCTCCATCTGGTGGCAGCGTGGCAAGTGACATCTCCATCTGGTGGCAGCGTGGCAAGTGACATCTCCATCTGGTGGCAGCGTGGCAAGTGACATCTCCATCTGGTGGCAGCGTGGCAAGTGACATCTCCATCTGGTGGCAGCATGGCAAGTGACATCTCCATCTGGTGGCAGTATGGCAAGTGACATCTCCATCTGGTGGCAGGCAGCGTGGCTACTGACATCTCCATCTGGTGGCAACGTGGCAAGTGACATCCCCATTTGGTGGCAGGCAGCGTGGCAAGTGACATCTCCATCTGGTGGCAGACATAGTGGCAAGTGACATCCCCATCTGGTGGCAGGCAGTGTGGCAAGTGACATCTCCATCTGGTGGCAGGCAGCATAGCAAGTGACATCTCCATCTGGTGGAAGGCAGCGTGGCAAGTGACATCTCCATCTGGTGGCAGGCAGGCAGTGTGGCAAGTGACATCTCCATCTGGTGGCAGGCAATGTGGCAAGTGACATCTCCATCTGGTGGCAGGCAGCGTGGCTAGTGACATCTCCATCTGGTGGCAGCGTGGCAAGTGACATCTCCATCTGGTGGCAGCATGGCAAGTGACATCCCCATCTGGTGGCAGCCAGGCAGTGTGGCAAGTGACATCTCCATCTGGTGGCAGCCAGGCAGTGTGGCAAGTGACATCTCCATCTGGTGGCAGACATAGTGGCAAGTGACATCCCCATCTGGTGGCAGGCAGTGTGGCAAGTGACATCTCCATCTGGTGGCAGGCATAGTGGCAAGTGACATGCTCAGGGCTCCCAATGATTCTGCATTATGGTGAAATGAACTATTTCATTTTATATTACAATGTAATGATAGAAGTAATGTGTTTCAATCATCCTGACACCATAACAACCATGGTGCCAGGGATGATTGAAGCACTAACCACCAGCCATTGCCCTGAAAAATTGCCTGCAAAAAATGCTTACCCCTCGCGCACTTACCCTGAAGTATTTTAGTCTGTACAATTAAAGCCAGTTATTTTCAGTGTTCTCGTGTGTGGAGATATGTTTTTAATTGATCTATTGTAGCAGTCATCGATAAAGGACAAGAATGGTGGTGTGTGTGTGTGTGTGTGGGGGGGGGGGGGGGGGGGGGGGGCGGCAAAGGGAGTAAATCCGGGCCTGAGTACACCTCCATCTGATTTTAGTAGGCAAATTTCCCTACACCAGTTGCTAAACCGTCGAAAGAAATTTGGTCCCAGCCATCCACATGCTCAGCGTCTAAATGCTAGCTTGCCAAATTGCTAGCACTGCAACTGCTGTCTTTTCAGCTGGTAGACTCTGCCCCTTTCGTGAATTTGTGGAATGTGCGGTACCTCAGTGGCAGGTTCCCAAACATTTCTTTTCATGGAAGGCCATTCCGGCTCTCTACCAGCATGTGGAAGGCAATGTCTTGGCCTCATTGGACAGGCGATCAGCAGTAAGGTGCATATTACTGCTGACTCATGGTCCAGCAGGCATGGGCAAGGATGTTACCTTTATTTCACGGTGCACTGGGTAACTCTGCTGGCAGCTGGGAAGGATGCAGGACAGGGTTCAGTATTGTTGGAGCTTGTTCCGCCACCACGCCTCCAAAATGCTAGTGGTGATTCTGCCAGAGCTCTCTCCTCCACCCCCTCCTTTTCTTCTTCCTCTATGGCCTCTTCCTCTGCAGATTTCTCCTCTGAACCAGCGGTGCTCCATAGGCGCTCAAGGGGCTACGCAAGCACTCAGGCAAAAAGATGCCATGCATAGCTTGAGTTGGTCTGCTTAGGGGCAGGAGCCACACTGGGGCAGAGATTCTGTCAGCTCTGCAGGGGCAGGCTCAGAGGTGGTTGACGCCACACCAGCTTCAGCCAGGAATGGTTGTATGCGACAATGGCACCAACCTCCTCTCCGCCCTCCGACAGGGACACTTGACCCATGTTCCCTGTTTGTTCCCTGTTTGGCTGGTGGTGCAGCAGTTCTTGAGCAGGTACTCAGACTTACAGGATCTCCTGAGGCAGGCCAGGAAAGTCTGTGGTCATTTCTGCTAGTCATATAATGCCAGTGCTCGGCTGGCTGACATTCAAAGAGAATGCAACCTGCCCAAGAACCGCCTCATTTGTGACATGCCCACCAGATGTAACACAATGTTGGCAATGCTGCAGCGGCTGCACACGCAGCAGAGGGCCATCAATGAGTACCTGTGTGAGTACGGCACCAGGACAGGGTCAGGGGAGCTTGGCTTTTTTCGCCACTCCAGTGTGCCCTGTTTGGCTCACGTCCTTAACTTGGTGGTGCAGCGGTTCTTGGGCAGGTACCCGGGCTTACAGGATGTCCTGAGGCAGGCCAGGAAAGTCTGTGTGCATTTCCGCCGGTCATATAATGCCAGTGCTCGGCTGACGGACCTCCAAAAGGAGTTTAACCTGCCCAAGAACCGCCTAATCTGTGATATGCCCACCAGGTGGAACTCAACGTTGGCCATGTTGCAGCGGCTGCACAAGCAGCAGAGGGCCATCAATGAGTACCTGTGCGACTATGGCACCAGGACAAGGTCAAGGGAGCTTGTTTTTTTTTTTTTTCCCCACGCCAGTGGGCCCATGATCAGGGATGCATGCACTGTCCTGTCACCATTTGAGGAGGCCACGAGGATGGTGAGCAGTGACAGTGCATGCATCAGTGATACTGTCCCTCTTGTCTTCCCGTTGGAGCACACGCTTCGTGGAATAATGGACAGGGCACTTGAGGCAGAACAGCGGGGGGAAGAGGAGGACATCCTTACCTCTCAAGGCCCCCTTTATCCAGGTACTAGTATTTCTGCGGGCCTGCTGATCACACAGGAAGAAGAAGAGGAGGAGGAGGATTGTGTCAGCATGGAGGTGGAGGATAACACTCAGCATCAGCAGCAGTCTTCAAGTGATCGTTTTCAGTCCCCAGAAACCCATGGAGTTGTACGTGGCTGGGAGGAAGTGGTTGAGGATCATGTGATCCTTAGTGACTCAGAGGACTCAGGATCTAATGCGTCTGCAAACCTACGCTGCATGGCCTCCCTGATCCTGCAAAGCCTGCGAAAGGACCCTAGGATTTGTGGTATCAAGGAGAGGGATCATTACTGGCTGGCAACCCTTCTTGATCCACGTTACAAGGGTAAGGTTGCAGAACTTATCCAGCCTTCGGAGAAGGAGCAAACGATGAAGCATCTTTGGGAGGCCTTGCAGAAAGCTTTGTACAATGCGTTTCCAGAGCCTGGGAGGTTACTATTTCCTGGTGCTGGACAACGTGTTACTGAGGCTTTGTTCAGTCACAGAAAGAGCGGTGGAGAAGGTGGCCGGCTGACCAATGCCTTCAGGCAATACTTCAGTCCTCAGCGCCCAGGTCTGATCGGTTCCAGCAACCATCACCAGCGCCTGAATTACATGGTGCAGGAATATCTAGGGGCAAGATCAGACTTGGAGACCTTTCCACCAGAATATCCACTGGGTTACTGGGTCTTGAGGATGGACCACTGGCCAGAGCTTGCTCAATATGCAATTGAGCTACTGGCCTGTCCTGCATCCAGCGTTCTTTCTGTGCTGCTGGAGGCTTTGTAACCGATCGCAGAGTGCGCCTGTCCACAGACTGTTGATCGGCTCACATTCATAAAATTGAATCAGTCTTGGAACACCAGCTACCAAGCACCTGATGCTGATGTAACCAAATGATGTTTCTATGGATGTGGGATCCCTTGAAGACTGCATATGCTGAGTGACTAGCCTATTATGCTGAGTGACTATCCTATTTCTCCTCAATTTTCATGATGATAGCTTCTAAGAATATTTTCGGTTTAGGGCACCACCACCACTACCTAAGGCCCAGTTTTTCTTCCCCTGTTTAACAGGGGTGCGTAATTACAATTTTTGATCAAATATTTAACAGCAGGGCTTGTTCCTGCACTCAACAAGAGTATCTGTGAGGGGTTTGCAGTGTTGTGGCACCACCACCACTGCCTAATAGGGATGAGCCGAACACCCCCCGGTTCGGTTCGCACCAGAACCTGCGAACGGACCGAAAATTCGCACGAACATTAGAACCCCATTGACGTCTATGGGACTCGAACGTTCGAAATCAAAAGTGCTCATTTTAAAGGCTAATTTGCATGGAATTGTCCTAAAAAGGGTTTGGGGACCCGGGTCCTACCCCAGGGGACTTGTATCGATGCAAAAAAACCTTTTAAAAACGGCCGTTTTTTCGGGAGCAGTGATTTTAATGATGCTTAAAGTAAAAAAAAAAAAAAAGTGAAATATTCCTTTAAATATCGTACCTGGGGTGTGTCTATAGTATGCCTGTAAAGTGGCGTGTGTTTCCCGTGTTTAGAACAGCCCCTGCACAAAATGTCATTTTTAAAGGAAAAAATCTCATTTAAAACTGCTTGCGGGTTTAATGTAATGTCGGGTCCTGGCAATATGGATGAAAATCAGTGAGACAAACGGCATGGGTACCCCCCAGACCATTACCAGGCCCTTTGGGTCTTGTATGGATATTAAGGGGAACCCCGCACCCAAATTAAAATAAGGAAAGGTGTGGGGCCACCAGGCCCTATATACTCTGAACAGCAGTATACAGGCGGTGCAAACAAGACAGGGACTGTAGGTTTGTTGTTAAGTAGAATCATCTGTTTGTAATTTTTAACGGGTACATTTTTAACGTGTTTAGCTCCAGCCAAAAAATCTTTTTTAAGCTTTTTGGAAAACATAGGGAAGGGTTATCACCCCTGTGACATTTGTTTTGCTGTCTTTCCTCCTCTTCAGAAGATTTCACCTCACTTTTTGTCCCAATGACAAATGTTTTTTGAAAATTTGGGTTTTTATGTGGAACAAGGATTGGAAAGCATCAGTGGAAAGGAGAAATGTCTTTCCCATATTAACTCTTACAGGAGAGAATTTCCCTTCCTAGGGGTAGATTTCATCTCACTTCCTGTTGTCTCCTTCCGTTTGCAAGTAGGAGTCCTTTGTAAGTTAGATGTTTGAAAGTAGGGGCCTGCCCTATATACTCAGCAGAAATTTGGGCCTTAGGTGTTGTTGTGGCCACAACACTGTAAGCCCTCACAGGGCCCTGCTGTGAAATATTAGATCAAGAATTGTAATTACATGCCCCTGTTGAACAAGGGCAGAAAAATTGGGCCTTTGGTGGTGGTGGTGCCACAACACTGTAAGTCCTCACTCGCTCTTGGTGGGTGCAGAAATGGGCCCTGCTGTGAAATATTAGATCAAGAATTGTAATTACATGCCCCTGTTGAACAGGGGCTGAAAAATTAGGCCTTAGGCACTGGTGCTGGTGCCACAACACTGCAACCCCTCACAGATACTCTAGTTGGAACGCAGAAATGAGCCCTGCTGCAAAGTATTGCATCAAAAATTGTAATTACATGCCCCTGTTAAACAGGGGCTGAAAAATTGGGCCTTATGCACTGGTGGTGGCGCCCAGAACCAAAAATGTTCTTACAAGCTATCAGCGTGATAATTGAGGAGGAAGAGGATAATTACTCAGGGATAGTCACTCAGCATCAGCATAGGCAGTCTTTGAAGGGATCTGAGATTTCAAAAAAAATTATTCGGTTACATCAGCATCAGGTGCTTGGTAGCTGGTGGTGATCCAAGACTGATTCATTTTTATGAAGGTCAGTCGATCGACCGAGTCGGTGGACAGACGCACCCCGTGATCGGTTACAAAGCCTCCAGCAGCACTGAATGTGCTTTCCGAAAGAACGCTGGATGCAGGACAGGCCAGTAGCTCAATTGCATACTGTGCAAGCTCTGGCCAGTGATCCATCCTCAAGACCCAGTAACCCAGAGGATTTTCGGTGGGAAAAGTGTCCAAGTCAGATCTTGCCCCTAGGTATTCCTGCACCATGTAAAACAGATGCTGGCGATGGTTGCTGGAACCGATCATACCTTGGGGCTGCGGACCAAAAAAATTGTCTGAACGCATCGGTCAGACGGCCACCTTCTCCACCGCTCCTTCTTTGACTGACCGAAGCCTCAGCAACACAATGTCCAGAAACAGGAGTTTGTAACCTCCCAGTCTCTGGGAACGCGTTGCACAGACCTTTCTGCAAGGCCTCCCGAAGATTTTTCATCCTCTGCTCCCTCTGCAATGGCAAGATAAGGTCCGCAACCTTACCCTTGTAACGTGGATCAAGGAGGGTTGCCAGCCAGTATTGGTCCTTCTCCTTGATACCACGAATACGAGGATCCTTACGCAGGCTTTGCAGGATCAGAGAGGCCATGCAGCGTAGGTTTGCTGAGGCATTCGGTCCGGAGTCCTCTGGGTCACTAAGGACGACATGGTCCGCAGCCACCTCCTCCCAGCCACGTACAAGTCCATGTGTTTCTTGGGACTGATCCCTTAAAGACTACTGCTGATGCTGAGTGCCAGGCTCCACCTCCATACTGACACAATCTTCCTCCTCCTCCTCCTCCTCTTCCTGTGTGATCGGCGGGCACGCAGGAACACTGTCTGGATAAAAAGGGCCTTGAGAGCTAAGGAAGTCCTCCTCTTCCTGCCTCTGTTCTGCCTCAAGTGCCCTGTCCATTATTCCACGCAGCGTGTGCTCCAACAGGTGGACAAGGGGGACAGTGTCACTGATGCATGCACTGTCACTGCTCACCATCCTCGTGGCCTCCTCAAATGGTGACAGGACAGTGCATGCATCCCTGATCATGGCCCACTGGCGTGGGGAAAAAAAAACAAGCTCCCCTGACCTTGTCCTGGTGCCATAGTCGCACAGGTACTCATTGATGGCCCTCTGCTGTGTGTGCAGCCGCTGCAGCATGGCCAACGTTGAGTTCCACCTGGTGGGCATGTCACAGATTAGGCGGTTCTTGGGCAGGTTAAACTCCTTTTGGAGGTCCGTCAGCCGAGCACTGGCATTATATGACCGGCGGAAATGCACACAGACTTTCCTGGCTTGCCTCAGGACATCCTGTAAGCCCGGGTACCTGCCCAAGAACCGCTGCACCACCAAGTTAAGGACGTGAGCCAAACAGGGCACATGGGTCATTTGTCCCTGTCGGAGGGCAGAGAGGAGGTTGGTGCCATTGTCACAAACCACCATTCCTGCCTTAAGTTGGCGTGGTGTCAACCACCTCTGAACCTGCCCCTGCAGAGCTGACAGAACCTCTGCCCCAGTGTGGCTCCTGTCCCCCAAGCACACCAGCTCAAGCACCGCATGGCATCTTGTGGTCTGCGTACTTCCGTAGCCCTTTGAACGGCTACGGAGCACCGCTGGTTCCGAGGACAAAGCACTGGAAGAGGCCATGGAGGAAGAAGAAGAGGAGGGGGTGGAGGAGAGAGGTGTGTCACAATCATTAGCATTTTGGAGGCGTGGTGGCGGAACAACCTCCAACACTACTGCACCTTGTCCTGCATCCTTCCCAGCTGCCAGCAGAGTCACCCAATGCGCCGTGAAACTTAGGTAACATCCCTGTCCATGCCTGCTGGACCATGAGTCAGCGGTAATATGCACCTTGCCGCTGACCGCCCTGTCCAGCGAGGCATGGACATTGCCTTCCACATGCTGGTAGAGAGCCAGAATCGCCTTCCGTGAGAAAAAGTGGCGTTTGGGTACCTGCCACTGAGGAACCACACATTCCACAAACTCACGGAAGGGGGCAGAGTCTACCAACTGAAAAGGCAGCAGTTGAAGTGCTAGCAATTTTACCAAGCTAGCATTCAACCGCTGGGTATGTGGATGGCTGGGGGCAAACTTCTTTCGGCGGTGCAGCAGCTGGGGCAGGGAAATTTGCCTGGTACAATCTGACGTCGGGGTGCCAAAAGCAGATTGCCCACAAGTACTTGGCTGTGACACACCTAATTCTACACCTTCATTCCTCTCAGTGCAGGTCTCAGAGAGGACTGAAGGTATAGTGGGGTTGGAGATCTCAGCTGATGAGGAGCAAGGAGAGGTCCTCTTTGTTCTTTGGTGTGGGTCTTTTAGATACGCTTGCCAACGAACTGCATGGCAGGTCAACATATGTCTGGTCAAGCATGTGGTACCCAAGCGGGAGATGTTTTGGCCACGCGAGATACGCTTGAGACATATGTTGCAAATAGCAGCTGTGCGATCTGATGCACTCGTCTCAAAAAAGGCCCACACCAAAGAACTTTTTGAATAACACGCAGAGACTGCAGCGCCCTGCACATGTGGAGCTTTGGGGTGTGATGCAGTCAAGGTGCTGCCCTTAGGCTGGCCCCTGGAGGGCATCCTGCCTCGTTGGTGTTGTGCCGCCTCCTCCTCCTCCTCTCTCCTATCAGGCACCCACGTTGAGTCAGTGACCTCATCATCCCCTCCCTCCTCATCACTGGAGCAAACCTGGCAGTATGCTGCAGCAGGGGGAGCATGACTGCCAGATTGCTGTCCTTCTTGGGCACCCCCTCTGTCCGTGCTCACGTTACCGCCTTCATCGAGCTCAGTATCATCATCAGAGCCTTCCAAACGCTGGGCATCCTCCTGGAGCATGTACCCAACACTGTGGTCAAACAGTTCGAGGGACTCCTCAGGAGGGCATGGTGGGGCTAGGGAAGGAGTCACTGATGACATTGAGCCAAGGGAAGAGGCCGCTGCTTTGCCAGACAAAGTACCCTGGGCACGGGTGAGAGAGGATGAGGAGGATGAGGACGGCTTGGTCATCCACTCGACCAAGTCTTCCGCATGTTGCGGCTCAACACGGCCAGCTGCAGAAAAAAAGGCCAAGCGTGTCCCACGGCCACGTGCTGATGAGGATGCACCGTCTCCACGACCAGCACTAGACACAGAGCCTGCTTGCCCTCTCTTATTGGCTTGTGACTGTCTGCCTCTCCTTCTTGGCCTTCCAGACATACTAATGGCCTGTAGCTGCACTAAGCTGGGATATATATACATATATATATATATATATATATATATATATATATATATGTACTGATACTGCAGCTAGCAAAATCAACTGCCTGACTGTAGTATGAGAACACCACCAACCTTCTACAGGTAGCTTTAGCTGAACACTGTGCAGAGCTCGCAAAAAACTAACTTGTAGCTTTTTTAGCTGCCTGCGGTAGTGATAGGATCAGGAAAACACCACCAACCTTCTACAGGTAGCTTTAGCTGAACACTGTGCAGAGCTCGCAAAAAAATAACTTGTAGGTTTAGCTGGACACTGTGAGGAGGACGCACCACACTAACTTGTAGTTTTAGCTGAACACTGTGAGCAGGACGCACCGCACTAACTTGTAGGTTTAGCTGAACACTGTGAGGTGGACGCACCGTACTAACTTGTAGTTTTAGCTGAACACTGTGAGGTGGACGCACTGCACTAACTGTAAATAGTCTAGCTGCCTGACTGTGGTACTAATAGGATCAAAAGAACACCAGCAATTATCTTCAGGTAGCTGTAAATACTGTAACAAGACAAGCCTGCCTGTCAGTAAGAAGATAACAGGAACAGATCTAGCTGAACACTGTGAGCAGGACGCACTGCACTAACTTGTAGCTTTAGATGAACACTGTGCAGAGGTCTCACTACACTAACTTGTAGGTTTAGTTGAACACTGTGAGCAGGACGCACAGCACTAACTTGTAGTTTTAGCTGAACACTGTGAGCAGGACGCACCGCACTAACTTCTAGGTTTAGCTGAACACTGTGAGGTGGACGTGCCCCACTAACTTGTAGTTTTAGCTGAACACTGTGAGCAGGACGCACTGCACTAACTGTAAATAGTCTAGCTGCCTGACTGTGGTACTAATAGGATCAAAAGAACACCAGCAATTTTCTTCAGGTAGCTGTAAATACTGTAACAAGACAAGCCTGCCTGTCAGTAAGAAGATAACAGGAACGGATCTAGCTGAACACTGTGCAGAGCTGGCAAAAAAATAACTTGTAGGTTTAGCTGAACACTGTGAGGAGGACGCACCACACTAACTTGTAGTTTTAGCTGAACACTGTGAGCAGGATGCACCGCACTAACTTCTAGGTTTAGCTGAACACTGTGAGGTGGATGCACCACACTAACTTGTAGTTTTAGCTGAACACTGTGAGCAGGGCGCACCGCACTAACTTGTAGGTTTAGCTGAACACTGTGAGGTGGACGCACCACATTAACTTGTAGGTTTAGCTGAACACTGTGAGCAGGATGCACCGCACTAACTTGTAGGTTTAGCTGAACACTGTGAGGTGGACGCACCACACTAACTTGTAGTTTTAGCTGAACACTGTGAGCAGGACGCACTGCACTAACTGTAAATAGTCTAGCTGCCTGACTGTGGTACTAATAGGATCAAAAGAACACCAGCAATTTTCTTCAGGTAGCTGTAAATACTGTAACAAGACAAGCCTGCCTGTCAGTAAGAAGATAACAGGAACGGATCTAGCTGAACACTGTGAGCAGGACGCACTGCACTAACTTGTAGCTTTAGATGAACACTGTGCAGAGGTCTCACTACGCTAACTTGTAGGTTTAGCTGAACACTGTGAGGAGGACGCACAGCACTAACTTGTAGTTTTAGCTGAACACTGTGAGCAGGACGCACCGCACTAACTTCTAGGTTTAGCTGAACACTGTGAGGTGGACGCACCGCACTAACTTGTAGTTTTAGCTGAACACTGTGAGCAGGACGCACCGCACTAACTTGTAGGTTTAGCTGAACACTGTGAGGTGGACGCACCACACTAACTTGTAGGTTTAGCTGAACACTGTGAGCAGGACGCACCCCACTAACTTGTAGGTTTAGCTGAACACTGTGAGCAGGACGCACCCCACTAACTTGTAGTTTTAGCTGAACACTGTGAGCAGGACGCACTGCACTAACTGTAAATAGTCTAGCTGCCTGACTGTGGTACTAATAGGATCAAAAGAACACCAGCAATTTTCTTCAGGTAGCTGTAAATACTGTAACAAGACAAGCCTGCCTGTCAGTAAGAAGATAACAGGAACGGATCTAGCTAAACTGAATACAGTGTATATATATATATATATATATGCAACACCTGGGATGCATATATATACAAAATACACTGTAAGTGCAGCTAACTGACTGACTGTTCTGCCTAATCTATCTAACTCAAATCAAATGACACTGTCTGTCTCTCTCTCTCTCTCTATCTATGAACGCCGGAACACACACTACACAGGGCCGCCGTTCAGGCGGCCTTATATAGTGTGGGGCGTGTGCTAAATCCCCTGAGCCATAATTGGCCAAAGCCTCCTTGGCTTTGGCCAATTACGGCTCTCTGTTCAGACGGCGCTGTGATTGGCCAAGCATGCGGGTCATAGTGCATGCTTGGCCAATCATCAGCCAGCAATGCACTGCGATGCCGCAGTGAATTATGGGCCGTGACGCGCCACACGAATTTGGCGCGAACGGCCCATATCGTTCGCAATTCGGCGAACAGACGATGTTCGAGGTCGAACATGGGTTGGACTCGAACACGAAGCTCATCCCTACTGCCTAAGGCTCAATTTTTCTGCCCCTGTTTAACAGGGGCGCGTAATTACAATTTTTGATCTAATATTTCACAGCAGGGCCTGTTCTTGCGCTCAACAAAAGTATCTGTGAGGCTACAGTGTTGTACCACCACCACCGCCTAAGGCCCAATTTTTCCTTTAGAAATGTAATTTTGTGAAGGGACTGTTCTAAACATGAGAAAAATGCGCCACTTTACAGGCATACTATAGACACCCCTCAGGCACGAAATTTAAAGGAGTATTTCACTTTTATTGTTTCACTTTAAGCATTATTAAAATCACTGCTCCCGAAAAACGGCCCTTTTTAACACTTTTTTTTGCATTGATACATGTCCCCTGGGGCAGGACCTAGGTCCCCAAACACTTTTTATAACAATAACTTATAACTTATAACGCATATTAGCCTTTAAAATTAGTACTTTTGATTTTTCACGTTCGAGTCCCATAGACTTTAACGGGGTTCGCGTGTTCGTACAAATTTTTGGTCTGTTCGCATGTTCTGCCATGAACCGAAGCAGGGGGTGTTCGGCTCATCCCTATCAAAGAGGAATACATGCAGATGAAACTAATTCCACTACCTACTTTCTCCCCCCTCTGTGTCTGATCAGCGCTCTCTCATTGGGGACTCATTCCTACTGAGTACACCCTTGAGGCGGAGCCTGCGCCTAGGCTCACATTTTGATTGGGTGGGATTCGGGGAAGGGGTGTGGCTGGTCTCGGAGGTGGTCACACCCAGTCTACCTTCTCTGGTGCAGGAAAGAGCAACACGAAGAGAGGTAAGTGTGCTGTGGCAGTGTCAGGGCTGGCTCAGCCCTTCCTTCTCTCAGCTGGCCGCTCAGCTGTCGGCTAATTACCAGCTCTCATCTCTCTCCACAGTTAATCAGCTGTTGTGGATCTGCTCGTCAGTCCTGCCTACTTAAAGATCTCCAGCTCACTTCATTCCTGACTTCGCCGTGATGGTCACATCACAAGAAACCATGTCCTGCATTCCTGTTTAAATACTGGCTTTGCTGACATCCCTTCTGGCTCCTTATCCTGCTTGCTGTTCCTCTACTTGGATCCCTGACTTCTGGCCTGGCTGATTACCTGATCTGGTTACTGAACTCGGGCTTGGCTGATTACCCGATCTGGTTACTGAACTCTGGCTTGGCTGACTACCTGATCCGGTTACTTGACTCTGGCTATGCTTTGACTACGCTTACTCTATTTACCTTTTTATTTTTATTAATAAACAAGTGTGATTTTACTGTACTTCTGTCTCGGTCTGGTTCATGGTTTCTGTCAGTAGGAGAAGGCCATGAATTCTGAAGATACAGTCAATCCACTTGTTGGTAATATTTTTTCAAGATTGGATGAGCAAGATCACCGCATCGATCAGTTTGCCATGGCATTACAAACGCTTCTGAGTCGCACGACTCACTTGGAATCCCCCACTGTGGCTGCTCTGATACAACCTGAGTTGCAGGCCGTCCCTGCTGCTGCGCCAGTCTCTGTGCAGGCACCCGCCTTGAGTATTACCTCTATAAGAGGTATGTCTGGTTCCTCCCTGCTTCCCCAGCGATTTGGGAGTGATCCAGTTCAATGCAGAGGGTTTCTCAACCAAGTTGAGATATACTTTGAGATGCTGCCCCAGGTGTTTCCCATGGACAGAAGCAAAGTAGGGTTTGTGATATCTTTGCTTTCTGAGAGAGCCTTGGCCTGGGCTAACCCTCTATGGGAGACGCAAAAACCTGTTGTCTTGAGTTACCCTGAGTTTGTGGCCTCCTTTAAAAGGGTATTTGACGTTCCCGCATGCTCCGCTTCTGCTGCCAAGTGCCTAATGTCCATCAAACAGAGTACGAGAACTGTTGCTGACTACGCCATTGAGTTCCGTACTCTGGCAGCAGAGGTTGCTTGGAACAATGAGGCCCTCGTGGTTGCTTTTTCTCATGGTCTCTCGGATTCCATCAAGGATGATATAGAAGCCTGAGATATACCCACTGAGCTGGAGAGCTTGATCTAGTTTGCCATCCTCATTGACTCCAGACTCAGAGAAAGACTTTCTTTTAAGGAACACTTGCAGAGGCCTCCTGTACGTTTGCCTCCGAGCTTTGCAGTCCCACCTGTGCCTCCCTCACCTCCTGGTACTGAGTCGGTCAGTGAAGATGAACCCATGCACTTGGGCTTCACGCGTCTCTCTGCGGATGAGAGAGCCTTTAGGAGGAGGGAGAGATTGTGCCTTTATACTGGCCAGGCAGGTCACTTTTTGAAAACTTGTCCCACCCGTCCTGGGAACACCCGAACCTTGAGGTCCGGTCATGGACAGACCTTAGGTGGTGTTATGTCGTCCCCAGTTATCCAGAAGGATAAGCCCCTGGTTTCGGTCACCCTTTCTTGGGCTAAGTCGTCTATCGAGATACAGGCTCTAATCGACTCTGGGGCTGCAGGCCTGTTCATTGATGCTGCCTTTGTATCAAAGCACTCAATTCCACTGCAGCTGCGTGACACTCCACTTGCCATTGAGGCTCTTGACGGGAGACCTCTACAGCCTGCCCATGTGACTCATGAGACGGTTCCATTGTCCATGGCCGTAGGGGCTCTTCACCATGAGATAATCAAATTCCAAGTAATTTGCTCTCCTAAGTTTCTGGTGGTTATTGGTTATCCTTGGTTACAGAGGCACAACCCCTCTTTTGATTGGCTCCGTGCTGAGGTTCTCTCCTGGTCACCACAATGCAGTGAAACATACTTCCGGAAGGTAGCAAGGTCCTGTGTACCTCTTCACTCTCCTCCCTGCCAGAGGAGTACCGTGATTTTAGAGATGTCTTTGACAAAGGTCAAGCCGGTAGTTTGCCTCCACACCGGCCGTATGATTGCTCAATTGACCTTCAACCTGGTGCCACCCTCCCTCGTGGCTGGGTTTACTCTTTGTCAGTCTTGGAGGATAAAGCCATGGAGGAGTATGTTGCAGATGCACTTTCTCTGGGTTTCATCCGCAAATCCTCGTCTCCTGCTGGTGCTGGTTTCTTCTTTGTGAAGAAGAGGAGCGGTGAGCTAAGATCTTGTATTGATTATAGGGGTCTCAATAGTTTCACGATTAAGAATGCCTACCCGATCCCATCGATTACAGAGTTATTTGACTGCCTCAAGGGAGCAGCGGTTTTCACTAAGCTTGATCTGAGAGGGGCTTACAATCTCGTGAGGATTAAGGAGGGCGACGAGTGGAAAATTCTGTTTAATACCAGAACAGGCCATTATGAGTATCTCGTAATACCTTTGGGCTTTGTAACGCCCCAGCAGATCCAGTTCAATTGCAGAGGGTTTCTCAACCAAGTTGAGATATACTTTGAGATGCTGCCCCAGGTGTTTCCCATGGACAAAGTGAAGCAAAGTAGGGTTTGTGATATCTTTGCTTTCTGAGAGAGCCTTGGCCTGGGCTAACCCTCTATGGGAGACGCAAAAACCTGTTGTCTTGAGTTACCCTGAGTTTGTGGCCTGCTTTAAAAGGGTATTTGACGTTCCCGCACGCTCCGCTACTGCTGCCAAGTGCCTAATGTCCATCAAACAGAGTACGAGAACTGTTGCTGACTACGCCATTGAGTTCCATACTCTGGCAGCAGAGGTTGCTTGGAACAATGAGGCCCTTGTGGCTGCTTTTTCTCATGGTCTCTCTGCTTCCATCAAGGATGAGATAGCAGCCTGAGATATACCCACTGAGCTGGAGAGCTTGATCTTGTTTGCCATCCTCATTGACTCCAGACTCAGAGAAAGACTTTCTTTTAAGGAACACTTGCAGAAGCCTCCTGTACGTTTGCCTCCGAGCTTTGCAGTCCCACCTGTGCCTCCCTCACCTCCTGGTACTGAGTCGGTCAGTGAAGATGAACCCATGCACTTGGGCTTCACGCGTCTCTCTGCGGATGAGAGAGCCTTTAGGAGGAGGGAGAGATTGTGCCTTTATTCTGGCCAGGCAGGTCACTTTATCCTTCAAGACCGACAAAGAGTAAACCCAGCCACGATGGGGAGTGGCACCAGGTTGAAGGTCAATTGTGCAATCATACGGCCAGTGTGGTTACAGAGGCACAACCCCTCTTTTGATTGGCTCTGTGCTGAGGTTCTCTCCTGGTCACCACAATGCAGTGAAACATACTTCCAGAAGGTAGCTCTGGCAGGGAGGAGAGTGAAGAGGTACACAGGACCTTGGCTACCTTCCGGAAGCATGTTTCACTGCATTGTGGTGACCCGGAGAGAACCTCAGCACGGAGCCAATGAAAAGAGGGGTTGCGCCTCTGTAACCACACTGGCCGTATGATTGTGCAATTCACCTTCAACCTGGTGCCACTCCCCATCGTGGCTGGGTTTACTCTTTGTTGGTCTTGGAGGATAAAGCCATGGAGGATTATGTTGCAGACGTACTTTCTCTGGGTTTCATCCGCAAATCCTCGTCTCCTGCTGGTGCTGGTTTCTTCTTTGTGAAGAAGAGGAGCGGTGAGTGAAGATCTTGTATTGATTATAGGGGTCTCGATCGTTTCACGATTAAGAATGCCTACCTGAGTTTTTTGACCGCCTCAAGGGAGCAGCGGTTTTCACTAAGCTTGATCTGAGAGGGGCTTACAATCTCATGAGGATTGAGGAGGGCGACGAGCGGAAAACTCTGTTTAATACCAGAACAGGACATTATGAGTATCTTGTAATGCCTTTTGGGCTTTGTAACGCCCCGGCAGTTTTCCAGGAATTTATTAATGATGTCCTCCGAGATTTGTTGTAGTTATGTGTGGTGGTTTATCTCGATGATATTCTCATATTTTCCAAGTCCCCGGAGAGCCACCACACAGATGTCTGTCGTGTGCTTCAAAAATTAAGAGAGAACAATCTCTATTGTCAACTGGAGAAGTGTGAGTTCCATCAGGAAAAATTTCTGGGCTATGTCATTTCCACTGCTGGTTTTTCGATGGATCCAGAGAAACTTTCGTCAGTCCTACAGTGGCCTCGACCCGTGTGCTTATGTCCTCTGCAGCATTTCCTGGGTTTTGCCAACTATTATCGGAAGTTTATTTATAACTTCTCATCTCTGGTCAAGCCCCTGACCGATATTACCAGAAAGAACGGTAACCCACAGAGTTGGTCTCCGGAGTCCATTAAGGTCTTTGAAAGTCTCAAGGCTGCCTTTGTTTCTGTTCCTGTGTTGGCACATCCTGATACTATGTTACCTTTTATCCTTGAGGTTAATGCTTCTGAGACTGGTGTTGGCGCCCTTCTGTCTCGACGTCCTACCTCTGAGAGTGCTATGCAACCACTCTTGAGCTTCTCTGGATACCATCACATAAGCCTGAAGTAACCCCCAGACTGCAAAGCTGGGGGTCATCGCCATTTGGTGAGTGGGGACACATGTGGGGGTGGTGTTTCTGCACCTGAAAAGTCCTGAAGTGTCTGTGGTCCATTGCACTTCAAAAGTTTTTTTTTTCCCATTGCGGATCAGAACGTTCAGCACATTTATTTGGATTTTATTTACATGTTTTTTGCTTTGTATATTCACATCTGCACTCATCTACACTTGGTCACACATGTTTAATAACATTTGTGAGCGCCACATTTCCATAATTTTACATTTCTAGTGAGTAGCACTTTGTGTATGGCAGCTGCTTTAGTTTTCTTTTTTACTGTTTTTTCACCATTCAGCGCGAGTTTACATTTTTAAAAACAAAGGTTTTATTGATCAACTGGTGCATACATGTTATGTTTGCTTGTTATGTTTGCTTAAACACATAAACTTGGTAACTAGTACATTGATTGCTATACAGTCAGTACATATGATAATGAGTACATTGTGCTTGTCATGTGAAAATATTCCATATTATATATGTATACTTTTAACACGTAGAACCTACACAGCGAGGCACGCATCCAAGAAATCATTCCATACCAATTTGGTTTCATTATACACAGGTATCAGACTCTTGAAGCCAACGATCCCATATCTTATTGTACTTGGCAGGGCAACCTCTATTAATATATATGCATTTTTTATACGGCAAAGTATTATTCACTTCCACCTTCCATTCCACTATTTTAGGAGGCGCTTGTCTCATCCATTTTTTGGCTATAACCTTTCTTGCTGCAAAGAGTGTTTCGTGGAGGAATGTTTTTGTGTATTTGTCAATTGTGTCTGGAATTATACCCAGAAGGCATTGTTTTGGGTCTAGAGCAAGGGGTGAGCCCATTGTATCGTGCAGAAATGTCACAATTTGTTCCCATAAGCCTTGAATCTTAGGACATGTCCAGATCAAGTGGAAAAAAGTACCTGTCTCTTTCCCACACATCAGACACGTAGTAGATTGTGTACGTTTGTATCTTGCCACTCTAAGGGGTGTGAGATATGCCCTATGAAGAAAGTAAAGCTGCGACAGGCGGTCTGACAATTTGGAGGGGACAGCCTTACAAGACTCCAGTGCCTCCCCCCACTCCTCATCCTCTATTGGTCCCACTTCTCTTTCCCATCTTGGTTTGAGATCATATACTATTTTAGTAGAGACGGGGGTTGAGAGCATGTTATAGAAAGCTGAAATCAGTTTATGGGGGTCTGTGCTCTTAATTACTGCCATAAGGACATTAGGTGTAGGGTTTGGGCGGGAATCAGGAAATTGTGATTGTGCCGGATGACGGATTTGTAGAAATCTAAAGAACATCCGGTTCTGAATTGTAAATTCTTCTTTAAGTGATTCAAAAGTTTTAAGATGTCCGTCTTTTAGTAAGTGATGCAGATAAAATATTTCCTGCATGGACCATAAAAATGTGTCATGGATTTTGTTGAATTCAGGAAGGTTCTTATTGTGCCATACCGGCGTGTAATCATTGAACTGTGGAATTTCAAGTTTAGAGGCTAAGTCCCATATTTTCCTGTAATGATATAACATGGTATGTCTATTTTCTCCTAGTTCCATCCCCCCCAAGCCCGATGCTATTGCATATATCGGGTCCTTGGTGTGTTGTGCCCACTTTGGACATAGGAGCATGTGAAACCTCTCGCTATCCATTTTATCTAAGTGGAAAAGTTGTGACAGTTGTGATGCAATGTAATACAGGTTAAAGTCAGGAAGAGCTGTGCCACCAAGGTCATTCGGGTTCTTGAGAGTTTGCCATGCTAGTTTGTGTCTGTTGGTACCCCACACAAGTGGCTTGAGAAGGGACTCTAAAGATTTGAAATGTTTCAGGGGTAAGTAAACTGGAGTATGCCAGAGAACATACAGTATTTTGGGGAGTAAGAGCATTTTAATTAAATTTATGCGACCCCAGGTCCCAAGTGGTAGTTTGGACCAAACCCGTACTTTATTTTTAACCATGGAGATGAGAGGGTCTATACTGAGGGATACATAGTCCACAGGGGATCTAGATATACTGATCCCTAGATATTTAATAACATCAACTCTCTGAAGCGGTAGTCTGGCTTGGGATTCTGGGGGTGGGAAGCTATCAATTGGTAGAATTTGGGGCTTATCCCAATTAATTTTCAGTCCTGAAAATATTCCGAATTGTTCGATCGTGTGGAGTGCGGTACATAATGATGGGCCCGAATCCGCTAAATATAGCAGCGTGTCATCTGCATACATACTGATTTTTTCCATTAAAGAGCCCAGTCTTAGTCCTTTAATCTCCGGGTTCGCTCGGATGGATATCGCCAGGGGTTCTGCCACAAGGGCATATAATGATGGGGATAAGGGGCAGCCCTGTCTCGTGCCTCTGCTGAGGTCAAACATCTGAGACGACCACCCATTAGCCACCACCCTGGCCCTTGGTGCCTGGTATAGTAATTGAACCCATTTAATAAATTTCGGGCCAAAGCCATATCCCTCCAAGCATCTCCAGAGATACCTCCACTCCACCAAGTCGAAGGCTTTTGCTGTGTCTAGAGTCACCACAACTCATGAGCCAACCTCCTCGTGTGTAGCCTGTATATTCATATATAGTTTCCGGAGATTAAACGAGGTGTTGCGACCAGGCATAAAACCTGCCTGGTCTGTATGTATTGGAGATAAGATGACCTGATTAAGCCTAATGGATAGTACTTTGGCCAATATTTTTATGTCAACCTGTAGAAGGGATTTTGGACAATAGGATTCTGGGTATCCTGGGTCCTTTCCTGGTTTGGGGATGAGGACTATTGTTGCCTCTGTCATGGATGGGGGTAAAGTCCCAGTCTCGAAGAGATGACTGTATAAAGTTAACAGTTTAGGGGTTAATATTTTGCTGAATTGGGAATAAAACTCAATTGGGAGTCCGTCTGATCCTGGGGATTTAGACCTAGCGAAACTGGCAATAGCAATTGTAATTTCGTCTGTGGTGATGGGTGCCTCTAATAGGTCTATCTGTTCTTCTGTCAGCTGTGGGAAAATCACCTTCTCAAGATTGAGAGACATAGATTGTGTCTCAGTGGGAGCTGTCGTTTTGTGCAAGTCAGTAAAGAAATCTCTGAACATAGAGGTTACTCTGGGTGGGTCTGTTATTTGTTATCTTCCAGGGCCATGTAGTGTGATAACCACCAGGGGTCTATCTTCGCTGTGCACTAAGTATGCCAATAACTTGCCTGCTTTTTCCTCATATTCAAACATTTTTTGTTTGGAGAAAAAAAGTTTTTGTCTTGCTTTCTGGTATTGTAGCTGGGTAACTACTCTAGTTTGTAGTTTAAGCAGGTCCGCATTTGCGGGGGTCGGGGTGATGGCAAAGTCTCTTTCAGCAGAGGATAGGTCCTCCAGCGCCTTACCGAGGGCACTGGAGGAATTTGTCTTGATTTTATTGATAGCAGTAATTAACGTGGAGCAGGCGAATAGCTTAAAGGAGTCCCATACTGCGGAAGGCGATGCTGACTTGTCATTCTCCACAAAGTACAGTCTCCACTTATCTATAAGCCCTTCATCCTCCGGTAGAAGAGAGAGCCAAAATGGGTTCAAACGCCATGACCGTGGTGGTTTTGCTATAGGGATGCTAAATGTAATCCAGTGGGGACTATGATCCGAGAGTATTCTGGGGCAGAATGAAGCCTCTGACAGTCTTGGTGTCAATCTGTGGGAGATGAGTATGAAGTCTATGCGGGACATGGAGTTATGAGAAGACGAGAAGCATGAGTACGATTTAGCCTGTGGGAACTTGTGGCACCACGTATCTGTTAAGTGGAAGGTGGAAATGAGCTTAGAGAACCTAGTTTCGTTGGGAGTATTAAGGGTAGGTGGAGTAAGTTGCAGCCTGTCTAAAATCGGATTTAGTGTGGTATTAAAGTCACCTAGCCAAACTGCAGATATAGCCGAATGGCGGGCCATGAATGATAGTCCCTCTTTAATTATAGAGATGTTAAATGGGGGTGGTACATAAAAAGCCAATATGAGTAGGGGTTCTCCATATAATTTAGCAAGGATGAATACATATCGGCCCTGTGGGTCAGTGGACAATTCACACAACTCAAAATGTACCGATTTAGCTATCAAGACTGAGACTCCTCTGGAATGGGATGTGTGGGTAGAATGATACACCCACCCAACCCATGGCCGGCGAAGTGCCATCTGTTTGCTCCCCTCAACATGCATCTCCACCAAGGCTATTATATCAGCATGCCGCTTCTTAAGGAATGTGAAGACTGCTGCACGCTTAAATTTCTCGCGCATGCCCCTCACATTCCACGTAAGAAATTTTAGGGATGCCATGAGCAAAACCTTTTGAAATCGAATAAAACAGTTATGTTAAGCAATTTGCTCTTTATGTATAAGGCACATAGGTTCCTAGTATGCAGACATGGATGTATCAATCTTGTATCACACAACATACATGAACATTCACATAAGTTTAACATTCGAAATGTTACCTGTTTTCTGTGGTTAGTATGCACAATCAAGTTTAACAAAACTATAAACAAATGAACTCCCACCCCCCTCCCTGCCCTGCACTGTCCCAAACTGGTGCGGGCATATTCCCTTAACTTGTGTCCAACTGGGAAACATTCCATCTTCCAGGTTAGAAGAAAAATGCAGAACATCTGGCTAAGTCCCTGGGGTCTGAGTAGAACAAGGGATATCATCCATACCAGTTGTACCAAGCATGGCACGGTTTCCCGATCCCCTTGCTTCCAATTAACTGCAACTAACAAGTTCCAGAAAAGATACCAGTAATCATGGTACTGTTTCCCAGTGGTGTGTGGGGTAAAGTCTCGCTGCACGATGCATGTTGTTGGTAGGACTTCTGCCCCTCCCGAGCCTCGGAAAGTAAGTGGACTCTTATATTGTAAATGTCCAGGATTTGTACTTTGTACTTGCGCTGGTTCGTAAACGGGTCCATGTCGCATTCAAACAGTTTTTGTGTATGGTAAGAAACAGTTCACATCAAAAAGTGTGCGGTTTCAAAAAGAAAAAAGGAAAAAAAGGGGTTCCATGCAACTGCAGTGCACAATGTAGCTATGCGACTCTTCACGCTGTAAATGAGTGTGGACATAATGGTTAGACCTTTATATATATATATATATATATATATATATATATATATATATATATATATATATATATATATATATATATATATGGGACTTGATCAATCAGCTCTTTCAGGAATAGCGTGACGTTCCAACCAGGAAATCACTTCCTCAGGATCTTCAAAGAAGACTGCACAACCGTCATGTTCTATTCTGA
The DNA here is from genome assembly GCF_042186555.1 of Aquarana catesbeiana. NCBI lineage: Eukaryota > Metazoa > Chordata > Amphibia > Anura > Ranidae > Aquarana > Aquarana catesbeiana. Next base: position 163,774,245 of record NC_133335.1, read on the forward strand.
GGCGGGCAGGAAAGAGCATGGAATACTTGCGCCAACCTGCGCTTGGCCTCTGCAAAGCTCTGCCGACGGCGTTGCACCTCCACTGAGAAATCTGGGAAAATAGCTACTTTAACATTCCCTAATGGGATGTTGCCCTTCTCCCTCGCCATCCTCAGGGCTGCTTCTCGATCTTTGTAATTGAGAAGTTTAGCTATGAATGTGCGAGGGGGGGCTCCCTGCGGAGGGGGGGAAAAGGCTTCTCTCCCATAGGTGTTGATTAGGAGTTGTTCCAGGAACGCGGTAGTGTCCTTGCCCTCAGTCCCCTCTGGCAGGCCTATCAGGCGTATATTACATCTTCTCAGCCTATTCTCCATATCATCTTCTTTGGTAAGGAGTTGGTGTATTTGTCTTTGCACGCGGTCTGAGGATGTTTGTAAGGGAGGAATGGCATCCTCCACCGTACTCAGCCTGGTCTCAGCTTCCCTCACTCTGTCCCTGAGCTTTTGAAAGTCTTGCCTAATAAGAGAGATATCCATCTTGACTTCCTCAATTTGTGCTCTGAGGGAAGTTCTGCAGATAGTGATTGCTTCAAGTAATTTGTCAGTATCACTCGCTGTTTGTTCTCCCCCCGCTTTCTCAGAGGCTCCATCCTCCTGCATGTCCTCTTTGTCTTGTTGGCGGTACTGATCAAGTCTTGCCGCCGTAGCCTTCTGTGATTTAGTTGGTGACATGCTGCAAGGGTCTGGGGTGTCACTCAGCGAGTGCTCAATCTTGTATTGGCAAAACTAGTAGCCTACGGGACAGGAGACAGTGCTGGATTGGGCCTCAAGGCCACCGAGATGTCCGGGGGTAAAATCTGCCCAGGTACGGCAAATGCGTGACAGATTGCCGTTCCTTTTGGGGTGCTGGTAGTCTGAAGGTGTGGTAGGGAGCATGGAAAGTCCCCAAAAGAGGTTTTCCAAATAAAGCAAAAAGGCAGCAGGGTGAAGATGCAGCACAGGCCGGATGTATGGGTGTGTAAACATGGCCGCAAACCTCTGTGTGTAGGCCGAAGCCACGGGCTTGCCTAAATGCTTCGCCCGGGGCACTGGGGGTCCAGGGAGCCTGTATGTGTGGGGAGGTATGCGTTCCAGGTCCCCAAGAAGGTTTTTTAAGAGCCAGGTATTGGAAGGGTGTAGCTACCCTGAGATAGGCCGGGTGCACAGGAGGACCAAGATGGCCGCGGGCCTCTGGGAATAGGCCGAAGCCGCGGACTTGCCTGAATCTGGCCGCCGGGTGGAGGATCGCCGCTCCGTTCGGGCCGCCGCTGATCCATTCGCCCTGAGAGTCAGCACAGGGGATGGTAGAAGTCCCAGGGGAGTTAACCCAGCGGTTGATGAAGCATATAGAGTCCAGGATTAATTACAGCAGGAGTAATGGACGGAGCTCAGGGTATGCACGTCCTACTCCATGCTGCATCAGGCCACGCCCCTAACGTGAGTTTACATTTTATATTATATTATTCTCTAGTTTTCCCCTCAATCCCGGTGGTCCTCCGAGGGTTAGGGGTCATTGAGGAGGGAGGTACTGTCAGGGCTGGCTCAGCCCTTCCTTCTCTGAGCTGGCTGCTTAGCTGTCGGCTAATTGCCAGCTCTCATCTCTCTCCACAGTTAACCAGCTGTTGTGGATCTGCTCGTCAGTCCCACCTACTTAACCAGTTGCCGACCGCCGCACGACGATGTACGTCGGCAGAATGGCACGGGCAGGCAAAAGGGCTTACAGGTACGTCCTTGCCTGCCCGCGGGTGGGGGGTCCGATCGGACCCCCCCCCCGGTGCCAGTGGCGGTCGGATTCAGGTCAGGGTCAATCAAAGGTGAGGGGGAGGCCACTCATTCGTGGCTCCCCCCTCGCGATCGCTCCTGGCCAATGACGGGCTTCCTCGGCTTCTGTGAATGTAAACAGAAGCGGAGGAAGTGATGTCACTCTCCTCGAGCCGGTCTTTTCGTTCCGGCGCCGAGGAGAGAAGACATCCAAGTAAGTTTGCACCAACACTACACTAACAGTAGAACACACAGGCACACTTGTCACCCCCCTGTCACCCCCAAGTCACCCCCTGATCACCCCCCTGTACCCCCTGTCACACTGACACCAATAGCAGTTTTTTTTTTTTCTGATTATTGCATTGGTGTCAGTTTGTGACAGTTATAAGTGTTAGGGCAGTTAGGTTAGCCCCCTTTAGGTCTGGGGTACCCCCCTTTAGGTCTAGGGTACCCCCCTAACCCCCTAATAAAGTTTTAACCCCCAGTGTCACTAAGCGATCGTTTTTCTGATCACTGTATTAGTGAGACAGGTGATGCTAGTCAGGGAGGTTAGGGAGGTAAGTATATAGGTTCGCCGTCAGTGTTTTATAGCGACAGGGACCCCCATATACTACCTACTAAAGGTTTTAACCCCTTTATTGCCCCCTAGTTAACCCTTTCACCAGTGATCACCATATAATTGTTACGGGTGACGCTGGTTAGTTGGTTTGTTTATTATAGTTTATTATAGTTTATTATAGTTTATTATAGTTTTAGGGCACCCGCCGTTTCTTACCTTAAAAAGGTTTAACCCCCTAATTGCCCGGCGGTGATATAAGTTACGTTTTTAGGGTCAGATAAGGTCTGCGTCGCCCCAGGCAGCGTCAGGTTAGCGCCAGTACCGCTAACACCCACGCACGCAGCATACACCTCCCTTAGTGCTATAGTATCTGAACAGATCGCTATCTGATCCGATCAGATCTATACTCCCCAGCAGTTTAGGGTCCCCCCAAAAAACGCAGTGTTAGCGGGATCAGCCCTGATACCTGCTAGCACCTGCGTTTTGCCCCTCGGCCCAGCCCAGCCCACCCAAGTGCAGTATCGATTGATAACTGTCACAAAACACTAAGCACACATAACTGCAGCGTTCGCAGAGTCAGGCCTGATCCCTGCGATCGCTAACAGTTTTTTGGTAGCGTTTTGAATCAGTCGCTGACAGTCAGGAGCTTTTTTGCCTGTGAGTCTCACTAGTGTACCCCTAAATTTAGAGCCCAAAATGGCAAATCGAAGGTACACTAGTGAAGAGGCCTACAAGTTTCTGAGCATGACAGATAGTGAAGAGGAAGTCACTCATCTGTCAAGTTCAGGCTCAGAATACGATCCTGTAGAGGACAGCAGCTCCATGACAGATAGCTCTGACGACGGAGTTGTGGTCCCTGCTAGGGTCAGGCGTACCAGACCCCGAACTTCTTCTTCTGTCCTTGAAGTGCAAGAACCGCAGGTCCCTCATATGGAGCAGAGAAGTACTAGCGCCGCTATTCCTTCTGGTGAACTGGCAAGCACCAGCGGCCTAGTACACCCTGGTCGTACATCCAGCACTGCAGTATCACGTGGTAACGTGGCGAGTCCCATAAGTGCAGTTCAAGCTGGTGAGGTGGCAAGCACTAGTAGGGTCCCGCTGCCACCAAGAAGACGAACACAGGCCCGTCGTGCCCATAGTGCCCTTCCTGCTGCATGCCATTCGCCAATCCGAATTGGGTACCCACCACTTCTGCAGCACCCGTATTGCCCCCATTCACTGGTCAACCCGGAATTCAGGTGGAAACAGTTGATTTTACGCCACTGGATTTTTATTCACTGTTTTTCACCGAAGATCTCTATAGATCTATTGTGGACCAAAGCAATTTATATGCTGGTCAACACATCGCCACTAATCCCCAGTAGGGATGAGCCGAACACCCCCCTGTTTGGTTCGCACCAGAACATGCGAACAGGAAAAAAGTTCGTTCGAACACGCGAACACCGTTAAAGTCTATGGGACACGAACATGAATAATCAAAAGTGCTAATTTTAAAGGCTAATATGCAAGTTATTGTCATAAAAAGTGTTTGGGGACCTGGGTCCTGCCCCAGGGGACATGGATCAATGAAAAAAAAGTTTTAAAAACGGCCGTTTTTTCAGGAGCAGTGATTTTAATAATGCTTAAAGTCAAACAATAAAAGTGTAATATCCCTTTAAATTTCGTACCTGGGGGGTGTCTATACTATGCCTGTAAAGGGGCGCATGTTTCCTGTGTTTAGAACAGTCTGACAGCAAAATGACATTTTGAAGGAAAAAACTCATTTAAAACTACCCGCGGCTATTGCATTGCCGACAATACACATAGAAGTTCATTGATAAAAACGGCATGGGAATTCCCCAAAGGGGAACCCCGAACCAAAATTTAAAAAAAAAATGACGTGGGAGTCCCCCTAAATTCCATACCAGGCCCTTCAGGTCTGATATGGATATTAAGGGGAACCCCGGCCAAAATTAAAAAAAAAAATGACGTGGGGTTCCCCCTAAATTCCATACCAGACCCTTCAGGTCTGGTATGGATTTTAAGGGGATCCCCGCGCCAAAAAAAAAAAAAAAACGGCGTGGGGTCCCCCCAAAAATCCATACCAGACCCTTATCCGAGCATGCAACCTGGCAGGCTTCAGGAAAAGAGGGGGGGACGAGAGTGCGCCCCCCCCTCCTGAACCGTACCAGGCCACATGCCCTCAACATTGGGAGGGTGCTTTGGGGTAGCCCCCCAAAACACCTTGTCCCCATGTCGATGAGGACAAGGGCCTCATCCCCACAACCCTGGCCGGTGGTTGTGGGGATCTGCGGGCGGGGGGCTTATCGGAATCTGGAAGCCCCCTTTAACAAGGGGACCCCCAGATCCCGGCCCCCCCCTGTGTGAAATGGTAAGGGGGTACTTACCCCTACCATTTCACTAAAAAACTGTCAAAAATTTTAAAAATGACAAGAGACAGTTTTTGACAATTCCTTTATTTAAATACTTCTTCTTTCTTCTATCTTCCTTCATCTTCTGGTTCTTCTGGTTCTTCTGGCTCTTCTGGTTCTTCCTCCGGCGTTCTCGTCCAGCATCTCCTCCGCAGCGTCTTCTATCTTCTTCTCTTCGGGCCGCTCCGCACCCATGGCATGGGGGGAGGCTCCCGCTCTTCTCTTCATCTTCTTCATCTTCTTCTCTTCTTCTTTTCTTCTCTTCTTCTCTTCTTCATTTTCTTCTCCGGGCCGCTCCGCACCCATGCTGGCATGGAGGGAGGCTCCCGCTGTGTGACGGCGCTCCTCGTCTGACGGTTCTTAAATAACGGGGGGCAGGGCCACCCGGTGACCCCGCCCCCCTCTGACGCACGGGACATGACGGGACTTCCCTGTGGCATTCCCCGTGACGTCACAGGGAAGTCCCGTCAAGTCACCGTGCGTCAGAGGGGGGCAGGGTCACCGGGTGGCCCCGCCCCCCGTTATTTAAGAACTGTCAGACGAGGAGCGCCGTCACACAGCGGGAGCCTCCCTCCATGCCAGAATGGGTGCGGAGCGGCCCGGAGAAGAAAATGAAGAAGAGAAGAAGAGAAGAAGAGAAGAAAAGAAGAAGAGAAGAGCGGGAGCCTCCCCCCCATGCCATGGGTGCGGAGCGGCCCGAGGAGAAGAAGATAGAAGACGCCGCGGAGGAGATGCTGGACGAGAACGCCGGAGGAAGAACCAGAAGAGCCAGAAGAACCAGAAGATGAAGGAAGATAGAAGAAAGAAGAAGTATTTAAATAAAGGAATTGTCAAAAACTGTCTCTTGTAATTTTTAAAATTTTTGACAGTTTTTTAGTGAAATGGTAGGGGTAAGTACCCCCTTACCATTTCACACGGGGGGGCCGGGATCTGGGGGTCCCCTTGTTAAAGAGGGCTTCCAGATTCCGATAAGCCCCCCGCCCGCAGACCCCCACAACCACCGGCCAGGGTTGTGGGGATGAGGCCCTTGTCCTCATCAACATGGGGACAAGGTGTTTTGGGGGGCTACCCCAAAGCACCCTCCCAATGTTGAGGGCATGTGGCCTGGTACGGTTCAGGAGGGGGGGCGCACTCTCGTCCCCCCCTCTTTTCCTGAAGCCTGCCAGGTTGCGTGCTCGGATAAGGGTCTGGTATGGATTGTTGGGGGGACCCCACGCCGTTTTTTTTTTTTTTTTTGGCGCGGGGTTCCCCTTAAAACCCATACCAGACCTGAAGGGTCTGGTATGGAATTTAGGGGGAACCCCACGTCATTTTTTTTTTTAATTTTGGCCGGGGTTCCCCTTAATATCCATATCAGACCTGAAGGGCCTGGTATGGAATTTAGGGGGACTCCCACGTCATTTTTTTTTTTAAATTTTGGTTCGGGGTTCCCCTTTGGGGAATTCCCATGCCATTTTTATCAATGAACTTCTATGTGTATTGTCGGCAATGCAATAGCCGCGGGTAGTTTTAAATTAGTTTTTTCCTTCAAAATGTCATTTTGCTGTCAGACTGTTCTAAACACAGGAAACATGCGCCCCTTTACAGGCATACTATAGACACCCCCCAGGTACGAAATTTAAAGGGATATTACACTTTTATTTTTTGACTTTAAGCATTATTAAAATCACTGCTCCTGAAAAAACGGCCGTTTTTAAAACTTTTTTTTGCATTGATCCATGTCCCCTGGGGCAGGACCTGGGTCCCCAAACACTTTTTATGACAATAACTTGCATATTAGCCTTTAAAATTAGCACTTTTGATTTCTCCCATAGACTTTTAAAGGGTGTTCCGCGGCATTCGAATTTGCCGCGAACACCCCAAATTGTTCGCTGTTCGGCGAACTTGCGAACAGCCAATGTTCGAGTCGAACATGAGTTCGACTCGAACTCGAAGCTCGTCCCTAATCCCCAGTCCTCCCTTGCCAGAGATTGGAGACCAATTACGGTCTCCGAATTTAAGATCTTTCTGGGCCTTTCCCTCAACATGGGCATAACCAAAAAGAGTGAGTTGCGGTCATATTGGTCCACTGACCCAATTCACCATATGCCCTTGTTCTCTGCTTCCATGGCCAGGGCACGATACGAGCAGATTTTGCGGTTCATGCACTTAAACGACAATGAACTCTGTCGTCCTCGTGGAGACCCTGAATACGATCGGCTCTACAAAATTCGGCCCCTCGTAAACCACTTCAACCAACGTTTTGCAGACTTGTTTACTCCCCATCAAGTTGTCTGCGTTGATGAGTCCCTGATTAAATTTTCTGGCCGCTTGTCATTCAAACAGTACCTTCCCAGCAAGCGTGCCAGATACGGGGTCAAGATGCATAAGCTCTGTGACAGGGCCACAGGCTATACATGTAGTTTTATGGTTTACGAGGGCAAAGATAGTCACGTAGAGCCGACAAACTGCCCTGACTACATAGGAAGCGCTGGCAAGATAGTGTGGGACTTGGTGTCACCCTTATTCGGAAAGGGGTACCACTTGTACGTGGACAATTATTACACAAGCGTGCCACTTTTTAGTCACCTTTTTGATCATCAAATTGGAGCATGTGGCACCGTGCGACCTAATCGCCGGGGCTTTCCTCAGCGGCTTGTAGATTCCCGTCTTAGGCTGGGGGAGAGAGCCTGCTTGCAGTGTAATAATTTTCTCGCTATGAAGTGGAGGGAGAATAAGAATGTTTTCGTTCTTACCTCCCTTCACGCAGACACGACGGTCCAAATTACTACAGCGACTGGTGTTGTGGAGAAACCCCTCTGTGTCCACGAATATAACCAAAATATGGGAGGGGTGGACCTCAACGACCAGTTGTTGGCACCGTACCTAATTGCCCGTAAGGCCAGACGCTGGTACAAAAAAGTGTCTGTATACTTATTTCAATTGGCTTTGCTGAACGCTCATGTGCTATACAGAGCTTCAGGACGGACTGGATCCTTCCTTAAATTCCAGGAAGAGATCGTCAGAGCCCTTCTGTTTCCAGACGGTGCTCCACCTCACCTTCCCCAACCAAATGCAGTAGGCCGGCTGCATGAGAGGCATTTTCCTTATGTCCTCCAGAGTACCCCTACCCAACGAGCCCCCCAAAGAAAATGTTGTGTCTGCAGAAAGCGCGGATTTAGGCGTGACACCCAGTATTATTGTCCCTCCTGTCCTGGCAATCCTGGTCTTTGCATTGGTGAATGTTTTGAACGCTACCATACACTAGTTGAGTTTTAGCGTAGGGTACGGCACTGCACAGACTAGGACACACTTTCACAGGGTCTCCCAAGATGCCATCGCATTTTGAGAGACCCAAACCTGGAACCGTTACAGTTTTAAAAGTTACAGTTATAAAAAAAAAAATGTAAAAAAAAAAAAAAAAAGTAAAACAAAAATACACAAAAAAAATATAAAATAAAAAACCAAAAATAGTTGTCGTTTTATTGTTCTCTCTCTCTCTCTATTTTCTCTCTATTGTTCTGCTCTTTTTTACTGTATTCTATTCTGCAATGTTTTATTGTTATGTTTTATCATGTTTGCTTTTCAGGTATGTAATTTTTTTATAGTTTACTGTGTTTTAACCATTTTTTTTGTTTTCAGGTACGCCATTCAGCTGCAGCGCGAATTTATTTATCTTGACAGCAACAGCGTTTGCTCCCACGATACATAAAGCCGTGACTCCAGCGCTGTCGGAGGTGATTTCACCACCACAGTTACATACTTCAGCATATATGCTGAAGCGTGGGGGCAGCAGTGGGTGGAGGAGCGATTTGCTCCTGCCTTTTGTGGGAGGATGCCCCCATGCTTTGGCATATATATATTTTAGGTAGGCACAGGTTGCGTTAAATGTTTTATTTTTTACTTTTTTTTTTTTTATTTGCTTTGCAGGTATGGTAAGTATTACTGTTATACTGTAATGTTACTTTTTTTTTTGTTAACCATCATTTGCTTAGCAGGTACGCCATTCAGTTGCAGCGCGGATTTATTTATCTTGACAGCAACAGCGTTTGCTCCCACGATACATAAAGCCGTGACTCCAGCGCTGTCGGAGGTGATTTCACCACCACAGTTACATACTTCAGCATATATGCAGAAGCATGGGGGCAGCAGTGGGTGGAGGAGCGATTTGCTCCTGCCTTTTGCGGGAGGATGCCCCCATGCTTCGGCATATATAAACGCTGCATGTATGCCCATCATTAGAAGTGGGTGGATGAAGGGAGGTATTCTAATGGTGGGCATACCCACCGATCAATATCTTTTTTTCGTTCAGCGCACAGGCTGCATGAAAAAAAAGTTTACAATATATGCCCAACAAGGACCAGTAACGTACTGGTATGTTGCTGGACTTTGAGTGGTTATACCAGAATGATGCCTGCAGGTTTAGGTATCATCTTGGTATCATTCTTTTCAGCCAGCGGTCGGCTTTCATGTAAAAGCAATCCTAGCGGCTAATTAGCCTCTAGACTGCTTTTACAAGCAGTGGGAGGGAATGACCCCCCCACCATCTTCCATGTTTTTCTCTGGCTCTCCTGTCCCAACAGGGAACCTGAGAATGCAGCTGGTGATTCAGCCAGCTGACCATAGAGCTGATCAGAGACCAGAATGGCTCCAAACATCTCTATGGCCTAAGAAACCGGAAGCTACGAGCATTTCATGACTTAGATTTTGCCGGATGTAAACAGCGCCATTGGGAAATTGGGAAAGCATTTTATCACACTGATCTTGGTGTGGTCAGATGCTTTGAGGGCAGAGGAGAGATCTAGGGTCTGATAGACCCCAATTTTTTTTAAAAAAGAGTACCTGTCACTACCTATTGCTATCATAGGGGATATTTAGGTTCCCTAAGATAACAATAAAAATCATTAAAAAAAATAAAAATGAAAGGAACAGTTTAAAAATAAGATAAAAAAGCAAAAAAATAATAAAGAAAAAAAAAAAAGCACCTCTGTCCCCCCCTGCTCTCGCGCAAAGGCGAACGCAAGCGTCGGTCTGGCGTCAAATGTAAACAGCAATTGCACCATGCATGTGAGGTATCACCGCGAAGGTCAGATCAAGGGCAGTAATTTTAGCAATAGACCTCCTCTGTAAATCTAAAGTGGTAACCTATAAAGGCTTTTAAAGGCTTTTAAAAATGTATTCAGTTTGTCGCCACTGCACGTTTGTGCGCAATTTTAAAGCATGTCATGTTTGGTATCCATGTACTCGGCCTAAGATCATCTTTTTTATTTCATCAAACATTTGGGCAATATAGTGTGTTTTAGTGCATTAAAATTTAAAAAAGTGTGTTTTTTCCCAAAAAAATGCGTTTGAAAAATCGCTGCGCAAATACTGTGTGAAAAAAAAAAAAAATGAAACACCCACCATTTTAATCTGTAGGGCATTTGCTTTAAAAAAATATATAATGTTTGGGGGTTCGAAGTAATTTTCTTGCAAAAAAAAATAATTTTTTCATATAAACAAAAAGTGTCAGAAAGGGCTTTGTCTTCTAGTGGTTAGAAGAGTGGGTGATGTGTGACATAAGCTTCTAAATGTTGTGCATAAAATGCCAGGACAGTTCAAACCCCCCCCCCCCCCCAAATGACCCCATTTTGGAAAGAAGACACCCCAAGCTATTTGCTGAGAGGCATGTCGAGTCCATGGAATAATTTATATTGTGACACAAGTTGCGGGAAAAAGACAAATTTTTTTATTTTTTTTTGCACAAAGTTGTCACTAAATGATATATTGCTCAAACATGCCATGGGAATATGTGAAATTACACCCCAAAATACATTCTGTTGCTTCTCCTGAGTACGGGGATACCACATGTGTGAGACTTTTTGGGAGCCTAGCCGCGTACGGGACCCCAAAAACCAAGCACCGCCTGCAGGCTTTCTAAGAGCGTAAATTTTTGATTTCACTCTTCACTGCCTATCACAATGGAATGCCCAGATGGCAACCCCCCAGATGGCAACCCCCCCCCAAGACCCCATTTTGGAAAATAGACACCCCAAGCTATTTGCTGAGAGGTAAAGTGAGTATTTTGCAGACCTCACTTTTTGTCACAAACTTTTGAAAATTGAAAAAAGGAAAAAAAAATACATTTTTCTTTTCTTTCTTCATTTTCAAAAACAAATGAGACCTGCAAAATACTCACCATGCCTCTCAGCAAATAGCTTGGGGTGTCTACTTTCCAAAATGGGGTCATTTTGGGGGGTTTTGTGCTATCTTGGCATTTTATGGCCTTCGAAACTGTGATAGGTAGTGAGGAGTAAAATCAAAAATTTACGGCCTTAGAAATCCTGAAGGCGGTGCTTGGTTTTCGGGGCCCCGTACGCGGCTAGGCTCCCAAAAAGTCCCACACATGTGGTATCCCCATACTCAGGAGAAGCAGCTAAATGTATTTTGGGGTGTAATTCCACATATGCCCATGGCATGTTTGAGCAATATATCATTTAGTGACAACTTTGTGCAAAAAAAAAAAAAAAAATTGTCACTTTCCCGCAACTTGTGTCAAAATATAAAATATTCCATGGACTCAACATGCCTCTCAGCAAATAGCCTGGGGTGTATACTTCCCAAAATGGGGTCATTTGGGGGGGTTTTGTGCCATCTGGGCATTTTATGGCCTTCAAAACTGTGATAGGTAGTGAGGAGTGAAATCAAAACTTTACGCCCTTAGAAATCCTGAAGGCGGTGCTTGGTTTTCGGGGCCCCGTACACGGCTAGGCTCCCAAAAAGTCCTAAACATGTGGTATCCCCGTACTCAGGAGAAGCAGCAGAATGTATTTTGGGGTGTAATTCCACATATGCCCATGGCATGTTTGAGCAATATATCATTTAGTGACAACTTTGTGCAAAAAAAAAAAAAAAAAATTGTCACTTTCCCGCAACTTGTGTCAAAAAATTAAATATTCCATGGACTCAACATGCCTCTCAGCAAATAGCTTGGGGTGTCTACTTTCCAAAATGTGGTCATTTGGGGGGGTTTTGTGCCATCTGGGCATTTTATGGCCTTCAAAACTGTGATAGGTAGTGAGGAGTGAAATCAAAAATTTATGCCCTTAGAAATCCTGAAGGCGGTGCTTGGTTTTCGGGGCCCCGTACGCGGCTAGGCTCCCAAAAAATCCCACACATGTGGTATCCCCATACTCAGGAGAAGAAGCTGAATGTATTTTGGGGTGCAATTCCACATATGCCCATGGCCTGTGTGAGCAATATATCATTTAATGACAACTTTTTGTAAATTTTTTTTTTTGTCATTATTCAATCACTTGGGACAAAAAAAATAAATATTCAATGGGCTCAACATGCCTCTCAGCAATTTCCTTGGGGTGTCTACTTTCCAAAATGGGGTCATTTGGGGGGGGGGGTTGTACTGTCCTGCCATTTTAGTACCTCAAGAAATGTCATAAACTTAAAGCTGTGTAAATTCCAGAAAATGTACCCTAGTTTGTAGACGCTATAACTTTTGCGCAAACCAATAAATATATGCTTATTGACTTTTTTTTACCAAAGACATGTGGCCGAATACATTTTAGCCTAAATGTATGACTAAAATTGAGTTTATTGGAATTTTTTTATAACAAAAAGTAGAAAATATCATTTTTTTTCAAAATTTTCGGTCTTTTTCCATTTATAGCGCAAAAAATAAAAACGGCAGAGGTGATCAAATACCATCAAAAGAAAGCTCTATTTGTGGGAAGAAAAGGACGCAAATTTCGTTTGGGTACAGCATTGCATGACTGCGCAATCAGCAGTTAAAGCGACGCAGTGCCAAATTGTAAAAAGTGCTCTGGTCAGGAAGGGGGTAAATCCTTCCGGGGCTGAAGTGGTTAAAGATCTCCAGCTCACTTCATTCCTGCTTTCCTGTTTAAAGACTGGCTTTGCTGACATCCCTTCTGGCTCCTTATCCAGCTTGCTGTTCCTCTACTTGGATCCCTGACTTTTGGCCTGGCTGATTACCCGATCTGGTTACTGAACTCTGGCTTGGCTGATTACCCTATCTGGTTACTGAACTCTGGCTTAGCTGACTACCTGATCTGATTACTGGACTCTGGCTATGCTTTGACTACGCTTACACTATTTACCTTTTTATTTTTATTAATAAACAAGTGTGATTTTACTGTACTTCTGTCTTGGTCTGGTGCATGGTTTCTGACAGTCAGCCACTTTCTCTGACTGTAGTAAGAACACATCTTACACCATAGATTACATCGCAGTACAGGTCATATACCCTGACAACAGGAGAGTGTCCTATGTCATAAGGAAAGAGGGGAACTAAAGGGATGAATAAGATGTTGAAAAGGGTGGTGGGGATGAGGATGATGGGTGATTATGGAGAGAGGGAAGGATAGAGGCTGCTTGAGGCATGAGGATGAAGATAGATCATGTGGTGATAGATAGAGGAAAGAGCACATAGAGAATACAAGGATGAGGACGATGGGTTACAAAGCAGGGAGGGATGGGGATGAAGATGGTTATGGAGAAAGATGAGAATGATGGAGTTACAATTGTGGAGGAAGATGAGGATCATTCTGGAGAGGGATGAGGATGATGGGGACGATTATAAGAGGAATGAGGAAGATCAATAAGGATGACTATAGAGCTTGAAGTAGATGATGAGCTTACAATGTGGAGAGGAATGAGGACGACTGTGGAGAGGGACAAGGATGATGATTATGGAGGGGGTGTTGGGGTTGAGGATGATGAGGCTAAATTGTGGAGAGGAACGAGGGATGAGGAAGACTTGGATACAGTGTGGAATAGAATGAGGATGATACTGGAGACGGAAGTTAGGGATGAAGATGGTCGTGGTGGTTAGTGTTAGAAATAAACCTCTGTATACTGATTCCATTTCATTTGATCATCATGTTAAACTGGGGGGGGGGGGGGCGCACGGCCCAGAGTGCCACCTCCCTGAAATGAGTTTGTCACCTCCCTGCAGGGCAGCCATTAAAAATTGTGGCGCCCCTTATTCAGCTTTAGGCCTACCCTCCCGAGCCTGACCACCAACATTCCCCAGGGTCCCGCCCACTAGCCATCCCACCAAGTCCTTCAGTGCCTAAACCCCCCTCACACCTGTACGCTCTCCGACCCCCTCACACCTGTACGCTCTCAGCCCCCCCTCACACATGTACGCTCTCAGCCCCCCTCACACCTGTACGCTCTCAGCCCCCCCTCACACATGTACGCTCTCAGCCCCCTCACACATGTACGCTCTCAGCCCCCTCACACATGTACGCTCTCAGCTCCCTCACACATGTACGCTCTCAGCCCCCCTCACACCTGTACACTCTCAGCCCCCCTTACACCTGTACGCATTCAGCCCCCTCACACCTGTATACTCTCAGCCCCCTCACACCTGTATACTCTCAGCCCCCTCACACCTGTATACTTTCATCCCCCCTCACACCTGTACGCTCAGCTCCCCCTCTCACCTGTATGCTCCCAGCACCACTCACATGTGTATATATGACATGCACGTGCACACACACAGAGGCATGAATACACACACAAGACATATACACAAACAGGCATGTATACACACAGAGACATGTACACACAGGCATGTATACACACACACAAGACATGTACACATACAGAGGCATATACACAAACAGGCATGTACACACACAAAGACATGTACACACAGGCATGTACACACTCACAGGCATGTAGACAGTCACACACACACAGCCCCCCTGCTAGGGTGCCCACGTGTCCCGGATTGCCCGGGACATTCCCGCAATTAGCAGGTCTGTCCCAGGTACCTGAAACTGACAGAGCGAGCAAACCCCGCTATAGCACTGGCGCTCGCTCTGCCTCCAGCTCCATCTGCTTCCAGCCGAGAGGAGCTGAGACCGCCCCTCCGCCCGAGCACAGCTGAGCCGAGAGGAGCTGAAACCGCCCCCCATCCGAGCACAGCCGAACCCGCCTGAGCTGAGGGGAGCTGAGACCGCCCCCCCGCTCGAGCACAGCTGAACCCGCCCGAGCCGAGGGGAGCTGAGACCACCCCCCGCCCAAGCACAGATGAACCCGCCCGAGCCGAGGGGAGCTGAGACCAACCCCAGCCCCCGCCCGAGCCGAGAGGAGTTGAGACCGCCCCCCGCCCGAGCACAGCCGAACCCGCCCGAGCTGGGGGGAGTCTGTACTGATTGAGGGGGATCTATACTGAGGGAGGGGGGTCTGTACTGAGGGGGGTCTATACATATTGGGGGAGTCTATACTGAGGGAGGGGGATCTATACTGAGGGAGGGGGTCTGTACTTAGTGGGGGGTCTGTACTTATTGGTGAGGGAGGTCTGTACTGAGGGAGGAGGAACTATACTGAGGGAGGGGGATCTATACTGAGGGAGGGGGGTCTGTACTTAGTGGGGGATCTGTACTTAGTAGGGGGGTCTGTACTGAGGGAGGGGGATCTATACTGAGGGAGGGGGGTCTGTACTTAGTGGGGGGTCTGTACTTATTGGGGAGGGGGGTCCGTACTGAGGGAGGGGGGTCTGTACTGAGGGAGGGGGATCTATACTGAGGGAGGGGGATCTATACTGAGGGAGGTGGATTTTTTGTGAGGGAGGGGGGTCTGTACTGAGGGAGGGGGATGTGTACTTAGTGGTGGATCTTTACTTAGTGGGGGGGGTCTGTACTGAGGGAAGGGGATCTATACTGAGGGAGGGTGGCCTGTACTTAGTGGGGGGGTCTGTACTTATTGGGGAGGGGGGACTGTACTGAGGGAGGGGGTTCTGTACTGAGGGAGGGGCATCTATACTGAGGGAGGGGGGTCTGTACTGAGGGAGGGGGATCTATATTGAGGGAGGGGGATCTATATTGAGGGAAGGGGATCTGTACTTAGTGGGGGGATCTATACTGAGGGAGGGGGGCTGTACTTAGTGGGGGGGGGTCTGTACTTATTGGGGATGGGGGTCTGTACTGAGGAAGGGGGGTCTGTACTGAAAGAGGGGGATCTATACTGAAGGAGGGGGGTCTGTACTGAGGGAGGGGGATCTATACTGAGGGAGGGGGATCTATACTGAGGGAGGGGGATCTGTACTGAGGGAGGGGAGTCTATACTTAATGAAGGGGGGTCTGTACTGTACTGAGGGGGGACTTTACTTGGCAGGGTGTGACACCATGTTTTACCGCACCGGTGGGGTGACACCAACCCTAGCGAAGCCACTGCCACCCACCACCTCTATCTTCTCTGGGCCCACTCCAGCATGCTCTAAAACAGGTCCCCGGGCTGCACTGCCACGGTGGCAAGTGAAACGCTGCAACTAGTGGCAGGTGACGGTGGCAAGCGACACACTGCATCTGGTAGCAGGCGACAGTGGCATGCTGCATCTGGTGGCAAGTGACAAGCTCAGGGTTCCCAATGATTCTGCATTATGATGAGTTGAACTATTTCATTATATATTACAATGTAGTAATTGAAATAATATGATTTGATCATCCTGACACCATATCAAGCATGGTGTTGGGATGATATAAGTGCTAAAACCAGCCATTCACCTGACAAATCACTTGCCCCTGAAATCCCAGTCAACTCAGAGACTACATTTAAAAAAACACCCCCCGGTCCTTGGCAAAATTGTCCCTGAATGGCAGTTTGGAAATGTGGTCACCCTACCCCCTGCACAACAGCCCTTACTTGTAAGGTGGTTCTAGTCCCAGCTCTTGTTTGCACATGCAGAGGGGTGCACATGCAGGAAATAGCCAGAGGTGGCAGCAAAGAGCCCGATGTCAGCTCATGACAGAGCAGCAGTCTGCTCACTCATACACATACAGGAGCATCCACGGAGCTCCTCTGCACCCGCCCCGCCTTCTCATATCCCTGCCAGTCGGCCGGGCCCCTCCAGACACTGGGGCCCCTTACAAGTGTATGGGCTGTACCCCCCTGATGGTGGCCCTGCCTCCCTTAAATGAGTTTTTGCAGGTTGGGATGTTTCCAATATAAAAAGTGAAACGTAAGGCAAGCCTAGAGTTGCCACCTCATCCCTTTAAACCCGAACACATATTAATTACACAGGTCCTGTGGGTGATTAAGGTGGTAATTAAGGTGCCTTACCTGCAATAAATTAGCCTCAGAATCTGTGTAATTCATATGTGTTCGGTTTTAAAGGGATGAGGTGGCAAGCCTGTGTATGTAAACATCAATTGTATAGTCACAAATGTCAGAGTGAGGGTAATAATTCTAAAGCCATAGTTCATGGTTAAAGGGGTTGTAAACCCTTGTGTTTTTTCACCTTAATGCATCCTATACATTAAGGTGAAAAAACACCTGGCAGTGACCAGCCCCCCCGCCGTTTTACTTACCTGAGCCCTGGAACTTCACCCGGCGGGGATGCGCTGTCCCTCTGCCCGGGGTTCTTGGCTCTTGATTGGAAAGATTGATAGCGCAGCCATTGGCTCCCACTGCTGTCAATCAAATCCAAAGACGCGGAGGGCGGGGCCAAATCATACATTCGGCGGCTATGGACGCCGAATGATGGACTTGGGAGCGCGCCCGCAAGGTAACCCCCAGGAGAGCGCTTCTCCTAGGGGGTGATGTGGGGAGGAGCCACGAGAGCCACTGGGGGACCCCAGAAGATGAGGTTTGGGGCCACTCTGTGCAAAATGAGCTGCGCAGTGGAGGTAAGTATGACATGTTTGTTATTTAAAAAAAACAAACCTTTACAATCACTTTAAAATTATATTAAATGCAACCATATAATAAACGAAGGTAAAAAAACCTGCATTTTTTACAACCACTTTAACTCTAATATGATAACCTGTAAAAGCTTTTAAAATGTCGCCTTTTTCTGTGGACCAGTGCAATTTTAACCCCTTAGCGCCGACAGTACGCACATATGCAGCCTCGGCTTTAAGGGGTTATACAGGTGCATGTGTTGGAGATACAACAGATTTCAGCTTAGCCTATTAACTGCAGTTCTCAAACAGGACACTAGATGTCGCTAATGCTCAGTGGTATGCTGTGCTGTGCAGTTTTCTATGATATGTTGTATTTCCTGTGTATAGTTTTGTACTTGTTGGTTTTCTTTTTCCTGTCTGTGTTCTTCTTACCATGTGAGGTGATATCTGTATACTTCTTGCCAGTTATGTTCCAGTAAAGAAGTCAGTTCCTGTTACTCCACAACGTCTGATCTGGATTGACTCTGCTGCACCTAGCAAACGCACTCTGCAACAGGTTATGGGCCCAGTGTCCGGATAAAGTCATACAACCAGGTGCGGCCCAGTCAGAACAAAGCCTCGAATGGGAGACAGTGTGGCTGATGCGGAGATCGACATAAGGAAGGTTTCCAGTGACATCTCCTACAGACAAGTAAGACCGTTTGTATATAAAGGAGGGAAAAAATGGCCGGAAACTCAGAGCTTAAACTCTCAGTGGCCAAGCTGAACAATGACAATTATCAGTTATGGAAGTTCAAAGTGGAAATGCTATTATCCAGAGATGACTTGTGGGAGGTTACCACCACAGAGAGGCCACAGGATAATAATCAGGACTGGGACAAGAAAAACAGACAGGCACGGGCCACTATAAGTTTACTAGTGGAGGATGATCAGCTCATTCATATACGTCATGAGGACACAGCGAAAGGCATGTGGGACGTACTGAAAAGACTGCATGAAAGATCCAGTTTTAACAGCAAGCTGTTTTTGCTGTGGAAACTTTACAAAATGAGACTTGGCAGAGAACAGGACATGCAAGAGCATATAAATGCAATGCTGGAAGTGATTGCGCAACTCAGATCAATCTGGGAGAAAATAACAGACAGTCACACTGCAGCCATGTTGTTATGCAGTTTGCCTGATACATATACTGCACTACGCAATGCACTGGAGACACGACCTGAGACAGATCTGACGCTAGCATTTGTAAAAACCAGGCTCATAGATGAGTATCAGAGAAGAAAGGAATTAGTGCATGACTCCACAGAAACCGACACCAGAACCGCTCTTAAAGTTACAGATGCAAAGTTACACAGGAAAGAGACCAGAGTTTGTTTCAGAAGCCACAAACAGGGACACATAAAGAAAGACTATACTATATGTACTATATGGAAAGCAGAGCAAATGAGACAGCGTCCTTCTTATGCTAAAGAAAAGGTCAAAAACATAATCAATGATCCATGGGAAGGAAACTGGAATGCCACATTTAAAACGACAGGCAACAACAAATGTCAAGGCTGGTGCATCGATTCCGGGGCAACCAGACACATGACGAGTGATAAAAGTTTCTTCACAGAACTTGATCTGAACAACAAAGAAACTATTTATCTTGCAGATGAAAGCAAAATACATGCAGAAGGATATGGGCATGGAACCCTTGTATGTCCGGATGATGCGGGACACAATTTAGCCATACCAGTGAAAGATGTGCTTTATGTCCCTAAGCTAGAAGGAGGACTCTTATCTGTGAAGCATCTAACAGCCACAGGACTCACTGTAAAAATTCCAAGGTGACAAGTGTTCTATTCTAAACGGCAAACAGACAATAGCAAGTGCCAAGCTGGATGATCATCTATATCACCTCGACACAGTGAAGAAAAAGGTGAGACTATGTACACACAAGTACAATGACTGTATACATATATATATGGCACAGACGTCTAGGTCACAGACACCCAGAATGCATACAGGAACTACAAAGGAGGAATCTAACAAGGGATCTAACAGTATCCCCTTGTCCAGTTACTGTTAAGTGTGAATGTTGCATTAAATCCAAAGCAACAAGAGCAACACTTCCCAAAGTCAGTCAGAAGAGAGCTTCAAGACCACTTGACTTAGTACACAGTGACGTGTGTGGTCCCCTAAACCCACCTACACCTGGAGGCAACAGGTACATAGTGACTTTCATAGACGACTATTCAAGATACACAGTCACCTACCTAATGCAACACAAGAGTGAAGTTTTCGACAAATTAAAAGACTATATAACAAAGACCAGTAACAAGTTTCAGAGGAAGCCCCTCATACTTTGGAGCGATAATGGAGGTGAATTCACAGGAAGTAAGATACAAGAGTACTTAAAACAGAATGGAATAGAACATCAAAAGACAGTCCCGTATACACCAGAACAAAATGGAGTAGCTGAAAGAAAGAATAGAACTCTGACTGAAATGATCAGATGTATGCTGACAGACTCTGGACTACCACAAAAATACTGGGGTGAGGCAGCCATGACAGCTACATATTTGCAGAACAGACTTCTTTCCAGAACAGTGGAGAAAACCCCATATGAACTATGGCACAATGAGAAGCCAAGTGTAAAACACCTAAGAGTTTTTGGATGCAAAGCATTCATCTACATACCTGAAGAAAAACGCACCAAATTCCAGAACAGAGCGTTTGAAGGTATCTTCGTTGGATACAGTGACAATGTCAAGGGTTACAGAATCCTAAATCCCAAAAACAACAAGGTTACCATTAGTAACAGCATAACTTTTGTTGAAGAGACAATGTAATGACAACAGTAGAAACGAGAATAGAAGAGCAAACTGACATTGACCAGCCCATCTCTGTAACTTCCGAACAAACAGTTGAAGTGAGTGCAGACTCAACCAGCACTGAAGAGCAGAAACAAGAAGACTCAGACACAAAAACGAGACGTTCAACAAGAGAAAACAAGGGTAAACCACCTATACATCTCTCATACAAAGCGAGTACTGCCAGTATCAATGAACCTGCGAGCTGGGAAGACATATCTCAACTTCCATAACAAGAAGCAAGTAAATGGATAAAGGCTGCTGAGGAAGAAATGAAATCCATGCATGACACCAAAACATGGACACTTACAGAACTACCACCCGGAAGGAAAGCCATAGGCTGTAAATGGACTTTTAAAGTGAAATACAATGCAGATGGCACAATTGAACGGTACAAAGCAAGACTAGTAGCCAAGGGCTATTCTCAAAAGTAGGGAGAGGACTATGATGAGACGTTTGCACCAGTAGTCAAGCACACTACAATACGGACTTTACTGACAATAGCCGCCATAAGGAAAATGCAAGTCAAACATTTTGATGTGAAAACCGCGTTTCTACATGCCGATTTAACAGAAGAAATTTTCATGGAACAGCCGCCAGGATTCAAAGATGAACAAAGGTCAGACCTAGTATGCAAACTTCGCAGGAGTATATATGGTCTAAAGCAAGCAGCCAGGGCTTGGAATATAAAAATAAATGAAGTGCTTACACATCAAAACTTTCTAAGGAGTAAAGCACATACACAAAGAAGTTGGCAAATCGTTGGGTCTACATGCTCATTTATGTGGATGATATCCTGATTTGTTTTGAGCAAGAAAGGGATGAAGCAGAAATACTGGAAAAACTAAATCAGCACTTTGACATCAAAGATCTTGGCAACATAAAGAATTACCTCGGTATCCAGATCGAGAGAGAGGAAGATGGCAGCTTTCTTCTGAACCAAAGACACAAAATACAAGAAATAATTGAAACATTTGGAATGGAAGATGCCAAACCGGTAAAGGCTCCCATGGAAACCAACTACCTAAAGGAGATGAATTTTCAAGATAACCCATTACCTACTAATACTCAATACAGAAAAGCAATAGGGTAATTGCTGTACCTTACTACTGCTACAAGGCCGGACATTGCAGCAACTGTTGGAATCCTGTGCAGAAAGGTTTTGATGCCAAGTAAAAAGGACTGGAATGCTGTAAAGCGAATCATTCACTATCTTAAAGGGACTTCGCACTACAAGTTAAAGTTACCAGCAAGTGATGAAAGCACCCTAACAGGATATGTGGATGCTGACTGGGCAGGAGACACCAGTGACAGAAAATCTACCAGTGGCTACTTATTCTTTCTGTCAGGTGGTGCCATCAGTTGGACTAGTAGAAAGCAACTCTCTGTTACACTGTCGTCTACTGAAGCAGAGTATGTTGCTGCAGCACAGGCAAGCCAAGAAGTTATATTGGTGAGACAGTTATTAACAGACTTGGGTCAACCACAGTTGGGACCAACAGAAATCTATGAGGACAATCAAGGATGCCTTGTACTTTTTGCACATGGAAGGAGTTAATTCAAGAACCAAGCACATTAATGTGAAGTTTAACTTTCTTAGGGAACTTCAAGTGCAAGGTCTTCTTGAGTTACTTTATTGCCCAACCGAGGATATGACAGCAGATATCCTTACAAAGCCCCTGACCGCTGAAAGACATTCAAGGCTTACAAAGAAGATAGGTTTAACAGACTAAGCCTTAACTGTTTAGAAAGGGTGTTGGAGATGCAACAGATTTCAGCTTAGCCTATTAACTGCAGTTCTCAAACAGGACACTAGATGTCGCTAATGCTCAGTGGTATGCTGTGCTGTGCAGTTTTCTATGATATGTTGTATTTCCTGTGTATAGTGTTGTACTTGTTGGTTTCTTTTTCCTGTCTGTGTTCTTCTTACCATGTGAGGTAATATCTGTGTACTTCTTGCCAGTTATGTTCCAATAAAGAAGTCAGTTCTTGTTACTCCACAACGTCTGATCTGGATTGACTCCGCTGCACCTAGCAATCTCACTCTGCAACAGCATGCAGCTGCAGGCAACTCCACGGTACCGTTTTTTAGAGTGGGCGGTCGGCTCTTTAGGGATAACAACTGATGGGGCTAAAAGCCGCTCTGCTGCTATCCTAAAGGAGCGGGAGGGGATGTCCCCCCCCTACCGCTGCCTTCTGCTGCTCCTCCTGGGCCTCCCTGATTCATGTTCCGGCACTTCCGCCGGCTAGAGTGAGACTGGAAACAGCTTTGTTCCAGTCTCCTATGTAAAAACAGGGAAGCGACGTCAAAACTTCACTTCCAGTTTACTCGGCTGCCAGTGGTGCGGATTTTAAAAAATTTGCCGTTTTTTTGGCGATCTGAATACTTTGAAGTGCAAAGGAGGGAATGGGGTCTTTTAGACCCCCGAACCCTCCATAAAGAGTACCTGTCACCAACTATTACTGTCACAAGGGATGTTTACATCCCTTGTGACAGCAATAAAAGTCATCAGATTTTTTTTTTTTAAAGTGACAATGTAAAAAAAAAAATAAATAAGAATTTTTTTTTTTTTTTAAAGCATCCCCCGTACCTGCGAGTTCAGCAAAAGAAAACGCATACCCAAGTCGCACCCGTATATGTAAACGGTGTTAAAATCACACATGTGAGGTATCGCCACGATCATTAGAGCGAGAGCAATAATTATAGCAAAAGACCTCCTCTATAACTCCAACCTGGTAACCGTTACATTTTTTTTAAAGCGTCGCCTATGGAGATTTTTAGGTACCATAGTGTGTTGCCATTCCACGAGTGTGCGCAATTTCAAAGCATGACATGTTAGGTATTTATTTACTCAACATAACATCATCTTTCACATTATACAAAAAAATTGGGCTAACTTAACTGTTTGTTTTCTTTTTTATTCATGAAAGTGTCTTTTTTCTCAAAAAAGTGCTTTTGAAAGACCTCTGTGCAAATACTGTGTAACATAAAACATTGCAACGGTCACCATTTTATTCTCTAGGCTCTAGGGTAAACTGTGAGTATTATTTTGGGATTAGCAAAGTGTCTCAATGACCTAAAAAAAAAAAAAAAAAAGATTGGTCGCCGGACTCCCGCTTTAACACAACCCAATCTTTTTTATTTTACCAAAAAATGAGTATAATATTGTGTTTATTTGCACTAACATTTATTTTAGTGTATTTTTCCCTGAAAATATGAGTTTGATAAATAACTTTGCAAATATGCGCGAGGTGGGGGGCGGTGACGTCACGGGCGGGGGATTTAAAGTCAGCTGCGGCTCCTGTTAGAATGGGATTCTCCCAGGCTATGAGCAGAAGCGGTTGCAGCTGCACATCTCCCCTAGCCCAGGTCTACACTGGTGAGTGCTGGTCTGCTTTCTCTTCCTTTCTCCGATGGAAATATGTGTGTATTTACAGGAATGTTGCAATATTCTTTTGCATATCAATTTTATTATTGTAAAAAAAATAAATAAATAAATAATTTTTAAGCATACATGTATTTATAGAATATGGGCCATACAAGATCATTGATCTCTATATGTCTTAGGCATTCTCAGGCCCCTGGTTTTCTTGCAGACCACTCATGTTGTGACGTGTTGTGTCCAGAGGCATGGACAAGTCACTTCATGTGTCCAGCCCTCACGCACAAGGTGTGTGCAGGTGATGGGAGGGGTTGAGGTACAGTCCCAAGCATTTGCGTTGCCCGACATCACATATTGCCTTCCCCCCTTCCTTTTTTCTCTCTTACAGCCCTTCCATTGTGGTCCAGAGAGACACAGACCTTGCCAGGCCACAACTACAACATCACTCATCATCATCAAGATCCAGACGAGACTCTCCGTCCACCAGAGGAGACGCTCCCATTCCTCCTCCAGACACCGCTCCCACCACCATGACAGCCGCTCTGATCGCAGAGCCTGCTGGGATGTGGGACATGAGTCCCGGAGGGCAAGTCCTTATGTGACTGTTGTTATGCCCGAGCGGTCAGGGAAAAAGAGACGGAGACACTCAAGCAGATTTCCTTTTGCGCACTCAGACAACAACGAGTGGTCCCTTCATGTGCAGACATTCAAGTGGATTCTGTCGCTGGGATTCAATCCCGAAGTAGATCTATTCGCTTCCCCCCTGCAACTTCAAGGTGAAAAAGTATTACACTCGGGGCCGTTGCAGTCAAGCATTCGGAACAGATGCCCTGATGGATCAATGGAGGTTCAGGAGGGCGTACGCCTTTCCTCCGCTCCCGATTATCGCCAGATTCTTACGGAGGCTTCAAGCAGAAGCAGTCAAAGTGGTGACGATAGCCCCTTATTGGCCGAACAGGCCTTGGTTTCCCTTTCTATTCCAGCTCAGCTTCCGGGATCCAGTGCCTCTTCCCCTCAGGCCGGACCTTCTCTCTCAAGAGACAGTCCTACACCCTTGTCCGGCACTACTGGGACTGATGGTCTGGTTCTTGAGAGGGAGAGGCTGGAATCTCTTGGGTGCGCCGCAAGAGTGGTTTCCACCCTCATGAGCTCAAGAAAGACAAGTACAAATAAAGTGTATAGGAGAGTCTGGACCAAATTTGTCATTTTCTTCTTCTACGAGCAGGTCTTTTAAAATCCAGGAGCTGAGGATATTCTCAGTTTATTTCAGTCTGGCCTAGATTTATCTCTATCCATCAGCTCACTTAAAGTCCAAGTCTCAGCCTTGTCAGCCTCCTCTGGGACTTCATTGGAGGTTCGTCCCTTAATATGGCAGTATTTCCATGGGGCGCAAGACTCAATCCCCATAGGAGACCAAGATTTCCTAAGTGGGACCTTCCCCTTGTTCTCGACTCACTGTCTGAACTAAGTACCACGGAGTCCTCCTCGCTTTCCATTAAAGATTTCTCAGCAAAGGAAGCTTTTTTAGTAGCCATTACCTCGGCTGAAAGGGTCTCTGAGATTGGGTCACTAGGTCATGAAGAACCCTTTCTGACGTTTTTTCTGAATCGGGTAGTCCTCATCCCCCCTTTTGCTGGGCTCGAACCCGAAAGTGACTTCAGTGTTCCACGAGAACCAAGAAATTGTCTTACCTACATTCAGGACCCCGGGGTCCACTGAAACTCATCCTCCAGATGTAGGCAAAATTCGTAGGATTCATACTGCACTCAGGCAGCAATAAAGGGAAGAGGGCTTCAACCAGGACAATTGCAGCTTGGATCGTCCAGACCATCCAGCAAGCATATAAGGCTAAGGGCAACACACTCCACCAGAGGAATGGCAGCTTCTTGGGCGATGGCCCGACATGTGGCTCCAGATGCCATTTGCAAAGTGGCCTCTTGGGCCTCTATTAATACATTCATGTCTCATTACTGCATAGAGCCGGCTTCACTGTCTTCTGTAAACTTTGGTTTGAAAATCCTATCGGTTGATAGGACAAATTAAAATATGTTTTGTTCAGCATACCCACCCGTGTGGTTGGCTAGTTATTTCCCACACGTAGGCTGCCATGAAGTCTGTCAGGAAAAAGGAAAATTTATTATCAAATACTTACCGTAACTTTCCTTTCCTGATGGACTCCATGGCAGACGGAGTTCCCACCCATCGGTCAAAGAGTCGGCTAGTTATAGAACAGGGTACCTAGCGGCGAGCTCTCATTGCTCATGCTATAGGACCCCATCCCCATTATGGGAATGGGGTCCTATAGCATTGGAGAGGAGGCAGGGTTAACCCACATGTAGGCAGCCATGGAGTCCATCAGGAAAGGAAAATTACCCTAAGTATTTGATAATAAATTTTCCTTTTTTAAAAGGAGTTTACAGTAATTTCTAGCAAAAAAAATGCCTATTTTAACCACTTCAATACAGGGCACTTTCACACCTTTCATGACAATTTTCAGCTTTCAGCGCTGTTGCACTTATGAATTGTGCAGTCATGCAAAGCTGTGCCCAAATTAAATTTTTTGAATTTTTTTCCCCACAAATAGAGCTTTCTTTTGGTGGTATTTGATCACCCCTGGTACTTTATTTTTTTGCTAAGCAAATTTTGAAAAAACAAGAAAAGTTTTTCTTTGTTTCTGTTATAAAATTTTGTAAATACACTCAGCCACTCGCTGTCTTCTTTTTAAGGTTTTTCTTGCTAAATTTTCTTAAAAGAAAGTTCAGAAAAACACCACAACAGGAGTTTCCCATGCAAGGGTATTCAACATTTATCTTCCATCAAAGCAAACGCCCTTCTGGCCAGCTGGTTCTTGGGCAGCTCTAAGCAGGGAGCAGTGACTGTCATTCATCGCTCTCTGCTCTGCTCCTCCAGTGCTTACTAGAGCACCGAGTTGGAGAAGGGGTGGACACATCTGGCTTTGGCTCTCAGCTGAGCACTGACAGCCAGAGCCAGCTGTCAGTCAGGTAGCTGTGTGGATCCAAATAATATGGTCGAGATCCTTCCAAAGCCTGGAGCTCTGAAACATCAGCCAATGGCAGGCTTTAGCCTGCTGTCAGTTGATTCTGGGTCACAGGAGTGCAAAATTAGGTGTATCCCCAATATTGGCCATCCAACACATCGGCGGTGATGCAATGAGTGACGTCATCCCACCCATGGGGTGGGGCGGCGCCCCATGTCGCGTCACCAGCTGCTTCCATTATGGGATTAATTGAGGGAGGTGTTCCTTCCCACATGGCCCCTATAATTACAGCATTCCACCCTACGCGTTTGTCTCAGTCTTGCAGATGACAGGTGGACATGTTGTTTGCTCCTTCCAAAGTAACACATTTATAGCTTTATACGTTTTTGGACTTCAAGTCTTACTCATGTGAGTTGCTCACCAATATAGATTCTTTTAGGCCACCCTAACAATGATCCTACTTATCTGATACAGTTACTTCAGATACTCTTTAACTGCTGCTATATATCTTGGCATATGATGGGGACTACTCACTTCCTTATTGCCTGTGATTTTTTGATTTTTAGATATTATCACTCCGTGACTGGTGCAGGGGTGGATCCGGGGGGGGCAATTGCCCCCTCTGAGAATACGGGTGAGAGAGCGGGCGGCTCCACGGGTGAGAGAGCAGGCAGGCCGGGCGGCTTGCTTGGTGAGCGGGCGGGTAAGAGAGTGGGCAAGCAGCTGTGTGACTCAGTGTGTGAGCAGGTTGCTGGCCAATTGGAGCTGGCAGGTGGGGGAGAAGAGAGATACATCATCTCTCACTGCCCACCATGCATCACTGCAGTTCCGCCCTCGCTGTGTAGGCATCCACGGACAGCAGAGAGATTACATTATCTCTCTGCTGCCTAACTGGTAATCTGCTGCCTGACTCTGGGACACAGCAAGAGACCACCTTAGCAGGAAAGTGACAGAGCAAGTGACAATCCGCAACGTGTGGCAGGTGATGTGGCAAGTGACAATCCACATCTGGGCGCAGGCGATGTGGCAAGTGACAATCCGCAATGTGTGGCAGGTGACGTGGCAAGTGACAATCCGCATCTGGTGACAGGCGATGTGGCAAATAACAATTCGCAACGTGTGGCAGGTGACGTGGCAAGTGACAATCCGCATCTGGTGACAGGCGATGTGGCAAGTGACAATCTGCAGCATGTGGTAGGTGACGTGGCAAGTGACAATCCGCATCTGGGCGCAGGCGACGTGGCAAGTGACAATCCCCAACGTGTGGCAGGTGATGTGGCAAGTGACAATCTACATCTGGTGACAGGCGACGTGGCAAGTGACAATCCGCAACGTGTGGCAGGTGACGTGGCAAGTGACAATCTGCATCTGGTGGCAGGCGACGTGGCAAGTGACACGCTCAGGGCTCCCACTGATTCTGCATTATGGTGGTGTGAACTTTTTCATTTTATATAACAATGTAATAATAGAAATAATGCACTTCAATCATCCTGACACCATCACAACCATGGTGCTGTGATGATTGAAGCGCCAACACCAGCCATTTCCCCGATAAATTGCCCCCCAAAAAAATGTATTTTCTGACAGTGCCCCTCCCGAGACTAGACTGGATCCGCCCTTGGACTGGTGGCTGTGCAGGGGGTGACTTCCACCATAATCCCCCTTGTACTGGGTTCCCTGTGTATGCAGCAGTGATTTCTGTAAGAGCTTCCTCCCTGGGTGGGCCCCCCTGACTTATGCTCTGCAGCCGCTTTTCCAGATGAGAACACACGTGTCTCTTTCTACATTGTATTCTGTGCTTGTAAGTATAACCAGTAATTATATTTGATGTAAAGTTATAGGACCATTTAATGTATGTGTATATCTATATATGCTTCCATACCGATTTCCAAAGTAATTGATACCCCATACCCTGAGGAAGGACTATTGCCCAAAACATGTTTGTATGACCACTAATACTTACCTGGGCTGAAGTTGTATGTAGGCATTTCTATGGATGGTTTAGATGGTTGACGGTATTTTTGTATGTATATACAGCTATGAGACATGTATAAGTGTATGTGTTTTTTGTTACTTTGTCATTTTATAGGGACTTTCTTCTCTGTTTACTCCAAGTTTTCTAATAAAAATTAAAAATTTTTCAATAAGTGTTACTCTTTCTGTCTCTAAAGTCCATGATGGGTTCCTTTTGGTATGCACTTTGTGCAATCTAGCCATTATTGTTAAATATTTGGATGTTAGCAGACACTACACCCACCCCCAGCCTTTCTTGCTATACTTCTTTTTTAAAGCTAAACTCCAGCTAACACTTTTTAAGCCAGCATTTTCTATTTGAGATAAAGGTTTTATACAAGTTAATAAAAGCTGACTACTCTGTCAGTATTAGATAGTTTGTCTCAGCCCTCTAACTTCCACTTTTGTTGGACAGTTTGGTCTGTTAAAGGACGTTGGAAAACAGCAGACTTACTGGTTGGATCACCAGTTGATAGTAAAGGGAAAAAAGAAAACTAATGCAGGACACCACATCTAAGAATTGGTAAGCTGGTATGTATTATTTTTTATTTATGAGTTTAATACTGCTTTAATGAATTAAACATACAGTTGACTTTAGGTCTTCTGATGCGATGACCTTACAAAATAGTGGCGGCAAAGTGGCTTAGTAATTAGCTTTCTGCAGCACTAGGGTTGTTGGATGGAATAAACCCTATCTGCATGGAGTTTGCATGATCTACCTGTGCTTGTGTGGGTTTCCTCCCACACTCCAAAGATATAATGGTAGTTGAATTGGCTCTTGTCTAAATTGGCTATAGTATTTATGCATGTGTAATAGGGACTTCACATTGTAAGAAGCAGAAAACGCTGCGTAAATTGACAGTGCTATATAAATACCTGTAATATATAAATACAAAGTAAAGTATGTTACATTCATCACACTAATTTGAAACAGAACCAGTATGTCGATTATTATCAAAAAAATGGGTTATTTTATGATTATGATTTGAATAATCAAAGATCATAGTGTAATAAAGAGCAAGCACAGCTCATTAATCACTACAGATATTTGGCGCATGTTGCCATAATCTTTACACATTTCATCTTTTTACTGTACATATTAAATTTTCATATATGAAACAATAGATTTTATATTAAAATTATTTTTTTTTAAATTGTGCAGTACGAGTTTTTGAAATTGTAAACCCCATGGAGAAAAGGGAGAACTCCCAACAGATGCCAAGACCCACCAGCACTAGAATGGTGAATAGACCAAAGTTCTAAAATAATAAATAATATAGCAGCACTATATTATGTATTATTGTTACAGTAATGTCCCTTGACACACACACACATATTGTATGGCTTCAGTTCTACTTTCTTGCTATTATTTGCCAACCGTTCACTAGGTTTGCAAAATTAGTAGCTCCACAGATATGACACGCTCCTCCCGCCACTGACTGATGCCTACCTAATGAACAGATCAGGGGTTTAGTTACTATGGACACCTTAACTCTTTTTTGTACCTTTTTATCTCCTTGGAAACGGGATGCTTCTGGTCTATTTATTCTCAGAAATATTCGTAATGCGCTCATCAGCAGCCTGCACATGGGGAGGGGGAGTTCAGTGAGTGAAGTTTTTTTTAACCATGTCTGTGTTTATGTGCCCCTGTTATCCACGAAGAACCGTCAGTACTAAAGTTTTCTTGAGTGAGCTAGTAAAATTACCATGATAGGCGGATTGCAGGGGAGGGGGGGCAATAAGCATGAAAGAAGGCTCTTAAGAGGAAGAGGTGCTCAGATCCCACATACTCCAGATAAGAAGCAGTAGGATCAGCACAGAACAAATTAGACAAACTGTGCAGCACATACAGACCTGGAGCAAGATAATTCATTTTTTTTTCCCTGGACAAAGAACAAAGTAGACTTTTTGTATATCATTTTGTCTGTTTGCCAACTTATAAATGAAAAAAATGAGGACTTAAAAATTTTCAGAAATTCTGAGGAGATGCTTAAAACCTTGCTTGATTCATCAAAAGCTGGATACGGGATTACTGGAACAAAGCAAGCAATATTAAGGCTTTCCTGTGGTCACAGAGGTCCTACATAACAATTGTTCTTAATCCAAAATGTAAGGTGATGCTGCCACTCAGAAGCTCCAAGAAGAAGTTGGCTATTGAGAAACTTCACTTTATGAACAATTTGCTGTAATCTGTACCACTCTGTAATATCAACTAATCAGCAATCACTTGGTCTAATCTTCTGCCGGAAAAGGCTGACTTAAGGAATTAAAGGGATTGATCAATGTGATGTTGTAATGTGAAATATAGATTTTTACTGAACACGGGACTGCAGAAGAAACAGTGAAAATGAATGTCTCAATCCTGATCTCCTCTTCGGACAGTTACCATCCGGAGTCAATTCTCATCCCGGTGCTCTACTCCCTCATTTTCTTAGTAGGTACAGTGGGCAATAGCCTGGTACTAGCGGTGCTGCTGAG
Source organism: Aquarana catesbeiana (assembly GCF_042186555.1). NCBI lineage: Eukaryota > Metazoa > Chordata > Amphibia > Anura > Ranidae > Aquarana > Aquarana catesbeiana. The sequence goes on from NC_133335.1 coordinate 163,805,346, forward strand.
GAATGGAAAGATAAATAACACCACCAATCTCTTTATCCTGAACTTAGGTGTGGCAGATCTGTGCTTCATTATTTTCTGCGTGCCATTTCAAGCCACCATCTACACCTTAGACAGTTGGGTGTTTGGCCCCTTCATGTGCAAAGCTGTTCACTTCTTCATATATCTCACCATGTATGCCTCTAGTTTCACTCTGACCACTGTGTCACTTGACAGGTAAGACAAGGTCTTTATTTAGAGATTAAGGAAAAAAATCATGATAGTTTTACTATATTAATAATAAATAACATTTAATAATATAAATGGTATATATTAATATTTAATATACATTTAAAATGTATTTAAAGGAAAATGAACACACGCATAAATCTGGTATACCATTAATTAATACTATTCCCTAATTTGTTTAAAGGGGAAATGCATTTCTCCAACTACCGTACTTTATTTTAAAAACGTGTGTAAAGCCAAAACTTTTTTTGTAGTTTTGTATACAGTGGGGAAGGATTAGAAACCTATTAGGGGCAGACAGCAATAAAAAAAAAAAACCTGGAAGGGGTTCTAATACTTCCCCACTCTATCCAAAAAAAAAAACATTTGGGCTTGACATTTAAGTGAAAGGAACCACCCATGCACCTTAATGCCAGACTATAAAGTTGTATAAATGTTAAGGGCCCTTTCACACTGGGGCGGGGGCGGCGTCGGCGGTAAAGGGCCGCTATTGTAAGCGGCGCTTTACCGTCGGTATTCGGCCGCTAGCGGAGTGGTTTTACCCCCCGCTAGCAGCCGAGAAAGGGTTAAAAACCACCGTAAAGCGCCTCTGCAGAGGTGATTTGCCGGCGGTATAGCCGCGCTGTACCATTGATTTCAATGGGCAGGAGCGGTAAAGGAGCGGTATACACTCCGCTCCTTCACTGCTCCGAAGATGCTGCTGGCAGGACTTTTTTTCCCGTCCTGCTAGCGCACCGCTCCAGTGTGAAAGCCCTCGGGGCTTTCACACTGGAATCAAAGTAGCGGCACTTTAGGGTCGGTTTGCAGGCGCTATTATTAGCGCAATAGCGCCTGCAAACCGCCCCAGTGTGAAAGGACTATAACTAGAATGTGTCAGAATAAATAACTATTGAAAAAAAAATTAAGGTAGGACTAATGCCGCGTACACACGGTCGGACTTTTCGTCTACAAAAGTCCGACAGCCTGTCCGACAGACTTCCGGCGGACTTCCGGCGGACTTTCGGCGGACTTGCAGCAGACTTTCTAACGAACGGACTTGCCTACACACGACCACACAAAAGTCCGACGGATTCGTACGTGATGACGTACACCGGACTAAAATAAGGAAGTTCATAGCCAGTAGCCAATAGCTGCCCTAGCATGGGTTTTTGTCCGTCGGACTAGCACACAGACGAGCGGATTTCGGGGTCCGTCGTAGTTACGACGTAAAGATTTGAAGCATGTTTCAAATCTAAAGTCCGTCGGATTTGAGACTGAAAAAGTCTGCTGAAAGTCCGGAGAAGCCCACACACGATCGGATTACCAGCCAGCTTTAGTCCGTCGGCGTCCGTTGGACTTTTGTAGACGAAAAGTCCGACCGTGTGTACGCGGCATTATAGTTTTAAAGGGAATTTGTCACCAACATTGCATGACTGCTTAAACATGAATCACTTCTGTTATTAGACCAAGTGACATATATTTTCAATCTGTTTCCAAGTTGTAGTTTCATTCTGCACAGGTTACACTTCTAATGCAACGCAAACTTTACTCCCGTCATGGTCATGCTGAGTAATAATCCGTAGTGTCATGGCACAAAGCAGTGTGTACAGATTCATGGAACTCCTAAGATTTCATGGCAATGTCAACATAAATAAAGAAAAAGTGAATTTCACTTTTAAAAATGTCTTAATCTGCTTTTATACATTCAGATTTTGTTTTATATGTGTTGGTTTTGTTTTAAAAGGGTGGCTACACAATACATGTCAGTCATATTTAACATACAAAACTATTAACTCTGGTTTCCAGTTGAAAACTGGAGAGAAAAAAAATCACAATAATTTTTTTCTTATGCTATGCCACTAAATCTACTTTTTTCACTTATGCCGTGGCTCTAAAAGCACCTCTGCAAACAGCATCACAGCACGGACAAGAACTAGAGCTGGATTCAGAAACTGACCAGAGAGGGGAGGGACATTGGGGTTGATTTACTAAAGAAAAATTCACTCTGCACTACAAGTGCACTTAGAAGTGCAGTCGCTGTAAATCTGAGGGGAAGATCTGAAATGATGGGAAGCTCTTCTGATTTTATCATCCAATCATGTACAAGCTAAAATGCTGTTTTTTATTTCCCTTGCATGTCCCCCTCAGATCTACAGCGACTGCAATTCCAACTGCACTTGCAGTGCAAAGTGGATTTGTCTTTAGTAAATAAACCCCATTGCATCTTTAATAGGTGGACACCCTTAAGGCCTGTACACATGATTGAGAATACCAAACAAAAAAAAATAAAACACATTCGCTACGATCATCCCATAATTTATTCGTTAGTACACAGCTTTCAATAGTGGATCATGACAGTTCATGCAAAAATATCCGAAGGGACAAGCACGAAAATCTTTCTCATACGATAACAGAGTGATTTCACTGTAATTAGTATAGTATTTTAGGAAATAAATTGTGGTACCAAGACCTCACATGCTAGGAAACAAAAGAATACATTACAATTTCAAAAAACTATTCGATCGGTACCTTAACCCCTTCAATACAGGGCACTTCCCCCCCTTCCTGCCCAAGCCAATTTTCAGCTTTCAGCGCTGTCGCTTTTTAAATGACGATTGCTACACTGTACCCAAACAAAATTTTTATAATTTTGTTCCCCACAAATATAGCTTTAGTTCGGTGGTGTTTGATCACCTCTGGGGTTTTTATTTTTTGCAAAACAAATAAAAAAAGACCGAAAATTTGGGAAAAAATAAAAGTTTTTTTTCGTTTCTGTTATAAAATATTGTAAATAAGTTTTCTCCTTCACTTATGGGCACTGATGAGGCTGCACTGATGGGCACTGATGAGGTGGCACTGATGGGCACTGATATGCGGCACTGATGGGCACTCATAGGTAGCACTGATATGCAAAATGCAGCACTGATGGGCACTTAAAGGGGGCACAGATGGGCACTCATAGGTGACACTGGGCACTGAAACGCACTGATAGGTACTTATGGATGGCACTGATGGGCATCACTGATATAGAGGATTTGGCAGGCATTGCTGATGGACACTGATTGGCATCATATGTGGGCACTGGCATCCCTGGTGGCCATGGGTGGTATACCTGGTGATCATCAGTGGTGGGAATCCCTGGTGGCATCCCCTAGTGGTCCTCGGTGGGCATCCTCAGGGGGGGCTGCACTGGTAATCAATCAGCGAAGACCCCCCTGTCAGAAGAGCCACCGATCGGCTCTCCTCTAATCACGTCTGTCAGACGCGAGTGAGGAAAAACCAATACACGACTTTTCCTGTTTACATCATGATCAGCTGTGATTGGACAAAGCTGATCACGTGGCATCCGTCAGAGGCTCTTTACCAATATCAGTGTTGCGGTGTGGCAGACTGACACACAGCACCACCGATCGTTGCTCTGCATGCCCTGCGGGCACGCGCCGGCTTGTTATCCTGATCACGTCATATGACGTCCGGTCATATGGATAGCAAAACCACTTTGCGCACGTCATATTGCTATATGGCGGGTGGCAAGTGATTAATGACCACAACGTACAGGAGTATACATTGTACTATTAACATATAAGCACACACAGGTTGGACTGAATGGACTTGTGTCTTTTTTCAAACTTACCAACTATGTAACAATACATTACATCACTTCCAATGTTATATTCTGTCCTATGAGAATTTTCATAACTTTAGTAACCTATTGGTTTTCGATATGAGGCTAGCATGCAAAAAAAAAAAAAAGAAAAAGGACAACCATCTGTCTAATATTCTCAAAATGTGTGCAAGGCTTTACTATGATGAAATAACAAAAAACGCTACATTAATATTATGTAGGGTTGACACATAATTCATGTTATGGACATAACCTCAGTATTACACAAGCTTTTTAACATGGGGCTTTCCGCCCTGCAATTTGGAATCATAACGTTTCACTCAGCTAAAAAAGAGTCTCTAAGGCATCCCTTCTCAACCCATGAAATATTAGGGTCTCAGGGAACCCCTGATAAAACCAATTCATTGTGGATCAGTGGGAAAAATTCCCCATATATTGGTGACCAGTGAAAAAAATGCTCACCTTACAGTGGTGGTCAGAATACCACCCTTACAGACATCTAAAAAGATCATTGGTTTCCTGCAGGTGGCTCTAGTGCTGTTGGCCCCAGAACTATGCAGTTATCATTAAATAGGAAATCAATAACCATTAAATGAAAGGTCAATCAATCAGCTCTAGGGACCCCTAGCAAACTCTGGAGGAACGCTAGGGTCCCATAGAGCCCTTGTTGAGAATGGCTACTATAAGGATAAGGCCAGCTATAGGCGGTCCAAAGTGTGGCCAGTTCAGCAGGAACCGGCTGAGATTGAAACCATGCATGGGCAGACTTTACATGCGATTATCGCTAGCGGCTGGTATAGCTGCTAGCAATAATCACTTTTTTCTCTGTGGAGACGGCTTCACCCGCCAGAGAATACAATGGCTTGGCGGGAGGGATTCCCTTGTCAACACTGTCTGTGTTGATAGGAAAATCAAATTTCTTTCCTGCAACTCGTGCTCCTTGTATGGCCTATTTTAACCACTTAACAACCGGCCCATAACCGAATGACAGCTACAGGGCGGTTGCATAACTCTGGGAGGGCCTACAGTGACGTCCTCCCAGAATCCCGCTCTCTCGCTCCCCCTGGGGCGCGCACCCGAGAACATCCGTGACCGCTGGGTCCAGAGGACCCAGCGCATCACGGATCACGCATCGCTGATCGCGGCCGTTTACCATGTGATCGCTCCGATGTTGATCACATGTCATGACGCCGGTTCCTCTCTCCCCTCTGTGTACCGATTGGTACAGTGTGAGAGGAGATGGGGAGGGATCGGATGGTAGCAGCACTGTGGACTAGATCTGTAGTGCCCACAGCGCTGCTCTGTGACAATTCTCTGCAATGCCCTGCAATACTCTGCAATACTCTCCAAAGAACTGCAATACTCTGCAATACCCTGCAATACTCTGCAATACCCCGCATTACTCTGCAATGCCCTGCAATACTCTGCAATACTCTGCATTGCCCTGCAATACCCCGCAATACCCTGCAATACTCCGCAATACTCTGCGATACCCTGCAATACTCTGCAATACCCTGCAATACTTTGCAATACCCTGCAATATCCTGCAATACTCTTCAATACTCTGCAATACTCTGCAATACACCACAATATTCTGCAATACCCCGCAATACCCTGCAATACTCTGAAATACTCTGCAATACCCTACAATACCCCACAATACTCTGCAATACCCTGCAATACCCCACAATACCCTGCAATACCCCGCAATACCCTGCAATACTCTGCAATACCCTTATTGTCCCCATATCTCACTGTAAAGAGGACCTGTCATGCCATATTCCTATTACAAGGAATGTTTACAATCCTTGTAGTAGGAATAAAAGTGATCAAAAAATTATTTTTTGGAAAAAAGTGTCAAACTAAAATAAATAAAGTAAAATGAACAATAATACATTTTTTTTTTTTTAAGTTTTAAAGCGCCCCTGTCCCTGTGTCCTCGCATGCAGAAGCGAACGCATACGTAATCCCACCCACATATAAAGATGGTGTTCAAACCATACAAACGTTAGAGTGAGAGCAATAATTTTGGCCCTTGACCTCCTCTGTAACTCAAAACATGTAACCAGTAAAAAATGTTATAGCTTCACCTATGGGGATTTTTAAGTAGCGAAGTTTGGCGCCATTCCACGAGCGTGTGCAATTTTGAAGGGTGACATGTTAGGTATCTATTTACTCGGCATAACTTCATCTTTCACATTATGTAAAAACATTGGGCTAATTTTACTATTTTGTTTTTTTTAAAGCACAAAACAGTTTTTTTCCAAAAAATTGCTGCGCAAATACCATGCAACATAAAAAGTTGCAACGACTGCCATTGTATTCTCTAGGGTCTTTTCTAAAAAAACATATATAATGTTTTGGGGTTTTATGGAATTTTCTAGCAAATAAATGATGATATTTACATGTAGGAGAGAAATGTCAGAATTGGTCTGGGTGCTCCAGAACACCTGAAGGTGCTCCCTGCATTTTGGGCCTCTGTATGTGACCACGCTGTGTAAAAGTCTCACACATGTGGTATCGCCATACTCAGGAGTAATAGCAGAATGTGTTTTGGGGTGTAATTTGTGGTATGCATATGCTGCGTGTGAGAAATAACCTGCTAATATGACAATTTTGTGAAAAAAAAAAAAGAAAAGAAAAAAAATCTTGATTTTGCAAAGAATTGTGGGAAAAAATGGCAGCTTCAAAAAACTCACCATGCATCTTTCTAAATACCTTGGAATGTCTTCTTTCCAAAAAGGGGTCATTTGGGGGTATTTGTACTTTTCTGGCATGTTAGGGTCTCAAGAAATGAGATAGGCCATCAGTACTTCAGGTGTGATAAATTTTCAGATATTGGCACCATAGCTTGTGGACTCTATAACTTTCACAAAGACCAAATAATATACACCAATTTGTACTTATTTTTACCAAAGATATGTAGCAGTATAAATTTTGGCCAAAATGTATGAAGAAAAATTACTAATTTGCTAAATTTTATAACAGAAACAAAGAAAAATTCATTTTTTTACAGAATTTTTAGTCTTTTTTCTTTTATAGCTCAAAAAATAAAAAACCCAGCGGTGATTAAATACCACCAAAAGAAAGCTCTATTTGTGTGAAAAAAAGGACAAAAAATTCATATGGGTACAGTGTTGTATGACTGAGTGTCATTCAAAATGTGAGTATTGCAAGCCACTGCTTTACAACGCGCTAGAGCAAATAGAACTTATATCAGTTTCAATAAAATTCCAATAAACAAAAACAGCGCTGTTCTCACCAAAGCACACCAGTGCACCAGCACGGCTGTTGGTGTGAATGAGCCCTTAAGGCTCTATTCACACTAATGCGTTTTTTGATGCATTTTGCATTTTGCAGAAATGCATGGGAATTTTTTAACATGAGTTCCTATGGAACATGTTCACATCAATGCATTTTTGTACCTCTGCTTTTTTGGAAAGGGTCGGGGACTTTTTTTCATGCAAAATGCAGCGTTTTGCATGTAATAGAATTCAATGGACCCGCATCCAAAAACGCAAGTACCACGTTTTTACCGCGTTTTTGCTGCGTTTTGCATTTTTTTTCCTTTAATTTTTTTAACACTGTATACAGTATAAAAAAAACTGTAAAAAAAAAAAATGCAAAACGCGGCAAAAACGCATGTTCAAAAACGCGGCAAGCACCGCAAAAAGCACTGCAGAAACGTTCAAAAGCAACATGCATAGATGTGAATGGAGCCTTAGGCTCCATTCACACTAACGCGTTTTTTGATGCATTTTGCATTTTGCAGAAATGCATGGCAATTTTTTAACATGGGTTCCTATGGAACATGTTCACATCAATGCATTTTTGTACCTCTGCGTTTTTGGAAAGGGTCAGGGACTTTTTTTCATGCAAAATGCAGCATTTTGCATGTAATAGAATTCAATTGACCAGCATCAAAAACACAAGTACAGCGTTTTTGCAGAGTTTTTACAGCGTTTTTGCGGCGTTTTGCATTTTTTTCCTTTCATTTTTTTTAGCACTGTATACAGTATAAAAAAAAAACTGTAAAAAAAAAAAACGCCAAACGCGGCAAAAACGCATGTTCAAAAACGCAGCAAGCACCGCAAAAAGCACTGCAGAAACGCTAAAAAGAAACATGCATAGATGTGAATCGAGCCTTAAGTAGACCTTTCACAAAGGGAAAATTTTAAAAGTGCTAGCTGCCTGACACTGACTCCTGGTTCACACCTATGCATTTTTTAGTGCCTTTTCAGTTTTGCAGAAACACACTACAGTCCATTTAGGCTCGATTCACACCTATGCATGTTGCTTTTGAGCGTTTTTGGAGGTTTTTTTTTCATGCTTGCCACGTTTTTGAGCCGCGTTTTTGCCGCGTTTTTGCCGCGATTTGCGTTTTGCGTTTTTTTTTTTTTTTTTTTTTTTCATTTTTTTTTTACAGTCTTACAAAAAAATTACAAAAAAAAAAAACAAAAAAAAAAACAAAAAAAAAAAAAACCGGCAAAAACGCACCAAAAACGCACCAAAAACGCATCAAAAACGCTGCAAAAACACTGCACTTGCGTTTTTGATGCTTGTCCATTGAAAACCATTACATGCAAAACGCTGCTTTTTGCATGAAAAAAAGTCCCCGACCCTTTCCAAAAACGCAGAGATACAAAAAAGCATTGATGTGAACATGTTCCATAGGAACCCATGTTAAAAAATTCCCGTGCATTTCTGCAAAATGCAAAATGCATCAAAAAACGCGCTAGTGTGAATGGGGCCTTAACATGGTTTCCAGTGGATGTAGTTCACATCTGTGCATTTTATGGAAAGGGCCAGGGGCTTTTTTCTGGTTTTTGGTTCTATAGACTTTAATGAATCTTAAATGTGTATTGAAAAATGCAAAATGCAACCTGCATAGGTGTGAACCAGGCCTTAAATCAGACCTTCATCTCTATATGAACATCACACTCTCTCCTGCCTCCTCCCTCCCCTTTCACAATTGCACACACAGCGCTGCTTCCTAAATCCTCAAGTAGGTGAGGATGATGTATATGGGCACTGATGCCTTCTGGGATGTCTCCATCATACATCCCAGGAGGCCATGTGCCATATTCTCTGTATTCTGGTCTCTGCCAGAAATCTGAAAGGGTTCCTGTAGCGTTTCAACACATGAGTAGGTAGATCTAGCGCATGCTGTTGGTCTCTGCCAAGTTTATAGGACTTGGCAGAAACCTGCTGTGTGTTTGTGCATGCCTTGGATCTCCTTTCAAGATGGTGGCGATGGGAACAGAGGGCAGCAAGGAGAGCTTCATTTGCAAGAAGACAACGCTGCACTTCATGTATTAGTAAGCATATGCCTTTTAACGTTTATACAGGGACAATCTATAAGCATTTTAAATGCAATTTATAATACCAATGGTGGAGTTCCTCTTTAAGTTGATCTATTTATTTTAATATCTTCTGGGTCACTGGCTGGCAACAAGCATGCAGATCCAAGTAAAGTCCTTATCTGTATACTAGTTTCTGGTCATTGACTCAAAGTGTTTAAGCAAGACAACCATGCAACTAGCATTTGCAAAATGAGAGGTGGCAAATGCAGAATCCATATTTGTGTAAAAAAAAAAGCTTTTTTTTATGATTTACCCCAAAATAATGCTTTAACTCTTAACCTCCCTAAAATTGTAACCCTAAACACTCAACCTAGCGGCCGAGAAAGGGTTAAAAACCACCGCAAAGCGCCTCTGCAGAGGCGCTTTGCCGGCGGTATAGCTGCGCTGTCCCATTGATTTCAATGGGCAGGAGCAGTGAAGGAGCGGTATACACTCCGCTCCTTCACCGCTCCGAAGATGCTGCTAGCAGGACTTTTTTCCCGTCCTGCTAGCGCACCGCTCCAGTGTGAAAGCCCTCGGGGCTTTCAGACTGGAATCAAAGCAGCGGCTCTTTCGGGTCGGTTTGCAGGCGCTATTATTAGCGCAATAGCGCCTGCAAACTGCCCCAGTGTGAAAGGGCCCTTAGAACGGAACAATCAAACACCGCTGATCGCTCGGTTCTCAGGGCTTCCTAAGCAGAGAGCTGGTGACTTTCAGTCACCAGCTCTCTGCTCTGCCCCCCCCTGCGCTCACTGGAGCATGGGGCTGTGGAGGGGTAGGGAGCGACCGGCTCAGGATCTCAGCGGCTCGCTGACAGACTGAGTCCGGTGCCGGTCCAGGTTTGTTGGCGGATCCAAACTTCATTGTTGTGATCTTGCCCAAGCCTGTATCGGCTATGTGATGTCAGCTAACAGTGAGCTTCAGCCCGCTGTCTGCAGAGAACGGGTCACAGGAGTGCAGAACAAACTGCACTCCTGTGATCCATAGGAGAAGTACAGCCAAACGAGCTTTGGCCGTACTTCTCCTTTGATTTAAAAGGTTCCTTCTATTGATCTCAGCCTTCAAATCTGCAAGGACTGGAGATTATGGAATTTATAGTGTTTATAGAGCATTTTTCATGACCACAACTAAAGCCTACTACATATTTTTAGAAAATCTGTTGACAATCTCTGTATTTGGAACAATCATTCAATTTCCTGTTAGTATACATTCTTCTGTTAGTATATATTCTTTTGAAAACTGATGTGGACTGTTCAGATAAAAATTTCTGAAGGGACATAATGGAAAATTTTTCTCATTAGTTACCAGGGCAACCGATTTTCATTTATTTCATACAGTATTTGTACTTAAAAAAATTAAATGAACAAGCTGTAGCTACGCATGTAAAAAGTTTTCCTTTGTCATTCAAGAATATTTGTACTATTAATGGCATTCTCGTTTTCAACATTCTACAAACATTTGGAAAAAAGTCAAACGACCATTCGTCTGATTTTCTAATAATGTGTACTTAACATGGTTTCCTATGGATGTAGTTCACATCTGTGCATTGCTCATTCCAAACGAACAGAGGTGAAGGGGAAAATGTTCCGAACTCACAGAAAGTTACATAGGGGGTTATTTACGAAAGGCAAATCCACTTTGCACTACAAGTGCAAAGTGCACTTGAAATTGCACCGAAAGTGCACTTGGAAGTGCAGTCGCTGTAAATCTAAGGGGTAGATCTGAAATGAGTGGAAGCTCTGCTGATTTTATCATTCAATCATGTGCAAGCTAAAATGCTGTTTTTTATTTTCCTTACATGTCCCCCTCGGATCTACAGCGACTGTACTTCCAAGTACACTTTCAGTGCAATATCAAGTGCACTTTGCACTTGTAGTTTGCACTTGTAGTGCAAAGTGGATTTGCCTGTCGTAAATAACCCCCACAGTTACATAGTTACATAGTAGGTGAGGTCGAAAATAGACACAAGTCCATCAAGTCCAACCTATGTGTGTGATTATATGTCAGTATTATTAACTTGTATATCCCTGTATGTTGCGGTCGTTCAGGTGTATCTAATAGTTTCTTGAAACTATCGCTGCTCCCCGCTGAGACCACCGCCTGTGGAAGGGAATTCCACATCGTCGCCACTCTTATGCCGCGTACACACGGTCGGACTTTTCGTCTACAAAAGTCCGACAGCCTGTCCGACAGACTTCCTGCGGACTTTCGGCGGACTTGCAGCAGACTTTCTAACGAACGGACTTGCCTACACACGACCACACAAAAGTCCGACGGATTCGTACGTGATGACGTACACCGGACTAAAATAAGGAAGTTCATAGCCAGTAGCCAATAGCTGCCCTAGCATGGGTTTTTGTCCGTCGGACTAGCACACAGACGAGCGGATTTCGGGGTCCGTCGTAGTTACGACGTAAAGATTTGAAGCATGTTTCAAATCTAAAGTCCGTCGGATTTGAGGCTGAAAAAGTCTGCTGAAAGTCCGGAGAAGCCCACACACGATCGGATTACCAGCCAGCTTTAGTCCGTCGGCGTCCGTTGGACTTTTGTAGACGAAAAGTCCGACCGTGTGTACGCGGCATTACAGTAAAGAACCCTCTATGTAGTTTAAGGTTAAACCTCTTTTCTTCTAATTTTAATTAGCAGTGTTACAAGCAGGCAGAAAAACAAAGTAAGAAACTATTTGATTAGAAAATTGATTACAGGACCATTAAGTAGTGAATGTGTATGGAGTATTTTTGGTGAATAAGGATTTTTTTTAGTGTCACTTTAAGACTTACTCCACTTTTCCAAGTGTCTGTACCAGGATGACATTGGGTATGCTGATGTACCTTGAGCTGGACATTAGAACATTTATCTCACTATTATAAAAAAAAATCAAATTATGTCTTTTTTTGTAGCAATTTTATTAATCACTGATGAAAAAATATCATTATGCTTGCCAGTGCAATATGAAACTATTCACCTTCACTTATATCTCTTAGTTACCCAGTTCACTCAGGTGAAAAGGTTTTATTATTTATTACCTTAAACTTGATTAGTTATTTGCAGTGGATACAAGGCAGTGTAAAATGAGTGTGTTATGTCCGATTTTTTTAATATACACAAGATATGGTTGAATCGTGAGATCTCTTAACACAGTGTTAGACGACATATGGTTTTGCAGCTACTATGAGACTCCAGATCTCTGCATGCTGCTTCATAGCAGATGGAAAATCACTAGTTATCTATAGCTAGCATGCGGAGTCTAATCATTTATCCTGTATAACAAAGTATGCAATGTCTGTACTCCAAATAATTACAGTACACACTATAGATATGGCAGCCTATTTCTGCTATTCATTTTTGTGCATGAGACTCGAGAACTAAAAAAGTTGTTCACAGTAACAAATCAGATTTTTGTTAAAGTTTTTCTTGAAATGAAAGCTGGCCATACACTATTAGATTTTTTTTTCGTTCTGCAAAAAAATCGAACAGATTTCTCCATCGACACTATGCATCATGGAAGGATTAAATCCCCCTGCTGGGCTATTGTATTATGACAGCTGGTGGCAGCAATTGTGAGAATACCCTAATGCCCCGTACACACGGTCGGACTTTGTTCGGACATTCCGACAACAAAATCCTAGGATTTTTTCCGACGGATGTTGGCTCAAACTTGTCTTGCATACACACGGTCACACAAAGTTGTCGGAAAATCCGATCGTTCTGAACGCGGTGATGTAAAACACATACGTCGGGACTATAAATGGGGCAGTGGCCAATAGCTTTCATCTCTTTATTTATTCTGAGCATGCGTGGCACTTTGTCCACCGGATTTGTGTACACACAATCGGAATTTCCGACAACGGATTTTGTTGTCGGAAAATTTTATATCCTGCTCTCAAACTTTGTGTGTCGGAAAATCCGATGGAAAATGTGTGATTGAGCCCACACACGGTCGGAATTTCCGACAACAAGGTCCTATCACACATTTTCCATCGGAAAATCCGACCGTGTGTATGGGGCATAACAGTAGCTGCATCTGACTGGATGCAGCATTTGATTTGCCAACAATTTTTCACCTGGCTCCTTTGCTTTTCAATGAAAGGTTGTCAGAGAGGATGGGGCCGATAGGGCCACGCACATAGGAACTTTCAGAAGAGTTCATCAGAAACAGTGTATGGCCAGCCTAAACGTTAAATCTGGTTGGTTTCTGTTGGTAAAAGTAAAAATCAAGCCAAAACTTTGAGTTTTGTACAGAACTGTGGTGCATTAGAACCTCTCTAAGGATTTTTTTGCTGTCTGTGTGCTCGCTGAGAATTACCCTCATTTTCTGTCCCAGTAACAGCGTGCCCCAAGGACAGGAAGTAATAAGAGAATTTTCTGACGGGGACAGAGAGGGCAACAAAAGCACATATACAGTGCCTTGCAAAAGTATTCACCCCCTTGGCATTTTTCTTGTTTTGTTGCCTCACAACCTGGAATTAACATGGATTGTTTGAGGATTTGCATCATTTAATTTACAGAACATGCCCACAACTTTGACGTTTTTTTTTTTATTGTGAAGCAAACAACAAATAGGTCAAAATAACAAAAAAAGTAAATGTGCATAACTGTTCACCCTACTAAAGTCAATACTTTGTAGAGCCACCTTTTGCGACTATCACAGCTTTGGATAAGTCTCTATGAGCTTGCCACATCTTACCACTGGGATTTTTGACCATTCCTCCTTGCAAAACTGCCCCAGCTCCTTCAATTTGGATGGTTTGTGCTTGTGAACAGCAATCTTTAAGTCTGACCACAGATTTTCTATTGGATTGAGGTCTGGGCTTTGACTAGGCCATTTCAACACACTTACATATTTCCCCTTAAACCACTCAAGTGTTGCTTTAGCAGTGTGTTTGGGGTCATTGTCCTGCTGGAAGGTGAACCTCCATCCTAGCCTCAAATCACACACAGAGTGGTACAGGTTTTGCTCAAGAATATCCCTGTATTTAGAACCATCCATCTTTCCCTCAACTCTGATCAGTTTCCCAGTCCCGACTGCTGAAAAACATCCCCACAGCATGATGCTGCCACCACCATGTTTCACTGTGGGGATGGTGTTCTTTGGGTGATGTGTTGGGTTTGCGCCAGACATATCGTTTTCTTTGTTGGCCAAAAAGTTCAATTTTAGTCTCATCAGACCTGAGCACCTTCCTCCATAAATACTGGGAGTCTCCCACACGCCTTATCGCAAACTCAAAACGTGACATTTTGTTTTTTGCTGAAAGTAATGGCTTTCTTCTGGCCACTCTGCTATAAAGCCCAACTCTATGGAGCGTAGGGCTTATTGTCGTCCTATGTACAGATACTCCAGTCTCTGCTGTGGTACTCTGCAGCTCCTCCAGGGTTACCTTAGGTCTCTGTGCTGCCACTCTGATTAATGCCCTCCTTGCCCGGTCCGTGAGTTTTGGTGTGCGGCCATCGCTTGGCAGGTTTGCTGTTGTGCCATGCTCTTTCCATTTGGTTATGGTAGATTTGATGGTGCTCCTAGGTATCGTCAAAGATTTGGATATTTTTTTATAACCTAACCCCGACTTACTTCTCAACAACATTGTCCCTTACTTGTTTGGAGAGTTCCTTGGTCTTCATGGCAGTGTTTGGTTAGTGGTGCCTCTTACTTAGGTGTTGCAGCCACTGGTTCCTTTAAAAAAGGTGTGTATATGTAATGACAGATCATGTGACACTTAGATTGCACACAGGTGGACATCATTTCACTAATTATGTGACTTCTGAAGGTAATTGGTTGCACCAGGGATTTTTATGGGCTACATAACAAAGGGGGTGAATACATACGCACATGCCAATTATCAGTTTTTTATTTCTGAAAAACAGTTTTATGTATATATTTTTCTAATTTTACTTCACCAACTTAGACTATTGTGTTCTGATCCATCACATATAATTCAGATTAAAAAAACATTGAACTAAAGGCTGTAATGTAACAAAATAGGTAAAAAGCCAAGGGGGGTGAATACTTTTGCAAGGAACTGTATTTAATATTTAATACAATGTTTGAAAGGGGAGGCCTCTGTCAGGTTTTTTTTTTTTTTAATCTCTGTGTCTTCCTGTCTCGGTGAAACTTGCATTCTCTCATTACTTCTACAACGTACTTGTGTATGGGATGAGAGGGGAAATCTCCCCAGTGGAGACAGACAGCATTAAATACTTGACATAGGATCTGTCTCTCACTTATTCTATCAAAAAACTAAAAAAGTTTTGGCTGGAGACAGGCTTTAGGAAACTGGCCCAGTCAGGGGCGGACTGACCATTAAGGCACTCGGCACTAACCGAGGGCCCCATGCCACTAGGAGGCCCCATCAGGGTTGCCAGCCTCAGTAAAACCAGGGAAAGATTGTAAACATTTTTTACAAGTGTATTTTTACATCTGTCCCTGAAATGTCTGACACCGACATCATTTTGATGTAAAATTTTGGAGGCTATAGCTGCTCCGCCCCTCCACTACCTCCTCAGCCAATGGGAACGCAGTGTACTTGCCCCCTTCCCCTGCGCGTCTTCTTTGAATACAGAACAGGATATGCCGACAGCTGGAGGAGAGGAGAGGGAGGCGGGGACACAGCTGCAGTGTGGGATGGACTTCAGGATGATGCAAGGTAAGCTGACTAACTTGGCTGAGTCAAATGTCCTTTTATCAGTGCTTTCTCTAGTATGCAGGAGGAGGAGGCTGTGTTTCCTCTAGCAGAGCTCTTGTCTCTGTGGCTATTAGATCATTTTTCTGTGTGTGAGAAGTGCACTTCTCCTGGGGGAAGGATGTTCTGAACTTCTCCCCCAATCTCTGCTACATCTCCTTACTGATTACCTGCCCACCGATACACAGTCACGTCATCCTCCTCTCCTGTATTACCACTGAATGTGTCTGTGAGCTGCTGGGGCACTACAAGTCCCAGCATGTCAGAAGATGGGGGCAGCAGCAGTGTGCTAGGCTGATTTCTAGATGAAAAGTGCTGGTGTGTGTATACTGTGTGTGTATGTATATGCTTAAAGCAGGGTTTCACTGTCTCCAATTTTTTTTTTTTTTGCAAAATGACAATGCTGAATATATTTAAATATAGAACTTGTTCTGTTTTTAGTGCTTATTGCTGTCTGTTTTCTCCTAAAAAAAGTTATACATTTTAATGTTGCCGGTTGTCTGTCTGTGAAGCCCACAGGCATCCTCTTCCAGGATACGGTGCTGCTGATCGACCAGCATGCACCGCCCGTTCTATCCCCGATCTCGCGCATGCGCAGTAAACTCAAATCGGAGCGCCGTCAACAGCTCCGGTTGCCATCACAATGGGCGGCGTTGTAGAAATCCCACGAGATTTTGTGGCGGCTCTCCGCACTGACTCCTGGGATGGATGACACAAGATCCCAGGAGACAGTGCGGCGATGAAAGGAAATGATGCGTATACCTGCAAAATCCCTGCCCACAGCCGCAGGGACCGAACACAGGCTGGGCCACATATCTGGGGTGGTAAGGTGGAAAAAAAAAATGGTTCATTGAGCACTCTGTGCTATATTTAGAAGCCACTGAGCTGAATTTTGGAAAATGTGTAAAGATCTGCTTTAATGTGTGTGTGTGTATGTAGTCTGTGTGTATACTGTCTGTGTATATACTGTGTCTGTATACTGTGCGTGTGTTTATCTGTGTGTATACTGTGTGGGTGTCTGTGTGTATGCTGTGTGTGTGTGTGTATACTGTGTCTGTATACTGTGTGTGTGTTTGTCTGTGTGTATACTGTGTGTGTGTCTGTGTGTATACTGTGTGTGTGTATACTGTGTGTGTGTATACCATGTCTGTATACTGTGTGTATGTGTCTGTATGTATACTGTGTCTGTATACTGTGCATGTGTCTGTGTGTATACTGTGTGTGTGTCTGTGTGTATACTGTGTCTGTATACTGTGTCTGTATACTGTGTGTCCTTCCTTGTGTATACTGTGTGTGTACGTGTCTGTATATTGTGTGTATACTGTGTGTGTACGTGTCTGTATACTGTGTGTATGTCTGTGTGTATACTGTGCCTGTATACTGTGTGTGTGTCTGTGTGTATATTGTGTCTGTATACTGTGTGTGTGTCCGTGTGTATACTGTGTGTGTACGTGTCTGTATATTGTGTGTATACTGTGTGTGTACGTGTCTGTATACTGTGTGTCTGTGTGTATACTGTGTCTGTATACTGTGTGTGTGTCCGTGTCTGTATACTGTGTGTGTATACTGTGTGTGTGTCTGTATACTGTGCGTGTATACTGTGTGTGTATACTGTGTGTGTGTGTATACCATGTCTGTATACTGTTTGTGTGTGTCTGTGTGTATACTGTGTCTGTATACTGTGCGTGTCTGTGTGTATACTGTGTCTGTATACTGTGTGTGTGTCTGTGTGTATATTGTGTCTGTATACTGTGTGTGTGTGTCTGTGTGTATACTGTGTCTGTATACTGTGTGTGTCTGTATACTGTGCGTGTGTCTGTGTGTATACTGTGTCTGTATACTGTGCATGTGTCTGTGTGTATACTGTGTCTGTATACTGTGCATGTGTCTGTGTGTATACTGTGTCTGTATAATGTGCGTGTCTGTGTGTATACTGTGTCTGTATACTGTTTGTGTGTGTCTGTGTGTATATTGTGTCTGTATACTGTGTGTGTGTCCGTGTCTGTATACTGTGTGTGTGTCTATGTGTATACTGTGTGTGTACGTGTCTGTATACTGTGTGTGTGTCTGTGTGTATACTGTGTCTGTATACTGTGTGTGTGTGTGTCTGTGTCTGTATACTGTGTGTGTGTCTGTATACTGTGCGTGTGTGTCTGTGTGTGTATTCTGTGTGTGTGTGTATACCGTGTCTGTATACTGTGTGTGTGTGTCTGTATATTGTGCGTGTGTCTGTGTGTATACTGTGTGTGTGTGTCTGTATACTGTGCGTGTCTGTGTGTATACTGTGTCTGTATACTGTACGTGTCTGTGTGTATACTGTGTCTGTATACTGTGTGTGTGTGTCTGTGTGTATACTGTGTCTGTATACTGTGTGTGTCTGTGTGTATACTGTGTCTGTATACTGTGTCTGTATACTGTGTGTGTGTATACTGTATGATCCATGTGCGCCCACTGCCGCTCAACAGAAATCGCTCTAACAATCCCATGCCCATAAAAAATGCACTTGTTGCCATTTGGAGCCATCTGATTGGTGAACTGCTGAGCTCGGGCCTCGGATCCGGCAGCAGGTCTGGGTACACACCTGTGCAGTGACATCATGGCACACATCAAGCATGGCTTTTATTCACATGCCTCAATGCCCAATCTGTGGCCAACCACAGCAGTTTACTATTCAGCTGGCTCCACGACTCGCTTGCGCAGTTCAGAGCCTGCAACAAGTGGATTTTTTTTACCACCAGCTGCCTACCACACCAAGCACTAAGGTACAAAGGTGTGTGTAAAGGGACACCAATAAAAGGTGACACTCTGGGGGCTCTGCCGTAAGGTACTACTCTGGGGGCTCTGCCATAGGGTGCCACTGTGGGGGCTGTGTCGTAAGGGGAGATTCTGATGTAAGGGGGGACTGACTCTGCAGACTGTGATGTATAAGGAGAATGCTGGGACTTTGGTGTAAGGGAGGACTCTGATGTGAGCGTGGCGCTCATCCTGACTGCTGTACTCTACAGGCAGTCCCCGAGTTACAAACACAATAGGGACTGTAGGTTTGTTCGTCAGTTGGTTTTGCACAGAGCAGCCCAGATCCTCCTCTTCTCAGGTCCCTCTTCGCTGCTCCTGGCCCCTCCCTTCTATGGAGTGCCCCCACAGCATGCAGCTTGCTGGGGGCCCCCAAAATCTCCTATTGCCCGGGGGCCCCATGAATTGTCAGTCCGCCCCTGTTTATTGGCTAAGTTTACTGGCTGGATTTCCTAATGAAAATAGAAGAAAGAATACCTAAAAAAACAACACAGCCATCACATCTAAGAATTAGTAAACTGCAATATAATAAATGTTTGCTTTTGGGTTTAATACTGCTTTAAATTCAGTTACTTACTGTACATTGCGTGCATTAAAAAGATGTTATGTGTTCTCGATTACAGAGCTTTAATAATGCGTCCCTTCAAACTTCTGTCTATAGCTTAGCTTTCAATATAAAAAATGCAAACACGTCTAGATCTTTCAATGGAAATACCCCTTACAGTGCTTTGTTCCCAAATTACATGGAACAACAGAACTATAGATCTCTGTATCATTTCATAATTACTGTCTGCTATACAATGTTAATAGAATTGGAAAAAAATCTCTCTGTAATTATTCACATTGAAATCATATAAACCTGAAAGCCCATGTGTTCAGGGACTCTAGATTGCTGTAAAGATGTTTTAATAAAGAGCATTTTAGTCCAATTACCAATCCAAAAACTCATCCGTTTTTTAAATGATTATAAACAACAAGTATCATTAACTGAACTTCTCTTGATAGCTAAATGAAAACTGCTGTGGTTTCCTTTTTATTGTTATTTTCATTAGTCTGTTAAAGATATTTTTTTAGAACAATGTGTGATACTTTACACACACACACACACACACACACATATCACATGTTGCCCCTGTTAAATGGATTTATTATTTATAATAGTATTGGGTAATACAAATACAATTGTAGCAATAACCCTTAAAGAAGCTTTTGGAAATGTTGTACTCCACTTACATTTTCCAGTGATGAGCCATCCTGTAAGTAGACCCAACAATACACCAATAGTGAATAATTAGTTTTAGAATAAAAATAAGCATTGCAGAAAAGTATTTGAGAGGTGGCCTGAGCAACAATGAACACAACAATTTAATACCAGTGGAATTGTGAAACAATATAATGAGATCAGGGGTAGGTAACCTTAGAGAGATGGAGATCTACTTGAAAAACACTGATGAAGTCGAAGATCACCAGGCACAGTGTTCTGTTGTTAAGGCCAGTGACACCAGAACGCAGTGCCAGAAAGGCATGTTCTATGTGTGTTTCCTGCACCATGTTCTAAACGCACTGCCTTTGTGATCTACTGTGGTTGATGATACATTGTTAACCCCAAATGTAGATCGCAGACACAGTGGACACACACAAAAAAAAAAGTATTACAAAAGAGTGCAGGGTTAGGTAGGGAGTGCGTCACACTCAGAATGCAGGGTTGAGAAGTGCCTTATGCTCAGAATGCAGGGATCAGGAGTGTGTTACGCTCAGAATGCAGAGATCAGGAGTGTGTTATGCTCAGCATGCAGGGTTCAGGAGTGTGTTGCCCTCAGAACGCAGGGATCAGGAGTGCATCATGCTCAAAATGCAGGGGTCAGGCGTGCGTTACGTTTTGAATGCAGGGTTAAGGAGTACATTGCGCTCAGAATGCAGGGATCAGGAGTGCGTTATGCTCAGAATGCAGGGATCAGGAGTGCGTTAAGCTCAGAATGTAGGGATCACAAGTGTGCTGCGCTCAGAATGCAGGAGGGGATGGTGAAGTGAAGGGTGCTAGAGGACACTGCTATGGGAGTGGGCACTGCTATGTTGGTGCCCCTGCCCATAGCAGTGTCCACTGCCCCCTTCACATCACCCCCCACCCCACCACACACACACAGTAGTGTCCTCTTTTCCCCCCTCCTATAGCATCCTACCTGTGCACACAGGAGAGCAAGAGGCAGCACAGTTCTGGAGAGGGGGCAGGAGTAGGAGCTGGCAGAGTGACTTTTTATTTTAACAAGCTGGAGATTGGCTGCTTAGGACTAGGGTTGTCCCGATACCGATACTAGTATAGGTATCGGCACCGATACCGAGCATTTGCCCAAGTACTTGTACTCGGGCAAATGCTCCCGATGCTTCCTCGATACCTAAAAGTCAGCTGTGATCGGCGCATGGGGGAGATACAAGCTTCTCCCCCAGCGGCTTTCAGCTGCTTTAGTGACACAGCGGTGATCGCTCACCGCTGACTGTCACTGCATCCTCCTCCATGCCCCCTCCTTTCCTCTGTGCCTCTCCGCTGTCCCCCTCCGTTCTTCTCTCCTTTTCTGTCCCCCTCCGCTGTCCCCTCCGTTCCTCTTTCCTCCTCTGTGCCTCTCCGCTGTCCCCTCCGTTCCTCTTTCCTTCCCTGTGTCTCTCCGCTGTCCCCCTCCGTTCCTCTTTCCTCCTCTGTGCCTCTCCGCTGTCCCCTCCGTTCCCCCCTCCTTCTCTGTCCCCCTCCGTTCTCCCCTCCGTTCCGCCGTCCTCCTCCTCCTTTCTTTGTGAATAGACAGAGTCAGCTGACTCTGTCTATTCACATAACTGAAACATTGTAATCTCTTGTGATTACTATGTGTCAGTTTATGAATGGAGAGGAGCCGCTGTCTTCTCTCCATTCATTCTCAGTGCAGCTGAGGCTGCAGAGAAAGGGACTGGGGAATCTCTATCCTCTTTCTCTTTCTCTGTCTCAAGGGGGAGATATCAGAGGTCTGTTAAGACCCCTGATATCTCACCAAAGCCCCCCAACAGGGCTGATTAAAAAAAAAACAAAAAAAACACATATTGCAATAAAGAATAAAAAAAAAAAGCACTGTTAAAAAAAAAATTAAAAAAAACACTGTCACGTGACATAAAAAAAAAGTATCGGTATTCGGTATCGGCGAGTACTTGAAAAAAAGTATCGGTACTTGTACTCGGTCCTGAAAAAGTGGTATCGGGACAACCCTACTTAGGACCCATGGGCGTCCGCATGTAGGGGCAAGGGGGGTCAAGTTCCCCCCCTGGAATCGGATCTTAAATTCAGCACAGTTGCATCATTATTGGGGTGTGGGCAGCCCGCACCCGGGTGCCACCCGCCAGTGGGGGGACACCATCAAGGTGCTGTCAAGCCCCTATCAGTGTGGTGTGACTTCAGGCTCTTTTCCCTGCTCAGTCCAGCAGAGAACTCAGCGGTGCTGTGACAGGAGAAAGGTGAGCTGCGGGCTGTCAGAGGCTTCCCCCGCTCACCCCCCTTTTCTCCTGTCAGGTCATAACTGAGGGCCAATCAAAGGAAAATAGGAGAGGGGAGCATCATGGGACATGTAGTCCCAAAGATTGGTGGCCCCATTTTCCACAGGGAGGAGGCTACAGCTCGATTGAGAGAGATTGAGAGACTGCAGCCTTAAAAAAGCT
Organism: Aquarana catesbeiana; assembly: GCF_042186555.1. Lineage (NCBI taxonomy): Eukaryota > Metazoa > Chordata > Amphibia > Anura > Ranidae > Aquarana > Aquarana catesbeiana. Next base: position 163,827,656 of record NC_133335.1, read on the forward strand.
GAGGAAGAGAGTGCTACAGGATAAAGAACGAGGAGTGTGCTGGGTGGAAGCCAGAGAGAGAGCCATGCTGCCCAGTGCCACCAGAGAGAGAGCCACGCTGCCCAGCCCCACCGGAGAGAGCCATAATGTCCAGCTCCACCAGAGAGAGAAAGACTGAGCCACTGCCAGGGTACAGACATGCTACACTACTCACCAGAGTCGCCCCCGGGGAACCCAGAATGAGCGATCATCCAGCCGGAGGGATCACTGCTGTAGTTTCACTGGGTCTGGTAAGAGGGCCTGTTGGACATTATCCATTACCTATCCTAGGGACTGTACTACGTCTGCAGTCTCTGACCATGATAATGTGATAATGACATTGTCGAAAAGGGGCGGTGCATGGGTGAACCTAAAATGATGCCCCCCCTGAAAAAGTTCTGCGGACACCCATGTTAGGACCTAGCAGCCAATCACCTGCACGTTAACTTGAAGAGTTAACTTGGCCAGCTCCTCCCTCTGCCCTCCATCCTGAGCTATGCTGCCTCTCTCTCTCTGCTGTTCACTGATGACAGCTGCGGAGGAGGCTGGGGTGGGGGAAGAGAGGAGGACCGAAGGCACAGCAAGGGAGGCTGAGGGCAAAGAAAAAAGGCGGGGTCGACGGTGCAGACCTGTTCCCGGTCTACCTGTCACCTACCCGCGGTCGACAGGAAGCCTGCGATCGACGGGTTGCTGACCCTGTCATGGGATTAATAGGACTGTGGTTTGTTCTCTTTACCGCCAGTAAAAGGCCTTTCCTGAAATGCACTAGACCAGGGGTCTCCAAACATTCACAACAAAAGGCCAGTTTATTGTCCTTCAGACAGAAAAAGGACAAGGTGCGCCAAACTGAGTGCAGTATGTATTGAACAATTTATTGAAGAATAAAAGAAGGCCAAATGGCTACTCACACATTATAAGTGAGAATCAAACACATAGACATATAATGGTGAAGTCCATTGGTCACTGTGGGGTCCAAGGTAGCATCGATCTAGGTGTCCCAGCGGCATCTTGTAAAAGCACCAAAGGTAGGAGATGTTCGATGTTGTTGATGTTCGGCTCAGCTGGGCACCGTACGTCCTTGGGGGAGCCTGGGACCCGGAACCGGAAGAGCGTACCATGGTGGAACGCAAGCTCGATGGATTCCGTGAACCGAAAGTGATGTGTCAGATGACGCGTTTCAAAGCTTCGGCTTTTTCCTCAGATCTGGTTATAAGGTGTGAGTAGCCATTTGACCTTCTTTTATTCTTCAATAAATTGTTTAATACATACTGCACTCAGTTTGGTGCACATTGGTGTCTACTTTTAAAACAGAGATCAGCCGTGATCCTCAGTTTATGTAGATGAGATAAGGAGCAGAGAACATGTTCTCCGCTTCTCATCACAGTACCTCACAGAGGTACAAACAATGTGAGGAGTGTACTCACTTTTGAGAGATACTGTGTATGTGTGTGTGTATATATATATATATATATATACACATACATACATATATATATACACACAGTATCCCACATACGTGAGTACACCCCTCACGTTTTTGTAAATATTTTATTATATCTTTTCATGTGACAACGCTGAAGAAATGACACTTTCAGTGCACAGCTTGTATAACAGTGTAAATTTTCTCTCCCCTCAAAATAACTCAACACACAGCCATTAATGTCTAACTCACTGGCAACAAAAGTGAGTACACTCCTAAGTGAAAATGTCCAAATTGGGCCCAATTAGCCATTTTCCCTCCCCGGTGTCATGTGACTCGTTAGTGTTACAAGGTCTCAGGCGTGAATGGGGAGCAGGTGTGTTAAATTTTGTGTTATCACTCTCACTCTCTCATACTGGTCACTGGAAGTTCAACATGGCACCTCATGGCAAAGAACTCTCTAAGGATCTGAAAAAAAGAATTGTTGCTCTACATAAAGATGGCCTAGGCTATAAGAAGATTGCCAAGACCCTGAAACTGAGCTGTAGCACAGTGGCCAAGACCATACAGCGGTTTAACAGGACAGGTTCCACTCAGAATAGGCCTCGCCATGGTCGATCAAAGAAGTTGAGTGCACGTGCTCAGCATCATATCCAGGGGTTGTCTTTGGGAAATAGACGTAAAGATGATGCACAAAGAAGCCCACAAACAGTTTGCTGAAGACAAGCAGACTAAGGACATTGATTACTGGAACCATGTCCTATGGTCTAATGAGACAAAGATAAATGTATTTGGTTCAGATGGTGTCAAGCGTGTGTGGCAGCAACCAGGTGAGGAGTACAAAGACAAGTGTGTCTTGCCTACAGTCAAGCATGGTGGTGGGAGTGTCATGGTCTGGGGCTGCATGAGTGCTGCCGACACTGGAGAGCTACAGTTCATTGAGGGAACCATAAATGCCAACATGTACTTTGACATACTGAAGCCAAGCATGATCCCCTCCCTTCAGAGACTGGGCCGCAGGGCAGTATTCCAACATAACGACCCCAAACACACCTCCAAGGCGACCACTGCCTTGCTAAAGAAGCTGAGGGTAAAGGTGATGGACTGGCCAAGCGTGTCTCCAGACCTAAACCCAATTGAGCATCTGTGGGGTATCCTCAAATGGAAGGTGGAGGAGCACAAAGTCTCTAACATCCACCAGCTCCCTGATGTCGTCATGGAGGAGTGGAAGAGGACTCCAGTGGCAACCTGTGAAGCTGTGGTGAACTCCATGCCCAAGAGGGTTAAGGCAGTGCTTGAAAATAATGGTGGCCACACAAAATATTGACACTTTGGGCCCAATTTGGAAATTTTCACTTAGGGGTGTATTCACTTTTGTATACACTTTTTGGTTATTGTCACTAAAGAAATGTAGCAAAATACTCTATGGGCTAAATTTATGAAGCACAATTATTTATTTGCAACATTTTATAACAGAAACAAAGAAAAACTTTTTTTTTCAAAATGTTCAGTATTTTTTTGATTATTTAGCAAAAAATAAAAAAACCCAATGGTGATTAAATACCACCAAAGGGAAGCTCTAGTTGTGTGAACAAAATGATAATAATTTACTTTGGGTACAGTGTTGCATGATTGCGCAATTGTCATTCAAAGTACGACTGTCCTGTGCAGTAAGGGGGTAAAAGTGCCTGGTATTGAAGTGGTTAAATAAAACTCTGACAAGGGCAGGAGATTCCCAGCAAGTGTGAGCAAAGTTCAACACATACAAGGAAGGCCAAAGGCCATTTATCACACTATTGTCCAGGGAATGCCCTCAAAGATATAGTTTGTGATGTGATGGCTGTTCCTGCAGGTTGGATGGATGGAGGCAGATAAGAAGGCCATGCTATTCTGGGCAGTTGCACTCAGTCCCAAGTCAGGTATTGTCTCTCTTTACGGGGGGCAGGGCCGGCGCAAGGATTTTTGACTACTTAGGCAAAGGTGCATTTTGGTGACAGGTTCTCTTTATGGAGACACCCAGGGTCTTTTAGACAGACTGAGGTACACTGAGCTCCCCTGCCCTTCCTACTGACACCCGCCATGACAGCACTGGGCCCGCAGGTGGGACAGCGGAGCTCGGTGAACATGGAGGGGGCAGGCGGCTGCTTTAGCTGCCTTATGATAGCACTTGGCTGGGGAAGGCTGCACATCTAAGCAGTTCCTGGAGTAGTTTCCTCTTCTGTGTGTCACCTTAGTTTTCCATCTCACTGCCTGTTCTCCCTCTGCCCTCTCAGTCCTTCCCCCTGCCTGTAGCAAAGGTAGGGCTAGGCTTTTCAGGAGATTGACCAAGAATAGAAGAGACAAGCTGTGTTATGTAAGTTGGTTTCTTATGTACTGCCAGAAAAGAGCATTAAACCCTCAAACAGCACGTAAACAGGATAAGATGCATCAGGATAACTAGTTTGAAAGCTACCTGTTAACAGTTTGTCTTCTATATTTATCTACTTACTGGCACCAGCATCCTATCCCTGAGGAAGTCACGTGATTCGTAACATAACGTGTATGACGTAAGGGTGGTGACAACGCCCCTGGTTATCTGCCACCAGGGGCGTTGCTAGGTGGCAAAAAGACCAGGGGCTTCAGCCCAAGGTCAGAGCTCGGCACCGGGGGGGTTTGTATGGAGGGGGGGTGTTACCTACCTGACACACACTGACCTACCTGACCCACACTGACCTACCTGGCTGACATACACTGACCTACCTGACACGCACTGACTGCTGATCTAATGGGTCACCAGTAGTCAGCACCCCCTCTACATTAGCTCAGAGTCCCCTTACATCAGCACCCCCCTTAGAGATCTCTATTAGATCAGTGACCCCCCCTTCAGAATCCCCTGCCCCTAAAGGCCCCCATTAGACTGCCTTACCGAGAGTCGTTTAGAGTCAGGAATTGTGGGAGCCGGAGTTTGGGGGCGGAGCGAAGCTGCTCTTCCGTAGTGCCATTTTCCTTCCTTCCTTCCATTGTATGGGGGGGCTTGGGGAGAAGGCAAAGTAAAGGCAGATGCTGCATTGCTGTGCCCACTGTGTCAGCAAGGCACATTTGAACTGGTACACTCACTAACAGGGCTGCCTTTGGGAATCATGGGGCCTCCACCCCCTGAGGGGGGAAAAGAGGTGGGGGGAGGGAGGTGAGGGAGGGAGGTGAGAAAGGGGAGGTGAGAGAGGAGGAGGTAAGGGGGGTGAGTGAAAGGGGGGAGGAGACAGGAGAGAGAGGGGGTGGCTGACAGAGAGGGGGGGTGCTGACAGAGGAAGGGTGCACTGCTGACACAGAGGGGGTGCTGACAGAGGGGGGATGTTGACAGAGGGGGGATGGGCTGACAGAGAGGGTGTGAGCTGATGGGGGGGTGCTGGCAGAGAGAGGGACGCTGAGAGAGAGGGTGTGGGCTGACAGAGGGGGGTGCACTGCTGACATTGAGGGGGGTGGTGCTGACAGAGGGGGGTGCTGACAGAGAAGAGGTGCTGCCAGAGGGGGGGTGCACTGCTGACACTGACAGAGGGGGTGTGGGCTGACAGAGAGGGACGCTGACAGAGGGCAGTTGCACTGCTGACAGAGAGGGGTGGACTGACAGAGAGGGGGGTGCTGACAGAGAGGGGGGTGCTGACAGAGAGGGGGGTGCTGACAGAGGGGGGGTCGGCTGACAGAGGGGGGGGTGCTGACAGAGAAGGTGTGGGCTGACGTGGGGGTGCTGACAGAGAGGGGGTTGCTGACAGAGGGGTGCACTGCTGACAGAGAGGGGGTTGCTGACAGAGGGGTGCACTGCTGACAGAGAGGGGGTTGCTGACAGAGGGGTGCACTAGTGACAGAGAGGGGGTTGCTGACAGAGGGGTGGTGCTGACAGAGTGGTGTGGGCTGACAGAGGGGGGGTGCTGACAGAGAGGGGGGGTGCTGACAGAGAGGGAGGGCGCGGATAGAGAGGGTGTGGGCTGACAGAGGGGGGTGCTGACAGAGGGGGGGGTTCTTACAGAGGGGGTGCACTGATGACAGAGAGGGGTGGACTGACAGAGGAGAGTGGGCTGACAGAGGGGGGTGGGCTGAGAGAGGGGGGGTGGTGACAGAAAGGGGTGTGCTTACAGAAAGGGGCGGGATGACAGAGGGGTGGGCTTAGAGAGAGTGGCACGCTGACAGACAGAAGGGCAGATAACAGAGACCTCAGTCAGGAGGAGACACAGCGCGCACCAGGCAGGGAGGCGGGGCTCCGGGCGTCCACGATCACACACAGTCCAGCCCCTCCCCACCGACACATGTGACCAGTCAGCAGCTCCACCGGGCCAATCACAGACCCTTATGTCTGCCGCCTGCACAGCCAATGACAGAGCGCCCGCTGCCCAACGCTCGTACAGGCTGTATGTGATATAACACTGATCACGGCGGGCATGGGAATCGCAATGCGCTGCTCTAGATCTTGCAGCTGGGGCCACTGATCACAGGACGGCTGAACGGGTTTCAGGCGGCTTGAAAACCGGGCACATGTGTCCAAACCGGACAGGTGGCAACCCTACTGCAGGACCCGGCGCTTAGACACTCGGGGCTATTGGCCCCACATTCGGGGCTCAAGCCTCAATAGCCCCACCTTAAGGACGCCTATGTCTGCCACCCTGAAACATCTTATCCTGTTTACATGCTGTTTGAGGGTCTGTGAGCCCTGAATGTTATGTGAGTGCAGTTCTTTGTTTTTAATGAATTTATTAAAAAGTTCACTATACCATGAGGAGGCTCTTTTCTATTTTTGATTGCACACTTGCCCTAATGATTGCGTAAGAGGAACTTTCAGCATCTGGGACACGCAGGAGAGACAGAAGGAAGTACGGATATTAACAGAGTGTTTATTAACCTGTTTTATTTATAGGTCAATATCTGGAGGTGAGCGTGCATGCCTGTTGGTGGTGGACATGGTGGTGCATCAAGCTGGATATCCTTGATTATGTCATATCACTGAGTGACTAATAACGGCTTTGTTTTTTTGTTATTAATTAGAGGGTTAATAACTTGGATAGGGATGGAAGGTTGTGGGATGCCCACTTGACTTCAACAAGTTCAGGGACAACTTCCTATATACATTTATATATAGTCTCTTCTCTTCTTTCCTCCTGCACAAACACTTGCTGGCTCCAGCTGAATCACTTTTAAGATTTGGCAATAGCCCAGCACAGGCTGGAACACTCAGCCCCTTTTTGTGTAGTTTAGATAGTGAAACAGCATGTAACTTATTCTCTGTGGCTCCTGATCTCAGCACCACCTCTTCAGGCACTGCCAACCCACCTGGCTGCAGCTGCCCCTCTCAGCAGCCCTCCTGGCTGTCTCTCACTAGTACACCCGACTGACTCTTCACCAGCCCACACAGGTGACTCTCAGAAGATCTCTAGGGAAAGGCCTGAAGACCTAAGCACAACTATCTTCAAGGGAGACCAGATATATGTGGCAGCCTCCCCCTTTGTTAGTCCCCACAATATTGGTCTACTGTCTTCTCTTGCTCCCTTGCCTCCAGGAAAGACTTCCCCCTTGTGTTTTAGCAGGATCCTTCCAGCACCCAAGTCCCAGCCCAGGGCAGGACACCCCCCCTTCCCAAACATGGGGTACCCCTGAGGGCCACCGACAGCCTCCTCAACACTGTATATCCATCTTCCACCCGAATGCCCCTGCTGGCATGGCCCATGTCTGCTTATGGAGTGGTCTCACTCCATAAGCCCACTGCTGAGAATTGGCCGAGGATCCATAAGTAAGCTCCTCCTAACCCCAACCCTCCAATTCTAGAAGGTTCTCCAACCTTTTAGACCAGGGGGAGGCACCAGAGAGCTGCCAGGATGAGTCACCCAGCCCTGAACTCTAATAAACTCTGACCCAATTAAGACTCACCAGCTTAACTGTGAATCAAAGTATGGTTTGCCTACACTCACTTCTAGCACACTCTAGAGAGTGTTAGACTAAGTTAAAAGCAAACCTTATAATGGAATATTTTTGTTGAAAACAATTCTGAGTGATTCAATTAAGACTGTGCTTGAAGTTGTAAGTGAAACTTCAGTTTATTGCAGGTGTAAGTACATTAGCAGACAGTAAACCATCGGTGTCATATTACGCATACTGTACTGTATACCTTCAACAAAAACATGAGTTACTCCCTTCAATGCAAGTTGAGCATGCCCAATCTCTTATCTTACTGTTCAGTAGGGATGAGCTTCGTGTTCGAGTCGAACCCATGTTCGACTCGAACATCGTCTGTTCGCCCGTTCGCATAATTGCAAACGATTTGGTCCATTCGCGCCAAATTCGTGTGGCGCGTCACAGCCCATAATTCACTGCGGCATCGCAGTGCATTGCTGGCTGATGATTGGCCAAGCATGCACTATGACCCGCATGCTTGGCCATTCACAGCGCCGTCTGTAGAGAGAGCTGTAAATGGCCAAAGCCAGGGTGGCTTTGGTCAATTATGGCTCAGGGGGTTTAGTACACGCCCGACACAATATAAGGCCCTGTGTAGTGTGTTCCGGCGTTGAGAGACAGAGATAGAGAGACAGTGTCATTTACTTTAAGTTAGGTAGATTAGGCAGGACAGTCAGTTAGCTGCACTTACAGTGTATTGTGTATATATATGCATCCCAGGTGTTGTATATATTGTAATAGTGAGAGTCCCTGTTACCGTGAAAAGGGATGGAAAATGGACACAGAGTCTGCATGTCGGCAGACTGCAGTGCTACAGAGCATAGCTTTGAAAGGGAGAAAACTGTGTTGGCAGCTTTCTCCAGGTTTTGCTATGTTCCAATGGGGCTCTTTAGTTTGGAGATCCCGCAGAGACTTGGGTGGGATGGGATCTCTAACCCTGTGTCCAGGCCTTATGGAGAGCCAGCAGGGTGTGTGCCCAGGTGCACACGGCCCATATAACGAGGGGCTAGAGAGAGCAGAGAGAGGAGGAAGGTGGAGTGTGTGCAGCTTGTTGCTACTGCTGTGTGAAGACAGACCTGTGTCTGGAGAGTGGTCTGCCCTGTGGGAGTCTGCAGCCTATGTAAAGGGGATTCTTTGCCCAGGGACTGGGAAAGACTGGCCAGCCTTGAGAGTCGGGGAGACTGAGGAAGCCAGTGAGTCCAGGGGGCTGTAAAGAATTGCCAAATCTGTTGAGAGCAAGCAGAGGAACTGCTGACAAGAGAGCCAGGTGGCTCGGTATGTTTCCTTATTTTTGGAGTGCTTAATGAAGTTAAACCCCTGTGTGGGAATCCTGAATAGACCTTTTTGCTTTTGTTTTTCTGTTTAATAAACGTGGGCTACCAGGCCCTTAACTATAACGCCTGTCTGATGTGGGCTCACTGCACTAAAAACGCATTTATCACTTGAGCTAAACACCCCAATATCACAATATATATAGAGATATATAGATATAGATATATATATATAGATATACACTGTATTCAGTTTAGCTAGATCCGTTCCTGTTATTATCTTCCTACTGACAGGCAGGCTTGTGTTGTTACAGTATTTACAGCTACCTGAAGAAAATTGCTGGTGTTCTTCTGATCCTATTAGTACCACAGTAAGGCAGCTAGACTATTTACAGTTAGTGTAGTGGGTCCCCCTCACAGTGTTCAGCTAAAGCTACAAGTTAGTGTAGTGCGACCTCTGCACAGTGTTCAGCTAAAGCTACAAGTTAGTGTAGTGCTTCCTCTGAACAGTGTTCAGCTAAAGCTACAAGTTAGTGTAGTGCGTCCTCTGATCAGTGTTCAGCTAAAGCTACAAGTTATTGTAGTGCACAGTGTTTAGCTAAAGCTACAAGTTAGTGTAGTACGTCCTCCTCACAGTGTTCAGCTAAAGCTACAAGTTAGTGTAGTGCAACCTCTGCACAGTATTCAGCTGAAGCTACAAGTTTGTGTAGTGCGTCCTCTGAACAGTGTTCAGTTAAAGCTACAAGTTAGTGTAGTGCACAGTGTTCAGCTAAAGCTACAAGTTAGTGTAGTGCGTCCTCCTCACAGTGTTCAGCTAAAGCTACAAGTTAGTGCAGTGCGACCTCTGCACAGTGTTCAGCTAAAGCTACAAGTTAGTGTAGTGCAACCCCTGCACAGTGTTCAGCTAAAGCTACAAGTTAGTGTAGTGCAACCCCTGCACAGTGTTCAGCTAAAGCTACAAGTTAGTGTAGTGCGACCTCTGCACAGTGTTCAGCTAAAGCTACAAGTTAGTCTAGTGCGACCTCTGCACAGTGTTCAGCTAAAGTTATCTGTAGAAGGTTGGTGATGTTTTTCTGATCCTATCACTACCGCAGGCAGCTATATTATTTACACGTTAGTCTAGTGCAACCTCTGCACAGTGTTCAGCTAAAGCTACCTGTAGAAGGTTGGTGGTGTTTTCCTGATCCTATCACTACCGCAGGGAGCTACATTATTTTAACGTTAGTGTAGTGCGTTCTCTTCACAGTGTTCAGCTAAAGCTATCTGTAGAAGGTTGGTGGTGTTTTCCTGATCCTATCACTACTGCAGGCAGCTACATTATTTACACGTTAGTCTAGTGCAACCTCTGCACAGTGTTCAGCTAAAGCTACCTGTAGAAGGTTGGTGGTGTTTTCCTGATCCTATCACTACCACAGGCAGCTATATTATTTACACGTTAGTCTAGTGCGACCTCTGCACAGTGTTCAGCTAAAGCTACCTGTAGAAGGTTGGTGGTGTTTTCCTGATCCTATCACTACCGCAGGGAGCTACATTATTTTAACGTTAGTGTAGTGCGTCCTCTTCACAGTGTTCAGCTAAAGCTATCTGTAGAAGGTTGGTGGTGTTTTCCTGATCCTATCACTACTGCAGGCAGCTACATTATTTACACGTTAGTCTAGTGCAACCTCTGCAGTGTTCAGCTAAAGCTACCTGTAGAAGGTTGGTGGTGTTTTCCTGATCCTATTACTACCGCAGGCAGCTACATTATTTTAACGTTGGTGTAGTGCGTCCTCTGCACAGTGTTCAGCTAAAGCTACAAGTTAGTGTAGTGCAACCTCTGCACAGTGTTCATCTAAAGCTACCTGTAAAAGATTGGTGGTGTTCTCATACTACAGGCAGACAGTTGATTTTGCTAGCTGCAGCAGCAGTGTATATATATATATGTATATATATATATATATATATATATATATATATATATATATATATATATATATATATATATATATATATATATATATATATATATATATATATATCCCAGCTTAGTGCAGCTACATCTCACTGCAGGCCATTAGTATTTCTGGAAGGCCAGCAAGGAGAGGAAGACAGTCACAAGCCAATAAAAAAGGGCAAGCAGGTCTCTGTGTCTAGAGGCAACAGTGCTGGTCGTGGACACGGTGCATCCTCATTAGCACGTGGCCGTGGGACATGCTTGGCCTTTTTTTTCGGCAGCTGGCCGTGTTGAGCCGCAACATGCGGAAGACTTGGTCGGGTGGATGACCAAACCGTCCTCATCCTCCTCATCCTCTCTCGCCCATGCTCAGGGTACTTTGTATGGCAAAGCAGCTGCCAACGCGGCCTCTTCCTTCGGCTCAATGGCATCAGTGACTCCTTTCCTAGCCCCACCATGTCCTCCTGAGGAGTCCCTCAAACTGTTTGACCACAGTGTTGGGTACATGCTCTAGGAGGATGCCCAGCATTTAGAAGGCTCTGATGATGAAACTGAGCTAGATAAAGGCAGTAATGTGAGCACGGACAGAGGGGGTGCCCAAGAAGGACAGCAATCTGGCAGTCATGCTCCCCCTGCTGCAGCATACTGCCAGGTTTGCTCCAGTAATGAGGAGGGAGGGGATGATGAGGTCACTGACTCAACATGGGTGCCTGATAGGAGAGAGGAGGAGGAAGAGGAGGAGGCACATTACCAACGAGGCAGGATGCCCTCCAGGGGCCAGCCTAAGGGCAGCACACTGACTGCATCACACCGCAAAGCTCCGCATGTGCAGGGCGCTGCTGTCTCTGCACGTTATTCCAAAAGTTCTTTGGTGTGGGCCTTTTTTGAGATGAGTGAATCAGATTGCACCGCTGCTATTTGCAATATATGTCTCAAGCGTATCTCACGTGGCCAAAACATCTCCCGCTTGGGCACCACATGCTTGACCAGACATATGTTGACCTGCCATGCAGTTCGTTGGCAAGCGTATCTAAAAGACCCACACCAAAGAACAAAGAGGACCTCTCCTTGCTCCTCAACAGCTGAGATCTTCAACCTCACTATACCTTCAGTCCTCTCTGAGACCTGCACTGAGAGGAATGAAGGTGTAGAATTAGGTGTGTCACAGCCAAGTACTTGTGGGCAATCTGCTTTTGGTACACCGACGTCAGATTGTACCAGGCAAATTTCTCTGCCTCAGCTGCTGCACCGCCGAAAGAAGTTTGCTCCCAGCCATCCACATGCCCAGCGGTTGAATGCTAGCTTGGCAAAATTGCTAGCACTTCAACTGCTACCTTTTCAGTTGGTAGACTCCGCCCCCTTCCGTGAGTTTGTGGAATGTGCAGTTCCTCAGTGGCAGGTACCCAAGCGCCACTTTTTCTCACGGAAGGCAATTCCGGCTCTCTACCGGCATGTGGAAGGCAATGTCCATTCCTCGCTGGACAGGGCGGTCAGCGGTAAGGTCTATATTACCGCTGACTCATGGTCCAGCAGGCATGGACAGGGATGTTACCTAAGTTTCACGGGGCATTGGATGACTCTGCTGGCAGCTGGGAAGGATGCAGGACAAGGTGCAGTAGTGTTGGAGGTTGTTCCGTCACCACGCCTCCAAAATGCCACTACTAATGATTGTGACACACCTCTCTCCTCCACCCCCTCCTCTTCTTCTTCCTCCATGGCCTCTTCCTGTGCTTTGTCCTCAGAACCAGTGGTGCTCTGTAGGCGTTCAAGGGGCTACGCAAGTATGCAGGCCAAAAGATGCCATGCGGTGCTTGAGCTGATGTGCTTGGGGACAGGAGCCACACCGGGGCAGAGGTTCTGTCAGCTCTGCAGGGGCAGGTTCAGAGGTGGTTGACGCCATGCCAACTTAAGGCAGGAATGGTGGTTTGCGACAATGGCACCAACCTCCTCTCTGCCCTCCGACAGGGACAAATGACCCATGTGCCCTGTTTGGCTCACATCCTTAACTTGGTGGTGCAACGGTTCTTGGGCAAGTACCTGGGCTTACAGGATGTCCTGAGGCAGGCCAGGAAAGTCTGTGTGCATTTCCGCCGGTCATATAATGCCAGTGCTCGGCTGGCAGACCTCCAAAAGGAATTTAACCTGGCCAAGAACCGTCTAATCTGTGACATGCCCACCAGGTGGAACTCAACGTTGGCCATGCTGCAGTAGCTGCACACGCAGCAGAGAGCCATCATTGAGTACCTGTGCGACTATGGCACCAGGACAGGGTCAGGGGAGCTTGTTTTTTTTTTCCCCACGCCAGTGGGCCATGATCAGGGATGCATGCACTGTCCTGTCACCATTTGAGGAGGCCACGAGGATGGTGAGCAGTGACAGTGCATGCATCAGTGACACTGTCCCCCTTGTCCACCTGTTGGAGCACACGCTGCATGGAATAATGGACAGGGCACTTGAGGCAGAACAGAGGCAGGAAGAGGAGGACTTCCTTAGCTCTCAAGGCTGCGGATCATGTCGTCCTTAGTGACCCAGAGGACTCCGGACCGAATGCCTCATCAAACTTGCGCTGCATGGCCTCCCTGATCCTGCAAAGCCTGCGGAAGGATCCTCGTATTTGTGGTATCAAGGAGAAGGAACAATACTGGCTGGCAACCCTCCTTGATCCACGTTACAAGGGTAAGGTTGCGGACCTTATCTTGCCGTCGCAGAGGGAGCAGAGGATGAAACATCTTCGGGAGGCCGAAAGGTCTGTGCAACGCATTCCCAGAGACTGGGAAGCTACAAACTCCTGTTTCTGGACAACATGTTGCTGAGGCTTCGGTCAGTCAAAGAAGGAGCGGTGGAGAAGGTGGCCGTCTGACCGATGCGTTCAGACAATTTTTTAGTCTGCAGCCCCAAGGTTTGATTGGTTCCAGCAACCATTGCCAGCGTCGGTTTTACATGGTGCAGGAATACCTAGGGGCAAGATTTGACTTGGACACCTTTCCCACGAAAATCCTCTTGGTTACTGGGTCTTGAGGATGGATCACTGGCCAGAGCTTGCACAGTATGCAATTGAGCTACTGGCCTGTCCTGCATCCAACGTTCTTTCTTAACGCACATTCAGTGCTGCTGGAGGCTTTGTAACCGATCACAGGGTGCGTCTGTCCACCGACTCGGTTGATCGACTGACCTTCATAAAAATGAATCAGTCTTGGATCACCACCAGCTACCAAGCACCTGATGCTGATGTAACCGAATACATTTTTTTGAAATGTCAGATCCCTTCAAAGACTGCCTATGCTGATGCTGAGTGAGTATCCTGTTATACTGAGTAATTATCCTCTTCCTCCTCAATGATCATGATGATAGCTTGTAAGAACATTTTTGGTTCTGGGTGCCGCCAGTCCCGCCCCCAGTGCCTAAGGCCCAATTTTTCAGCCCCTGTTTTACAATTTTTCATGCAATTCTTTGCAGCAGGGCTAGTTCCTGCGCTCCAACTAGAGCATCTGTGAGGGGTTCCAGTGTTGTGGCACCAGCACCAGTGCCTAAGGCCCAATTTTTCAGCCCCTGTTCAACAGGGACATGTAATTAGAATTCTTGATCTAATATTTCACAGCAGGGCCCGTTTCTGCGCCCACCAAGAGTATCTGTGAGGACTTACAGTGTTGTTGCACCAGCACCACCACCACCAAAGGGCCCAATTTTTCTGCCCCTGTTCAACAGGGGCATGTAATTACAATTCTTGATCTAATATTTCACAGCAGGGCCCGATTCTGTGACCACCAAGAGTATCTGTGAGGACTTACAGTGTTGTGGCACCAGCACCACCACCACCACCAAAGGCCCAATTTTTCTGCCCCTGTTCAACAGGGGCATGTAATTACAATTCTTGATCTAATATTTCACAGCAGAGCCCTGTGAGGGCTTACAGTCTTGTGGCCACAACAACACCTAAGGCCCAAATTTCTGCTGAGTATATAGGGCTTTCAAACATCCAACTTACAAACGACTCCTACTTGCAAACGGAAGGAGACAACAGGAAGTGAGATGAAATCTACCCCTAGGAAGGGAAATTCTCTCCTGTAAGAGATATGGGAAAAACTTTTCTCCTTTCCACTGATGCTTTATCACCAATCCTTGTTTCACAAAAAAACCCAAATTTTCAAAAAACATTTGTCATTGCGACAAAAAGTGAGGTGAATTCTTCTGAAGAGGAGCACAGACAGCAAAACAAATGTCACAGGGGTGATAACCCTTCCCTATGTTTTCCAAAAAGCTTAAAATAGATTTTTTGGCTGGAGCTAAACACGTTAAAAATGTACCAATGTACAAAAATGTTTCAAAATTACAAACAGATTCTACTTAAAAACAAACCTACAGTCCCTGTCTTGTTTGCACTGCCTGTATACTGCTGTTCAGAGTATATAGGGTCTGGGGGCCCCACACCTTTCCTTTTTTAATTTGGGTGCGGGGTTCCCCTTAATATTCATACAAGACCCAAATTGCGTGGTAATGGACTGGGGGGTACCCATGCCATTTGTCTCACTGATTTTCATCCATATTGCCAGGACACGACATTACATTAAAGCCGCAAGCAGTTTTAAATGACTTTTTTTCCTTTAAAAATGACATTTTGTGCAGGGACTGTTCTAAGCACGGGAAACACGCGCCACTTTACAGGTATACTATAGACACCCCCCCAGGTATGATATTTAAAGGAATATTTCACTTTTTTTTTTTTTTTTTTACTTTAAGCATCATTAAAATCACTGCTCCCGAAAAAACGGCCGTTTTTTAAAAGTTTTTTTTTGCATTGATTCATGTCCCCTGGGGCAGGACCCGGGTCCCCAAACCCTTTTTAGGACAATAACTTGCATATTAGCCTTTAAAATGAGCACTTTTGATTTCAAACGTTCAAGTCCCATAGACGTCAATGGGGTTCTAACGTTTGTGCGAATTTTCGGTCCGTTCGCAGGTTCTGGTGCGAACCGAACCCGGGGGGGTGTTCGGCTCATCCCTACTGTTCAGTTTGCTGGATGGTGGAAGTGGCCAGAGCATGTGTGCTCCATGACCTAAGTTAATGACAACTAGTGAAGAAGCTGAAAGGGACCTGTAGCTGGGCATAACATGGGTTCTTTCATTTTTACCAATTGTCACCAATAACAAGAAACTTACACAATAGCAGTGAAGCAGTTCAAGTTTGTTTACTGTGGTAAAAGTGATACATGGAAGTGCATAGCATAACACTGTAAATCATAAAGATATTTTATCTGAACTATATAGCACTAGTATTGAATGCAGTTTTGCAATTTATAGATTTATGTTAGTAAAGTGAAATGTAAAGAACACAGTGTGACCAAATTCAATCAAACCTTATTTCAGTCACAGTAAGGTAGGGGACTGGCACTTTGTGTTTTTTGTGTTGGCAGTATTCCAACATGATAACGACCCCAAACACACCTCCAAGGCGACCACTGCCTTGCTAAAGAAGCTGAGGGTAAAGGTGATGGACTGGCCAAGCATGGCTCCAGACCTATTTAGCATCTGTGGGGCATCCTCAAACAGAAGGTGGAAGAGCACAAGGTCTCTAACATCTACCAGCTCCGTGATGTCATCATGGAGGAGTGGAAGAGGACTCCAGTGGCAACCTGTGAAGCTCTGGTGAACTTCATGCACATGAGGGTTAAGGCAGTGCTGGAAAATAATGGTGGGTAAACAAAATATTGACTCTTTGGTCCCAATATGTATATAGAAGGGGGAGTTGGGACTTTAAATGAATCACCCAAAGGTGCCTCCATCCCGATAATGAATCAAAACCAAAAGGGGAGTTGGGACTTTGAATGAAGCAATTGGATAGTGGAGGTATATATACAATATAAAGAATTTATTAAATAACATATAAAACACATAATTCATCTTATATATGTACAAGGAGTGTGCACAGGGCCTGAACATGATGTATAAGATAGTACATGCATAACGACAAATGATCGAGATAGTAGAGTATAAAAAGTATATACACAACATCATAGAGTAGAATGATTGTAAATGAGTATCATTCCGTTTGGAGTAAGGCTGTGGCATCAAATATAGCTCGGTGCGTTTCATGGGTTGTCCCACTCGTCAGGAGTGGATGCGATAAATATGCCTATGAAGTATATATAAAGATGTAATGAACCCTACTCTAGAAAGAGCTATTATATTACATTATTGATGTGTAAAGATGGTTGGCCAACTGCACTCACCTACTCAGACAGTAAAAGCAATGCGGGGCAGCCGGTACAGGGTTAGCCAAGGACATAACCTCACCACGGGAGCTGAGGCGGCATAATTCAAAGGTGTAACGTCAGGTAGTGTAGGGGCGGGTAGGGTATAGCTGGAGTGTCCATATAACAAAAAATAATGATAGTGTGTATTCCATAAAGCAGGAGTACCTGGGAACAAAATATTAATTGTATGTATAGTTATAGCAGTAATATGTTATGAGTGATAATAGTATTAATTAATGGTGAACCCAGTATAGTTCCATAGGAAGTGATAACAAGATTGCGTGGTGCCAAGGAAAATTGAAAAGCCTATATCTGTGAAAGATCTGTGAAAAATGGATAATTACATAGGTCTAAAAAAGGTATAGAGGACTGTAAAAGTTACCAAGCAGACTTTCGACGGACTTCCGACTGACTTTCTAATGAACGGACTTGGCTACACACGATCACACTAAAGTCCGACAGATTCGTACGTGATGACATACACCGCACTATAATAAGGAAGTTGATAGCCAGTAGCCAATAGCTGCCCTAGCGTCGGTTTTTGTCCGTCGGACTAGCATACAGACGAGACATTTTCCATCGGATTTTCCAACACACAAAGTTGGACAGCAGGAGATAAAATTTTCCGACAACAAAATCCGATCGCGTCAATTCCGACCGTGTGTGGCCTGTTCCGACGCACAAAGTGCCACGCATGCTCAGAAGAAATTCCGACACGGGACAGCTCGTTCTGGTAAAATTAGCGTTCGCAATGGATACAGCACTTTCGTCAATGCAATGTAAAAAATGGTTTAATACAGCGCACTCTCTTCTTCTTTATAATGTGACAAGAATTAAGTAGTTTTGCTGCTCATATTCACACACACTTCTCACAAACTTTTATTTGTGTTTTTTTAGTGGGATTCCCTCAATACATTGTTATTAGTTGTCACATCTGACAGTTTTATATTTTTTATGTTTTTTTTTTTTGTTTTTAAGCCTTTTTTTTTCTTTAATGTTTGGATTTTTTCCAAGGCTGATCTTTGTTCAATGTTATTTTTATTTTTACTCCAGAATATTTTTGTGTGTGTTTTGTGTGGCAAGTTACCCCAACACCATTGATATCTTTTATTATTTAATCTCCAGGAGATTGTTTGTTGTTGGTGTCCCTTGTTCATTTCACATTGTATATTAGAAATGTACCTGAATCCTCACAAACAAACTGTCATTTTTGAAGTAAAACACATAGGAGAGTATAATTCAAAACAAAAATCCTTTATTAAGGGATCAGAACCAAACAAAGAGGAAGGCAACACTGGATCAACATGAGAAATTAGTGAAGCCTGGGACCCCCACGGCAGACATCAATTCTTCAACATCAAAATTGGTGGCCTGAGGAGTCCATATGTAAGGGAGGGCAGTCTGGTCCGGGATTCGCAGAGATCCGGATAGCAGCAGATGACATCTGTGTCCCCAGGCTGTGATACCACAAGAGGCTGCATTTTTTGGCCGACCAGACTGGACCCAGGGCAATCACTGTCTGGTCTTCCTTTCACGCTTCCTTCCGGGCTGTGGCTGTGCAGTTGGAGATGTGGCAGGAGGAGGAGTAGGACCTGGAGGAGGAGGAGGACTGGGGGGACCTGGAGGAGGACTGGGAGGACCTGGAGGAGGACTGGGAGGACCTGGAGGAGAGGGAGGAGGAGGAGGAGGACCATCCCAAAGCTGTGTGTGAGGTGTAATTTGGCCCCTCATACCTTTCTCCAGAGCCTCTGATATGAGGGCCTGACACATGGCTTTTTGGCCCTCCTCCATCCTCTGCATTTTATATGCTATGAATGCAGCAAAGTTCTCCTGCCTGGTGTGTGGTGCTCCCAGGACCTCTGTAGCCCTCCAAAAGAATCTGATAGCCGCCTCCTCTAGGGCACTCGTCCTACTGCCACTTTCTCTTTTCAGGGGGGGTGGAGGGACCTGCAGATCAGCCAGCCGGCTCGGCCCGGCCACCTCCTGGCTGAGACTTCCCTGTGTATGAAAAAGGGACATAGTTGTAATGTTTTGCATCATCAATCACAATCCTAAATTAGTACTCCAAACTAACATCTAGTTAACATCATTGATTGGACAAGCAGAAATATTTACAGAAATGCTATACCTGGCTCAATCTGGGCTCCTCCACATGCGGCCTGGAAGGCCCAGGTTGGGCGTCAGAAGCCTCAGCCAGGGGGGAAGGAAGCGTGGAAGGAAGACTGGAGAGGGATGGCCTGGGTTCAGTCTGGCCTGCCAGAAAGTGCAGCCTGTCGTAGTACAACATCCTGGGGACATAGATGTCATCTGCTGCTCCGGATCTCTGTGAATCCAGGACTTTATTGCGCTCCCTCAGATATGTGCTCCTCAGGCCACCAATGAAAATCTTTAAATAAGTGATGTCTGCCGTGGGGATCACCTGCTTCACAATTTCACACAATTGCTCCAGTGCTGCCTTCCTCTTTGCTTGGTTCTTGAAATGGGGGTGGGTAATCTCCCACAGACAGGGCAGCTCACTTAGCATCTCTATGAATACTGACATGAAGTCAGTATCTCTCATTAAGATATCCATGTTCACTGCAAGACACAACACAAGACAAAGCCTAATGTCAGACAAAACTCTCCTAATCTTGTTACAATATAGGCCTCAATCTAGAAGCAGTATAGGCACAAGTTTGTCTCTTACCTTCGTTCTTACGATCGGCGCATCCAATGCTCCTTCCTCCGCTCACAGATCGTACGTAATACGCACGCGTGTTACGCTTTATACACACTGCGCATGCGTGTAACTCCGCCCGCCCCTGAAGTTCTTTCTAGTGTATTCCCCGCCCCTTTTCGTTCGGCGCAGTGGGTGAAGAGCATGATGGCAGAGTTACAGCAGGTGCATGCTAATTATAGCAACGAGGAGGAGGAGGAGGAAAGCCCTGGTCCAGGCACGTCCCGATCCAGAAGGAGACGTTTTAAGGCCACAAATATGTCGTTTGGGGAGATGTTGGAGATGGTACACATCATGAGGAAGTCCGACTATGACGGAAAATATGGGCCTTACCCCCACCCCAACATCCGAAAGGCCAAAATCATTGGTAAAGTGGTCCGGAGTCTGGAGAGGAATTTCGGGGTACGAAGATCTAAAGATCAGCTCAGGAAGCGGTGGTCGGACCTGAAGTTGAGAGAGCCAGAGCAGTACCGAAAGATCCGGAGAGTGCTGCAAAAAAGTAAGTAGTTGTGCTGTGTTCCTATTCTTTCTGTCTTTATTACGTTCGTTCTGCTCCATATGCTTTTATTAATTGTAACGTTTAAAAGGGCAACTTTAATGTTCATGGGCCCATTATTCGTTCGTATCAAACATTTTTATTTCGGCCTCTAGAACACCATTGTTTAGGCCATATGCATTTTCACACATTTTTTGGGGCCTACTTGGATGCCAAATATTTGTTTGTGTAGATGGGTTTGTTACTAGAATGAAATGACAACTAGATTGTGTGTAAAGAGAGGACACTGAGCAGCTGTTTTCACATCTGGACACTGGAGCACTAGTGTGGGACCCCAGAACACCATTTTTTATTAGGGGGGCACACAGGTGCTCCAGTGTATACTATAGGGGGGGCTACATCTGTGAAGCTTGTACCAAACATGTAAAGTATTGCAGCTTGACAAAGGGCAATAAAAAAAATATACATCTTGGAACTCGGCTAAAATAGACAATTGTACCTCACTTCCAAGCAATGTTTCCTATTTCTAGTTCTGCCATCAAATATCTGTGTGCTAATTATACCATTTTTGTTTTACATAGGGGAGAAAAGACTCGGAGGACAGCCCTCATCCGAGGAGACCACAGACCCCCCACCTATGGAAGAAGGTGAAATACCCCCAAATGAAGAAGAAGAGCAGGAGGAAGAAGAAGACATGGTGGAGATTGGCACCACAACAGGTGAGTGTCTGCGACCACAGACTCATGTAAACGAGATGGATGGTGGCAGATTTTTGAGACCTTTTTTTTGTTCTTTATCTCTTTTTAGGTGATCGTGATGTGAGGGATCCTGAACGCTTTACTTCAGAAAGTGCCCAGATACTTATCGGGGAGATCATGGGGTGTAATCTCCAATTGCAAAACATCCAGAAACAAATCAGTGATGTTATTAAAAAAAATAATAACATCATTGATGTTTTGGGGCGAATTTAAACCCCACAAAATCACCTGTTTTATTGTGGTCCAATCTTCCAAAAATGTTTAAAATGTTTAGAAAAGCCAAATTTGGAGGATGCACACAGTGTGCCAACATGTGCTATCTGCCATCATGGGAGATCAATGGACGCGTTTTGGGGGTGCAACACCTTCCTCAATTATAAAGTCGCATTGAGGAAAGGCTTTCTCCCCCAAAACACGTCCCTTGATCCCCCCTGATGGCAGATAGCACATGTTGCCATTCGTAAATTGGTGTGCATCTTCCAAATTTGGCTTTTCCAGGGGTGATTTCCCCCCATCTGAACGCTAGATCAAACCCAGTTCCTAAATACTGATGTCTGATATAGCCTTCAGGTTTTACCTAATGTGAACTTTGTAAGTTCAAGTTTTTTGGCTTTCTTGTTGGTTTTACACAGGCCTGTTTTATCTGAAATGGATATTTTGATTTTTCATAATGCTACTGCAAACATTGTTATACAACAAACATGTTGGTTTGTTTTAAAAACCTTTGGTAAATGCGCATGTGATTGTGCAGGTATAAAAAAGTACCTTACTCAAGAATGTGTGGATTATTGTCTCAACACTACAACACTTTTGGGGTGATGTAATTGTTGTTTTATGCACAAATGGGGGTTATTTCCTAAGGGCAAATCCTCTTTGCACTACAAGTGCAGGTTCAGTGCAGTTGCAAGTGCACTTGTAGTGAAATGTGTTTTTGCATTTAGGAAGTACCAGCCAACACTGTTTTTTATAAGGTTACCCAATCACGACATTTTCTGCACTCAACACATTTCTGTCAGGGTCAGCTAAAACAAACACAAGCAGTAAATGTCCACCAAGAATTTCTTTTGGTTGTTTTTTATTTGAAAAAGGTGTCACAGATTGTCTGGCATATTGATAGCCCCCCTACCCGCAAAGAACTCCAGGTATCGTAACCGGACATCACGGGCATTCAGGGAGGGCAAGCCAGGACGGCCGCTTTCAAGTGCCGTCATTGTTGATGTATTTGGGATTCCGGCCTCAGGCCCAACTGAGCCAGCATAGTTGGCTGAATGTTTTCGTAGAAAATTATGGAGAACACAGCAGGCAAGTATTATATGGTTCAGTTTATACTCCGCCATATGGATGGGTGTCATAAATAATCGGAACCGGCTGGCCAGGATTCCAAATGTGTTCTCCACCACTCTTCGGGCTCTGGCCAGCCGGTAATTAAAAACCCTCTGTTCCGGGGTGAGGGTCCTCATCGAGAATGGCCGCATCAGGTGGTCCCCCAGCGCAAATGCTTAATCAGCAACGAACACAAATGGGAGACCTTCAACATTGTCCTCTGGAGGTGGCAAGTCCAAGCTGCCATTCTGGAGACGCCTGTAGAACTCCGTCTGGGCGATCACTCCACCATCGGACATCCGGCCATTCTTCCCCACGTCCACATACAAGAAGTCGTAATTAGCCGACACCACCGCCAACATCACTATACTATTAAACCCCTTGTAATTATAATAGTACGACCCCGAGTTGGGTGGTGGGACGATGTGGACGTGTTTCCCATCAATTGCCCCTCCGCAGTTAGGAAAGTCCCACCGCTGGGCAAAGTGGGAGGCCACAGTCTGCCATTCCTGTGGCGTGGAAGGAAACTGTTGAGGAAAAAACAATAAACATTACTATTTTTTCACAGAAACCTGGCAAGCAGATTAGACACAAACATTATGGGTCAACCTCCAGATAGCATTTATTAAGGGGAATTTAACAACAACAAAGTATAAGGTACACCTATCATATTCCCCCCCCCCTCTCATGGGCCATTTCTAACATTATAGGGGGGGGGGACTCTTGGACAGGTAACCCTCTTCACTTCATTGAGAGATGAATGCCTAAATACAGGGTATTACTTGGAACAGCCCCTCCTTAGTTACACTATTGGCAGCCCACTGGACAGGTAAGAAGTGTCATAATACAAAGATATAAATACACACTGTACACATTTGAGCACATTTGGACATTCTGCTATTACCTATCAAGATCATAATAGGATACAAGAACTTTAAACAGTACCATTGGAAAGTATACAGGCAGGCCCTTGCACTACATGCTTTGGGGAATTAATCCATAAATCTGAGCACTAAAGAGATGGGTATAGTGTGTATGGGTTTGGCAAAGTCAGCAGATAGATGATTGAGGATAGAGAATTGGGATCAGCTGACTTAGCAGTTGGGGGAGGGAGGGTTACAAAAAATTTGGGGACACCACAAAAAAAAGCCTCTGGCACTCTGCCTGAATTTAAATCAAAAATAACATTTCAAAACATTTTAGGGGGTGTTTGGGGCAAAGCACTACTATGGAGCTGATAAAATACATTGTTAAGTAACTACATGAGGTGAATATAGGGCAGGAGACACCATGCTGGGGAGGTTATTGAATGGCAAATATGTATGAAGGACATAAAATAATAATTACATAAAAATCCAGCATGCATGAGGACAAAGGGGACATTCACAGCATATTACAATCATGGTAATTAGGGAATGAGGAAAGAAATACAATATATTATCAATCATTCAATACAATAAAATGTGATATTAAAGGATAAAAATCTTACCTTCATATACTCCTTCTGCAGGACCTGGATGATGGCAGAACAGGTCTCTGGGATAATGATCCCCAGAGCCTGGGGGGAGATGCCTGTCGAGAACTTCAAGTCCTGCAGACTTCTCCCTGTGGCCAAATACCGCAAGGTAGCGACCAACCTCTGCTCCGGAGTGATGGCTTGCCTCATGCAGGTATCCTGCCTGCTGATATAGGGGGTCAGCGAAGCCAACAAACGGTGAAACACGGGGTCCGTCATCCTGAGAAAGTTCCTGAAATCATCAGGATTATTCTCACGGATCTCACGGAGCAAAGGCATATGAGAGAACTGGTCACGCTGAAGCAACCAATTCTTGGTCCATGAACTCCTCCCCACCCTGTTCATGGACTGGACTTGTGTCAAGGTCAGGACCCCAACACCAAGCCCCCGCACAGCACGAACTCTACGAGGAGTACGCATACGAAACATGGCTAGAAAACGGTCGGCTGCTCAGAACGAAGTAACAGAACGCACTGAAGAACAGCAAGGCCTGTGAAGAGCGACCTGAAAAACAGCAACGAGCGGACAAGATCGCACAGAAAACTCCAATACGAACTGACTGCACGCACTGAAGAGCAGATACAAACCCACAAGCACAAACTGAACGGCAGAAAACGATCTGAAAGCCACGAGTCTGAAAAAGCGCGAATCGTCTCTCACCAAACTTTTACTAACACGAGATTAGCAAAAGGAGCCCAAAGGGTGCCGCACTTGGTTCTGAACTGGCCTTTTCTAGTCTCGTCGTACGTGCTTGACGTCACCGCGTTCTTGGCGATCGGAAATTCCGACAACTTTGTGCGACCGTGTGTAGGCAAAACAAGTTTGAGCCAACATCCGTCGGAAAAAATCCGAGGATTTTGTTGTCGGAATGTCCGAACAAAGTCCGACCGTGTGTACGGGGCATAAGCCTTCACAGATACTCTTGTTGGGCACAGGAAGGGGCCCCTGCTGTGAAATATTGTATCAAAAATTGTAATTACAAGTCCCTGTTAAACCGGGCCAGAAAAATTGGGCCTTGGGTGGTGGTGCGACAACACTGTAACCCCTCACAGTTACTTGTTGGGGGCAGGAACAGATGCAGGACAGGCCAGTAGCTCAATTGCATATTGAGCAAGTTCTGGCCAGTGGTCCATCCTCAAGACCCAGTAACCCAGTGGATGCTCTGTTGGAAAGGTCTCCAAGTCTGCTCTTGCCCCTAGATATTCCTGCACAATGCAATGCAGACGCTGGCGAAGGTTGCTTGAACTGATCAGACCTTGGCGCTGAGGACTGAAAAATCGTTTAAAGACATCGGTCAGCTGGCCACCTTCTCCACCGCTCCTCCACTGACTGAACGAATTCTCAGCAACACGTTGTCCAGCACCAGGAAATTGCAACCTCCCAGGGTCTGGAAATGCGTTGCACAAACATTTCTTCAAGGCCTCCTGAAGAAGTTTCATCCTCTGCTCCCTCTGCGAAGGCAGGATGAGTTCTGCAACCTTACCCTTGTAATGTAGATCAAGGAGGGTTGCTAGCCAGTAATGATTCCTCTCCTTGATACCACGAATCCTAGGGTCCTTTTGCAGGCTTTGCAGAATCAGGGAGGCCATGCAGAGTAAGTTTGCAGTGCATTCGATTCTAAGTCCGCTGTGTAACTAAGGATCACATGATCTGTAACTACCTCCTCCCAGCCACGTACAACTCCTTGGGTTTCTGGGGACTGAAAACCATCCCTTGAAGACGGCTGCTGAGTGTTATCCTCTACATTCATGCTGGCACAATCCTCCTTCTCTTCTTCCTGTTTGTTTGGCGGGCCCGCAGGAATGCTATCTGGATAAAGGGGTTCTTGAGAGGTAAGGAAGTCCTCCTCTTCCTCCCGCTGTTCTGCCTCAAGTGCCCTCTCTATGATTCCACAAAGCGTGTGCTCCAACAGGAAGACTAGAGGGACAGTGTCACTGATGCATGCATTGTCACTGCTAACCATCCTTGTGGCCTCGTCAAATGGTGACAAGACAGTGCATGCATCCTTGATCAGTAGCCACTGGCGTGGTGAAAAAGAAGCCAAGCTCCTCAGACCCTGTCCTGGTGCCATATTCGCACAGGTACTCATCGATGGCCCTCTGCTGTGTGTGCAGCCACTGCAGCATTGCCAAAGTTGAGTTCCACCTGGTGGGAATGTTACAAATGAGGCGGTTGGTGGGCAGGTTGCATTCCCTTTGAATGTCAGCCAGTCGAGCACTGGCATTGTATGACCGGCGGAAATGACCACAGACTTTTCTGGCCTGCCTCAGGAGATCCTGTAAGCCTGGGTACCTGCTCAAGAACTGCTGCACCACCAAATTCAGGATGTGTGCCAAACATAGAACATGGGTCAAGTGTCCCTGTCGGAGGGCGGAGAGAAGGTTTGTGCCATTGTCGCATATAACCATTCCTGGCTGAAGCTGGTGTGGCATCAACCACCTCTGAGCCTGCCCCTGCAGAGCAGACAGATTCTCTGCTCCAGTGTGGCTCCTGTCCCCTAGGCAGACTAACTGAAGCATCGCATGGCATCTTTTAGCCTAATTGCATAGCCCCTTGAACTCTTACGGAGCACCGCTGGTTCAGAGGACAAATCTGCAGAAGAGTCCATAGAGGAAGAAGAAGAGGAGGGGGTGGAGGAGAGAGCTGTGGCAGAATCACCACTAGCATTTTGGAGGCATGGTGGCGGAACAAGTTCCAACAACACTGAACCCTGTCCTGCATTCTTCCCAGCTGCCAGCAAAGTTATCCAGTGCGCCATGAAGAAAAGGTAACATCCCTGTCCATGCCTGCTGGACCATGAGTCAGCAGTAATATGAGCCTTACTGCTGACTGACCTGTCCAATGAGGACAAAACATTGCCATCCCCATGCCAGTAGAGAGCACAAATGGCCTTCCATAAAAGAAATGGCGTTTTGGAACCTGCCACTTTGGAACAGCACATTCCACAAATTCACGAAAGGGGGCAGAGTCTACCAGCTGAAAAGTTGCATTGCTAGCAATTTGGCCAAGCTAGCATTTAGACGCTGAGCATGTGGATGGCTGGGATCGAATTTCTTTTTACGGTTCAGCAACTGGGGGTAGGAAAGTTTGCCTGCTAAAATCAATTGGTGGTGTACTGATATCAGACTGGCTACAAGTACTTGGGACACCTATTGCTATACCTTCATTCCTCCCAGTGCAGGTTATTGAGAGGACTGGCGGTATAGTAGAGTTGGAGATCCCAGATGAGGAGCAAGGAGAAGTCCGCCTTTTTCTTTGATGTGGGTCTTTCAAGTACTGTTGCCAACGGACTGCATGGCAGGTCGTCATATGTCTGGTCAAGCATGTGGTGCCCAAGCGGCTGCTGTTCTGGCCATGCTTGATCCGCTTCAGACATAGGTTGCAAACAGCAACAGTGCGATCTGCTGCACACGTATCGAAAAAAGGCCCACACCAAGGAACTTTTAAAAGTCAGCGGGGAGTCAGCAGCACCCTGCACCTGCGGAGGTCTGCGGTGTGAGACAATAGGGTGGATGCCCTTAAGCTGCCCCCTAGAGGACATCCTGCCTCGTTGGAATTGTGCCTCCTCCTCACTTTTCTCCTCTTTTCTCTCAGGCACCCAAGTACAGTCAGTGACCTCATCATCCCCTCCCTCCCCGTCACTGGAGCAAACTTGGCAGTATGCTGCAGCTGGGGAAACATGACTGGCAGTTTCTTGTCCTCTGTGGCACTCTCTCTCTCTAGGCTCACATTACTCCCTTCCTCAACCTGTGAACCAACATCGGAGCCTTCAAATTGCTGCGCATCCTCCAGCAGCATATAACCGACACTGTGGTCGAATAATTCCGGGGACTTATCCGTGCATGATGGTGGGGCTACAGAAGGAGTGACTGTGGACAAGGAGCCGGTGGAATAGGCCGCTTTGGCAGCTGCGTTGGAAGGCAAACTACTCTGAGCCTGGGTGACAAAGGATGAGGGCGGCTTTGTTATCCACTCCACCAACTCTTCTGCATGTTGTGGCTCAATAACATGTCCAGCAGCAGCAAAAAAGGACAAGCATGCCCCACAGCCACCTGCAAAGGATGCACCATGTCCAGGACCACCACTGTTGACTGTAAACACAGAGGCTGCTTGCCCTCTTTTAGTGGCCTGTGAGCCTCTGCCTCTCCTTGGTGGCCTTCCAGACTTGATGTATTTTTTGATTTGCAATACCACACCACACTGTATTAGATACTGTGTAAACCGCCTAAAGTGTATTAGAAAGTGTACAACGGCTGCACTGTATTGTATACTACGTACACCACCAGAATTGTAGTAGAAACTGTACACACTGTATTAGATACTGTGTACACCTCCTGCACTGTATTAGCAACTGTACAACGGCTGCACTGTATTGTATACTGTGTACACCACCAGAAGTGTAGTAGACACTGCACACACTATATTAGATAATGTGTACACTGCCTGAAGTGTATTAGCAACTGTACAACGGCTGCACTGTATTGTATACTGTGTACACCACCAGAAGTGTAGTAGAAACTGTACACACTATATTAGATACTGTGTAGACATGTGCACACTGAAATATTTCGTTTCGGAATTTCGTTTTCTTCCAAAAAATAAATTTATTTAGTTACTCCCGAAATTCGTTTTTATTTATTTTGTTTAGTTAAAAAATGCATTCGTCCAAAAATCTGAAATAATTAAGGTCGAATCTGTCATTGAAGGCTTATGGTGTCTGTCGAATGTTCTAAGAAGATTCGACGGAGCAGCTAAACTGTACAATGTCGCAATCGTACATTTCCGGTCGAACGTTCCGCCTACAAGCTATAGTGGAATTCTAATGTTGTATGACACTAGTGATAATTATATTTATTAATTATTATTACAAGTCAACCAACATTAGAATTCTTCTATAGCCTATGGGCGGAGCATTTGACCATAATGCTTCGTTGAATCTTCATGTTGAATCCTCTCTCTATGTCGAATAATCTTGGACTAATAGAGTTAGGTTAGACACATTCCACCTTTCTTGCTATTGTCTCTATAATGTCGAATCTTTTCTCTCTGTTTTAGATACTGTGTACACCACCAGCACTGTATTAGCAACTTTACAATGGCTGCACTGTATTATATACTATGTACACCACCAGAAGTGTTGTAGAAACTGTACACACTGTATTAGATACTGCGTACACCGCCTGCACTGTATTAGAAACTGTACACCACCAAATGCACTGTAGATATAGGCTACAGTGGATGCAGAGTGTATATATATATATATATATATATATATATATATATATATATATATATACATACACACAGTGGGGACGGAAAGTATTCAGACCCCCTTAAATTTTTCACTCTTTGTTATATTGCAGCCATTTGCTAAAATCATTCATTTCAATCAAGTTCATTTTTTTCCTTATTAATGTACACACAGCACCCCATATTGACAGAAAAACACAGAATTGTTGACATTTTTGCAGATTTATTAACCACTTGCCGACCGGGCCATAGCCGAAAGAAGGCTGGACGTCATCCCAGAATCCTGCTCTCACGCGCCCCCTGGGGCGCGCACCCGAGAACTTCCATTACCGCCGGGTCCAGAGGACCCAGCGCATCATGGATCACGGTAAACGGACGCTGATCACTGCCGTTTACCATATGATTGCTCCGTCAAATGACGGAGCGATCACATGTAAGCAAACCGGCGTCATGTCATGATGCCAGTTCCTCCCTCCCCTCTGTGTACCGATCGGTACAGTGCGAGGTGAGAGGGGGAGGGATCGGATGGGAGCACCGCTGTGGGCTGGATGTCTAGTGCCCACAGCACTGCTCAGTGACAATTGCAGTCACATCCATCCATCCCTCCATGCTCAGCCATCCCTGCAATATACCCTGCAATACTCTGCAATATACTCTGCAATATACCCTGCAATATACCCAGCAATATACCCAGCAATATACCCTGCAATATACCCTGCATCTCTGATGTCCTTTGCAATACCCACATTGTATGCATCATCCTCTTGATTGCCTCCACATGCTCTGTTGATTTTAATACTATTTAATAAATTGGTAATTTTATGATACTACTCTCTGAACACTCATTGCTGAAGTAAGCGCTTTCCCACTCGATATCCTCTATATCGAGAATCCCCCTCCCCTTCCTTTCCCTCATTCCTCGTATTAATGTATAGGTTTACTGGTTACAGCAATAACACCACATTTGGTGCGTGATCAGACATTGATCAGTCCATTGACTGAACCACTGTTTACACAGAACTTGCCTTGTCCCCTCTTCTCCCATCCCCACATTTTTGCATACTCTGCAATATACCCTGCAATATACCCTGCCCCTGTCCGTGTGCTCGCATGCAGAAGTGAACACATACGTAAGTCCCGCCCACATTTGAAAACGGTGTTCAAACCACACTTGTGAGGTATCACTGTGAACGTTGGAGCGAGAGCAATAATTTTGGCCCTAGACCTCCTCTGTAACTCAAAACATGTAACCAGTAAAACTATGGAATTTTGAAGGGTGACATGTTAGGTATCTATTTACTCGGCGTAACTTCATCTTTCACATTATGCAAAAAGATTGGGCTAACTTTACAGTTTTTTTTTTTTAAGCAACACACTTTTTTTTTTTTTTTTAAAAAGCGTTAGAAAAATTGCTGCGCAAATACCGTGCGAGATAAAAAGCTGCAACAACGCCATTGTATTCTCTAGGGTCTTTGCTAAAAAAAAATACATAATGTTTTGGGGTTCTATGTAATTTTCTAGCAAATAAATGATTATTTTTACATGTAGGAGAGAAATATAAGAATTGGCCTGGGTGCTCCAGAACACCTGGAGGTGCTCCCTGCATGTTGGGCCTCTGTATGTGGCCACGCTGTGTAAAAGTCTCACACATGTGGTATCGCCATACTCGGGAGTAATAGCAGAATGTGTTTTGGAGTGTTATTTGTGGTATGCATATTCTGTGTGTGAGAAATAACCTTCTAATATGACAATTTTGTGGGAAAAAAAAAAAGAAAAAAAAAATCTTGATTTTGCAAAGAATTGTGGGAAAAAATGACAAATTTCAAAAAAACTCACCATGCATCTTTTCAAATACCTTGGAATGTCTTCTTTCCAAAAAGGGGTCATTTGGGGGGTATTTGTACTTTTCTGGCATGTTAGGGTCTCAAGAAATTAGATAGGCCGTCAGTACTTCAGGTGTGATCAATTTTCAGATATTGGCACCATAGCTTTTGGACTCTCTAACATTCACAAAGACCAAATAATATACACCAAGTTGTACTTATTTTTACCAAATATATGTAGCAGTATAAATTTTGGCCAAAATTTACGAAGAAAAATTAATAATTTGCTAAATTTTATAACAGAAACAAAGAAAAATTCATTTTTTTACCAAATTTTCAGTCTTTTTTCTTTTATAGCGCAAAAAATAAAAAACCCAACGGTGAATAAATACCACCAAAAGAAAGCTCTATTTGTGTGAAAAAAAGGACAAAAATTTCATATGGGCACAGTGTTGTATGACTGAGTAATTGTCATTCAAAATGTGAGAGCACCGAAAGCTGAAAATTGGTCTGGTTAGGAAGGGGGTTTAAGTGCCCAGTGGTCAAGTGGTTAAAAAAGAAAAACTGAAATATCACATGGTCCTAAGTATTCATACCCTTTGCTCAGTATTTAGAAGAAGCACCCTTTTGATCTAATACAGCCATGAGTGTTTTTGTGAAAGATGCAACAAGTTTTTTACACCTGGATTTGGGGATCCTCTGCCATTCCTCCTTGCAGATCTTCTCCAGTTCTGTCAGGTTGGATGGTAAACGTTGGTGGACAGCCATTTTTAGGTCTCTCCAGAGATGCTCAATTGGATTTAAGTCAGGACTCTGGCTGGGCCATTCAAGAACAATCACAGAGTTGTTGTGAAGCCACTCCTTCATTATTTTAGCTGTGTGCTTAGGGTCATTGTCTTGTTGGAAGGTAAACCTTTGGCCCAGCCTGAGGTCCTGAGCACTCTGGAGAAGGTTTTCGTCCAGGATATCCCTGTACTTGCCGCATTCATATTTCCGTCAATTGCAACCAGTCGTCCTGTCCCTGCAGCTGAAAAACACCCCCACAGCATGATGCTGCCGCCACCATGCTTTATTGTTGGGACTGTATTGGACAGGTGATGAGCTCTGCCTGGTTTTCTGCACCCTTACCGCTTAAAATTAAGGCCAAAAAGTTCTATCTTGGTCTAATCAGACCAGAGAATCTTACTTTTCACCATCTTGGAGTACTTCAGGTGTTTTTTTTAGCAAACTCCATGCGGGCTTTCATGTGTCTTGCAGTGAGGAGAGGCTTCCGTCGGGCCACTCTGCCATAAAGCCCCGACTGGTGGAGGGCTGCAGTGATGGTTGACTTTCTACAACTTTCTACCATCTCCCGACTGCATCTCTGGAGCTCAGCCACAGTGATCTTTGGGTTCTTCTTTACCGCTCTCACCAAGGCTCTTCTCCCCCGATAGCTCAGTTTGGCCGGATGACCAGCTCTAGGAAGGGTTCTGGTCATCCCAAACGTCTTCCATTTAAGGATTATGGAGGCCACTGTGCTCTTAGGAACCTTAAGTGCAGCAGAATTTTTTTGTAACCTTGGCCAGATCTGTGCCTTGCCACAATTCTGTCTCTGAGCTCCTCAGGCAGTTGCTTTGACCTCATGATTCTCATTTGCTCTGACATGCACTGTGACATGTAAGGTCTTATATAGACAGGTGTGTGGCTTTCCTAATCAAGTCCAATCAGTATAATCAAACACAGCTGGACTCAAATGAAGGTGTAGAACCATCTCAAGGATGATCAGAAGAAATGGACAGCACCTGAGTTAAATATATGAGTGTCACAGCAAAGGGTCTGAATACTTAGGACCATGTAATATTTCAGTTTTTCTTTTTTAATAAATCTGCGAAAATGTCAACAATTCTGTGTTTTTCTGTCAATATGGTGTGCTATGTCTACATTAACCACTTGACAACTGGGCACTTAAACCCCCCTCGTGACCAGACCAATTTTCAGCTTTCAGCGCTCTCACACTTTGAATGACAATTACTCAGTCATGATGGTGTCAAGCGTGTGTGGCGGCAAACAGGTGAGGAGTACAAAGACAAGTTTGTCTTGCCTACAGTCAAGCATGGTGGTGGGAGTGTCATGGTCTGGGGCTGCATGAGTGCTGCTGGCACTGGGGAGCTACAGTTCATTGAGGAAACCATGAATGCCAACATGTACTGTGACATACTGAAGCAGAGCATGATCCCTTCCCTTCGGAGACTGGGTTGCAGGACAGTGTTTCAACATAACAACCCCAAACACACCTTCAAGACAACCACTGCCTTGCTAAAGAAGCTGAGGGTAAAGGTGATGGACCGGCCAATCATGTCTCAAGACCTAAACCCTATTGAACATCTGTGGGGCACTCTCAAACAGAAGGTGGAGGAGCACAAGGTCTCTAACACCCACCAGCTCCGTAATGTCATCATGGAGGAGTGGAAGAGGACTCCAGTGGCAACCTGTGAAGCTCTAGTGAACTCCATGGCCAAGAGGGTTAAGGCAGTGCTGGAAAATAATGGTGGCCACACAAAATATTGACATTTTGGGCCCAGTTTGGACATTTTTTACTCACTTTTGTTGCCAGCGGTTTAGACATTAATGGCTGTGTGTAGAGTTATTTTAAGGGGACAGCAAATTTACAATGTTAAAGGAGATGTACGCTAATTTATATTGTAGCAAAGTGTAATTTCTTCAGTGTTGTCACATGAAAAGATAGAATAAAATATTTACAAAAATGTGAGGGGTGTACTCACTTTTGTGAGAATATATATATATATATATATATATATATATATATATATATATATATATATATATATATATATATATATATATATATATATATATATATATATATATATATATACACACACACTCGAGTATAAGCCGAGCTTTTCAGCACATTATTTTGTGCTGAAAAAGCCCCTTTGACTTATACTCAAGTCTCCCTGCCTCACTGTGCTCATCTGCAGCCTCATGCACCTCCTGATCTCTCGGCGCTGTGACATGGAGTCTAGTCGGTGGCCATGCAGTGTAACAAAGCCCCGCCTTCTCCTCGTCCATGATAGGTGGAACACTGACTCACTGCTGGGAAACTGAATCAGTGTTCCCTCACGGACGAGGAGGAGGCGGGGCTTAGTTACACTGCACAGCCGCCGACTAGACTGCATGTCACAGCACCGGTGTTCTGGAGATCAGGCACATGAGGCTGCAGATGGACACAGTGAGGCATGCAGATGGCACAGTGGGGCATGCAGATGGCACAGTGGGGCATGCAGATGGCACAGTGGGGCATGAAGATGGCACAGTGAGGCTGCAAATGGGCACAGTGAGGCTGCAGATGGGCATTGTTGACCCTCTTTTCCACTTACAGTAGCTGCTGCATTTCTCACCCTAGGCTTATACTCGAGTCAATACGTCTTCCCAGTTTTTTGTGATAAAATTAGGTGCCTTGGCTTATATTTGGGTTGGCTTATACTCGAGTATATATATGTATACTATATACACTAACTGAATAACCTGCCTGCTTAATCTAACTCAGGGTACCTCTCTGTCCATGCCAACAACACTGCACACGGCCACTCTGTATGCAGCCTTATATAGTATGGGGCGTGGACTTAGTCCCCCTGAGCCATGATTGGCCAAATGCACCCTGTCTTGGCCAATTATGGCTCTCTTAGCAGAGGGCGCTGTGATTGGCCAAAGCATGCAGGTCAGGTGCATGCTTTGGCCAATCATCATACAGCAATGCACTGCGATCTCACAGTGCATTATGAGGCAATCCGTGGCACTCAAATTTTCCGCGAACGCCCCATAATGTTTGCTGTTCGGCGAACGGGCGAACACCCGATGTTCGAGTCGAACTTATGTTCGACCCGAACATTGAGCTCATCCCTACAGGAAAGCACAAGTGCATTTCTGTGACCCACAAAAGATGTATGGTCAAAACAGATTTGGTCATTCTTCTTTTTAAATATTGTACCCCAGGGTTCTGTCCTGGGACCAATTTTGTTTGATGTGTTCATAAACTATATAGAATTTTTCTAACAAATTGCTCAATCTCAGTGTATGCTGATGACACAAAGCTGATACAGGATATAGAAACTTTTCCAGAGGACCTAGTGGTGCAAGTGTGCCTGCCCTATTTATTATGTTCAGATAGGCTGTGCACATACACTGGTTTGGCTAAGGGCATACCTTCCGATTGCCCAGTACTTGTTTAAAAGGACACCAGCGCATATAGTCTAGTTGCCTGTTGTTGCTAGAGTATGCACTGGCCTGATCCTGATTTCCATTATCCTGTTCCCATTTCTTATTATCCTGTCCTCAGTGTGTACCTAACTCCCCAGTCATCACCAAGTTCCTGTTCCTGTATTTGTGTCTCTGTTTCCTTGTTAGTTTGACTCCTGGTTCCTTTCTGTTCTCCGTCTGCCTAAACCAAGTTACCTTCCTTTGGTGATATCTCTAAACCTGTTGATTTCTTTGATCTTACCTCGTTGGAACTCCACCTGATCTGACCTTGGCTGTGTTTTTGACTACATCCCTGCCTAATCCTTTGGTTTAAATGCTTGGCTCTTGTTACTCCAACAGCAACCCCTGGTCAGTTTTTCCGATTGAAAATGTCCGATCAGAGCGTGTTGTCAGAAATTCCGACCGTGTGTGGGCTCCATCGGACATTTTCCATCGGATTTTCCGACACACAAAGTTGGAGAGCAGGAGATAAAATTTTCCGACAACAAAATCCGATCGCGTCAATTCCGACTGTGTGTGGCCTGTTCCGACGCACAAAGTGCCACGCATGCTCAGAAGAAATTCCAAGACGGAACAGCTCGTTCTGGTAAACTTAGCGTTCGCAATGGATACAGCATTTTCGTCACGCTGCAATGTTAAAAATGGTTTAATACAGCGCACTCTCTTCTTCTATTCTATTATTTTTATTGGGATTCCCTGAATATATTGTTATTAGTTGTCACATCTGACTGAATTTTTTTTATCTAATTTTTTGGGGGATTTTAAGCCTTTTTTTTAATTTAATGTTTGGATTTTTTCAAAGGCTGATCTTTGTTCAATGTTATTTTTATTTTTACTCCAGAATATTTTTGGGTGTGTTTTGTGTGTCAAGTTACCCCAACACCATTGATATCTTTTATTATTTAATCTCAAGGAGATTGTTTGTTGTTGGTGTCCCTTGTTCATTTCACATTGTATATTTGAAATGTACCTGAATCCTCACAAACTGTCATTTTTGAAGTAAAACACATAGAGTATAATTCAAAACAAAAATCCTTTATTAAGGGATCAGAACCAAACAAAGAGGAAGGCAACACTGGATCAACAGGAGAAATTAGCTTAGCCTTGGACCCCCAGGGCAGACATCAATTCTTGAACATCAAAATTGGTGGCCTGAGGAGTCCATATGTAAGGGAGGGCAGTCTGGTCCAGAAGTCGCAGAGATCTGGAAAGCAGCAGATGACATGTGTGTCCCCAGGCTGTGGTACCACAAGAGGCTGCATTTTTTGGCCGACCAGACTGGATCCAGGGTTCTCACTTTCTGGTCTTCCTTTCACGCTTCCTTCCCGGCTGTGGCTGTGCTGTTGGAGATGTGGCTGGAGGAGGACTGGGAGGACCTGGCGGAGAGGGAGGACGAGGACCTGCAGGAGGAGGAGGAGGACCATCGCAAAGGTGTGTCTGAGGTGTAATTTGACCCCTCATACCTTTCTTAAGAGCCTCCGATATGAGCGCCTCACACATGACTTGTTGGCCCTCCTCCATCCTCTGCATTTTAGAGGCAATGATGGCAGCAATGTCCTCCTCCACGGTCTGTCGTGCTCCCAGGACCTCTGTAGCCCTCCAAAAGAGTCCTCTGGTAGCCTCCTCTAGGGCACTCCTCCTACTGCCACTTTCTCTTTCCAGGGGGGGTGGAGGGACCTGCAGATCAGCCAGCCGGCTTGGCCCGGCCACCTCCTGGCTGAGACTTTCCTGTGTA
This sequence comes from Aquarana catesbeiana, assembly GCF_042186555.1. Classification (NCBI taxonomy): domain Eukaryota; kingdom Metazoa; phylum Chordata; class Amphibia; order Anura; family Ranidae; genus Aquarana; species Aquarana catesbeiana. Next base: position 163,864,342 of record NC_133335.1, read on the forward strand.
TGAAAAATGGACATGGTTTTAGTTTTTGCTTCATCAATCACAATCCTAAATTAGTACTCCCAACTAACATCTAGTTAACATCATTGATTGGACAAGCAGAAATATTTTGAGGAATGCTATACCTGGCTCAATCTGGGCTCCTCCACATGTGGCCTGGAAGGCCCAGGTTGGGCATCAGAAGCCTCAGCCGGGGGGGAAGGAAGCGTGGAAGGAAGACTGGAGAGTGCTGGCCTGGGTTCAGTCTGGCCTGCCAGAAAATGCAGCATGTCGTAGTACAACATCCTGGGGACATAGATGTCATCTGCTGCTCCGGATCTCTGTGAATCCAGGACTTTCTTGCGCTCCCTTAGATATGTACTCCTCAGGCCACCAATTAAGATCTTTAAATAGGTGATGTCTGCCATGGGGATCACCTGCTTCACAATTTCACTTTATTGCTCCAGTGCTGCCTTCCCCTTTGCTTGGTTCTTGAAATGGGGGTGTTAAATCTCCCACAGACAGGGCAGCTCCCTTAACATATCTAGGAATACTGACATGAAGTCATTGTCTTTCAGTAGCATATCCATGTTCACTGCAAGACACAACACAAGACAAAGCCTAATGTCAGACAAAACTCTCCTAATCTTGTTACAATATAGGCTTCAATGTAGAAGCAGTATAGGCACAAGTTTGTCTCTTACCTTCGTTCTTACGATCGGCACGTCCAATGCTCCTTCCTCCTCTCACAGATCGTACGTAATACGCACGCGTGTTATGCTTTATACACACTGCGCATGCATGTAACTCCGCCCGCCCCTGACGTTCTTTCTAGTCTATTCCCCGCCCCTTTTCGTTCGGCGCAGTGGGGGAAGAGCACATGGCGGAGTCACAGCAGGTGCGTGATAATTGCAGGAACGAGGAGGAGGAGGAGGAAAGCCCGGATCCGGACATGTCCCGATCCAGAAGGAGACGTTTTAAGGCCACAAATATGTCCTTTGGGGAGATGTTGGAGATGGTCGACATCATGAAGAAGTCCGACTATGACGGAAAGTATGGGCCTTACCCCAACCCCAATATCAGAAAGGCCAAGATCATGGCCAAAGTGATCAAAAGTCTGCAGAAGAATTTCGGGGTACGACGATCGAAAGATCAGCTCAGGAAGCGGTGGTCGGACCTGAAATTGAGAGAGCCAGAGCAGTACCGAAAGATCCGGAGAGTGCTGCAAAAAAGTAAGTAGTTGTGCTGTGTTCCTATTCTTTCTGTCTTTATTCCGTTCGTGCTGCTCCATGCTTTTATTAATTGTACGTTTAATGTTCATGGGCCCATTATTCGTTCGTATCAAACATTTTTCTTTTGGCCTCTAAAACACCATTGTTTAGGCCATATGCATTTTCCCACATTTTTTTTGGGCCTACTTGGATGCCAAATATTTGTTTGTGTAGATGGGTTTGTTACCAGAATGAAATGCAAACTAGATTCTGTGTAAGGAGAGGACACTGAGCAGCTGTTTTCACATCTGGACACTGGAGCACTAGTGTGGGACCCCAGAACACCATTTTTATTAGGGGGCCACACAGGTGCTCCAGTGTATACTATAGGGGGGGCTACATCTGTGAAGCTTGTACCAAAACAGGTAAAGTATTGCAGCTTGACAAAGGGCATTAAAAAAAAATACATCTTGGAACTCTGCTAAAATAGACAAATATCTGTGTGCTAATTATACCATTTTTGTTTTACATAGGGGAGAAAAGACTCAGAGGACACCCCTCATCCGAGGAGACCACAGACCCCCCACCTCTGGAAGAAGGGGAACTAACACCAACCCAAGAAGAGCAGAAGGAAGAAGATGTGGTGGAGATTGGCACCACAACAGGTGAGTGTCTGCGACCACAGGCTCAGGTAAAAGAGATGGATGGTGGCAGATTTTTGATACCTGTTTTTGTTTTGTTTCTCTCTTTTTAGGTGATCGTGATGTGAGGGATCCAGAACGTTTCACATCAGAAAGTGCCCAGATCCTGATCGGGGAGATCATGGGGTGTAATGTAGAACTGCAAAACATACAGCAAAAAATCAATGATGTGATTAAAAAAAATAATAACATCATTGATGTTTTGGGGCAAATTTAAAACCCCACAAAATCACTTTTTGGATTGTGGTCCAATCTTTTAAAACTTTTTGCAATGTTTTGAAAAGCCAAATTTGGAGGATGCACACAGCGTGTCAACATGTGCTATCTGCCATCACGGGAGATAAATGGACGCGTTTTGGGGGTGCAACCCCTTCCTCAATTATTAAGTAGCGTTGAGGAAGGGCTTGCTCCCCCCAAAACACGTCCCTTGATCCCCCCTGATGGCAGATAGCACATGTTGACATTCGTAAATTGGTGTGCATCTTCCAAATTTGGCTTTTCCAGGGGTGATTTTCCCCCATCTGAACGCTATATCAAACCCAGTTCCTAAATACTGATGTCTGATATAGCCTTCAGGTTTTACCTAATGTGAACTTTGTAAGTTCAAGTTTTTTGTCTTTCTTGTTGGTTTTACACAGGCCTGTTTTACCTGAAATGGACATTTCGATTTTTGATAATGCTACTGCAAAAATTGTTATACAACAAACATGTTGGTTTGTTTTAAAAACCTTTGGTAAATGCACATGTGATTGTGCAGGTATAAAAAAGTTGCTTACTCAAGAATGTGTGGATTATTGTCTCAACACTACAATACAACACTTTTGGGGTGATTTAATTGCTGTTTTCAGCAAAAATGGGGGTTATTTCCTAAGGGCAAATCCTCTTTGCAGTACAAGTGCAGTTTCAGTGCAGTTGCACTTGTAGTGAAATGTGTTTTTGCATTTAGGAAATAACAGCCAACAGTGCTTTGTATAAGGTTACACAATCACGACATTTTCTGGACTCAACACATTTCTGTCAGGGTCAGCTAAAACAAACACAAGCAGTAAATGTCCACCAAGAATTTCTTTTTTTTTTTTTTTTATTATAAAAAGGCTTCACAGATTGTCTGGCATATTGATAGCCCCCCTACCCGCAAAGAACTCCAGGTAGCGTAACCGGACATCACGGGCACTCAGGGAGGGCAAGCCAGGACGGCCACTTTCAAGCGCCGTCAGTGTGGTTTGATGTAGGATTCTGGCCTCAGGCCCAATTGAGCCAGCATAGTTGGCCGAATGTTTCCTTAAAAAGTTATGGAGAACACAGCACGCCAGCATAATATGGTTCGGTTTATACTCCGCCATATGGATGGGTGTCAGAAATAGTCAGAACCGGCTGGCCAGGATTCCAAATGTGTTCTCCACCACTCTTCGGGCTCTGGCCAGCTGGTAATTAAAAACCCTCTGTTCCGGGGTGAGGGTCCTCATTGGGAATGGCCGCATCAGGTGGTCCCCCAGCGCAAACGCTTCATCAGCAACGAACACAAATGGGAGTCCTTCCACATTGTCCTCTGGAGCTGGCAAGTCCAAGCTGCCATTCTGGAGACGCCTGTAGAACTCCGTCTGGGCGATGACTCCACCATCGGACATCCGGCCATTCTTCCCCACGTCCACATACAAGAAGTCGTAATTAGCCGACACCACCGCCAACATCACTATACTATTAAACCCCTTGTAATTATAATAGTATGACCCCGAGTTGGGTGGTGGGACGATGTGGACGTGTTTCCCCATCAATTGCCCCTCCGCAGTTAGGAAAGTCCCACCGCTCGGCAAAGTGGGAGGCCACAGTCTGCCATTCCTGTGGCGTGGAAGGAAACTGTTGAGGAAAAAACAATAAACATTACTATTTTTACTCTGAAACATGGCAAGCAGATTATACACAAACATTATGGGACAACCTCCAAATAGCATTTACTAAGGGGAATTTAACAAGGCCAAAGTATAAGGTACACCTATCATATTTCCCCCCCCCCCCACCCACCCCTCTCATGGGCCATTTCTAACATTATAGAGGGTGTGTGGAAATCTTGGACAGGTAACCCTCTTCACTTCATTGAGAGATGAATGCCTAAATAATGGGTATTACTTTGAACAGACCCTCCTTAGTTACACTATTGGCAGACCACTGGACAGGTAAGAAGTGTCATAATACAAAGATATAAATACACATTGTACACATTTGAGGACATTTGGACATTCTGCTATTACCTATCAAGATAATAATAGGATACAAAAACTTTAAACAATACCATTGGAAAGTATACAGGCAGGCCCTTGCACTACATGCTTTGGGGAATTCATCCATACATCTGAGCACTAAAGAGATGGGTATAGTGTGTATGGGTTTGGCAAAGTCAGCAGATAGATGATTGAGGATAGAGAATTGGGATCAGCTGACTTAGCAGTTGGGGGAGGGAGGGTTACTAAAAATTATTTGGGGACACCACAAAAAAAACCTCTGGCACTCTGCCTGAATTTAAAACAAAAATAACATTTCCAAACATTTTAGGGGGTGTTTGGGGTAAAGCACTACTATGGAGCTGATAAAATACATTGTTAAGTGACTACATGAGGTGAATATAGGGCCAGGAGACACCATGCTGGGGAGGTTAGTGAAGGGCAAATATGTATGAAGGACCTAAAATAATAATTACATAAAACTCCAGCATGCATGAGAACAAAGGGGACATTCACAGCATATTACAATCATGGTAATTAGGGAATGAGGAAAGAAATACAATATATTAGCAAACATTCAATACAATAAAATGTGATATTAAAGGATAAAAATCTTACCTTCATATATTCCTTCTGCAGGACCTGGATGATGGCAGAACAGGTCTCTGGGATAATGATCCCCAGAGCCTGGGGGGAGATGCCTGTCGAGAACTTCAAGTCCTGCAGGCTTCTCCCTGTGGCCAAATACCGCAGGGTAGCGACCAACCTCTGCTCCGGAGTGATGGCTGAGCCTCATGCAGGTATCCTGCCTGCTGATATAGGGGGTCAGCGAAGCCAACAAACGGTGAAACACGGGGTCCGTCATCCGGAGAAAGTTCCTGAAATCATCAGGATTATTCTCACGGATCTCACAGAGCAAAGGCATATGAGAGAACTGGTCACGCTGAAGCAACCAATTCTTGGTCCATGAACTCCTCCCCACCCTGTTCATGGACTGGACTTGTGTCAAGGTTAGGACCCCAACACCAAGCCCCCGCACAGCACGAACTCTACGAGGAGTACGCATACGAAACATGGCTAGAAAACGGTCGGCTGCTCAGAACGAAGTAACAGAACGCACTGAAGAACAGCAAGGCCTGTGAAGAGCGATCTGAAAAACAGTAACGAACGAACAAGAATACAATGACTAAGTCACACGGAACTTGCTTGCACGCACTGAAGAGCAGATACAAACCCACAAGCACAAACTGAATGGCAGAAAACGATCTGAAAGCCACGAGTCTGAAAAAGCGCGAATCGTCTCTCACCAAACTTTTACTAACACGAGATTAGCAAAAGGAGCCCAAAGGGTGCCGCGCTTGGTTCTGAACCGGCCTTTTCTAGTCTCGTCGTACGTGGTGTATGTGACCGCGTGGTTGGCGATCGGAAATTCCGACAACTTTGTGCGACCGTGTGTAGACAAAATAAGTTTGAGCCAACATCCGTCGGAAAAAATCCTAGGATTTTGTCGGAATGTCCGAACAAAGTCCGACCGTGTGTACGCCCTATAAGAGATCATTTCGTTTAAAAACCAGAGAAAATATGTTAACCAGACACATTCCAGTTGTAATATTGCAGATAAACATATTATAGGCATATATTGTGTTGTGGTAATTGAGGGATTTTCTCAGTGCTGTACTGGGGCCATTGAACATAGAAAATATATGCATCAGATGATCTATTAAAGTAATACAAAATTACTATATTATTACCTATATAGAAAGAAAGGTTATGTAAATATTGACCACTGAATTATTCATTACTGTCTTTTCAGGTATCTTGCAATACGTTATCCATTGCGTTCCCGGGAATTGCGCACTCCCAAGAATGCCCTGATGGCTATCACTCTAATCTGGAGCTTGTCATTGATCTTTTCTGGACCTTATCTCAGCTACTACCAAGAGTTTCAGCTGTCTAATCTAACTGTATGCCACCCAGTTTGGCAAATCTCACATCGCAAGACCATGGACCTTTGTACTTTTGTCTTCAGCTATGTCATTCCTGTGCTGATTCTCAGTCTCACCTATGCCCGTACTATACGATACCTTTGGACATCTGTAGACCCTATTGAAGATATGTCAGAATCCAAGAGGGCAAAGAGAAGAGTGACTCGCATGATCATCATTGTTGCTGTGTTATTCTGCCTTTGTTGGCTTCCCCACCACTTGGTCATTCTTTGTGTCTGGTTTGGATACTTCCCCCTTAATAATTTTACATATGCCCTTCGTATTCTGTCACATCTGGTGTCTTATGCAAATTCTTGTGTTAATCCAGTGGTGTATGCTTTGGTCTCTAAGCACTTCCGAAAGGGGTTCCGGAAGATATTTCGCTGTCTGCTATTGCGCCAGAGGGCAGCCAATAAGATCCATGTGGTCCCTGCCGCCCATGTTGGTGTCAGCACTTTGGAGGTGGCATGCACAGAAGTGACTCAATTAAGTGAGGGCCCCTTGCATTGCTCTGCCTGTTGTCAGGATCCTGGGAGTCCTTGGGAGGAGACAGAGAGAGCTGGTGATAAAAGAGGCCCGGCATTCCTCAGATTTAATATTACATAGCTAACAGAGACATGGTGAAAAGGCACCAGTAGTAATATACTAAGTTCTGCTTATGAAAGATTTTGGGCTCTGATTCAAGACATCACCATGCTGTAATTAAGCAACCATTCATATACTGCATAGCATAGTAAAAGATGCAATAAAGAATAATAATTCTTAGCAACGAGTTGTAGACTAGTTGTAGTGCCTAACCACACTGAACATCAGCAGATCATGTCTGGTTGCTTACAAAGCTATATTATAAATAGTTTAAATGGACATTATTAGCTGAATATTGTACTTTCCAATCACTTATTACACATTAGTGTTCTTTTCAGTATGGTATTGATCTTTTTCCTGTATAGGAAAAAATAAATGTAACGCTGTGCCTTATTTGAAGAAATCAGTGCCCTTCCCCTCCACCTTGGCCTGTAGCCTCCAAATTTCTGTACATATTGCTGTGCAATCCATGGCCAGCACTAGGCCACCACTAGGAGCTCTTGAGAGACAGGAGAGGGATAAAATACCTCTTGTGGAATTTGGAGACTGCTTCTTCAACAACATAGAAGGATGTCAAGACAACCCAGAAGGCTGCAAGCCATGGTAAAGGGATAATGCTAATTACTTCAAATTGAGGTACAAAGCCCTTTTTTTCTTCTGAAAGGCAACATAGAGTTGTGCTCATAAGTTTACATACCCTGGCAGAATTTATGATTTCTTGGCAATTTTTCAGAGAATATGAATAACACAGAAACATTTCTTTCAATCATATATAGTATGATGACTGCGCTTAAGACAATAGATAGGTATGCTGCCCCCCTAAAGAAGGGGTACTTCAAAGATAAGCATATAGATAGAATGGGGTGATGGCGCTCCCTATATTGGTTATAGTGGACTTGAATAAGTGTAAGAGGGAAAAATTAAGAGCCAATGTACTGGCTCTACAGTGGGGGGTGCCCCACCCAAATATAAACTTGGGATGAAAGAAAAACACAGACCCGCCTCTGTGTTTTCTTTCATCCCACAGTCTATGACCATGAGTTAGGAAAATATCCTATGTCTTTTCTATGGCTGTGTATTCTTCCTCTGAGAAGAGAAAATAAGCAGAAAGAAGAATCACATTGTTCCTCTGCTTCCACTCCTGAAGGATTTTCTGCCCTACATTCAGCCTTCCAGTGGTTTGGGCTAGCACTGAAAGAGCAGCTGGCCAAAGCCCAGATGCATTGATATTCTAGTCAAGAGCAAGCTCTACTTTTTTATGAATGCTGAGGATCACCCTTGGAGCTCCATCGATCACGCTGATAAGGAGACCGCAGAGGCCATATCTGTATGTGCATTGCCCCCTTGGGGTGATTGGATCTGGTGAGTGGGGACCCTTGAGGGGGAGCACTAAGTCACCAAGGATACTAAGAGCACTCAAATCACGTTTTTGAAAATCCTCTTTCACCGTTTTGAAGACACCTTTATGTATAAATTATGGACTGCTATATGAACATTTAATATTTTTGTTTAGTCACAATGCTTATGGACTTTACAACTTGGTTGCAGTATATCATTTATCACATTAGTTCTTTAAATATATGGTGATTTATGGGTATACTACTATCTTCACTATTATTTATGATGTTATTATAGTTTAGCTGTAGCTACCGAGGTATACCACTAATTATTGCACTGTACACTGATGATTTTACACTTCTGTAAGTTATTTTTGGTACTTTATATGGATATTACTTATGATATATTTCAACACATGCCAAGTGAATAACTTTGGACGTTATCATCCACACATATCACTAGCATATTTATAATAACTACACACTGAGAGGAGATTGTATATGTAGTAGTGTATTTGTTTATACATATAACCTACATTTGGGTGGGGCACCCCCACTGTAGAGCCAGTACATTGGTTCTTCATTTTTCCCTCTTACACTTATTCACGTCCACTATATCCAATATAGGGAGCGCCATCACCCCATTCTATCTATTTGCATTTCTTTCAATCATGGTTAGTGTTTAACTGAAGCCATTTATTATCAATCAACTGTATTTACTCTTTTTAAATCAGAAACAGAAACTATCCAAATGACCCTGATCAAAACTTTACATACCCTGGTGATTTTGGCCTGATAATATGCACACAAGTTGACACAAAATGAATGGCTATTAAAAGGTAACCATCCTCCCCTTTGATCTGTTTGCTTGTAATTAGTGTGTGTGTGTGTGTATAAAAGGTCAGTGGGTTTCTGGACTCCTAACAAAACCTTGCATCTTTCATCCAGTGCTGCATTGACATTTCTGGATTCTGAGTCATGGAGAAAGCAAAAGAATTGTCAGAGGATCTGCGGGAAAAGGTAGTTGAACTGTATAAAACAGGAAAGGGATATAAAAAGATATCCAAGGAATTGAGATTGCCAATCAGCAGTGTTCAAACTCTAATCAATAAGTGGAAAATGAGGGGTTCTGTTGAAACCAAACCACAGTCAGGTAGATCAACTAAAATATTAGCCACAACTGCCAGGAAAATTGTTCAGGATGCAAAGAAAAACCCACAAATAACTTCAGGTGAAATACAGGACTCTCTGAAAACATGTGGTGTGGCTGTTCCAAGATGCACAATAAGGAGGCACTTGAAGAAAGATGGGCTGCATGGTCGAGTCACCAGAAGAAATCCATTACTACGCAAATGCCACAAAGTATCCCGCTTACAATATGCCAAACAGTGCAGAGAGGAGCCTCAAAACTACTAGCACAAAGTCATTTGGAGTGATGAGACCAAAATTTCGCTTTTTGGCCACAACCATAAACATTACATTTGGAGAGGATTCAACAAGGCCTAAGATGAAAGGTACACCATTCCTACTGTGAAACACGGAGGTGGATCGCTGATGTTTTGGGATGTGTGAGCTACAAGGTCACAGGAAATTTGTTCAAAATTGATGGCAAGATGAATACAGTATGTTATCAAAAAATACTGGAGGAACATTTGCATTCATCAGCCAGGAAGCTGCGAATGGGACGTACTTGGACATTCCAACATGACAATGATCCAAAACACAAGGCCAAGTCGACCTGTCATTGGCTACAGCAGAATAAAAAGTGAAGGTTCTTGAGTGGCCATCTCAGTCTTCCGACCTCAATATCGTTGAACCACTCTGGGAAGATCTCAAATGTTCAGTTCATGCAAGACAGCCCAAGAATTTACAGGAACTGGAAGCTTTTTACCAAGAGGAATGGGCAGCTTTACCATCTGGGAAGATAAAGAGCCTCATCCACAAATACCACAAAAGACTTCAAGCTGTCATTGATGTTAAAGGAGGCAATACACGGTATTAAGAACTGGGGTATGTAAACTTTTGATCAGGGTCATTTGGGTAGTTTCTGTTGTGATTATGATTTAAAAAGAGTAAACACAGTTGATTGATAATAAATTGCTTCAGCCAAACACTAGCCATGAGTGATAGAAACGTTTTTGTGTTATCATTCATATTCTCTGAAAAATGGCCAGGAAATCATAAATTCTGCCAGGGTATGTAAACTTATGAGCACAACTGTAGATAATATTAGCTACAGTGCCTTGAAAAAGTATTCATACCCCTTTACATGTTCCACATTTTGTCATGTTACTAAAAATGTGAATGTAATTTATTGGAATTTTATGTGATAGACCAACGCAAAGTGGCACATAATTGTGAAGTAGAAGGAAAATGATAAATGGTTTTCCAAATGTTTTACAAATAAATATATGAAAAGTGTGGCGTACATTTTTATTCAGCCCCCCTGAGTCAATACTTTGTAGAACCACCTTTCCCTGCAATTACAGCTGCAAGTCTTTTTGGGTATGTCGCTACCAGCTTTGCACATCTAGAGAGTGCCCATTCTTCTTTGCAAAATTGCTCAAGCTCTGTCAGATTGGTTGGGAGCATCTGTGAAGAGCAATTTTCTGGTCTTGCCACAGATTCTAAATTGGATTTAGGTCTGGACTTTGACTGGGTCATTCTAACACATGAATATGCTTTGATCTAAACCACTCCTTTGTAGCTCTGGCTGTATGTTTAGGGTTGTTGTCCTGCTGGAAGGTGAACCTCTGACCCATTATCAAGTCTTTTGCAGACTCTAACAGGTTTTCTTCTAAGATTGCCCTGTATTTGGCTCCATCCATCTTCCCATCAACTCTGACCAGCTTCCCTGTTCCTGCTGAAGAAAAGCATCCCCACAACATGCTGCCACCACCATGTTTCATGGTGGGAATGGTGAGTTCAGGGTGATGTGCAGTGTTAAATTTCCACCACACATAGTGTTTTGCTTTTAGGTCAACTTTTGTCTCATCTGACCAGAGCCCCTTCTTCCACATGTTTGCTGTGTCCCCCACATGGCTTCTTGCAAACTGGAAATGGCTTTCTTTCAACAGTGGCTTTCTTCTTGCCACTCTTCCATAAAGGCCAGATTTGTGGAGTGCATGACCCATAGTTGTCCTGTGGACAAATTCTCCCACCTGAGCTGTGGATCTCTGCAACTCCTCCAGAGTTACCATGGGCCACTTGAATGATTCTCTAATGAATGCTCTCCTTGCCTGGCCTGTCAGTTTAGGTAGACGGCCATGTCTTGGTAGGTTTGCAGTTGTGCCATACTCTTTCCATTTTCTAATGATGGATTGAACAGTGCTCCATGAGATGTTCAAAGCTTGGGATATTTTTTTTATAACCTAACCCTGCTTTAAACTTCTCCACAACTTTATCCCTGACCTGTCTGGTGTGTTCCTTGGCCTACGTTATACTGTTTGTTCACTAAGGTTCTATAACAAACCTCTGAAGGGCTTCAAAGAACAGCTATATTTATACAGAGATTAAATTACGCACAAGTGGACTCTATTAACTAATTAGGTGACTTCTGAAGGCAATTGGTTCCACTAGATTTTAGTTAGGGGTATCAGAGTAAAGGGGGCTGAATACAAATGCACGCCACACTTTTTTTTTTTTGTGTCAATTTGTGTTGGTCTCTCACATAAAATCCCCAAAAAATACATTTACGTTTTTTGGTTGTAACATGACAAAATTTGGAAATTTTCAAGGGGTATGACTACTTTTTCAAGGCACTGTAAAGCAATCTACACTGAAAGGTTATATTTTTTAAAACTTGTGCAAATACTTAAATGCCAATTTAGAAGTTTCCCCCCATAGATTTGCTTTCCTTTTGTCATTAATGAGAGATATCTCTGGGCTCTATTTCCCTGCTTCTGTTCCCTTGTAGAACATCTCAGGACCTTCAAAACCTAGAAGTATTTGTAATATAGTTACTAACCTTCCAACACACTATATGTTTTTCTATTGGTTAGTAGCCACCACCCTTACTCACAGTGTTGGGTCAACAACATAGCACACAAAGAAATGGGGAGCAGAACCAGTGCCAAGAATGATCAGTATTATTGTAGACCTCCCTAGTTTTTGGAGATAATTGGACATGTTATAGAAACCTTTCTCAACCAGGGTTCTGTGGAACCCTAGAGTTCATTTAGAGGTTTATAGGGGTTCCTTGAGCAATGAGCAATTTCTGCCCCCCATATGAGTAACCACTGACACTTATGATCTTTTTAACTATCTGTAAGGGGAATTCTTCCCAACTGTGAGCAACTTTCCTCCTAGTGACCATCACACTAATGTTATGTTAGCTGTAGATATGGTTATTCTTAGTGGGGTTCTGTTAGCCCAGAAAGCTATTTAGCCTACAGGTCCCTTGAGTTACCTGCTGTTTATAGTAAGTGCCAAATTAGAATTGTCTCAAGCAACATCATCACATTAAAAAACTGCAATAAAAAAAAAGTGATGCAACCTTTATAACCCATCAGCCATAAACGTCCACCAGTCTGCTAACACTAAACAGCTAAAAAATGTAAGTTTACAGGGTTTTGGGGCTCCTCATCATTGCACTTTGTACTGTGTTATTAAGTGATAAACTTAAGTTGGTCATACACAGGAAAATTTTAAAGCTTTACATGAATATGGAAAATTGTTATCAAATACTTACTGCAATTTTCATTTCTTGAATAACTCGATGGCAGCATACAAAAGGGTAGACTCCACCCTCACTCCTACCTCATAGGACCATTCTCCCATAAATGTTTAGACTGATCTAGTCCACATGTGCCATAATTAGACTACTCAACAACTGGGAGGGATCCTATGCTGCCATGGAGTTAATCAGGAAAGGAAAATTGTGGTAAGTATTTAATATTTTTTTTTGTTTTCCCTGACTAACTCCATGGCAGCACACACATGGGAAATAACTAGCTTCAAACAAGAGTGCGATACTTTAGCCAACAAAACTTTAACTCCAAAAATAACTGGATAAGGGTGCTAGCTTGCCTCCACAGTAAGCCATAAAGGTGGAGGCCCATGTTGTCCCACATGTTCCTTGAAATGGCCAAAAGTAAATGGATGCTGTAGCAATTGCCAGCTAGAAAATGGTTACAACAAAAGTCAAAGCATATATCACCAGCACATCATGGCTCCAGGTTGAGCGTGTTGCTATCGCTTCCATAAGAGTCAAGCCTTACTCTTATATCCAACAATAAATCTGGATGTTTTCTTCACTCTGATTTTGCCAAAAGTGACAAAGAGAATTGCCTAAATCTCTAATGAAATCAAAGCTGGTGAATAAGCGCCAAGTAGCCTGGCATCCTGTGAATCGAACTGGGCAATCTAAGTAGTCCAACTTGCAGGGAAAACAATACCAAACTGGGCAGAAAACCAAAAAGGGTCCTTTGTAGCTTAAAGTATAACTACAGGCAAAACTTTTTTTTTAGTTTTGGATAGAGTGGAGAGGGATTAGTGCTAAAAAGAACAATGTGGGACTTTGAGTGAGGCGATGACCTGGTAAGGTCAGATGCCTCCATCCCTATCTAAATGAAAAAAAGGTGGAAGGGGGGAGTGGGACTTTGAATGAAGCACAAAGGTTACATCAATAAAGTGTATTATATATGTCAGTAATATGGTACATACAGGTAATCATGATACAAAATAAATATCCAATACAGTTTGTGTATATGCACACATATATACAGTGCCTTGTAAAATTATTAACCCCCTTGGCTTTTATTTTTTTTCTTTTTATTCAAAACGTTTTATTAAACAGTTTACATATACTATTTATACATGCATGGTACTTTGTGGCTATACAGAAGTCATATAAAGAAAAAAAAAAAAAGGTTATAACAGTGTGCATTAATTGCAAAAAATCAATAATCATTATGCTGATACAGTGCTTATAGATGATGTAGTTTGTGCAGAATCAATAAGTTAGTGTAGTTATTCCTGGTAGCTTTTCATCCCACTGGGTCAGTGGAGGTGTCAGATTCTGAGAGCCACCTGTCCCAGATTTTTCCATACTTTGCTGAGCACTTCCTGTTTTTATATACAAATTTTTTGTAAGGCAGAGTGTTGTTCACGTCCACCTTCCAGTCAGTTAGGGTAGGGGGAGTTGGTCTCATCCATTGTTTAGCCAGGGTCTTCCTGGCCGAAAATAGGGTCTGGAAATATCCCCAGTATACAGTGCTTTGGGTCTAGGGTGAGTGGGGAGCCCATAGTGTCATGTAGAAAGTCCACCACTTTCTTCCAGAATCCCTGTATTAGGGGGGGCATGTCCAGATAAGGTGGAAAAAAGTACTCGACTCTGTGCGACAGAGGTGGCAGGTGGAGGGGTTGTCTCTCTTGTATCTAGCCATTCTGAGGGGAGTGAGATAAGCTTTGTCCAAGATAAAGGTTTGGGAAAGCCTATCAGATAGCTTAGGGGACACTTTGCAGGTATCTAGTGCCTCAGTCCATTCTTTGTCTTCTATTTGACCCACCTCCCTCTCCAATCGAGATTTGAGGCCATATGCTATTTTAGTGGATGACATTTGAGTGTGATGAGCATATTATAAGTGGATATCAGTTTTTGTGGGTCTGTACCCTTGACCACAGCCATAAGGGCATTAAAAGTAGGCTGTGGGGGGGACTGAGGGAACTGGGACTGTATGGCATGGCGAACCTGCAGAAACAGAAAAAACATAACATTCGGGAGTGTGAATTTGTTACGTAAGACGTCAAAATGTTTCAGTTCTCCATTTGAGAGTAGGTGATGTAGGTAGAAGATTCCCCGGGATCCCCAAAACCCTGGGTCAGGGAGCTGTAGGAGAGGTGGTAGAGTCTTATTATGCCAAATAGGGGTATATTTATGGGGGGAATCCCTAGTTTATTTATGGCAATGTCCCAGATGCGTCTGTATTGGTATAGCAAAGTCTTACTGTCTTCCCTGTGCTCGGCATTGCCAGCTCCCACTGCAATCAGGCAGAGGGTGTTTGAGGTGTGATGCGTCCTGTTTGGGCATAGTAGGGTGTAGAATCTCTCTCTGTCTGTCTTGTCAATGTGATATAGTTGAGACAGCTGTGAAGCAATATAGTAGTAACTGAGTTATGGTACAGCCATACCAACCAAGTGAGTGGGATTTTGTAGAATCTGCCAGGCCAGTTTATGCCTGGAGGATCCCCAAACGAATGGTTTGAGAAGAGTCTCCATAATCTTGAAATGTTTCAAAGGTAGATAGACCAGAGTGTGCCAAAGGACATACAATATCTTGGGTAGTAGTACCATTTTTATTAGGTTGATGCATCCCCAAACACCAAGTGGCAGGCGGGCCCAGGTCTGTGTTTTAGCTTTGATCAGAGTGAATAGAGGTTCCACATTGAGGCAAGTGTATTCTGCTAGGGTTCTAGATACAAGTACACCTAGGTATTTAATGAGGGACACTCTTTGTAGTGGGAGGGGAGCTTGGGCCTCGGTGGTGGAAAGCTGTCTATGGGTAGGATTTGCAATTTTTCCCAGTTGTTTTTAAGCCCGGAGAATGTACAAAATTGTTCTTTTGTATTTAATGCAATCTGGAGTGAGGGACGAGTCAGCTAGGTATAGCAGAGTGTCATCAGTGTACATACTGATCTTTTCGGTCAGGTCGCCCACTCCAAGACCTCTAATCTCTGGGTTTTCCCATATGGAGATTTCAAGGGGCTCTGCTGCCAGCGCATATAGTAATGGGGACAGTGAGCAGCCCTGTCTCATGCCATGCGTCATCCTAAACCCCCAAGAGATCCATCTGTTTGCCACCACCTTGGCCTGTGGATCTTGATACAGTAGTTGGATCCAGTTAATGGTTCTGGGTCAGAATCCGTAGCATTCCAAGCATTTCCATAAGTACTTCCACTCTACTGAGTCAAATGCTTTAGCTGTGTCTAAAGCTACCACCACCCGTGAGCCCGCTCCATCGTGTAGGGCCTGAAGGTTAATATATAGTCTCCGCATATTAAATGATGTGTTAGGGCCCGGCGTGAAGCCCGCCTGGTCTGCATGTATTAAAGAAAGGATAACTTGGTTAATACAGTTGGCAAGGGCCTTGGCCAGGACTTTAATGTGAACCTGGAGTAGGGATATAGGTCTGTGCGAGGCAGGCTGTCTTGGGTCTTTTCCTGACTTGTGTATTAGAACTATAATCGCCTCTCTCATAGAGGGAGGTAGCTCAAAGGTTTCAAAAGCATAGTTATATAGGGCCAGCAATTTAGGTGTAAGTAGGTCACTGAATTTTAGGTAAAATTCCACTGGTAAGCCATCTGACCCCGGGGATTTGGATATGGCAAATCCGGCCAGGGCCTCAGTGATTTCATCTGTCGTGAGAGGGGATTCTAGCATTAATGTTTGGTCTTCCATAAGATGCGGGAAGAGGATTCCCTCAAGAAAGGAACTCAAGAAAGGAGTTTGGCAGTAACTCTGGGGGGATCGGTGATCAGCATACCATTATCTCCATGTAGGGAGATTTCCACCGGTGGTCTGTCTTCATTGTGTACTAGGTATGCTAGCAACTTGCCCGCACGTTCACCGTGTTCGAACAGTTTTTGTTTGGAGAAGAAAAGCTTCTGCCTGGCCCTCTCATACTGGAGCTGATTCACCACTCTGTTCTGCAGTTTGAGCGAAGCAGCAAGTGTTGGTGTTGGGTCCTGGGCATTTGCTTGTTCAGAGGAGGACAACTCCGCCATCACCCTATCAATGACAGTGGAGGAGTCGGCCTTCAGCCTTTTGATGTGGGAAATCAGGGTGGAGCGGACGTGTAGTTTAAATGTTTCCCAGACCACCAGTGGGGAGGCTGACTGATCATTTTCCATAAAATATAGCTTCCACATATTTGCAAGTTCGTCATCCTCCAGTAACAGTGACAACCAGAGGGGGTTTAGGCGCCAGGAACTGGGTGGTCTAATAGTTGGGGTGGAGATAGTGATCCAATAAGGACTGTGGTCTGAGAGGAGTCTAGGGCAAAAAGCCACCTCCCCCAGGCGTGGTGCAAGTATGTGAGAGATCATGATGAAATCTGTGCAGGATAACGTGTTGTGTGTAGATGAAAAACATGAATACACAAGGCTGTGTGGGTATTTATGGCGCCAAGTGTCAAGCAAATTAAAAGCTGACATTAATTTGGAGAATCTGGTTTGATGTGTGTTCCCTGGGGGTGGTGCCCCCACTCTGGTTCTGTCGAGGATGGGGTTCATAACATTATTAAAGTCTCCCAACCAGATAGCTGGTACCAAAGGATAGCGGGACATATATGCAAACCCCTCTGTAATGACCTCTGTACAAAATGGTGTGGGGATGTAACATGCCAGTAAAAGAAACGGTTCTCCATAGAATTTAACTATTAAAAAAACATATCTTCCTTGGGAATCAGAAGAAACATTGCATAGTTCAAAATTGACTGATTTGGCCATCAAAACTGAGACTCCCCGTGCATGGGACGTGTGGGTTGAATGGTATGCCAGCCCGACCCATGGACGACGAAGGGCCAGCTGTAGCCTCCCCTCCACATGCGTCTCAACCAGTACCGTGACATCCGCATGTTGCTTTTTTTTTTTAGGAAGGAGAGGGGTGCTGACCTCTTGATCTTATCTCGTAGGCCTCTCACATTCCACGTGAGGAATTTTATAGACGACATGTTGGGTGGGTGACATAACCAAATAGTAAATCGACCCAGACAGAGGCCCCTAGGTGTCAGTAGCAAAGGGATCCAGTCAATTAAAATTAAGATCAAAAACATACATCTGCACATTACTTGAGTTAGCACCGTATCATCTGTATTGCCATACTTCAAAAAAATTAAATTCCCCTCCCCCCACCCCGCCCTACACCCACCCCAACCGGTGCGGGCATATTCCCAAACTGTGATAGAACAGCCAGCTAGGAGAAAACCTGTGGATCAGGTGAAAACAAAAAAAATTAGAGTTGTGATGGGCAAGGAGGACTTAGAAGTTTGTAGATGAAGGTGCTGAAGTTGTAATACAGCCATCCTCGTTGTCTTCCATCTGGCATAAAACTTGTCAGTGTCGCTGATTTCAAAACAGTAGCCAGTCTCACCAGCCCAAACATATCTTTTAGCTGACAGGGGAGTGAACAAACGCTGCACTTCACATGAAAGTGGTAGGACTGCTGTGGCCCCAGAAAAAGAGGGAGTAATGGGACCAGTGGCTCTTAGGGGAAAAGTTGGAAGCACATATTGGGGGATAAAAGTAAATAAGTGTGGCGCTAGTGAGTGGTAGGACTCCTGTTAATAAACAGGTAGAAATAGTGGTTGGGAGGGAGTGAAAACACATTCAATGTAAATATGTGACAAAATATGTTGTTTGTAAGACATACAAAAAAATATAAAATTAATGATGTATACAGTATATGTAGTGAAGATGCAAGACAATAAGTGTAAAGAGTGTGAAATACTCAGTGATAACCTATAGGTTAATTAGGGGACAGTCATGCATATGGAATAAAACAAAAAATTATCAATGCAAGATATCTAGATGAACTGAGTAGGTTATTCCACAAAACTACAAATCAATGGAAGTGGGAAATAAGAGGAAGGACCTCAACATCTCTAGGGGAAAGTAAACATAAATAGGAATTCAAAAGTCTCTTGGATGACAAGATGGGGTGATCCCATTCAGTTCCACAAGCAACAAGGTGTAAGCCGTCTTCTCAAAGGGTAATTAGAGGTTATTGGGAAAGGTCCTGATCAATACGCTGGGTCTTGGCTCATATGGATAATTCCCACCAGGAAAAAGAGAAAGCAAAAGGATGCCCTTACCAGATCAGGTGGACTCACAGGCCGTGGCGGCAAGTCAAACGAGCCTATACCGTTAGACGGTGTGAGGTAGATATTTGTGGGAAGACTTGTAGAACATCTTGTCAGCAGTCCTCAACTGAAGAGCCAATTTGGAGTCTGGGGTCCCCAGGGTGTAGTTCAGATCGCCAGATGAACGTTTCCTCAAAAGTCCATCATGTGTGCAAATAGGCAAGAAAGGGGAAAAAAACTCCACATAGTGTAAATCCTTAATTTGTGGGAAGCCTGAGAGCACTTTATTTAGGAGTGTACTCCGAGAAAAAAAGTTTTTTACAGACAGGGGGCAGTAAAAACTTGGCCCAATATAAAAACCGGCATAAAATAATATAAAATTACTGTAAAAACAGGCGCAGTAGGTAGTGGTGGGGTGTAATCATAAAACCCGACGCGTTTCGCCTCCTAAGGCTTCTGCTGGGGTATGAATAAGCCCCCCACACAACTGCGCTTTATATAGAGAAGCAGAAATAAGGGTATAACAGCTGATCAGCGCTGTTACACTGGACGACTTCCGGGTTCAGCATCGTCATCCGTGACACAGCGGTCACGTGATGTTTTGTGGCCAATCAGATCCTCAGGGAGATGGTCAAAAACCAAGCCTCACTCTTGGTCACCAATGGATAGAGCGGCAATCCCATTCGTCCTGGTAAGCATGTGACAATCACATGATGAGGTAGTGCGGTGGGACGCTCTAAGTTTGCGTGTCAAAGAGAGCAGGAAGTCAAGGCACAACAGGTTAAAGCGTGGAACGCAAAACACAGCGGCGATCAACGCTGATGGTGTTTATTTATAATATACTAATGCGGTCCCGATCCCGGAAGTCTTCCCAGCATATCACCATATGAACATACAGAAATAAAAGACATATATTCAATATATGTTCACTAAAAATTCTTAATGTGTAAACCTGTGAAAATACCCAGGCAATATATATGACATTTTCAAAAGAATTAAAAAAACAAAGAAGAAAATAGGACTTGTTAAAATATTGGAAAGCATACAACAGAGACTCATGTAAAGATCTATGGAAGGAAAAATATGTGTGCTCAGTATCAAATGTACATGTAATTCAGTTGGATTAGAGAACTCCTAAGTGGGGTCAAGGATTAGAGAATTCCAAGAGCACAGTGTTCTGTATAAAAAAGATAATTAATAAGGTGAGAAATAGAGATATCTATTCAGCTGAACAGAGGTGAGTGTTCCTTCAAAACCCTGTGGGGAATTTGGGCACATAGCGTAAGAGAAAATCAATTGCTCAAAATAAGGTGACAGCAATCCAGTGACATTTGTAAAACTAAACAGTCTAGGGAGATGTTATGTAATCCCCAGATATAAATTGCCAAGAGGGAGGGGGGGGGGGGGGGGGGGGAGTATGGTACATCAACGCCTAAGACTGGTTTATGAAGGCGTTGATATCCCACTCCACGTTGAGTCCATGTGGCACATAGCATTTCATGAGGTGTATCCAAAAAGTTTCGAGTCTGGAGACACCCCTTGTGTATGGTTCCCCCCTCCAATGTGGAACAAATTTGTCAATAATTTGGAACTTAGTTCCAGAAGGATTTTGGTTGTGGTGAAGTAAGTAGTGTTTGGGAACACTATGGTTGGTGCGTCCTTTTAGTATGGCTGTGATGTGTTCGTTCACTCGTATAGAGAAATTGCGTATAGTTCGTCCTATATATTGCTTACCACATGGGCAAGTAATAAGGTAAACTATAAATTTTGTGGTGCATGTCGCGAATTGTTTCATCTTGAATTCCCTCCCAGTGGAAGATGATGTGAAGGTTTCAATTTTGCGAGATTTGCATACATTAAGTTTGCATACTGCACATTTCCTACAGGGGTAAAAACCCTTGAGGTCATGGAAAAAAGATACATCAGGTACATCGACGACATCCTCCTCCTATGGAGAGGTTCTATGGATTCCCTTTACAGGTTTATGTCAACCTTAAATGAGAATGAGGTGGGCATTCACCTGACATATGAAGCCAGCCCGTCTGTAATACATTTTCTAGATTTAGAAATCACAGCTGCCAACGGTCAATTAGAGACGAAAACCTTTTTCAAGGCCACCGACCGCAACGGGTATATCCCGATTGACAGCTGCCACCATACAGCATGGCTGAAATCGGTACCTCGAAGCCAACTGATGAGAATCAGATGCAACTGTTCTCTCCTGCCGGACTACTTCAGACAGGCAGAAACCATTAAGTCCAGATTTCAAGAAAAAGGTTATGATGGAGAACTAATTGACCAGGAGATACAAAAAATAGCACGTATTGATCGCTCATCACTACTAGTGGAACAACCAAAAAAACCTCTGGATGCTAAACACAGATGGGTCTTCCTCACTAACTACTCTATCCAATATAAGCAGATAAAGAGTATCATTTCCAGACATTGGAAGGTTCTGAAAAATGACCGAATACTGGGCCCACTACTTCCCGACCAGGCTGGAGTGATCTATAAAGGGGCACCATCAATAGGTGGTAGAATTGCACCAGGAGTGGTTGACCCCCCGAAGACGCTATCTTTTTTCCATGACCTCAAGGGTTTTTACCCCTGTAGGAAATGTGCAGTATGCAAACTTAATGTATGCAAATCTCGCAAAATTGAAACCTTCACATCATCTTCCACTGGGAGGGAATTCAAGATGAAACAATTCGCGACATGCACCACAAAATTTATAGTTTACCTTATTACTTGCCCATGTGGTAAGCAATATATAGGACGAACTATACGCAATTTCTCTATACGAGTGAACGAACACATCACAGCCATACTAAAAGGACGCACCAACCATAGTGTTCCCAAACACTACTTACTTCACCACAACCAAAATCCTTCTGGAACTAAGTTCCAAATTATTGACAAATTTGTTCCACATTGGAGGGGGGAACCATACACAAGGGGTGTCTCCAGACTCGAAACTTTTTGGATACACCTCATGAAATGCTATGTGCCACATGGACTCAACGTGGAGTGGGATATCAACGCCTTCATAAACCAGTCTTAGGCGTTGATGTACCATACTCCCCCCCCCCCCCCCCCCCTCCCTCTTGGCAATTTATATCTGGGGATTACATAACATCTCCCTAGACTGTTTAGTTTTACAAATGTCACTGGATTGCTGTCACCTTATTTTGAGCAATTGATTTTCTCTTACGCTATGTGCCCAAATTCCCCACAGGGTTTTGAAGGAACACTCACCTCTGTTCAGCTGAATAGATATCTCTATTTCTCACCTTATTAATTATCTTTTTTATACAGAACACTGTGCTCTTGGAATTCTCTAATCCTTGACCCCACTTAGGAGTTCTCTAATCCAACTGAATTACATGTACATTTGATACTGAGCACACATATTTTTCCTTCCATAGATCTTTACATGAGTCTCTGTTGTATGCTTTCCAATATTTTAACAAGTCCTATTTTCTTCTTTGTTTTTTTAATTCTTTTGAAAATGTCATATATATTGCCTGGGTATTTTCACAGGTTTACACATTAAGAATTTTTAGTGAACATATATTGAATATATGTCTTTTATTTCTGTATGTTCATATGGTGATATGCTGGGAAGACTTCCGGGATCGGGACCGCATTAGTATATTATAAATAAACACCATCAGCGTTGATCGCCGCTGTGTTTTGCGTTCCACGCTTTAACCTGTTGTGCCTTGACTTCCTGCTCTCTTTGACACGCAAACTTAGAGCGTCCCACCGCACTACCTCATCATGTGATTGTCACATGCTTACCAGGACGAATGGGATTGCCGCTCTATCCATTGGTGACCAAGAGTGAGGCTTGGTTTTTGACCATCTCCCTGAGGATCTGATTGGCCACAAAACATCACGTGACCGCTGTGTCACGGATGACGATGCTGAACCCGGAAGTCGTCCAGTGTAACAGCGCTGATCAGCTGTTATACCCTTATTTCTGCTTCTCTATATAAAGCGCAGTTGTGTGGGGGGCTTATTCATACCCCAGCAGAAGCCTTAGGAGGCGAAACGCGTCGGGTTTTATGATTACACCCCACCACTACCTACTGCGCCTGTTTTTACAGTAATTTTATATTATTTTATGCCGGTTTTTATATTGGGCCAAGTTTTTACTGCCCCCTGTCTGTAAAAAACTTTTTTTCTCGGAGTACACTCCTAAATAAAGTGCTCTCAGGCTTCCCACAAATTAAGGATTTACACTATGTGGAGTTTTTTTCCCCTTTCTTGCCTATTTGCACACATGATGGACTTTTGAGGAAACGTTCATCTGGCGATCTGAACTACACCCTGGGGACCCCAGACTCCAAATTGGCTCTTCAGTTGAGGACTGCTGACAAGATGTTCTACAAGTCTTCCCACAAATATCTACCTCACACCGTCTAACGGTATAGGCTCGTTTGACTCACCGCCACGGCCTGTGAGTCCACCTGATCTGGTAAGGGCATCCTTTTGCTTTCTCTTTTTCCTGGTGGGAATTATCCATATGAGCCAAGACCCAGCGTATTGATCAGGACCTTTCCCAATAACCTCTAATTACCCTTTGAGAAGACGGCTTACACCTTGTTGCTTGTGGGACTGAATGGGATCACCCCATCTTGTCATCCAAGAGACTTTTGAATTCCTATTTATGTTTACTTTCCCCTAGAGATGTTGAGGTCCTTCCTCTTATTTCCCACTTCCATTGATTTGTAGTTTTGTGGAATAACCTACTCAGTTCATCTAGATATCTTGCATTGATAATTTTTTGTTTTATTCCATATGCATGACTGTCCCCTAATTAACCTATAGGTTATCACTGAGTATTTCACACTCTTTACACTTATTGTCTTGCATCTTCACTACATATACTGTATACATCATTCATTTTATATTTTTTTGTATGTCTTACAAACAACATATTTTGTCACATATTTACATTGAATGTGTTTTCACTCCCTCCCAACCACTATTTCTACCTGTTTATTAACAGGAGTCCTACCACTCACTAGCGCCACACTTATTTACTTTTATTTACATTTGCAACGGTCATATTGCTGTGCTGGCTGCTTTATCCCCATTTAGGAGCTGGCGCAATTTTTACACTTTTTCTTTACACATATTGGGGGAATCTGATGAAGAATGTCTCGTTGTGGGACAGGAATTTTTCAAGGTGGCTCTTGCTAGTGTTCATAGGAGGTGAGTACATGTGACGTGTCTGAGTCTATCTGCAGCATCTCTATCCAGGTGTTGAAGGGGATACAGTGGAGTGTATATTTAGGAGTCATTAGTTGCATGCAGAGGTGAATGCTGGGGGGTAAAAAATGAGAATAGTCCTGGAGGGGCATGTCAGGGTATTGTAAAGTGTCCGCCATCTGCAAGCCAGCCAGCAAGGAGTCACACACTAAGTGGGGAGATCAACAAATTGGGGGGGGGGCTCATTCACAGCTTAGTTCCCCACTCGTGCCAGGGCATCTTGCCTCTCAAGCCATGTTATAACTTCCTCGGGGGCTTCAAAAAAGAGGACACACCCTTCACTCTATATTCTGAGGCATGCAGGGAATAGCATGGAATATTTCAGGTGTTTGATTCTCAGGCGCCTTTTTGCTTCTGGGGGAGCTGCAGAGTTCCGCAGCAGAGACCGGAGTACATAGGACAACAATTAGCCATATGCTTCATAGAGTTGGGCATTATGGCGAGAAGTGGCCAGAAGAAAGCCATTACTTTCAGCAAAAAACAAAATGGCTCATTTTGAGTTTGCGAAAAAGCATGTGGGAGACTCCCAAAATGTGTGGAGGAAGGTGCTTTGGTCTGATGAGACTAAAATTGAACTTTTTGGCCAACAAAGAAAACGCTATGTCTGGCACAAACCCAAAACATCACATCACCCAAAGAACACCATGCCCACAGTGAAACATGGAGGTGGCAGCATCATGCTGTGGGGATGTTTTTCAGCAGTCGGGAGTGGGAAACTGGTTAGTAGGGATGAGCCGAACACCCCCCGGTTCGGTTCACACCAGAACTTGCAAACAGGCAAAAAATTTGTCAGAACAAGCGAACACCGTTAAAGTCTATGGGACACTAACATAAAAAATCAAAAGTGCTCATTTTAAAGGCTTATATGCAAGTTATTGTCATAAAAAGTGTTTGGGGACCTGGGTCCTGCTCCAGGGGACATGTATCAATGCAAAAACGTTTTTTAAAAACGGAAGTTTTTTCGGGAACAGTGATTTTTTTAATGCTTAAAGTGAAACAATAAAAATGAAATATTCCTTTAAATATCGCGCCTGGGGGGTGTCTATAGTATACCTGCAAAGTGGCGCATTTTTCCCATGTTCAGAACAGTACCACAGCAAAATGACATTTCTAAAGGAAAAATTATGATTTAAAACTGATTGCGGCTGTAATGAATTGTCAGGTCTCGGCAATATAGATAAAACTCATTGAAAAAAAGAGCATGCCCCCCCCCCCCCCAGTCCATTACCAGGCCCTTTGGGTCTGGTGTGAATATTAAGGGGAACCCCAAAACAAAATTAAAAACAAAAATGGCATGGGAGTCCCCCTAAAATCCATAACAGGCCCTTTAGGTCTGATATGGTTTTTAAGGGGAACCCTGCGCCAAAATTTAAAAAAATAGCGTAGAAGTCTCCCCAAAATCCATACCAGACTCTTATCCAAGCACGCAACCTGGCAGGCCGCAGGAAAAGAGGGGGAGCGAGAGAACTATACCAGGCCACATGCCCACAATGGACTGGGGGGGGGGGGGAATCCATGCTCTTTTTTTCAATGAGTTTTATCTATGTTGCCAAGACCATTACAGCCGTGATCAGTTTTGGATGACAATTTTTCCTTTAGAAATGTAATTTTGCTATGGTAATGTTCTAAACACGGAAAAAATGTGCCACTTTGCAGGCATACTATAGACACCTCACAAGCATGATATTTAAAGGAATATTTCATTTTTATTGTTTCACTTTAAGCATTAAAAAAATCATTGCTCCCGAAAAAATGGCCATTTTGCATTTATACATGTCCCCTGGGGCAGGACCCGGGTCCCCAAACACTTTTTATGACAATAACTTGCATATAAGCCTTTAAAATAAGCACTTTTGATTTTTCATGTTAGTGTCCCATAGACTTTAACGGTGTTCCGGCGGCTTTTGAATTTGCCAGGAACACTGTATATTGTTCACTGTTCGGCGAACAGGCGAACATCGGGCTCATGCCTACTGGTCAGAGTTGAGGAAAAGATGGATGGTGCTAAATACAGGGATATTCTTGAGCAAAACCTGTACCACTCTGTGTGTGATTTGAGGCTAGGACGGAGGTTCACCTTCCAGCATGACAATGACCCCAAACACACTGCTAAAGCAATACTTGAGTGGTTTAAGGGGAAACATGTAAATGTGTTGGAATGGCCTAGTCAAAGCCCAGACCTCAATCCAATAGAAAATCTGTGGTCAGACTTAAAGATTGCTGTTCACAAGCGCAAATCATCCAACTTGAAGGAGCTGGAGCAGTTTTGCAAGGAGGAATGGGCAAAAATCCCAGTGGTAAGATTTTGCAAGCTCAGAGACTTATCCAAAGCGACTTGGAGCTGTGATAGCCACAAAAAGTGGCTCTACAAAGTATTGACTTTAGGGGGGGGGAATAGTTATGCACATTGACTTTTTTTGTTATTCTGTCCTATTTGTTTGCTTCACAACAAAAAAACATGTTCAAAGTTGTGGGCATGTTCTGTAAATTAAATGATGCAAATCCTTAAACAAACCATGTTAATTCCAGGTTGTGAGGCAACAAAACATGAAAAATGCCAAGTGGGATGAATACTTTTGCAAGGCACTGTATGTAACAAAAGGTTAATACCCATAGTGTTAGAATATTATTCTAAATTCATAATTCGGCACTTATAGGTGTTAAATTATAATCATGGCAAGCTTGCAAAACATATTTGGTTTTATGATTAGTCATAATAAATATAGTATGTGTGAATGACCTTGATCAATTGATTTGATGAGTATTGCTGGAAGTTTCTGGTGTATGAGAATAACATATAAGGTATCTTGGTATAGAATGTCATGAGAAGGCAAAAATAGACACGTATCTACATAGCTAGAGGAATAATACATATTTGTTTATATCCTATTAAGTTAGTTTAGTGTAGTCTCAGTAATATTAATGTAGCAATAATTCACGGTGGAGCTGCTGGTTTAAAGCGGGCTGTTACCGTCACCTTTGTTACCTCAATTTCACCAGAACCAAGTCTAGGGTCCCGTTGAGTTTAATACCAAACAGTGTAGACACCAGACACTTGAATATCTTTTCCAATGCTTTAATAAAGAGTAACTGAAGGAAGTAGCAGGAAAGAGGTAGAAGAAGAATTGCAGGGAAGTTCAAATACCTTTTCTTGATGTAGTATTATGAATTGGAATCTTGTAGATGAATGTACTCTCCTTTTAGAGTTGAATCTTTGCCCGCCCGGATAGGTTTCTCTCACTAACTTAGCAACGGGCACGCAGCACGAACAAAAGTCTCTGCCACAGACTTGAATGGAACAAAAACCCATACGATCCTCTGCCACAGGATGTAATGGTTTACGATGGATAGCAAACACAGCACTAGAACCTTTAAGCCGACCCGGCAGTACTATGCGGTAGGTTAACTTTAGGATGCGTCCTCCAACTGAGTCACCAGGCCCCTCTCCAGACCAACACTCTGCATGATCCTTCCATGACGGGTCCTCCCCTGGGATCTTCTCAGTTGTCCAGCTTCTTCCTGTAGGATAGACAGCACAGAACCATTACCTCGCTGCTGTGGTAGGCCCCAGACAGGCTTCTGGGCCCACCCACACGTTGCAGCACACGTTGGAGGACCACGCAGTAGTACTCCTAACACATACCTGTCAGCCAGGAGGGCCAGCAGGTGGAACGAAAAAGACCCTAAAACATGGCGTCTGTCCCATAAATACCCTCTCCCAGAATGCAACTCGGAGGACCACCTCCACCGAGTTATTTCCGGGATAGAAGAGCACCCATACGCTTCAGCGCGTTGCCTTTCCAACACCGACCCATGGCGACAACGACACCCACAGGCACAGAGTGAAACTACATGCAACACAGCCAAACTGGAACAGAGGCTAAATCTGACCATGTATGAAACAGATAAGCCACTAAATTTACCTATAAGCGGTAGATGAAAATCTACCAGCGCTACATTAATAAGTAATAGTATGTAGTTAAAGTTGGTAATATGTATTCATACTAGTAGATGCTTGGTTATATGACTTTGCATGATCAGCACATTACTTCAAGTATAAAGTGTTACGTGTGGGCTTGTCAATCAAACTCCATATGACTCTCTGAGTTAGTATCTCCTTTTGTATAGTATATTGCTGAAGTTAGCAGAAATGAATGTGTGTCATACAAGGTTCTAAGGTTTTGTGAGGTTATGACATTCAAATGTAACATATAAAGCCTACGCTTCTATATTGAAGGACAGACACACACACACCCACTAGGAGAGATGACACAGACATATTCACACGAAGACACTGACAAGTTGGAACAGCTGAATTCTCCCAGAAGTCTAAGAACGTCATTTCCTGCTTCTTTTTGGTTACACAAGACACCATGGAGACTGAAGGCAGCAGCCATGAAGCATACATGCTTTCATAAGCTTATTACAGCTTTATAACTATTTATTCTATTTCATATATTTTTACCTACACTGAACTGAACTGTTATACATTTTGTTCATTGTATATATGATGTGTGACAATAAACTCACACTTTGTTTTTAAGTCAGTATGACTATCAATGCTATTCATCCAGAAACGCCCTTGAGATAAAAGAATATTAGATATTATTTATATTCTTCACATGGGATGGGATTGTTACTTCCCATCCCGTGAGAGTCATCCATTGTGCAATATTTAGAGTGTCACTTGATCTGCTTCGGGAGCCCTTTGCTCTCATCCCTTCCGGATCTCCTTCCTCCCCCGATGCTTTGGGGTGGGGGGATACCCTCCCGGCACACATCAATGTCATAACCTCTGCCCTAGAGGTACGGCTGCATTCAAAATCCCACTCCCCCCTTCCTCCTTTTTTCATGGAGAGGGATTACAATGCTTGTCAGTTTTTATTGCTGGCAGACGTGTCTGAGTCTATCCGCAGCATCTCTATCCAGGGGTTGAAGGGGTTACAGTGGAGTGTATAATCAGGAGTCATTAGTTGCATGCAGAGGTGAATGATGGGGGTTAAAAAATGAGAATAGTCCTGGAGGGGCATGTCAGGGTATCGTAAAGTGTCCGCCATCTGCAAGCCAGCCAGCAAGGAGTCACACACTAAGTGGGGAGATCAACAAATTGGGGGGGGCTCATTCACAGCTTAGTTCCCCACTCGCGCCAGGGCATCTTGCCTCTCAAGCCATGTTATAACTTCCTCGGGGGCTTCAAAAAAGAGGACACGCCCTTCACTCTATATTCTGAGGCATGCAGGGAATAGCATGGAATATTTCAGGTGTTTGATTCTCAGGTGCCTTTTTGCTTCTGGGGGAGCTGCAGAGTTCCACAGCAGAGACTGGAGTACATAGGACGACAATTAGCCATACGCTCCATAGAGTTGGGCATTATGGCGAGAAGTGGCCAGAAGAAAGCCATTACTTTCAGCAAAAGACAAAATGGCACGTTTTGAGTTTGCGAAAAAGCATGTGGGAGACTCCCAAAATGTGTGGAGGAATGTGCTCTGGTCTGATGAGACTAAAATTGAACTTTTTGGCCAACAAAGAAAACGCTATGTCTGGCGCAAACCCAAAACATCACATCACCCAAAGAACACCATCCCCACAGTGAAACATGGAGGTGGCAGCATCATGCTGTGGGGATGTTTTTCAGCAGTCGGGACTGGGAAACTGGTCAGTAGGGATGAGTCGAACACCCCCGGTTCGGTTCACACCAGAACTTGCAAACAGGCAAAACATTCGGCAGAACAAGCGAACACCGTTAAAGTCTATAGGACACTAAACATAAAAAATCAAAAGTGCTCATTTTAAAGGCTTATATAAATGTTGTCATAAAAAGTGTTTGGGGACCTGGGTCCTGCTCCAGGGGACATGTATCAATGCAAAAATGTTTTAAAAACGGGCATTTTTTCGGGAGCAGTGATTTTTCTAATGCTTAAAGCGAAACAATAAAAATGAAATATTCCTTTAAATATCGTGCCTGGGGGGTGTCTATAGTATACCTGCAAAGTGGCGCATTTTTCCCGTGTTTAGAATAGTATCACAGCAAAATTACATTTCTAAAGGAAAAATGATGATTTAAAACGGATTGCGGCTGTAATGAATTGTCGGGTCTCGGCAATATAGATAAAACTCATTGAAAAAAAGAGCATGGCCCCCCCCCCCCCCAGTCCATTACCAGGCCCTTTGGGTCTGGTGTAAATATTAAGGGGAACCCCAAAACAAAATTTAAAACAAAAATTGCATGGGAGTCCCCCTAAAGTCCATAACAGGCCCTTCAGGTCTGATATGTAAATTAAGGGGAACCCTGCGCCCAATTTTTTTTTTTTTTATTGCGTAGGGGTCCCACCCAAAATCCATACCTTTTAGGAGTCATCCTCTTTATCCCTGGCTGCTTGAAGAAAGCAGGATTCATACAGGGCTCTGCTTGCCCAGCATGAGTGGCATAGGCCCAGTGTTAGGCGTGCATGAGGAATGCCAATTTGGAGGGAGTAAATGGCAATGAGCTCAATAGTTAGTTTCCTATAGACCTGAAAGAAACCTGAAAGATGCCCCTCCCCTTGTTTGCAACAACTGGCTACAGGACTGAGGTGACAAACTCATGGTTTAAGACAGTAAGCAATCTTTGAAAAGAAAAAAGTGGAAAGTTCCCCATGGGGCTTTTTAGCAGCAAAAAGAAGTCAAATGTTTTGTAAAAAAATCACAGATTTTTTATTATTATCTAGGAAAGGTTATACATCAAGGGTGATACATTGTTTATTATTATCTAGGAAAGGTTATACATCAAGGGTGATACATTGTTACACTTGAAATTGCACTATCCAATGTATGGAAATGCCACAATGCATTTCAACCTCAAATGTTATGGTCTTCAGGGGGTCCTTACATTTCTATAAATACATCAAGAGGACAAATTTCAATATTCTAATTGTCATGTAATTTAATATCCAATACAGTCTAATTTATTACGTCTACATTGTTTCGTGTTTGATTTATGTAATCAGTGTATTTACCCTTTCCACCAGGAAGGCTCGCTTAACCAGAGACTTCTTTAAAAAACAGATAATCCTCTCAAGTGCGATCCCGGACCCACTGAGAGCCTGTCTATGCCCTCAACCCAAGGGGGCGACCCCGA
Source organism: Aquarana catesbeiana (assembly GCF_042186555.1). Lineage (NCBI taxonomy): Eukaryota > Metazoa > Chordata > Amphibia > Anura > Ranidae > Aquarana > Aquarana catesbeiana. The sequence goes on from NC_133335.1 coordinate 163,895,548, forward strand.
TCTGTAAGGCTTACAAGTGGTCACATGTTTAACGGTCCCCCAACGGGGAATCAAATGGGCAGGAGCACCTGAAAATTGTAATTATACATAATTAGCTTACCAAAGAGGTAAGGGTAGTTTTTTAGGACATTGTGAGAGGTGGTGAATCTTAATGACAGGAGTCCCCCTCCATGTGCTGCCCGGGGTTGTTTCAGTGTTAACTTAGTATATAATCTAGGTTTTTTTCTCCATAGAGGGGTTGGGAAGTTTATATCCAATCCCTATATAAGAGAAACCATGTCACGCCGTACATGATATATAATTTTTTATTTGGTTGCAATGGTGAATTGTGCATTGTTCCCACAATCATCTTAGTGTTAGGCATACAACAGATGATCTGGGTATGTTATAAACAGTAAGGAGTGACACAATGATATGTGTCAGCAAGATAAAGAGAGGAAATTGGTGCATGTATGTGTGTGATTAACGCTTATGGTGGCCAAATGAGTGTAGTCCATTAGAAAAGATGCATGACTTAAAAAAAAGGGTGTAGAATAGAAAATATATGTGTGTTAAATCAAATATAAGTTGAGGGTGTACACGTAAGCAATTCATGCTCAAACCACAAAACAGGCAAACACAAGTGAAAAACAAAAATAAATAAAATAGGAATGTTAAAAAGCTGTCAAAAACTTACAAGTGTATTGTATTCAATAAGGTTTACAATGAATGAGACAAAATACGTCATGTGATACTAATGCATCCAAACCAAAAGGGCGAGAGAATGCGAAGTGAAGGTGAGTGTTACAAAGAGTGCTATGGAGTAACCATGTATTGCATAAACAAAAAGTAAAAGAGATTACAAATAAAATAATTAATACCTTACTGCGTTGTTGAAGTAATTGTGTGTTCAGATCAGAAGAGTATAAATACTGCATCTGTGTTGAAGAGATTTGTAATAAACTAGTCAGTAATAGATTTTTTCAATAATGAAACCCAGCAACACACTAATACCCATCCATCTTGCAAAGCATATATGTGTGCTCTCCCTGGGCGTCGTCTTAAGTACCTTAGTAATTAATTTGAATATGGGTAACAGGTGTGTGCTTCTGCCTCTGGAAGTTCCCCTCAGGAGGGGGACAATGAGCCGCCTATGGCGGCCCTTCTGTGGCCACCTCGGCGTTCTGGAAGGCTGGGGGGCCCTGGTTTTCTCCGTCGCCTCCGGCGTAATAATGTGACGTGAGAGGTGACACGCATGCGCGGCAGAGGGACCTCCGCTCAATGCGAGTCGGCCATACCGTGCACGATGTCACCCCCCGGTCCGACGGCGATCACAGAACGCCGCAGGCATGGTATAAGCTCCCGACAGTGGTAGATGTTAACTTGACATGTGTCAAGTCGCCCAGCAACTCACAGTAGTGGAAACAGAGCCTTTTTTTTAGAGTACAAGTCTTGCTCTCATGTCCATCCATCTCTGACCGGCCTTTCCTGCTGTATGAGGTTAAAGGGAACTATACTTTGTACCGTTTTATTAATTGTTTTATTACTTAGTGTGCAATGTACCTGCTTACCTGCTCATTACAAATCATTACTTATGAATACAATTATGTGCATAGACACTAATACTATTGCAATGTAAAAAAGGATGCAAGTAATGTACAAAATCAAAGGCAAAGTAAAAAATCAATTTTCCATTTCTTTTCCCCCTCACAGATCCCTTGAGCCGCTGTCTTTTTTGTCCGCCTCTCGCCCTTGGAGACGTTACCTCTCACCTGTTAGGCTTCCTGGCACGTTAGGGATATGTGTGTACTTCACGTATCCCCCTTTTTCAGCCCCTACAATATTAACATCTACCACTGTGGGGAGCTTATACCGTGCCGGCGGCGTTCTGTGATCGGCATCGGACAGAGGGGTGACATCGTGCGCAGTATGGCCGACTCGCATTGAGCGGAGGTCCCTCTGTCGCGCATGCGTGTCACCTCTCACGTCACGTTATTACGTCGGAGGCGACGGAGGAAACCGGGGCAGCCCAGCCTTCCAGAACGCCGAGGTGGCCACAGAAGGGCCACCATAGGCAGCTCATTGGCCCCCTCCTGAGGGGAACTTCCAGAGGCAGAAGCACACACCTGTTACCCATTTTCAAATTAATTACTAAGTTACTTAACCGGTTCAATACCGGGCCTTTTCACCCCCTTCTTTCCCAGACCAATTTTTAGTTTTCAGCGCTGTCGCACTTTAAACGACAATTGCGCAGTCGTGCGACGTAGTACCCAAAATTGACGTCCTTTTTTCCCCACAAATAGAGCTTTCTTTTGGTGGTATTTGATCACCTTTGCGGTTTTTATTTTTTGCGCTATAAACAAAAGAAGAGCGACAATTTTGAAAAAAAACACAATATTTTTTACTTTTTGCTATAATAAATATCCCAATTTAAAAAAAAAAAAAAAATTTTTTCTTCAGTTTCACCTATACATATTTTTCTACATATTTTTGGTAAAAAAAAAAAAAAAAATCGCAATAAGCGCATATTGATTGGTTTGCGCAAAAGTTATAGCGTCTATAAAATACGGGATAGATTTATGGCATTTTTTTAAAAAAATATTTTTATTCTAATAATAGCGGCGATCGTGATTTTTTTCGTGACTGCGACATTATGGCGGACACATCGAACACTTTTGACACATTTTTGGGACCATTCACATTTATACAGCGATCAGTGCTATAAAATTGCATTGATTACTGTGTAAATGTGACAGGCAGTGAAGGGGTTAACCACTAGGGGGCGGGGAGGGGTCAAATGTGTTTCCTAGGGAATGCTTCTAACTGTAGAGGCCGGGTTGCACAAGAGGAGGAGACCGATCAGTGTTCCTCCGTTCTGGGAACACAGATCGCTCTCCTCTGAGCTGACAGGACGTGGATCTCTGTGTTTACACACAGAGATCCATGGTCCGGGCCGGTTAACGGGCAATCGCGGGTGCCCGGCGGACATCGCGGCCGGGTCCCGAGCAACGCGGCGGGCGCGCGCCCCCTAGGCGGCCGGGAACCCGAGGCCGTCATATGACGTCCACCCAGGATGGGAGATGCCATCTGTGGATGTCATTTGACTATAGGCGGGTAGGGAAGTGGTTAAGACCAGCAGTCCTCAGACGACAGAGTATTGGTAACTGTAAGCGCAAAACACACAAGTCCATATATAACAGGAGATATAAAGGGCTGAGCAACTTAGTCCATAGGGGACAGGCTGGAAGTTCAAGGGTTAAGTGGTAACCGGTAATGTAACGGTTAAAGTAGGCTGGTAGGCTAGTCGGCTGCTGTCCTCAGAGAGCTGGCTCTGATGGATGAGAGAGGGGTAGAGAAGGAAGCGCCACCTGAGTGTAGTATTAACAAACGATGTTTAATGACACCAGGTAAAAACACACTTACAGGATAAAAACATATAAAAGGCTCATCTGTATAGATATGTGGTCCTCGGTGTTCCTTCTGATCCTGTGGTGGTGATGCTGCAGGGATGCTGGGCTGCAGAAGGTGGATTACCAGCCGGGAGCTCCTTCTGTGGCCATCAGGAAGAGACTAGGGGCGTGGTCGTGGAGCGCACGTGGAGCATGCATGACGTCACAGGTTGTCCGTCTGCTTCCGGGTTCGGTATCCAGGGGAGGGATCGTCCAGGGAGGAGGGCTAGCAGGGAGGTTGAGAGAAGGCTACGCGCTCAGAGCCACTGCTCCTTCAATAGGCCTAATAGGGAGGTGTCTGCAATGTGCTTTTATATGGCAGTGCTGTGGGATAACAGGTCCCAGCGTCTGTCAAAAGAAAGCACAGCGCCAACTGTGGGCAGGAGGGGAACTACAAGGTAACATAATATACACAGAGAAAAAAAAGGAGGTTATATAATAGTCAGTGTCATGGAGACATATATTTGAAGAAGTGCATGGTAGTAAACATGGAGACAATAATATTAACAATAGTAAAAATGGGAGTAACAATGGGGTCAAAAAAATGGAGGTAAATATATAATAAATATATATATATATATATATATATATATATATATATATATATATATATATATATATATATATATATATATATATATATATATATATATATATATATATATATATAAATAATTCCCATGGTGATGATACAAAAGAACCAGAAAATGCAATGGTAAAGATTAAAAAAAAACAAAACAAAACAAAAAAAAATTAAAATAAAAAATAATAAATACATAAATTTAAATAAATAATAAAAATAAATGTGAAAATGAGAACAAAAATAAAAATATTATAATAAAAATATAATATTAATAATAAAAAAACAATTAAAAATTATTAAATAAAAAAAAATAATAAAAAAAATGAAAATAAATAAATAAATAGGTAGAGAAAGGCAAAAAAATGGTGAAAAAATTATAGTATAAGAAGTGGACATGGATAAAGCATGCGTATTGGGAAAACACAAGGAACAGGGAAGCACGTATCTGTGCAGGGTTCTTAAAGATATATATATTGTAGCAAGGCTACATCTGTAGGGGTGGTCTCATGAGGAAACGGGGTGGCTTAAAGTAGAGTGTGCACCTCAATATCCTCGTTCAACCCCCCAGGTGCTAAAGTGCCCAAAGAGTAGATCCAGGAAGTTTCTTGCTGGCAAAGACATTTATACCGCTCAGTGGCAGGGTATTTGGCCGGGATTGATTCAATGACCCACACACTGAGGCCAGCTGTAGATCGGCCGTGGTGAGTCAGGAAGTGTTTAGGGACACGGTGGTGGTCACGGCCTTTTTCGATAAAGCGCCGGTGCTCCCCAAAACGTGCCCTTAGGGCTCTGATGGTTCTGCCGACATATATTAGGCCACAGGGGCAGGTGAGGAAGTATATAACGAAGTCTGTTGAACAGTTGTAGAATTCTTTTAGGGTATAGTTTTTTCCTTTGACAGTGAAGGTTTTCTGACCGTGTTGTATGAACTGGCAGGTTAAGCAGAGGGGTTTTTTGCATTGATACATCCCTCTGAGGGGTATCAGGGTGAGTGGTGATGAGGTGGGTTGGGTAGGCTTAATTCTACTGGGTGCAATTTTACTCTTAATGTTTCTGGATTTTCTATATGCCACTTTAGGTTTGGTATCGACTGTGGTTCTGAGATGAGGGTCTTCCAACAGAATAGGCCAGTGTGAAGCCAGGATCTTCTCCATTTTCTTGTATATGTCATGAAATTGCATGATGAAGCGGGTAGGTTGTTTACCAGTGGTAGGAGGACGGTTGGGGCCTGGGGATAGACTACGGTAATGATGGAAAGCCGCGTCTATAAGTGGGGTGGGGTATTTTTTGTCTAGGAATTTTTTTGACAGAAGTTGTCCATGGGTGTCATAGTCTGAGTCTCTGGTACAATTCCTTTGAAGGCGGCAGAATTGGCTGCGGGGGATGTTGTTGACCCATCTCGGATGGTGGCAGCTATCATAGTGTATAAATGAATTACCAGCAGTAGGTTTGGTAAAGTTTCTTGCATATATTGTTTTGTTGTCGTGGCAAAGCTCGAGGTCTAGAAAGGCCAAAGTGTCAGGGTCAGCAACGTGAGTGAATGATAGGCCCAAGCTGTTATGGTTGCAGTATTGTACAAAGGTCATGATGTCATCAAACATGCCATCCCAGATGATCACTATATCGTCGATGTATCGATCGTAATATATCACGTGGGCGGTGTGGGGATGCAAGGTACATATGTTCCCAATATCCCATGGTGAGATTGGCATAGCTAGGGGCAAAGTTAGCCCCCATGGCTGTTCCATTGATCTGGAGGTAGTGTGTGCCTTCTGATTCGAAGTAGTTGTGTTTGAGGCAAAAGGTTAAGGCCTCAAGAATGAAATTGGCTTGCCGGGGGTTGGTGAGGGGATCATTGGCCAGGAAGTGTTCAACAGCACGGACTCCCACATCGTGGGGGATGGAGGTGTATAATGATGAGACATCAAGAGAGAGCCACCAGTAGTTCTGTTCCCAAGTGTAAGGCTTCAGCATATCAAGTAGGTGGGGTCCATCACGTATGTAGGAGGGGAGGTTCTGTGCCAGAGGTTGAAGGAATTGGTCAATGTAGATGGAGAAGCCACTAGTGACGCTGTCCATAGCGGCTATTATTGGACGGCCAGGGGGATTAGTTAGATCTTTATGGATCTTGGGTAGATGGTAGAAGTAGGGGACTTTATAGAAATTTTTTGTAATAAAAGAGGCTTCGGATTTGGAAATGATTTTTTCTGTCAGGGCTCGGTTGACCAGTGTTGCAACTTCAAGGGCGAACTGGGATGTGGGGTCACTGGAGAGGATGGAGTAAGTATTGGTGTCGGAGAGCAGTCTACGTGATTCACGGACATAATCATCCTTTTCTTGGATCACTATACTACCTCCTTTGTCCGCGGGTTTGATGACAATGGACTGGTTCAGAGTGAGCTGTTCTAGAGCCTGGCGTTCTAAAAGGAGAGAGATTGGATTTGATGTAGATGTGTTCACGGTTGGTGTTACACATTTTGATGAAGTCCGAGTATACTACCTGGTAAAAGGTTTGCAGGTAAGGCCTTTGTTGTTGGTGGGGTTAAAAATGGATTTGGGGCGTAGTGTGGTATGCCTGACTGGAGGAGAGGTGGGGCAGTGTTGGGTGAGCCATTTCAGGTCGGCGTTAAAGTTTTCGGCATATAGTTCCTCGAGTTGAGCAAGTGCAGGTTGATCAGTCTCATCAAGTATGTCATGGTCCGTTGGGTGAGGTGTCTGGTAAGTATTGTCAGACACCTGTTTGGAGGATTGGATGCTGAAATTATTCTGAACAGTCAGGTCTCTGATAAATTTGTTGAGATCCTTGAATAGCGTAAAGGTATTGGGTTGCATGGTGGGGGCAAAGGTGAGCCCCTTACCAAGGAGGGATATGTCATATGAGGTGAGTACAGTGCATGACAGGTTGTAGATTTTTACAGTTTCCGCATTTTTCCTGACCTTCCTTCCTCGTCCCCCCCTCCGTCCTCTCTTTCGTGTTTTCTTTTGGTGAGGAACGGAGGGGGGGTACATACTAAAAAATCATTATCCAAGGTGGAGGCTAATGTATTACTAGTGGTTGCAGTCTTAGGGGATTTGGTCTTGTGCAACTGGGTAAGGGGTAGGTTATCCAACCAAGCTTGGGGTTGCTGCTCTTGGATGTGGTTAGGGTGATTGCTAAGTGAATCATGATCGGAGTCCTGTTCTGGATTGGGCAACTGGGTGGACACGGGAACATCCGTGGAAACTACTCCTTGGGCGGGATAGGATGGTGATATAGAACTGTCATTGGGGCAAGATGCTGTTGTCTGAGTGATGGGGGCTTTTTTTGTTCTGTTCCTGGACCGTTTCGGCTAGGGGGAAAAGAATTTGGGGATGGTAGGAGGCTGGGGAGTGTGCCATGACATTGACCAGGGTCTGGGTATGTTGTGGGGTGGGGGCCTGGGTTGGGGTTTCAAACTAGGTCCAGGGGTGTTCTCATGTAGCCGGATGGACATGAGTGGGCGGGGCCCAGGAGGTATGCCCTGATTAGGGTTTTTGTGTGTTTCCAGCTGAATACTTGATTAGTGTTGTAATCAAACAGGTTCCTTCTAAATTTGCCAGGTTTGCTGGCAATGGTGTTATCTTCATTTCTAATTGTGTTTCTCTTTAGCATGCTGAACCATGTGAATGGGGAATGGTATCACAAATGGTTTTACAAAGTGTGATGATTTTATCTTTGAGAATCATATATTTCCTGTCTGTTGGATGATGATGCCCATCCATTTTGCTGTACAAAATTCGGATACGTGAGCCCATTCGGTGTGGAGCTCTGGGTCGAGGAAGGCACATTGTTTCAGGACTCTAAGTCCTCTGGGGGAGATTTTGTGTTGTATGTATGACTGTAAGAAGAACTTGTCCCACCACTGCTGAATGGCAGTGGAGATCAGGTCCTCTAGTTTTCTAAAATGGGTGCATAGTTTGGGCATGGGGATCTTGGAGCCCGTGATGTGGCAGTCCTTTTTGAAAAAATGGGCGGGGAATAGGGCATAAAATTCTTCCAAGATGACATGTTTGTGTTCCTAAATGGCAGCTAGGAGATCCATAGGAACAGATCGTGGTACATAAATTACCAATGGACATATAAAACAATAAAAATAACAATATGAAATAAAATAAGATTAGTAAAATAATGAATGGCGCTTGGTAATGCAGCTCAGTTAAAGCAGGGTAACAGACAAACAGAGTATTGGTAACTGTAAGCGCAAACACACAAGTCCATATATAAACAGGAGATATAAAGGGCTGAGCAACTTAGTCCATAGGGGACAGGCTGGAACTTCAAGGGTTAAGTGGTAACTGGTAATGTAATGGTTAAAGTAGGCTGGTAGGCTAGGCGGCTGCTGTCCTCAGAGAGCTGGCTCTGTGATGGATGAGAGAGGGGTAGAGAAGGAAGCGCCACCTGAGTGTAGTATTAACAAATGATATTTAATGACACCAGGTAAAAACACACTTACGGGATAAAAACATATAAAAGGCTCATCTGTATAGGCATGTGGTCCTTGGTGCTTTCTTTTGACAGACGCTGGGACCTGTTATCCCACAGCACTGCCATATAAAAGCACATTGCAGACACCTCCCTATTAGGCCTATTGAAGGAGCAGTGACTCCGAGCGCGTAGCCTTCTCTCAACCTCCCTGCTAGCAATCCTCCCTGGATGATCCCTCCCCTGGATACCGAACCCAGAAGCAGACGGACGACCTGTGACGTCATGCACGCTCCACGCCGACCCCTAGTCTCTTCCTGATGGCCACAGAAGGAGCTCCCGGCTGGTAATCCACCTTCTGCAGCCCAGCATCCCTGCAGCGTCACCACCACAGGATCAGGGGGAACACCGAGGACCACATACCTATACAGATGAGCCTTTTATATGTTTTTATCCTGTAAGTGTGTTTTTACCTGGTGTCATTAAACATCATTTGTTAATACTACACTCAGGTGGTGCTTCCTTCTCTACCCCTCTCCAGTCCTCAGACGACGCCCGGGGAGAGCACGCATATATGCTTTGCAAGATGGATTGGTAAGAACGGACATCAGTGTGCTGCTGGGTTTCATTATTGAAAAAAAAATCTATTACTGACTAGTTTATTACAAATCTCTTCAACACAGATGCAGTATTTATACTCTTCTGATCTGAACACACAATTATTTCAACAATGCAGTAAGGTATTAATCATTTTATATGTAATCTCTTTTACTTTTTGTTTATGCAATACATGGTTACTCCATAGCACTCTTTGTAACACTCACCTTCACTTCGCATTCTCTCGCACTTTTGGTTTGGATGCATTAGTATCACACAGCGTATTTTGTCTCATTCATTGTAAACCTTATTGAATACAATACACTTGTAAGTTTTGTCGCCTTTTCAACATTCCTATTTTATTTATTTTTATTTTTCACTTGCGTTTGCCTGTTTTGTGGTTTGAGCGTCAATTGCTTATGTGCACACCCTCAACTTATGTTTGATTTAACACACATATATTTTCCATACTACATGCATCTTTTCTAATGGACTACACTCATTTGGCCGCCATAAGCGGTAATCACACACATACATGCACCTATTTCCTCTCTTTATCTTGCTGGCACAATATCATTGTGTCACTCCTTACTGTTTATAACATACCCAGATCATCTGTTGCCTAATACTAAGATGACGCACAATTCACCATTGCAACCAAATAAAAAATGATATACCATGTACGGCGTGACATGGTTTCTCTTATATAGGGATTGGATATAAATTTCCCAACCCCTCTATGGAGAAAAAAAACCTAGCTTATATACTGAGTTAACATTGAAACAACCCTGGCAGCACACAGAGGGGGACTCCTGTCATTAAGATTCCCCCCTCTCACAATGTCCTAAAAAACTACCCTTACCTCTTTGGTAAGCTACTTATGTATAATTACAATTTTCAGGTGCTCCTGCCCGTTTGATTCCCCGTTGGGGGGCCGTTAAACATGTGACCACTTGTTAGCCTCACAGATCGGGGTTGCCCCCTTGGGTTGAGGGCATAGACAGGCTCTCAGTGGGTCCGGGATCGCACTTGAGAGGATTATCTGGTTTTTAAAGAAGTCTCTGGTTAAGCGAGCCTTCCTGGTGGAAAGGGTAAATACACTGATTACATAAATCAAACACAAAACAATGTAGACGTAATAAATGAGACTGTACTGGATATTAAATTACATGACAATTAGAATATTGAAATCTGTCCTCTTGATGTATTTATAGAAATGTAAGGACCCCCTGAAGAAGACCATAACCTTTGAGGTTGAAATGCATTGGGGTATTTCCATACATTGGATAGTGCAATTTCAAGTGTAACAATGTATCACCCTTCATGTATAAACTTCTAGCCTATTTTGTCTCGCCTTGTATATACCAGAGCTCATATTTTAATTAATTTTTTGTATGTGTTTTGTGTCTAACCATCCTTTGAAATAATAATAAAAAATCTGTGATTTTTTACAAAATATTTGACTTCTATTTGCTGCTAAAAAGCCCCGTGGGGAACTTTCCTATTTTTTCTTTTCAAAGACTGTTATTGGGGTGTGCAGCCCTCTCAGACTCTCACCCATGTGTCGCTCTATGATATAAGACAGTAAGCAATTGGCTTTTTAGCAAATTGGCAGTAAGAAATACAAGAAGGTAAACACTACACAGCTTTAGCAGGCCAGCAGGTCTAACAACACGAAAAGAAATAACAGAAAGGAAGGCACTAGCATCCATCAGCTACTGAACTGCATAGACCAGTCACAGCATAGAGGAATCAGACTACAGGCTGCACAAGTACCGCTGTCAATAAAAATCAAATCCCTGATAAACAGGGATAATGAGCAAGTTTAAAGCGGAAGTCCACATTGTTAAGAACAATAACGTCACATGTACATATGCTAATAAAGTAATCTGGTAATTTAAAGATATTAAAAGTTACCTATCTACTTCAAACTGTAGCCACTGCAGTTTAATAAAGCTTTTCAAAAACAAATTCAATGCAATAGGAATTAGCTTGTTTGGTAATAAACCCGCTAAGGGGCAAACTACTGCTAAAGGGAGGCTTATACTGCAGCTTCCCACACCAGAGTGCTGAGATTTCACCAGGTGGTTAATGAACAAATCAGTACCGTCCGTCCATGATAGTTTTTTATTAACATCAAAATTTTTAGGACAAGCTTTGGGGGTCTACGGTGTACCCCATTCTTCAAGGTCCAAGCAGTACTAATCCAAACCCTGCCATGCAGAAAGCAGGTCATGATGAAAAAGTTTTTTTTTTAGAACAGAAACAAAAAGGTGGACATCTGCAACAGATTTACAATAATATTCTTCAATGTACACAGATCACCCAAGGGAACTGTCAACATCATAATACATTTTTTTTCTTTTAACAAAAGTGGAGTTAGACTTCAAATAACCCACATGGGTCCTGGTAGTTGCCTTCGTTCCACACCAAGCCGCTGTGTTAGATCTAAAGACCCATCACTGAGGGTAAATAAGATGCAGCACATTCAACACTCTCCTCTTTTGAATTGGCTACTACGGAAGAGGTTACAAAAATTTTCTCGGATGCCCACCTAACAAATTGTCCTTTGGATCCTGTTCCCTCACAACTACTACGGTCACCCTCTTCTTCTATCCTATGCTCCCTCACCCACATCTTCAATCTCTCCCTCTCTAGTGGCATCTTCCCCTCCCCTCTAAAACATGCGCAGATCACTCCCATTCTTAAAAAGCCCTCACTGGACCCTACCGACCTGAACTTCTTAAGACCCATCTCATTGCTCCCATTCACCTCTAAACTTCTAGAACGCTTAGTCTACAACCATCTTAGCTCCTACCTCAATGAAAATAACCTTCTTGACCCCTTACAGTCTGGCTTTCGCTCGCAGCACTCCACGGAAACTGCCTTACTAAAACTCACTAACGATTTACTAACTGCTAAAACCAACAGCCAGTACTCCATACTCCTACTACTTGACCTCTCTGCGGCCTTTGATACTGTTGACCACCTGCTCCTTCTCAATAAGCTACATTCCCTTGGCCTCCAAGATTCTGCTCTATCCTGATTCTCTGCCTATTTATCACAGCGCTCCTTCAGTGTCACCTACAACTCTGTCTCCTCCTCTCCATTGCCCCTTTCTGTGGGGGTCCCCCAAGGCTCGGTTCTTGGACCCCTTCTCTTCTCTATCTACACCTCCTCCCTCGGTCACTTAATAACTGCCCATGGCTTCCAATACCACTTATATGCTGATGACACGCAAATCTATCTGTCTACTCCTCACCTCACTCCTTCAGTCTCCTCTCGCATTACTAACTTACTAACTGACATATCAGCATGGATGTCGCACCACTTCCTTAAACCAAATCTATCTAAAACTGAGCTATTAATATTCCCCCCAGCCCGTGCACCCCTCCATGACTTTTCCATCAAAATCAACAATGCAACCATCAGTCCCTCCCCTCACGCCAGGGTACTAAGTGTAATCCTAGACTCTGACTTGTCATTTCAGCCTCAAATCCAATCGTTGTCAAAAGTTTGTAGAATTCACCTCCGTAACATCTCTAAAATTCGCCCCTTTTTAACAAATGAAACCACCAAGCTCCTCATTCACTCACTTGTTATCTCTCGCCTTGACTATTGCAACTCCCTTCTCATTGGCTTACCTCTCCATAGGCTCTCCCCTTTTAAGTCTATCATGAATGCTCTGCCAGACTTATCCACCTTACCAACCGCTCAGTGTCTGCCAACCCTCTACTCCAATCCCTACACTGGCTCCCAATCACCCAGCGAATTAATTTCAAAATACTAACCACAACATACAAAGCCATTCACAACTCTGCCCCAAGCTACATCACTAATCTTGTCTCCAAATATCATCCAAATCGACCTCTCCGCTCCTCTCAAGACCTCCTGCTTTCAAGCTCTCTCATCTCCTCCTCCCATGCTCATCTCCAGGATTTCTCCAGAGCCTCTCCCATCCTCTGGAACTCGCTACCTCCATCTATCCGACTATCCCCTACTCTTGCTACATTCAGGCGATCCCTGAAAACTCATCTCTTCAGGAAAGCCTATCACGTCTCCAACTAATCTCCTACCACTTCCACCCGCTCATTCCCCACAGTTACAACCTTTTGTACCACCTGCCCCACCCTATTAGATTGTAAGCTCTTCTGAGCAGGGCCCTCTTAATCCTCTTGTATTTTATTGTATTATAACTGTATTGTCTCCCTTTTATATTGTAAAGTGCTGCATAAACTGTTGGTGCTATATAAATCCTGAATAATAATAATAATAATAATAATAATAATAATAATGCAGCATGCATGCTTGGAGGCCAATAAAAAGGCATTAACATCAGGCAGAATCTATATATCAGACAGTTGCACAGCCATGGTGTCACCCTTGGGAACAGACTCGCATTCAGCAAGGCGACATTCACGAATGCCAGCCACAACACACACGCAAAGAGCCTTTTTAACCCCTTTACGCCCCAGTAACCCATAAATGCGACAGCAAAAATCTGGGCTTTATTACCCACACACTGCACATATGCGTTGCTAGATGGGCAATGTTTATGTGCTGAGAGTGCGCTCCCTGCATGCTCTCAGCACAAAGACCATACTGCCGAAAACAGCTCTTGGTCCCGAGAATATATTGGTAGCCGGCATCCAATCATGTGACCATTGTGACAGCCAATCACAGTGGTCACATGTTTGCCGATCCCTCCCAACTCCCCCTGCCAATTATGAGCTTTCAAGGGGAATGCAAGGGCAGGTGGGAAGGGGTTAAGGGACCATAAAGCGGGGTCTGCACCTGGGGAGCAACAGGTGGTTGGCTATAAGTATTGCAGCCAGGCAAGGGATGCTGCTTGCAGAAGTGTATGGTGGTGTACTAAGTACAGGTTTTTTTTTTAAATCAGATCTTTTTTTATTATTTTTGTAACTCAACAATACAAAACACACATACATCCCATGTACATATTGATAGTCACATTAAGTATATAATACAATAAACAGAGAAAAAAAAACGAAAAAACAAAAAAAACAAAACAAAAACACAGCCCTCTCTCTATAATCTCTCAGTAAAATGATCAATCTGACTGTGTTCAAACCAGAGTACCTGACCACCTCTTCCATAGGACACTTTATTGCCATTATACTCAACATTGCCATGTTGACGTGCCTTGGGCAATATAAGATCTTTGTCTTTAGTTTAATAATTTTAAAATAATTGGTCTAGGCATGCTTCCAGGTGGAGGTGGATGACTAGGTATACGATGGACACGTTCAATTGTAAAACGTCTTGAAAAACCTTCCGTCCCCAATATGTCCATTAGCCATTTTTCAAAAAAAGCACCAGGAGATTGGCCTTCCTCATGCTCAGGGAGGCCTAAAATGCAAACATTATTACTCCTTTGCCTCTTTTCCAAGCCTTACATTGTGTGCGCTTGATCCTTTATTTGTGCTTTTGTTTGCTGAAGATCATTTTTTATAGAAGGCAGGGTATTCTCCACCACACTAACTCTATTCTTTTTTGCTGTAGTGCATTCGCAAATTTTTTGGTTCTCCTGCCTCATAACTGCAATGTCCCCTTTTAGTTCTAACATTAAGAGTTAATAGAGAGTTGTTACATGCTTACACAGCAGTAAAGATATTACTCAGTGTATGCTCAGATGTTAATACAGTAGCTGCAGAAGTATGCTGTATATTTGATCTTTCTGAAGGCTGATTTCCACCTACACACTGTTCACTCATCATGTGCCAATGCACCTCCATACTACCTATTTGGTCTAGGATTGAAGCTGAAACTATATTAGATGCACACCTCCCATCCAGCCCCCAAGAGACCCAGGGCACCCAGGACATATATGATATATTGGGGTCTTCCTGTGTGCTCTGCTGAGTGTTTCTACTGTCCCTGGATCCAAACTGGGATAAAATGCGGGTTTCCAACCCCTGCTTACCCACGTCTTCCCTGGATCCTTTCTTGGAGGCACCCTGGGCTTGTATTAGAGACATGCTGTCAGCGCCATCCTGATGAGGGCCATGCGTGCCATGCATCGCCTTCTCCTGCTCTTGCTCTTTTTTTTTGGCGGGTCATTACCCCAGACAATGTCCTTACTAGAGTAAATAGCTCAATTTTAGCCAAATCGCAACCAAGCAACTTTCTGTACTACTTTACTTGTTATAGTCACCACTATGGGAGCTTCTATGTCATGCAGCATTAGTGCTATAGGGGTCTATAGAATTACTTCTATTTTTCCAATGAACCCTTGTGGGTGGATCATGACAATGTTTCCAAATGTGACTACAGTTTACATAACCATGTGCCTTTATATGACTCTGTTATAACCAAAGATGCTGACAAGTCTATTGAATTCTCTACAGGTCACCTCTCCAGCTAATTGCCACAGCCTGAACCCTCTCCTCCTAGAAACCAAGCTTATCCTTTGTCTCGTAGCCTTGAGCCTTGTTTGGAAACTTCCTCTAAGTCCTCAGAAGTCAAGTCCCCTGGATTACCCCTACATTTGCCTGTTGCTAAACTCCCTTAGATGCACAGCCAGGCTAACTTGTCCACAAGTTCCACAGTCGCTACACCTGGTGATGCAATTCAGACAGTTGCTACTCCTGGTGATGCGATTCAGACAGTTGCTATGCCTGGCGATGCGATTCAGACAGTCTGTATACCTGGCGATGCAGCCCAATCGGCCACTGCATCAGTTTTGCCAGTCCAGCCCATGCCCATTGAACTTCCTGCTGTTTCTTATTCTGGACTCTCTGGTGATGCGATTAAGATAGTCACTACACCTGGCGATGCGGCCCAGTCGGCCACTGCATCAGTTGTGCTGGTCCGCCCATGCCCATTGAGCCTCCTGCTTTTTCTAATTCAGGGCTTTCTATAACCTGGCCTCACCTTACTTCTACTTCACCCATTCTGACTGGTCTAAGAGGTTCAATCCACCCTTTGGATAAACTGCCTCATTCGCCAGGTGGGCTTTCAACCTTTTCTTCAGGGCTCTCTGTGTTCTGCTCATGTTTTAGCTGTCTGGCTTGACCCCTGTGACAGGTCCCTTAATGTATTTTGTCAGCTCCATAGCTGGAGGAGGCTGTGGAATGTGGCACACAGGAGGAGGCGGGGGTTAGTGGCAGCCAGGAGGAGGCAGGGGTAAGTGGCAGCCAGGAGAAGGCCGGGCCCAGTAGGAGCCTGACAGAATCGCAGGTTCCTCCCCTCCGCCTTCCAAACAAAAGACCCAGGAAGGGGAGTAACGTGCAGGATTCAGCGCTCAGACTGATTCAGGAGGCTTCTGTGTCCCTGAAAGCCACCCCCACTCGTGAAGAGGCCTTTGCCTCCATGGCTGCCACCAAACTGCAGGACATGCAGGAAGGCCAACGCCTCATGTGTGAGGAACTCATTTATCAAACCTTAAATAAGGGGTTGAGGGACGAAATCACACCCAATACCCACCTGAGTGAGTTGCATCATCCTCCTCCTTCTCTTCCTGCACAACTCCAACTCCACCACTGCAGACACGGCGTGGAAGGAAGCGTGGAAGGAAGACCAGAGAGTGATGACCTGGGTTCAGTCTGGTCTGACAAAAGATGCAAGCTCTTGTATGACCACAGCCTGGGGACAGATATGTCATCTGCTGCTGTTCATGATTCTGTTGGACTTCTGGACCAGATTGAACTCCCTTAGATAAGGACTCCTCAGGCCACCAATTTTGCCTGGAAATAATTGATGTGTGCCCTGGGAGCCAAAGGCTTTGCCAATTTCTGCTGTTTCTCCAGCGTTGCCTCCCTCTTTCTTTGGTTAGGACCCCTAATAAGTTTTTGGTTTGATTTATTATACTCACCTATGTGTGTTTTCCTTCAAAAAGGACAGTTTGGGGTGTGGCCGGATGTTGGGCTGAACAGAAGCGTGGGTGATTAGCTCCTGCCATCCTGATCCTTTATCTGCCTTGCACCCTTTTCAGTCCTCATAACCTCCCAGCTTGTTGGAGCGCTGCCTGGAGTCGCCAGCACAGCACTTCTTATACCTGCAGCTGCCTGGGGGACAGACCGTGGCTCCGGCCTAGTTCCCGGAGCGGCGGCCATCTTGTCTCACCAGGCGGCGGCCCCAGCAAGATCTCCTGGCCTCTCTGACTGTCCTGGGCCCGATCTCCTCCTGCTGCAGCCGCCAGACCGCCCGGGGCCACCATTACGGCGTTTCCTCTCCTCATCTTGCAGCTGCCTGAGGGACGGATCGCGGCTCTGGCCTGCATTCCGGAGCGGCAGCCATCTTGGTGCACCCGGAGACAGCCCAAGCAAGTACTCCTGCCCCCCTGCACATCTCAAGCTCAGTTTCCTACAGCTGCTGCCGGCCGCATCATCCGGGCCGCCATTGCGGTGCTCCCTCGTCCTGCAGCTGCCTGTGGGATGGGCTGGGGCTCCGGCCTAGTTCTCGGCGGCCATCTTGCTTCACCCAGTGAAGGCCTCGGCGGATTCTATGGGACCCTCTGACCCCCTTGAGCCCAATTTTCTCTAATCAAAGCCATCGGACCTCGCAGCTGGCCGACCGCTGCCTGCTGGCCCCATTGTGACATTCCAATTAAACGGCAAAGGGGGGAGATTGGGGATCCGGCCTTGATACACCCGGGCGATCACCTGCGGCTCTCCTGTCTCCTTGGCACCAGCTAGGGGACAGAGGTGTTCAGCCTGAGCTCCTGCCCTCTGTGACTCTAATCTATCTCCATCCTGGTTCATTTTCAGCAACTCTGCTCAGCAAATACCTTTCTCCGGTCTGGGGGGCTGCCCCGGTCCTTCCGATGACCGGGAAACGGCAATCGGCAAAGAAGGCAGCTACTTCCATCTCCTGGATCTCGCCGCCGAACACACGTGCAATGGCCGCCTTGCCTATAGCACCATCCTCTCCGGCCTCTGTAGCGGTACAAACAGACACCTGGATGGCGGCTCTCAGGGCCTCGGATCAAGAGGGGCCCCCGACGGTCATGGAGGAAACGTCGGAGCGGCTGGGTGAGGGGTCCACCGCAATGATACTGGCGGCCATTGCAGATAGTAAGTCATCTGTGGAGGGGAAAATAGATACCATAACGATCGAATGTGGGCTGATAAGGCAGGATATGGACAAAATTAGGGGCCGTTTAACAGAAACTGAGCAGCGTATTTCTACAGTGGAAAATGTGGCGGCCTCCACGGCACAATCGGTGGTGGAGCTGCAGCAGCAGGTCAAAACTCTAATGGCCCTTTCAGAAGATGCAGAAAACCACCTCAGGCGCAATAATGTCCGGGTGATGGGGCTCCCTGAGGGTGAGGAGGGCGCCAACCCTGTGGAGTTTGCGGAGGCCTTTTTCAAAAAGCTCCTGGGACTGCAGCATCTATCTCCTGTCTATGTAGTGGAGCGGCGCATAGGGTACCCACGGGCCGGAGACCGGCGGGAGCATGGCCACGTGCGTTTCTTGTGCACCTGCTGAATTTCAGGGATAGAGATTTGATCCTGGCGGAAGCCCGCAAGCACCCTGAATTGAAACATGGAAATGCTGTCGTCCATTTGTATCCTGATTTCTCGCCAGAACTGCAAAAGAAAAGATGCTCCTTTACAGATATCCGCAGATGCCTGAGGGAGAAAGGTCTGATTTATAGCATGCTGTATCCTAGCCGTCTAAAAAGTACTTCATCGTGGAGCTGCAAAATTCTTTGAATCCCCTGCGGAGGCGGCTGAGTGGCTGGATGCCATCGCCTAATGCTAGGATCTGGTGGTCTCATGGAAATGTGTGGATTAGGCCCAGAATACTTACCTTTATGTGGTACTAATGCTGGGAGTGGTGGTTCCTGCTAAAGCGGCACCTTTTTGGAATCCTGTTGTCCCAAAAAAGTTTTTTTCTCCCCCTAGCGGTCTGCAATGGAGGACAATCTCTGGAACTTGCCATCCGTGCACTGCAGGAGCTTCAGGTACTGTTCTAAATGTTTGCACTACCTACAAGTCTTCCCGAACCCCCTTTTTGAGTGGATAGACTCTTGGAATGTTCCACCTTTTGCTCACCAAGTTGATGGGAATAAAGTTTCTCCGGCGGTTTTGCTCTTTTTTTGGTTCTGTTCGCCTGGAGCAAACAGGAAGTTGGGTTCTTAGAATGTTTTTTTCTGTGACTTTTCTTTTTTTATTATTTTTTGCAAGTCCTTTTTTATTTTTTTCTCTTTTGTGTTTTTTGTTGGGAAAGAATAACTGTTTTTTATGCTTCCCTCGGTGGCCCACCTCACTGGTGCAATCACATGAGGGTGTAAATTGCCTATTAAGATATATGCTGTCCATTTGTAGTGCTGTGGTGCTTTACTGCTCTCTGTGCCCGGGTCCCTCCCCACCGACCTCCCCAGTTTACAGGACAACTCCTGTCCCTATCCAATACCTAGCTCCACTTTATGAGTGATCTCAAAATAATCTCGTGGAATGTTCGCGGATTGAATTCCAAATTTAAACGTTCATTGGTCCTCCAGTACCTCAAATCCCTGAATCCTCATATTATCCTCCTGCAGGAAAACCACCTAGAGGGTAACAAAATTTTATCCCTTAACAGGAACTGGGTACAGAGAGCCATACATTCTACGCACTCCTCCTATGCCAGGGGAGTGGCCATTTTAATACATAAGAACTTAGCATGTGCTATAGAACATGTAATAACGGATCCCTATGGGAGATATGCAATTGTGTTCCTTGCCATTGAATCTCAGTTACTGGCAATAGCGAATGTATATGTTCCACCCCCCTTCAAAAATTAGGTTCTATACCTGGTTTTAGAGAAGATTGCCACCTTTGGCCCATTAAAAGTGCTTGTGACGGGCGATTTTAACAACATCCTAGACTATGGGCTGGACACCTCTAACATGACTCGGGTGCGGAATCTAGAACTAGGCCACTGGGCAGACACGGTGGCGTTGGAGGAGGTGTGGAGGTGGAAACATCCTGGTGAGCGCAGTTATTTTTACCTTTCCCATGTCAGTGCCTCCTCATCCCGTCTTGATCTGGCTTTTGCTAATTCAGCACTGTTACCACAGATTGCGGAAGCCGTTGGCAGGGGGGGCTTTCTGATCATACCCCCCTACAGGTAATGTCGAGCCGATCCGCAGGCAATAGTCGTAGGAGTTGGAGGCTGCACTCGGGGTGGGTGAGTGAGCCCTTGGTTGAGGCATTGGTCTCCCCACACATACAGGACTACTGGAACAACAATGAGGGTTAAACAGATTGGCTCACGGTCTGGGATGCGTTCAAGGCATCCACCCATGGGGTATATATAGCTGCCATTAAAGCCGCTAGGGTGGAGAAAAATTCAGAGTTGGAAGCGCTTCAGGCCCGTGAACTACGCTGTGCAAAGCTCCATGCTGATGCGCCCTCCTCCTCCACCCTGGCGGAGTTACAGATGGCCAGAAGGGCCTTGTTGGTCCATTTTCAAACTCATACACAATGTACATTTAAGAGAAGGGCTGAGGAACTATTTGAAAAAGGGGATAAGAATGGGAAGCTGTTGGCCTACTTGGCGGCAGACACCCGAACACATACAGCTATCCCTTGCATTTATTCAGCTGGAGGTAATCTAGTGAGAGATGGAGAGGGTATTATGCAGGCTTTTGTGTCGTACTACTCAGAGTTATATACTGCTATACCCAAATATGACGACCAAGTGCTAGTGGACCTGTTGGGCTCCCTTCAGATCCCGGAGCTGCCGGGGGAGGTGGCGGCGGAGTTGGAAGCTCCTTTTACTCCTAAGGAATTGGCTTCGGCCATTGTCTCCTTCCCCAATGGTAAGGCTCCGGGTCTGGATGGGATACCAGCGGAATGGTACAAAACTTATATGGAGCTGTTGTCTCCCAGACTCTTGCAACTTTATGGAGAATGCTTTGAAGCAGGGAGACTGCCACCTTCGTTGTATGAGGCTCATGTGGTGTTACTTCCCAAGCCTGATAAAGACCTTCTTCAATGCTCCTCCTACAGGCCCATAGCACTGTTAAACATGGACCTCAAAATTTTGACCAAAATGATTGCCAATAGATTGATGAAGATTCTAGAGCACTTGATATCACCAGATCAGACAGGGTTTATGCCCAAAAAAGCCACTGACATTAACATCCGCAGAGTGTACACCCACACGCAAATAGATGAGGAGATATCTTCTGGAGGGGCTCTGGTGTTTTTCGATCTGGAAAAGGCATTTGACTCCATAAATTGGGGATATATGACCCAGGTACTTCAACGCATGGGTTTGGTCCTATATTCCTCAAATGGATATCAATGCTCTATGAGCAGCCGGTGGCAGCACTCCGCCTAAACGGAGGGGTGTCTGATAATTTTCCAGTATCCAGAGGCACCAGACAAGGGTGCCCATTGTCACCGGGCTTATTTGCGTTGGTCATGGAACCTCTGGCGATTGCACTGCGCTCCTCCTCTCAAATTCAGGGTATTAGGGTGGGCACCCTTACCGAAACTACAGCCCTTTACGCAGATGACCTAGTCCTTTTCATTAGAGATACTGGACCTTCTCTACAGGCTGCACTGGCGCTACTGGAGCGCTTTACTGGGGTTTCTGGACTCCAGGTCAACTGGAATAAATCCAAGATACTTCCGCTACGTTCTCACCGGGCAAATAGACAGGCAGAACCAAGTAATCCCTTGCAATGGGTAACACAAATTAAATACCTTGGTCTTCAAATTACGAATTCGGTGACGGAATTCATCAGTCTTAATGTGTCCCCATTACTAGACATCATCTCTAAAAAATTACATTCCTGGAAAAATCTTCCATTGTCACTTATTGGGAAGATAAATCTACTGAAAATGAAAATACTACCTTTACTCCTGTATACCCTTAGAAATTCTCCGGTGTGGATACCAAAAACAGTCTTCAAGTCAATAGACAGTATGATCTCTTTTCTGTGGCAGGGAGGAGTCCCCTGCATTAAACTGACCATTTTGCAGCAACCATGGGGGGAGGGAGGCCTAGCGGTACCAAATTTCCAAAAATATTTTTTAGCTGGCCAATTAACGGTGGCGCACCGTTGGTTGACCACGCCTTCGGATGACGCTGCGGTGTCGTTGGAGGCAGCATGTGTGGGTTCATATGAAGCACTATCCCACTTGGTATATAGGGGTTTACGGGCCCCCTACCCTCTGACGCCCTCCATGCGCTCTGTAATTAGGGCATGGCCTGTGACTCAGGGGCTCTAGCCTTCTAGTCATGATAAATTTTCTCCAAATCTCCCCTTGTGGAGGAATCCTAGTCTGCCACACTTCTTCGACTATCCGGATCCGATAGTGTGGACAAAATACGGAATTAAGACACTAAATCACGTTGTAGCGAATGGCACCCTAATGTCCCCTTGACATGTTGAAATCACGTTATGAACTACCAAACACGCATTTTTTTCGGTACATTCAATTAAGGCATGCCTTTCAATCCCTATTTGGAGGAGAACCTCTTGACCTTGAGCCCAGTGATTTAGAACTGCTGACTCGCAGTGACTTGTTATCTAAACCAGTTTCCAGCCTATACAGAGATCTCTTTCAGGAAACAATGAAACTGTTAGAACTCTGCAGACAAGTGTGGAGGGCTGCAACCTCGGGGTTGGATAGAGATGACTGGGATGATGTATGGGGAATTGCAATTCAGAGCCTGGTCTCCACTAGGGACAGACTAATTCACTTTAAATTTATCTGACCCCAGCTAGACTTGCTAGGATATTTGGGAATCAGCTTTCCTCTTGCTGGAGGTGCTCCTCGCCACTAGCGAATTTTATGCATATCTTTTGGGAATGCATATAAGGTCAAAGCATACTGGCAGGATGTAGCAGGCTGCATAAGGTCGGTCACCTCTATTTCGATTCCCATGACAGTTGAGGTATGCCTACTGCATCTGGTAGAGCCCCTAGCTACTACCAGGGCTATTAGAACTCTTCTTACCCTATTGTTGTTTTATGCCAAAAGAGGATTATTCTCTCCTGGAAGAGTTCCTCAGCCCCAACCCTAGAGTCCTGAAGGCATTGGTTAATAAGGCAGTACCATTTTATAAAGCCACTTATTTGAGTAGGGGGGCACTGACCAAATTTGACAAGGTGTGGGGGGGGTTGGATGGCATCGGTGGATACGGTGTCAGACTAATTACAGATAACCTATAGCTATTGATATTGGTGTATGAGGCCACAAAGGAGGATGTATATGACTAACATACAGGAGAAATATTGATAATTCTGCATTAGGATAACTGGTCACTTGTAGGAGGGAGAGTTATTTATTCATACGAAATTCTTGGTGCTGGGGGGGGGGGGGGGCGGGTCATGCTTTGGACTGTATTTAGCATCACAACCCAAGTTGTTAGACAGCGAAGGTCCGGTGTCTCCTAGTGCCTTCCTCCAGTCTGGAGGCCAACTTGGACAGTATGTATCTAGGCAAAAGCTTCGTTGTTTGGGGGGGGAGGGAGGGGGGAGTTCTAAATTTATGTTTGATTTATGTTTGAGTTTTTGTATGTAAATGTCCACCAGCAACTGTGGTATAGTCAGTGATTGTCGGCCGCAAATGTGGCCTGTTATTATTTGTGTGCCTAAAAAAAAATGAATAAAAAAGAATTTTCAAAAAAAAAAAAAAAAAAAGAGGACAGTTTGCTTGTGAGGAGGCAGGTACATTTCAAAAATACAATGTGAAATTAACAAGAGACACCAACACCAAGCAATCTCCTTGAAATTAATAAATAATACAAGATAATAATGGTGTTGTGGTAACTTTACACACAAAACACACCCAAAAATATGTTGGAGTAAAAAAAAAAAAAAAAAAAAAAAAAGCAAAGATCAATAAAACACAAGATCAGGCTTTAAAAAAAATCCAAAATAAATGTATTTAATCTAAAAAAATCCAAAAAATATTATTTGTTCGGGAGATGTGACAAAAAAAAATATTATATTGATGAAATCACGAGAAATAATAAAGAAAGAAGTTTGTGAGAAGTCTGTGTGAATATGAGCAACAAAACTACTTCATTCTTCGAGCATTATAAAGAAGAAGAGAGTTCGCTGCATTAAACAATTTAAAACATTGCAGCCTGACGAAAGTGCTATATCCATTCCGAACGCTAATTTTACCAGACCGAGAAGTTCCGTCTCGGAATTTATTCTGAGCATGCGTGGCACTTTGTGTGTCGGAATTGTCCACACACGGTCGGAATTGACGCAATCGGATTTTGTTGTCGAAAAATTTTATAGCCTGCTCTCAAACTTTGTGTGTCAGAAAATCCGATGGAAAAAGTCAGATGGAGCCCACACACAGTCGGAATTTCCGACAACAAGCTCCAAACGCACATTGTCCGTCGGAATATCCGACCGTGTGTATAATGCATTAGAGTGCCAACAATTAAAAGAAGTTCTCATTGAGTTCAAGGATATGTTTGCTAAAGATTCCTATGATTGTGGTCTAACAGACACACATTGCCAGGATTCAGACTGATCCAGAGGCACCTCCTGTTTATATCAAGCAATATCGTCTTCCCCTAGCTTGTTATGATTCTCTAGAAGAAATTATAAGGAATCTCAGGGAAAGAAACGTTATAAGATCAATGCACAGTTCTGAAAACAAACCTATACTTGGTATCCTTAAACCGAATGGTCAATGGCGTTTATGTGCTGATCTCAAAGCGCTCAATAAATGGTATGTCCCGATGACCCGTGCATATATTGACCAATGCTTGGTACAAATGCAAGGCACCAAGATCTTTACCGTGCTGGATTGTGCTCAAGGATATTGGACCATTAAGGTAAGCCCTAAAGACCAATATAACTTGCATTTACATTTGGTAAGGAACAGTAAGCCTGGAACAGGATGTCATTTGGTTATATAAATTCAGGTCATGAATTTGCCGTGTTTTTACATAAGGCTATGCCTGATACAACTAAAAGCAGAAATTTAACATATGTGGATGATATTTTGTTAAAAAGCACCTCGTTTGAAAAACATATCCAAGAGATTAGGCATGTGCTTAGTCACTTTGCTCAGTGCACAGTGTGCCACATGTATGCAAAATTGGTGCAACAGCTCCAGGATGCATACCGCTGTGACAGATGTGAGCAGGTTGCCCTTCTGGAAGCTCGCATTAGAGATCTGGAGGAGCAAGTTGCAACACTGGGCAGAAAGGACAACCTTGAAGGGGGTCCTCTGCTCGCTGAGCAGGTGGTCAGTAGGGTTGATGTGGGGGGTGGAGGGGCAAGTCAGGATTATCAGATAGGAAGATGGGTTAATGTAGTTAGAGGGAGTGGAAGGGGCTCGCAGAATAGGAAGGCCAGTCCTGTGTTTGTGCATCAAAACAAATTTGCCAAGTTGGGTGAAGATGTGGAGGTGGCAAACACAGAGGTGGCAGCCCTAGATGTCACTGCTATCCCTAACAGCCGGGAGAGCAGCCCATCTAGTAAAGGTGGTGAGGGGAGTGCAGGTAGGCCTAGACAGTTGGTGGTTATAGGGGATTCTATAATCAGAAGGACTGATAGAATAATTTGTCGCCAGGATCGCCTCAACCGAATGGTTTGCTGTCTCCCTGGTGCTAGGGTTCGGCATGTGGTGGACCGGGTGGATAAATTACTGGGAGGGGCTGGGCATGACCCAGCTGTCTTGGTCCACGTTGGAACCAATGACAGTATACATGGAAGGTGGAGGCTCCTTAAGAATCAATTTAAAGAACTAGGCTGCAAGTTGAAGGGAAGGACCTCCAAGGTGATATTCTCTGAAATATTGCCTGTGCCATGCGCAACACAGGAAAGGCAGTGGGTGATTAGAGAGCTGAATGCATGGCTCAAGACCTGGTGTAGGGAGGAGGGATTTGGGTTTCTAGAGCACTGGGCTGACTTTTCATTTGGGTGCAACCTATATGCTAAAGACGGTTTGCACTTGAATGGAAGGGGGTCTGCTGTGCTGGGGGAGAGGTTTATAGGAAGGCTGGAGGAGTATTTAAACTAGGATTGAGGGGGGGAGGGTGAACTAGAATTACATCAAGAAGACAGGTCAGTTAGGGGTCAGACATTAATGGAGGGTGGAATGGGGACAGATGGGGGGAGGGTTATGGCAGGTGTCAAGAAATTTCCCATGTTGCAAACAGCCATTGGAAACTGTAGTGCCATTTGTACTACTAAAAAATATATGAAAAACACCAGACCAAAATGTAATAATGCATTAAAGTGTTTGTTCACCAATGCCAGAAGTCTGCCAAGCAAAATAGGTGAGTTGGAAGCTCTGGTGCATGAAGTGAACTATGATGTAATCGGTATTGCTGAAACTTGGCTTCAATCCTCACATGACTGGGCTATTAATATTCCTGGCTATGCACTCTTTCGGAGAGACAGGGTAAAAAGGAAAGGTGGCGGGGTCTGTCTCTATGTGAGAAGTGATCTCAAAGCAAGTGTGAAAGAGGACCTGATTGATGGAGAGTGTGATGAGTCTGAAGCATTATGGGTGGAACTACATATAGATGGGCGTAGTTCAAAGTTAATCATTGGAGTTTGTTATAGACCACCCAATGTTAACGAGGAGGTGGAGACTCAGCTCCTTGCACAGATGGAAAGGGCTGCAAGGGCTGGGACAGTGATAATAATGGGAGATTTTAACTACCCAGAAATTGACTGGAGTAATGGCACTGCTGGGACAGTTAAAGGGCAAAAATTTATAAACCTAGTACAGGACAATTTTATGGTCCAGTTTATTGAGGCCCCAACTAGGAATGAAGCTCTGTTGGACCTGGTAATCTCAAACCATGCAGAGCTTATTACTAATGTGCAGATAAAGGAACACCTGGGTAGCAGTGACCATAACATGATTTCATTTGATGTTAGCTGTAAACAAGAAATACATAAGGGAAAGATTAAAACACTTAACTTCAAGAGAGCAAATTTTCCAAGGATGAGGGCTGCTCTCGAGGACTTAGACTGGGAGGGAATATTGGCAGCGATAAACATAGAACAGAAATGGGAATTCTTCAAAAAGACTGTTTGGGACCTCACTGCAAAGTATATTCCCATGGGCAATAAGTTTAAAAGGCTAAAAAGAAAACCTATGTGGCTCACGGTCAAAGTTAGAAAAGCTATAAACAATAAGAAAAGAGCTTTTAAAAAATATAAAAATGAAGGAACACTAGTGTCATTTAAATGCTACAAAGAATTTAACAGAATATGTAAAAAGGAAATCAAGGGTGCAAAAATTCAAAATGAACGAGAGATCGCAAAAAATAGTAGGACAAACCCCAAAAAATTCTTCAAATATATTAATAGTAAAAAGGTCAGGTCTGAGCATGTAGGCCCTTTACAAAATAATCTAGAGTGGGTGACTGGGGACAAGGAGAAGGCTAATTTATTAAATACTTTCTTCAGCTCTGTATATACAAAAGAGCATGGGGAAGCTCATGTCCATAAGGGGGGTGGTATTGACACAGCCCCCAATGATCCACAATGGCTCAAAAGGGATATGGTCCAGAAATATTTAGACAGAATAAAGGTGGATAAAGCACCTGGACCTGATGGCATCCACCCACGGATCCTAAAAGAATTGAGCTCTGTAATTTCAAAGCCATTGTATCTAATTTTTAGGGACTCATTAATGACGGGAATAGTACCGCTGGATTGGCGCAGGGCGAACGTGGTGCCTATATTTAAAAAGGGATCAAAGTCTTTACCAAGTAACTATAGACCTGTTAGTTTAACTTCTATAGTCGGGAAGATACTGGAGCGTTTAATAAAAGACCACATAGACGAGTTCTTGCTGGAAAAAAACATTTTAAGCAACAGACAGCATGGGTTCATGAAAGACAGAAGTTGTCAGACAAACCTGATTTCTTTTTATGAAGAGGTAAGTAAAACCTTGGACAGAGGGGTGGCTGTGGACGTGGTTTATTTGGATTTTGCAAAAGCGTTTGATACAGTTCCGCACACACGGCTCATGTGTAAGTTAAAGTCTACAGGCTTGGAAATATCAGTTTGTAAATGGATAGAAAACTGGCTAAAAGACAGAATTCAGAGAGTAGTGGTTAATGATTCTTACTCTGAATGGTCTAAGGTTATCAGTGGTGTACCCCAAGGTTCAGTGCTGGGACCCTTACTCTTTAATATCTTTATAAATGATATTGGATCTGGGATCAAAAGTAACATTTCTGTCTTTGCAGATGACACCAAGCTATGCAGTGGAATAACGTCCTTACAGGATGTCTCCAATTTACAAGCTGACCTCAATGCTCTGTCTAATTGGGCGACTATGTGGCAGATGAGGTTTAATGTTGAGAAATGTAAAGTTATGCACTTGGGGGCTAAGAATATGCATGCATCATACATGCTAGGGGGAGTACAACTGGGGGAATCTGTAGTGGAGAAGGATCTGGGGGTTTTGGTAGATCATAAGCTCAATAATAGCATGCAATGCCAAGCTGCGGTTTCCAAAGCGAGCAAAGTTCTTTCTTGTATTAAGAGAGGTATGGACTCCAGAGAGAGAGATATCATTTTGCCCCTGTTCAAATCATTAGTAAGACCTCATCTGGAATATGCAGTTCAGTTTTGGACACCAGTTCTCAAAAAGGATATCGGGGAACTGGAGAAAGTGCAGAGAAGGGCAACCAAACTGATAAGAGGCATGGGGGAGCTCAGCTATGAGGAAAGATTAGAGGAACTGAATTTGTTCACTCTTGAGAAGAGGAGAATAAGGGGGGATATGATCAACATGTTTAAATATATAAGGGGTCCATATAGTGAACTTGGTGTTGAGTTATTCACTTTACGGTCAACACAGAGGACAAGGGGGCACTCTTTACGACTGGAGGAAAAGAGATTTCATCTCCAAATACGGAAAGGTTTCTTCACAGTAAGAGCTGTGAAAATGTGGAATAGACTCCCTCCAGAGGTGGTTCTGGCCAGCTCAGTAGATTGCTTTAAGAAAGGCCTGGATACTTTCCTAAATGTACATAATATAACTGGGTACTGACATTTATAGGTAAAGTTGATCCAGGGAAAATCCGATTGCCTCTCTGGGATCAGGAAGGAATTTTTTCCCCTGCTGTAGCAAATTGGAGCATGCTCTGCTGGGGTTTTTTGCCTTCCTCTGGATCAACTGTGGGTATAGTATTGGGTATATTGGATTGTACGTTTTTTTTTTTTTTTTTTTTTATGGTTGGACTGGATGGACTTGTGTCTTTTTTCAACCTGACTAACTATGTAACTTAGGGAAGGCAGGTGTTAAAATTACATTACAGAAATGTTGTCGTTCCAAAGTTAACTTCCTGGGAACATGAGGTTACTTCCAAAGGCCTAAATGCCCAAAAGAAGAAAGTGGAGGCTGTGATGAAGTCACAAACACCTACCAATATCAGTAAACTGAGATCAGTACGATGAATTATTCACGTAAGTTTTTTGATATTTATGCAGAAACCAGTAAACCACTATTGACATTACTAAAGAAGGATGTACAATGGACATGGGGAAAGGATCAGGAACAAGCCATGGAAAGGATCACAAACAAGCTTAAAAGAAAACTCACCCAAGCCCCATCTTTGACATATCCAGAGGGGGGTAAACTCTTGTATCTAGAAACTGGTTTTACAAACCTCAGTATCAGTGCGGTACTGTGTCAAAAGCAAGACAATTTGAACAAAGTCATCGCATATGCAAGTAAGTCCCTGTCACCTGTAGAGGTAAAATTTAATGACTGTGAGAAAGCGTTATTAGCCACAGTCTGGGCCCTTCAAAACTTTAGAAGTTACAGTCAGGGCGAGAAAATCATCATTGAAACGGCACATCAACCTCTACAATATGTACAAAGTGACAAAATAAAGGATGGTAATTTGTCAAACAGCAGAATAACTGCTTGGATGTTATCTTTACAAGGATGGTCATTGGACAACCGGTATAAACAAAATAAAAAGAGTCCAGTAGCTCAAGGACTTGCCGAACTTCATGATTGTGCGGATCCTTCTCATAAAGAAGAGCTATTAGATTATTTCTTATAAGAACAAATCTCTTCCCCTTACAAAGCATATGATGAGGATTACTGTCCTTTATTCCCATATGTATACATTGATGGTTGTGCTTATCACACCACTGTAGGGGATGAAAGAAAACTAGTGGCAGGTATTGGAATCATTTGGACAAGTGAATTCCCAAATGTATCAGTAGGATATATCATTGGCGCTAAAAGTAGCCAAGTGGCAGAATTAGCAGCTGTATACAAAACTGTTCAAATTGCTCTAGAGCAGTGGTTCTCAACCCTCTAGTGCCGTGACCCCTTGATCAAATTTCCAAAGTTGTCGGGACCCCTAACAGTAAAATTATTTTCATAGCGTGGGTTGTCAGCACCCAAGGCAAGGCAAGTAATTTGCGCCCCTAACCCGCAGACATTTAGTGCTCCCCGAGTCCTTTTATTGGCAACTATAATCACAGGTAGTGTTACTCACTGTGTCTCTGGCTTCACTGTGTCTCCGACTTGGTGGTGTCTCGTAGCAGTGACACCTATGCCGAAATCAGGAGATAGGGTCTCCTCCAGCCCCTCCCACTTCACATTCCTCACCAGTCAGCTGACCTCTAGTCTCTGCCCCCCAGCCATACCATGAACTGAATGGGCACCTGTGAAGAGGCTGAGTGGGCGGCCTGCAGGCTCCAGGAACAGCCCAGGTGGGAGGTCACAGGCTCCAGGGATAGCCCTGCTGTGGGTCGGCTGCAAAAAGGCTGGGAGCGCGGTGCAGGCTTCAGGAACAGCCCAGGATTCGGTGACCCCTGACAAATCATCATTCGACCCCCGAGGGGGTCCCGACCCCCAGGTTGAGAACCACTACTCTAGAGCATAATATTACCAAATTTGGTAGTCACAGATTCCAATTATGTCTGTAACAGTTTTGTCGAGTATCTGCCTACTTGGAAAAGAAACAACATGCTACGATCTAATAACAAACCTGTTAAGCATGCCAAATTGTTTTGCACCATAGTTGAATTAGTCAGAAGTAATGGATTAACCATTTATTGGAAGAAAACTAAAGGTCATTCTAAAACCCAGAACATGGACAAGGAAGGTAATGATTTAGCGGATCAACTTGCTAAACAAGGTGCCATAAATGGAGAAAATGTGGACATAGATAATTTACTAGGAATGATACACATTGAAGCTGTCACTAGACACCAAGCTAAGGTACAGACTGTAAATAATGTAGCACAATGGAGTCAAGAATCTGCAAGTGAGGATCTAATTAAAAGCCAAAAAGGAAGATCCTATACTTGGGATCTTATATAAACATATTGAAGATCCTAGTAACAATCCCATTTCGGAGGAGGATTATGCCCAAAAAGAAGACCTCCGATTATTATTAAAAAGAATGCCCTGTACACACGACCGGTTTTCCTGTTGGCATAAACTCTGAAGGTTTTTCCGAGGGAGTTCTGACGGAATTCCGCTCAAGCTGTCTTGCACACACACGATCATACTTAATTCTGACCGTCCAGAATGCGGTGACGTACAACACGTACGACGGGACTAGAAAATGGAAGTTCAATAGCCAGTAGCCAATAGCTTCCATCTCGTACTTGCTTCAGAGCATGCATCGTTTTGGGTACGTCGGAACAGCACACAGACAATCGGTTTTCCCGATAGGAATTGGTTCCGTTGGAAAAATTTAGGTCAGTCAGAATTTAACGTAAAAAGTCCGATGGGGCATACACGCGATTGGAGTATACGATGAAAAGCTCTCGTCAGACTTTTTCTGTCGGACATTCCGCTCGTGTTTACACAGCATTAATCTCAATTCAGCATTCAAGATGGTTTACTAATGAGGACATCCAAGAATGGTATTCAACAGTGGGTAGTTCCTACTATATTTAGATGCCTAATGTTACAACATGCTCATGATGCACCTACAACAGGTCAACGAGGTTAGAAGATTACCTACAATATACTACATGATTATGCATATTGGCCTCATATGTTGAAAGATGTTCAAACCTATTGTCAGGGTTGTCTAGTTTGTGCTCAGTTCCAATCTCAAGGTCCCACTCATTGTGCCACACTTTGGAGAAAGGGGGTTTCTCATTGCCATGGTCCGACATACATATTGACTTTATAGGTCCTGTCACAAAGTCATCCAGGGGAAACTAGTACATGTTAACGGTCACTTGTGTATTTACCAAGTGGGTAGAGTGTTTACTCTTCAGTGTTCATAATAATACAGCTGAAACATACGCCAATTTGCTTATTGACCATGTATGTTCTAGATTTGGTCTACCGTTAAGGATTGATTGGGATCAGGGTCAGCATTTTACAAGTAATGTCTAAAATGTGGAAAATCTTGGGTGTTAAACAGAAATTACACATTGCCTTTTTGTCCAGCATCTAGTGGATCAGTAGAGCACTGTTGTCATGTACCAGATAAGACCAGAACTGTGTGGACTGCAACAGAGGAAACCCAGACGTGTATAAGTGAAAATGATTTATTAAAGATAAATGAATATAACACAACCACCTCCAATATCACTCAGTGCACCACAACCAATACAAAACAAACCCCACAAATAATAATAACAGAACAAATATATACAAGTAAGGGAAATACCGAGATAATAAACAGAGCCAGGCCAGGGTCATCAACGGGAGGTCAGCAGCTGGGGAAGGGAAACAAACAGGACAAGAGAGGATGGATGGACCACAGGAGGGACGGGTCAGATACAAGGCTCAGGGTCCAGAGCAAGGAAACAGACAGGGAACAGGATCAACAGGCTCCAGGAATCAGGTCTCAGGAATCAGGTCTCAGGTACAGGAATCAGGTTTCAGGAATCAGGTAAACAGGATGCAGGCTGCAGGTCAGGGCTCAAGGACAATACTAAGGCAAGATGAGTGTGCACCTGCCGGGTATTTATACTGCAGCTGCTAATTAAAGTCAGGTGACACCTGTCTGCAGAGGGGAATACCTGCTCCATACTGCCAGGATCCCTCCGCTGGTGGACGCCAGTACTGCGGCCCAAAGATGACAAAATACCAGCAGAGAAAAGCTCTTCTGACAGCTCCAAACTGCCAGGAGACACCTGCTGGTGGAACTCAGTACTGCATGCCAAATCATCAATATTAACAGTGGAGGGAACCTTTCCTGACAGTACCCCCCCCTCGAAGGAGCGACCTCCGGACGCTCCAACTAGCTATTGCTGAGGAAAGTCCATGGTGTCCAGCCAGGCAGCGGGCACCTCAAGCTGGGCAGTGGGCACTTCAAGCTGGGTAGCAGACAGGAACACATCAGGCTGGGCAGCAGACAGAAACACATCAGGATGGGCAGCAGACAGGAACACATCAGGCTGGGCAGCAGACAGGAACACACCAGGCTGGGCAGCAGACAGGAACACACCAGGCTGGGCAGCAGACAGGAACACATCAGGCTGGGCAGCAGACAGGAACACATCAGGCTGGGCAGCAGACAGGAACACATCAGGCTGGGCAGCAGACAGGAACACATCAGGCTGGGCAGCAGACAGGAACACACCAGGCTGGGCAGCAGACAGGAACACATCAGGCTGGGCAGCAGACAGGAACACATCAGGCTGGGCAGCAGACAGGAACACATCAGGCTGGGCAGCAGACAGGAACACATCAGGCTGGGCAGCAGACAGAAACACATCAGGCTGGGCAGCAGGTTCCAGGTCGTCGAGCTGAGCGGTGGGCAATGAGACATCAGACTGGAAAGTGGGCACATCAGGCCGGAAAGCTGGCTCCCCAGGCCAGAAAGCAAGCTCACCAGGCCGGAAGGCGGGCACATCAGGCTGGAAAGCGGGCTCACCAGGCCGAAAAGCGGGCTCACCAGGCCGAAAAGCGGGCTCACCAGGCCGAAAAGCGGGCTCACCAGGCTGGGAAGCGGGCACATCAGGCTGAAAGGCGGGTACATCAGGCTGGAAAGTAGGCACTGGCACCACCGGCTGGAACACTGGCACCTCCGGCTGGAACACTGGCCCCTCCGGCTGGAACACCTTCTGGCTGTAACACTGGCCCCTCCGGCTGGAACACCTTCTGGCTGTAACACTGGCCCCTCCGGCTGGAACACCTTCTGGCTGTAACACTGGCCCCTCCAGCTGGAACACCTCTGGCTGGAACACTAGCCCCTCTGGCTGGAACACCTCCAGCTGGAACACTGGCACCTCCGGCTGGAACTCTGGCACCTCCGGCTGGAACTCTGGCACCTCCGGCTGGAACACCTTCTGGCTGTAACACTGGCCCCTCCGGCTGGAACACCTTCTGGCTGTAACACTGGCCCCTCCGGCTGGAACACCTTCTGGCTGTAACACTGGCCCCTCCGGCTGGAACACCTTCTGGCTGTAACACTGGCCCCTCCGGCTGGAACACCTTCTGGCTGTAACACTGGCCCCTCCAGCTGGAACACCTCTGGCTGGAACACTAGCCCCTCTGGCTGGAACACTGGCACCTCCGGCTGGAACTCTGGCACCTCCGGCTGGAACTCTGGCACCTCCGGCTGGAACTCTGGCACCTCCGGCTGGAACTCTGGCACCTCCGGCTGGAACTCTGGCACCTCCGGCTGGAACTCTGGCACCTCCGGCTGGAACTCTGGCACCTCCGGCTGGAACTCTGGCACCTCCGGCTGGAACTCTGGCACCTCCGGCTGGAACTCTGGCACCTCCGGCTGGAACTCTGGCACCTCCGGCTGGAACTCTGGCACCTCCGGCTGGAACTCTGGCACCTCCGGCTGGAACTCTGGCACCTCCGGCTGGAACTCTGGCACCTCCGGCTGGAACTCTGGCACCTCCGGCTGGAACTCTGGCACCTCCGGCTGGAACTCTGGCACCTCCGGCTGGAACTCTGGCACCTCCGGCTGGAACTCTGGCACCTCCGGCTGGAACTCTGGCACCTCCGGCTGGAACTCTGGCACCTCCGGCTGGAACTCTGGCACCTCAGGCTGGAACTCTGGCACCTCAGGCTGGAACTCTGGCACCTCAGGCTGGAACTCTGGCACCTCAGGCTGGAACTCTGGCACCTCAGGCTGGAAGGCGGGTACCAGGACATCAGGCTGGAAAGCGGACATCGGACTGGATAACAGGCACTGGGACGTCAGACTGGATAGCAGGCACTGGGACGTCAGACTGGGTTGCAAGCACTGGGACGTCAGACTGGGTTGCAAGCACTGGGACGTCAGACTGGGTTGCAAGCACTGGGACGTCAGACTGGGTTGCAAGCACTGGGACGTCAGACTGGGTTGCAAGCACTGGGACGTCAGACTGGGTTGCAAGCACTGGGACGTCAGACTGGGTTGCAAGCACTGGGACGTCAGACTGGGTTGCAAGCACTGGGACGTCAGACTGGGTTGCAAGCACTGGGACGTCAGACTGGGTTGCAAGCACTGGGTCGTCAGACTGGGTTGCAAGCACTGGGTCGTCAGACTGGGTTGCAAGCACTGGGACGTCAGACTGGATTGGATTAGCTGGTGCGGGGGCAGGTTGGGTTACTGGCAGGATCTTGGTTGGAAAAAACTTTTGTTTTTTCTTGGGTTTAGTCACTGAGGCTCTGTAGGTGGGGGGTGCAGCAGACTGGAAGGGAGGATTAGGATATGGTGGAGAAGAGATAACAGTAGCTGGGGAAAGTTTTTGTGGATTAGTAGGCAGCTGAGAAGAGGCAGGTGGGTTGAATGAAGGATAGGTACAGGGAGCAGAGACCGGGTATGAGTATCTGGTGGGGGCAATGTATACTGAGCTGCAACTGAGTTTGGCGTGGGTGATGGGGAGACAGACTTGTGGGCAGGTAGGTGTCTGATGGCAGAGGTGGTTTGTTGTGGATTGGTTGGGGCTGGTTGTAACATATCAGACCATGCTGAGAGTATGGGTAGGACAAAGGACAGATCACATGCTGCCTGTCTAACAAGGGTCTGTACTGAGTGAATACACACCAAAAGCTTCTGCTGAGAACAGATGGAATAGTGCTCAAAAAAGCATGCGGAATCATCCTCTAACAGCCACACCAGAGACTCCACCTGATCAGCACTATAAGGGGGAGAAAAATCATCACTGGTCTTAGGAACACAGGATAGGGCTAGCTCAGCACATATTTGGATCAAAGGCAATCATCCCCAAACAACATACAGCCCTGGTCAACCAGGGAGTGAGCCAAATGGATGAGCTCAAGTAGCTGGTGACTGGCGGAGATACTCGCCACTTTCTGACACCAGCAGAGCATAGTATGGAATCACATTGGGATTCATTCCAGCAAAGCCAGCAGAACCAAGATAGTTCCTCTGTGCAGACACTTCTGGTCAGGGATGGCCTTGATATTCTGTCATGTACCAGATAAGACCAGAACTGTGTGGACTGCAACAGAGGAAACCCAGATGTGTATAAGTGAAAATTATTTATTAAAGATAAATGAATAAATATAACACAACCACCTCCAATATCACTCAGTGCACCACAAGTAGGGGAAATACCGAGCTCATAAACAGAGCCAGGCCAGGGTCATCAATTGGAGGTCAGCAGCTGGGGAACGGAAACAAACAGGACAAGAGGGGATGGATGGATCACAGGAGGGACAGGTCAGATACAAGGCTCAGGGTCCAGAGCAAGGAAACAGACAGGGAACAGGATCAACAGGCTCCAGGAATCAGGTAAACAAGGACAATACCAAGGCAAGATGAGTGTGCACCTGCCGGGTATTTATACTGCAGCTGCTAATTAAAGTCAGGTGACACCTGTCTGCAGAGGGGAATACCTGCTCCATACTGCCAGGATCCCTCCGCTGGTGGACGCCAGTACTGCGGCCCAAAGGTGACAAAATACCAGCACGGGAAAGCTCTTCTGACAGCTCCAAACTGCCAGGAGACACCTGCTGGTGGACCTCAGTACTGCACGCCAAATCATCGATATTACCAGCGGAGGGGACCTTTCCTGACAGCTGTAACCAGTCTATTGTCGATGTCCTTAGGAAATTTGTTAAAGAATCAGGTAAAGACTGGGACATGAAGTTGCCTCTAGTGGTCATGGCTATCAGAGCTACACCAAGTGCTCCTACTAAGATGTTACCCTTTGAGTTGATGACCGGTATGAAAATGGTACTTCTACAACATCTGTTGTATCGCACATCAGATCATAACCTGAACAATGCAGCCACAGCACATCAGTACATGGAAAACCTTTGTCAGCATCTTCAACATGCTTTTGCACACAAGAATCTCAAAACCACCAAGAAGGCATATAAAGTGTATCTGTACAATTTTGCTTGATGCCAAATAAAAGAAAAGAAATTTCTTCTCTCATGGAAAGGTCCGTACAATATCACTGCCAAGATCTCACCTGTGGTTTACAAAATAAGAATTGTCAATCATAATGATTTTGTGTAAAAATTGGTTCGTGTTAATCAATTGCATGCTTGTCATCCTTGATCTCAACTGAGAATGCTGGAAGGTAATGTAGAAGAAGAGACTTAAAAAGTATCTCAAGAGAATGTGAATGTAATGATTTGACATTGTGATAATTCTCTCTCTTGACTTACAGATCTTCATATCTTTGAGCTTCTATGCATGATTATTGATCCTGCCACTTATAGCTGAATACCATAATCATGAACATCATTGAATAATTTTAGCTATCTGATGGATAATGAACCAGTCGCTATATCATATATATAGCATAGCTAGAAAATGTAAATCAATTGATAAGAATATGTATTCATAGTATTTGTTTCTTAAATAGAAAAAGAGTGACAGTCCAAACCAGACCGTTGATTGGTAAAGTCGATGATGACTACCAAAGACACAGCGATCGTGTGGATGGTGGTAATCGTTGATGCCCAGTTCCAAATAGAACCTGTCATCAAACCTGGTCCTTCATCAGGAGTCATATTGCAAGACGCTCCAAGATTCTTCTTAACGGAAAGGAAGATTTTGTCTCAGAAGATCTTTGAGAGTTTGGGTCCAAGGATATCCATTGAGAGGAATTACAATATATCCCATTTTCAGCTTGTGGAGATGCAAGAATGACATCTTGCACATGTAAACAAAGCACGGGTTTAAATATGAGAAATTTTATATATATATATATATATATATATATATATTATAGGTATATATATTATTAATATGAGCATGAACAGGTTAGAAATACTATGAATAAGAGCGTCAGGGCTGGGCTCAGCCCTTCCTTCCTCTGAGCTGGCTGCTCAGCTGTCGGCTAATTGCTAGCTCCTATCTCTCCACAGTGACTCACCTGTTGATAATATCCTGCTCGTCAGTCCTGCCACGGTTTAGGAGATATTTGCAAAAAGACAGGCACCGCTGTCTGCGGCGCTCAGGCGCACTGAGCATGCTGCTGCTAACGGCGGCTCCCATATGCATGCGCGATAGTGACATCATCGCGGCTCCGGCCAATCACAGCGCCGGAGCCACGATACCCGGAAAGAAGATGGACACTCTGTAGTAGAGGGGACAGCGGTGACATCGCAGGCTCCTGTGTCAGGTAAGTAATGGGTTATTATGCTTTTACCTTTGCAGGGAAACAAAGTGGAAGTAAACCCATCAGGGTTTACTTCCTCTTTAACATAATGCATGTTAACCACCTAAAGACCGAGCCTCTCTTTCAGACTCTGTGTTTACAAGTTAAAAACAAGTTTTTTTGCTATAAAATTACTTAGACCCCCCCACACATTATACATTTTTTTCTAACACCCTAGAGAATAAAATGGCGGACATTGCAATACTTTTTGTCACACCGTATTTGCGCGGCGGTCTTACAATCGTACTTTTTTGGGAAAAAAAAAACACTTTTTTGAATAGAAAAATAAGACAACAGTAAAGTTAGCCCAATTTTTTTTTTATATTGTGAAAGATAATGTTGCGCTGAGTAAATTGATACCCAACATGTCACGCTTCAAAATTGAGCCGCTCGTGGAATGGCGTCAAACTTTTACCATCAAAAATGTCCATAGGCGACGTTTAAAAAAAATCTACAGGTTGCATGTTTTGAGTTACAGAGGAGGTCTAGGGCTAGAATTATTGCTCTCGCTCTAACGATTGCGGCAATCACATGTGTGGTTTGACCACCGTTTTCATATGCGAGTGCTACTCATGTATGCATTCGCTTCTGCACGCTAGCTCATTGGGACGGGGCGCTTTAAAAAAAAAAATTTTTGTTTCTTATTTTATTTATTTCTTATTTATTTTTACACTGTGTTTTTAAAAAAAAAAAAAAGTTTGGGTCACTTTTATTCCTGTTACAAGAAATGTAAACATCCCTTGTAATAGAAAAAAGCATGACAGGTCCTCTTAAAAATATGAGATCTGAGGTTAAAAATTCCTCAGATCTCATATTTGGACTTAAATGCAATAAAAAAAAAAAAAAATTTGTCATTTGAAAAAATGACAACAAAAAAAATGGCCCTTTAAGACGTATGGGTGGAAGTGACGTTTTGACGTTGCTTCCGCCCTGCTATGGTATGGAGATGGGTGGGGGCCATCTTCCCCTCACTCATCTCCATACCCAGCCACGGACAGGTCCCGATCGCCTCCGCCGCTGCTGAAGGCTCCGGTAAGCGGCGGAGGGCGCAGGAGAGCGGCGGGAGGGGGGCCCCTCTCCCGCTGCCGATAACGGTGATCTCGCGGTGAACCCACCGCAGAGACCACCATTATCATTAACAGGACTGCTCACTGAAAAGATGGATACCTCGGTTATGGCAGCAGCTGCTGCCGTTACCCAGACATCCATCTTTAAAGTGCCGACGTATATGTACAGGAGCCGGTAGGCACTTGTGCATTAACTCACAGCGATGGATCGCTAAAGTGTGAATCAACCTCAACACTAAATTAACCCCTGCCACCACAACACTTACTTTAATCTTTCAAGACACTGAACATTACAAATTCACTTTAAGGCTGCTTGAAGTTTTTCAATCATCTTCCTCAGCCTCTCTTCATATGATTGTCCCTAAAGATCATTATTCCATCATTACTTGTGAGACAATTACCTGTGCGTGTCATTGTACATCCACCACTCATTACCAGGCTGTTTATTCCAGAGTTCTCTAAACATCAAAATGCTGTTCCTTTCCATCCCCTGGGGCCATGACCATGGATTGGCTACAAGTACTTTCAATTAACCTAATTTCTTTTTGCTTCAGTTCAGGTTATTTTGTGGGGAGCTAAATCGTGATGCTTTTTTATTATTTGTGCATGTCTCTTCTTTCCTGTCATTGGTGAAACTAGGGCAGTTCAGTTTCATCTTCCTGACTATTAGCTGTACTAACTTTTCCCTTGTTAGAGTTGCAATCATCACTTTATTTATATTAACCAAGGTAGTGGTGATGGTGAGGGATATAAGATAACTGTTCCTCTATTCCAAATATTTTTGGAACTGAGAGTTAAAGTCCAACTAAACTGCATCTGAGCACCACAAGCCAAAAATGCTATTTAATTAATATTACATATTCAAAGCAAACTCATCCATCCATTAATATCTCTATATTTTATTTTGATGAGAAATCACTTTGAAAAATACCCCCTAGCATTTTGGGCTGTGGCCATCTTGAGTAAGGGCAGTTGATTCATGTAGAATTTACATCCTGGAATCCATCTTCCCTTAACTTAGGCAGGAGGGTGTGCTTTGCTGAGAAAACCCCTCCTCATTTCCTCCCTTCCTGAAGACTCCTGGGATGTATGACATCATTTGCCTGAAAACCAGTAAGTACCTGAAGAAATGTAAAAAAAAATTAAAGTGGAACTTCAGTAATTTTTTCAACTTTCCATCTATCAAATCTTCTGCCCTTGTTGTTTTAACTTTGGACAGTTAAACATTTTTTTTCTGCCAGTAAATACCTTATACAGCCCACTTCCCGTTTCTTGTCTGGTAAAAAGCCTAGGCTTATGACTATCTCTCGTGAGAGTTTGCCAGGAAGAGAGGGGCGATGAGTCATAAGAGGGCCAATGACAGCTGCAGGACTGCAGAGCTGTAGGTGTGCCTCTGTGTGTCTGTGTAAATCCAGGAAGTGAACAGGCAGCAGTTTTAGCTGCCCACAGTTAAAATGAATGCAGCCAGACTTAGTGGAGGCAGATTTCTGCAGCATATTTGGCAAGTATAGAATCACTGTATATATAAAATAATATGCAAAGTGGTTGAAGGGAAGCTTCAGAAAAGCAAAGATGTTTTTATTACAAATTATGTGAGCAGACTGCAGTTCCGCTTTAAAACAAGAAAAATAGGATATACAGTGCCTTGCAAAAGTATTCACCCCCTTGGCTTTTGACCTATTTTGTTACATTACAGCCTTTAGTTTAATGTTTTTTTTAATCTGAATTATATGTGATGGATCAGAACACAATAGTCTAAATTGGTGAAGTAAAATTAGAAATATATATACATAAAACTATTTTTTCATAAATAAAAAACTGATAATTGGCATGTGTGTATGTATTCACCCCCTTTGTTATGAAGCCCATAAAAAGCTCTGGTGCAACCGATTACCTTCAGAAGTCACATAATTAGTGAAATGATGTCCACCTGTGCACAATCTAAGTGTCACATGATCTGTCATTACATATACACACCTTTTTGAAGAGCCCCAGAGGCTGCCACACCTAAGCAGGAGGCACCACTAACCACACTGCCATGAAGACCAAGGAACTCTCCAAACAAGTAAGGGATATTGTGGTTGAGAAATACAAGTCAGGGTTAGGTTATAAAAAAATATCCAAATCTTTGATGATCCCTAGGAGCACCATCAAATCTATCATAAACAAATGGAAAGAACATGGCACAACAGCAAACCTGCCAAGAGACGGCCGCACACCAAAACTCACGGAGGGCATTAATCAGAGAGGCAACACAGAGACCTAAGGTAATCCTGAAGGAGCTGCAGAGTTCCACAACAGAGACTAGAGTATCTG
Organism: Aquarana catesbeiana; assembly: GCF_042186555.1. Taxonomy (NCBI): domain Eukaryota; kingdom Metazoa; phylum Chordata; class Amphibia; order Anura; family Ranidae; genus Aquarana; species Aquarana catesbeiana. The sequence continues at coordinate 163,937,463 of NC_133335.1, forward strand.
TACATAGGACGACGATAGGCCGTACGCTCCATAGAGTTGGGCTTTATGGCAGAGTGGCCAGAAGAAAGCTATTACTTTCAGCAAAAAACAAAATGCCACGTTTTGAGTTTGCGAAAAGGCATGTGGGAGACTCCCAAAGTGTATGGAGGAAGGTGCTCTGGTCTGCTGAGACTAAAATTGAACTTTTTGGCCATCAAAGAAAACGCTATGTCTGGCGTAAACCCAACACATCACCCAAAGAACACCATCCCCACAGTGAAACATGGTGGTGGCAGCATCATGCCTTGGGGATGTTTTTCAGCAGTCGGGACTGGGAAACTGATCAGAGTTGAGGGAAAGATGGATGGTGCAAAATACAGGGATATTCTTGAGCAAAACCTATACCACTCTGTGTGTGATTTGAGGCTAGGACAGAGGTTCACCTTCCAGCAGGACAATGACCCCAAACACACTGCTAAAGCAACACTTGAGTGGTTTAAGGGGAAACATGTAAATGTGTTGGAATGGCCTAGTCAAAGCCCAGACCTCAATCCAATAGAAAATCTGTGGTCAGACTTAAAGATTGCTGTTCACAAGCGCAAACCATCCAACTTGAAGGAGCTGGAGCAGTTTTGCAAGGAGGAATGGGCAAAAATGCCAGTGGTAAGATGTGGCAAGCTCATAGAGAACTTATTCAAAGTGATTTGGAGCTGTGATAGCCGCAAAAGGTGGCTCTACAAAGTATTGACTAGGGGGATGAATAGTTATGCACATTGACTTTTCTGTTATTTTGTCATATTTGTTGTTTGTTTCACAATAAATAAATAAAAAATATCTTCAAAGTTTTGGGCATGTTCTGTAAATTAAATGATGCAAATCCTCAAACAATCCATGTTAATTCTAGGTTGTGAGGCACAAAACACGAAAAATGCCAAGGGGGTGAATACTTTTGCAAGGCAGTGTCCTTTCTATTTATTAATGCTAGCAGCTAAAAGTGATCATATGTAAAGTCTCATTTTAAAAAAAATAAAAAACATGTTATACTTACCTGCTCTGTGGTGTGGTTTTGCACAGAGCTGCCCCGATCCTCTTCTTGTTGGGTCCCTCTTTGGTGCTCCTGGCCCCTCCCTCCTGTTGAGTGCCCCCACAGCAAGCAGCTTGCTATGGGGGCACCCGACCTGAGCCACAGCTCCCTGTGTCCATTCAGACATGGAGCCACAGCCTGGCCCCACCCCCTTTCTCTTCTCATTGACTAAAAGACTATGATTGACAGCAGTGGGGGCCAATGGCACCACGCTGCTGTCTCAGCCAATGAGGAGGGGAGTCCCGGGCAGCTGAGACACTCCTGCAACATCGCTGGATCTAGAGGAACCTCAGGTATGTATTAGGGGGCTGAGGGGAGCTGCTGCACACAGAAGGCTTTTTATGTTAATGCACAGAATGCATTAAGATAAAAAACATTCTGCCTTTACAATCACAGTAAAGTATAGCCAAAGGCAATTTTTCTGTTTTGGATAGCGTGGAGAAGGATTAGAACCCCCGGTCAGTTTTTATTGCTGTCTGTGTCCCCGTTAAGGAGATTCACCCTCTATATTTTTACCATTATCACTGAAAAAGAAAGTAAAAGAAAATCTCAAGTTTTGGGTTGTCCCCAGAAAAGTAATAGATTGGAAATCTTCCAGTGGGGACACTACTTCCCTGGGGTGCCCAAGGAATTCCCTTACTTTGCAAGGTTTTTCTCTCACTTCCTGTTTGACTATGGGACAGGAAGTGAGAGGAAAGTGAAGGGACACAGATGGTGAAAAAAAATCTGACAAAAAAATCCCCCTCTTACTCTATCCAAAGTGAAAAAAAAAACCCAGAAAATTGTATCATACTTACTGTAATTTTCTTTTCTGGGCCTATCCATGGCAGCATACATGTGATAGTAGCCCCACCTACTTCTGCCTACTTCCGCATACAGGACCAGTGCATAGCTATAAAAAGTTAAAACCCACACAACAGCCCGATCCCTGTACATTGCTAAGAACAAACCGAGTGGGCTCAGTATGCTTCCCTGGATAGGCACCAGGAAAAGAAAATTACGGTAAGTATGATACAATTTTCTGTTTTCCTGGTGCCTCCATGGCAGCATACATGTGATAGATCAATAACTAGCTACCAGGATGGGAAGCTTCAGCAAATCTTATAATAAGAAACTGAGTAAGCTACTGACTTCACGCCAAACACAGCTGCAGTGAGAACTACTAAGCCATCAGTAGTACTGAAAGAATGCGCCATAATAGAACCTGATTGGCTCTTCTGCCTTTCGTGTTTGCTGACATCTCTGCATAAGGTGGCCACGATGTCCAGATGCTGCTGCAGGAGTGTACAGCAATTACTTTTGATGGTTGCAGCCCAGCCATATAGTGGAACCTTAGTATTTACTTTGATTGGACGAAGTCTAAGGACTAATGCCTAGTACACATGAGCCGAATGTCGGGAGTCATCGGCCAGTTCAATAAAAACCGGCGGACATTCAACCAATGTGTATGTCAGCCGTTCTGTCAGAAGAGCATGCTGGAAAACCAGCAGCCGACCGGCTCCCGATCAGCGCTCTCAGCCAATGGCAGCATATTTAAATGACAAGCACCTGTCAAACAGGTGCGGAAAAATTGCTCTTTGGGTTTCCGTGGAAGGATATTGGTGATTGGATTTTCCCTAATGTGCCACATCCCTAAATAGCTAGAAAGCGAGAAATCCCCTGCAGGTGGGACTTTAAGGCACTCAATAGTGATAATGGTTTGTAGCAAGAGATATAGATATACAAATAAACCGCCCCTGAATCTCTCTTACTCCACTGTGCCAAAGAAAAGTGCAAAGCTATATAAAAGATGTGTAAATGAATACAAAATGTGTACATACACAGTGTACAGTGAAAAAAAGCTGCCACTTAAATAAATACATAAACTGATCAAAATCCCCAAAACTATACCTCTCACACGTGTACAGATAGAGATAGCGGCGCTAATATAAATTGTGTAAAATAATGGGTCAGAGCAGTATAATGCCTATGACCCTCTACTTATGCATAAAAATATTAATAATAATAATAATAATAATAATAGTGTCATGAAAAATATTAATTTTATCATGAAAAGAAATTTCTTTAACACCCAGTGAAAAGTGTCACTATAAATAATAAACTACAAGAAATGAATGATCAAGTTCAACAGTTGTTTATCAATCTTCTTGTGAAAAATCTTCTACTCTTCCACCACACCAACGTGATAGTGACACCACTCCCTCCGAAGAGCGCACTCACCAGATTGTATAGCCTCCCACTCTCGTGTTTGGCAAAACAGCAATTGAACCACACCTGGGTTGCATGTGATGAACCGTGACTCCAATCAAGCCAGCTCCATATGTGAAAAAATGAATAAAGTGCTCCACATAGCGTGATACCATTTTGACAGATTTATTAAAATCACTTCAAACACACTTCAATGGTTACACTCACTTTTAAACTGAAACATAAAAGCCTTTAAAAAGAAATCCACAGCAAGCAACAGGATCAGTGATCCAACGGTGCACTGCGGTTACAGCGGACCTGAAGTGTAAACCGGTGTATCTCTCACCCAACCTTCTAAGGCCCAGCCATCCGATCGGTGTAGTCCTCCTCAGACAGCGGCATCTAATGTCAGTGCGATGGAATGCCGTGTAACCATGCCCAAGACATGTTTCATCGAATAGACTTTTTCAAATGGGATTGGCTACACGGATGGTTCATCAATCCTTATATATTATCTATGATTAGTCATGTGATCACCATCAGTCATGTGATCACCATCAGTCATGTGACCTCCTGCTCTGCACATGCTCACACTTCATGTCCCCCTGACCGTGAAGCACAGGTACAAAGACTGAATGCATTAGTGGATCCCAAACATTTTTACGGTGTGTAGTTAGAATGCTGCGTCCAGCATTACCATATATGACATATGACATATCCTAACTTATAATCCACCACTAGTTACAGTGCTAATGTGGAAAAGTAACCAATAAAAATGAATATTAATAAATTAAAATGAACATTTCAACAGGAGATAATGAATTTGTCTGGTTTAAAATACAAGCTATATAAATTAGTCATGATACTATCCTACAGCTGCATAGGACAAACAATGACTGAAACACAATCTGATCCTATTAATAAAAAAATATGGATGACTGCAGACGAGTCTAAAAAAAAGGAGAATAATAATGATATATCATCAGTGGTCAATGAATAAAACCACCTCAAACATGAAAACATCCCACCAAGTTTTAACTTGTTTACAATTAATGGCATCTAAGGCTGCAGGTGGTAAATAAATAGACAATGGTTTGTAGCAAGAGATATAGATATACAAATAAACCGCCCCTGAATCTCTCTTACTCCACTGCGCCAAAGAAAAGTGCAAAGCTATATAAAAGATGTGTAAATGAATACAAAATATGTGTACATACACAGTGTACAGTGAAAAAAAGCTGCCACTTAAATAAATACATAAACTGATCAAAATCCCCAAAACTATACCTCTCACACGTGTACAGATAGAGATAGCGGCGCTAATATAAATTGTGTAAAATAATGGGTCAGAACAGTATAATGCCTATGACCCTCTACTTATGCATAAAAATATTAATAATAATAGTGTCATGAAAAATATTAATTTTATCATGAAAAGAAATTTCTTTAACACCCAGTGAAAAGTGTCACTATAAATAATAAACTACAAGAAATGAATGATCTTGTTTATCAATCTTCTTGTGAAAAATCTTCTACTCTTCCACCACACCAAGGTGATAGTGAACTGGTGTATCTCTCACCCAACCTTCTAAGGCCCAGCCATCTGATCGGTGTAGTCCTCCTCAGACTTTAGAAGGTTGGGTGAGAGATACACCAGTTTACACTTCAGGTCTGCTGTGACCGCGGTGCACCGTTGGATCACTGATCCTGTTGCTTGCTGTGCTTGCTGTGGATTTCTTTTTAAAGGCTTTTATGTTTCAGTTTAAAAGTGAGTGTAACCATTGAAGTGTGTTTGAAGTGATTTTAATAAATCTGTCAAAATGGTATCACGCTATGTGGAGCACTTTATTCATTTTTTCACATATGGAGCTGGCTTGATTGGAGTCACGGTTCATCACATGCAACCCAGGTGTGGTTCAATTGCTGTTTTGCCAAACACGAGAGTGGGAGGCTATACAATCTGGTGAGTGCGCTCTTCAGAGGGAGTGGTGTCACTATCACGTTGGTGTGGTGGAAGAGTAGAAGATTTTTCACAAGAAGATTGATAAACAACTGTTGAACTTGATCATTCATTTCTTGTAGTTTATTATTTATAGTGACACTTTTCACTGGGTGTTAAAGAAATTTCTTTTCATGATAAAATTAATATTTTTCATGACACTATTATTATTAATATTTTTATGCATAAGTAGAGGGTCATAGGCATTATACTGCTCTGACCCATTATTTCACACAATTTATATTAGCGCCGCTATCTCTATCTGTACACGTGTGAGAGGTATAGTTTTGGGGATTTTGATCAGTTTACTCAATAGTGATACAATGAAGTATTTAAAAGATCAATTTATTGAGTAGAAAAATTGTTAAAATAGAAAACATGAAATAAACATGGATAGATCAACTGGACATATATCATAACGATGATGCATGACAATACAGATTGTCCTGTCAGAAACCATGAAATCAGACCGAGACAGAAGTACAGTTAAATCACACGTGTTTAATAATAAAAGTAAAAAGAACAAACATAGTCAAAACATAGCCAAAGTTCAGTAACCGGAACAAATAGTCAGCCAAGCAGGAGTCAGGGTCAAAGTAGTGGAACAGCAAGCAGGATCTGGAGCCAGAAGGGATTTCAGCAAAGCCAGTCTTTAAACAGGAGCACAGAGATAGTTTCTTGTGATATTACCAAGGCGAAGGCAGAGCTCCTCTGGACGGCTTAAGTAGGCAGGACTGACGAGCAGGATCATCAACAGCTGGGTAACTGTGAAGAAAGATGGAAGCTGGCAATTACCTGACAGCTGAGTGGTCAGCTCAGAGAATGAAGGGCTGAGCCCAGCTCTGACACATCCTTCATCCGACGCGTTTCAGAGTTTGTTATCTCCTTCATCAGGGTTTAATAGGGTATCAAATGTCTACAAATGCAAATGCAGTCAGTCAAAATTCATCTACATTATAATACATTGGTATGATGAACAGAGAATCTACAACTCACATTTGCTCCAGTCATGTACATGTATAAATTCCACGTTGTATTAAAAATGAAACAAAGATACCGTCTCAGATAGTCTCTGATAGTTTCACCCACTGTTGTGGCTGTTTACAGATTATCAGTATACATAGGAAACCAGTAGATGGGAGGGGCCTAAGCCAATGTTGGCCCTATTTTGGGGAGCCAGAAACACTGAGGCCGGACAGACAGAGTCCTGGAGTTGAACACAATATTTGAGAGAAATGGAGAAGTATCAGGAAAAAATGGCATAAATATATAACACATAATGTACTTTATTGCAGAGGATTGTACCTGCATATAGGGGCCCACCATGCACACAAAGAGGCACAGTCCTAGATTGCCTGAGTTTCATAGATAGAATAATCAAAATATATATATATATATGTATATCAGCATTATTTGCAGGCAACCCCATAGATAAACCTGCATCCCAGTGTATCCCCAAGTAGGGATGAGCCAGAACCTGCGAACGGACCGAAAGTTCATGCAAACTTTAGAACCCCATTAACCACTTGACATCCGCGCTATGGCCGAATGACGGCCACAGCGCGGACCTGAATTCTACTACTGAATTCTAATCACGCTGACAGCGTGAGTAGAAAAAAAAGCCGATCACCGGCACGGATGCGAGGGACATCGGTCCCGAAGTGGAAGAGGCACATCTGCCTCATGTGTGCCCACATAACAGTGCCCACAGTGCCATCTAACAATGCCCACAGTGCCACCTATCAGTGCCCACAGTGCCACCTATCAGTGCCCACAAGTGCCACCTATCAATGCCAACAAGTGCCAGCTATCAATGCCCACCAGTAGTGACAATCAGTGCCACCTAGCAGTGCTGCCTATCAGTGTAACTGATAGTGCCCATTATTGCCATCCATCAGTGCCCATCACTGCCACCCATCAGTGCCCATCACTGCTGCCTATTGGTGTCTATCAGTGCCGCCTCAACAGCGTACATCAACGAAGGAGGAAAATTACCTGTTTTAAATTTTTTATAACAAAATATAAAAATTTTTTTTTTTTTTTTAAATTCAGTTTTTTTTAATTTTTTTTTAACAAAAAATAAAAACCACCAAAAGAAAGCTCTATTTGTGGGGAAAAAAAATGATACAAATTTCATTTGGGTACAGTGTTGTATGACCGCGCAATTGTCAAGGAGCGTCAGCGCTGAAAGCTGAAAATTGGTCTGGATAGGAGGGGGGTTTAAGTGCCCAGTAAGCAAGTGGTTAAAGTCTATGGGACTCAAACGTTCGAAATCAAAAGTGATAATTTTAAAGGCTAATATGCAAGTTATTGTCCTAAAAACGGTTTGGGGACCCGGGTCCTGCCCCAGGGGACATGTATCAATGCAAAAAAAGATAGAAAAACTGACATTTTTTCGGGAGCAGTGATTTTAATGATGGTTTAAGTGGGGAAAAAAAGTGAAATATTCCTTTAAATATCGTACCTGGGGGGTGTCTATAGTATGCCTATAAAGTGGCGTGTGTTTCCCGTGCTTAGAACAATCCCTGCACAAAATGACATTTTTAAAGGAATAAAAGTCATTTAAAACTGCTTGCGGCTTTAATGTAATGTCGGGTCCCGGCAATATGGATGAAAATCAGTGAGACAAATGGCATGGGTACCCCCCAGTCCATTACCAGGCCCTTTGGGTCTTGTATGGATATTAAGGGGAACCCCGCACCCAAATTAAAAAAAGGAAAGGCGTGGGGCCCCCAGGCCCTATATACTCTGAACAGCAGTATACAGGCGGTGCAAACAAGACAGGGACTGTAGGTTTGTTGTTAAGTAGAATCTGTTTGTAATTTTGAACTGGTACAATTTTAAAGTGTAGCTCCAGCCAAAAAAATCTGCTTTTAAGCTTTTTGGAAAACATGTTACAGGGGTGATAACCCTTCACTATTTGTTTTGCTGCCTGTGCACCTCTTCAGAAGATTTCACTTCACTTTCTGTCCCAATGACAAATGTTTTTTGAAAATTTGGGGTTTTTAGTGGAATGAGGATTGGTGATAAAGCATCTGTGAAGACGAGACACGTTTTTCCCATATTAACTCTTACAGGAGAGAATTTCCCTTTCTAGGAGTAGATTTCATCTCACTTCCTGTTGTCTCCTTCCGTTTGCAAGTAGGAGTCGTTTGTAAGTTGGTTGTTTGAAAGTAGGGGCCTGTCCTATATACTCTGCAGAAATTGGGGCCTTAGGTGTTGGTGTTGCCACAACACTGTAAGCCCTCATAGTTACTCTTGGTGGGTGCTGGAATGGGCCCTGCTGTGAAATATTATATCTAGAATTGTAATTACATGCCATTGTTGAACAGGGGCAGAAAAATTGTGCCTTAGGCCCTGGTGCCACAACAATGCAACCCCTCACAGATGCTATAGTTGGAGCGCAGGAATGAGCCCTGCTGCAAAGTATTGCATCAAAAATTGTAATTATACGCCCCTGTTAAACAGGGGCTGAAAAATTGGGCCTTGGGCACTGGTGCTGGTGCCACAACACTGCATCCCCTCACAGATACTATAGTTGGAGCGCAGGAATGAGCCCTACTGCAAAGTATTGCATCAAAAATTGCAATTACACGCCCCTGTTAAACAGGGGCAGAAAAATTGGGCCTTGGCCACTGGTGGCGGTGCCCAGAACCAAAAATGTTCTTACAAGCTATCAGCATTCAAAGAAAAGCCATCCAAACATGTATGCTGGCTGTAGATGCGGAAAAAAAAGCATTCAAACCTTTTGACCAATTTGAGGCTTTTATTGATTTACAAAAGTTTTTAAGAAAGTTGAATATAAAGAAACACTATGCGTTGAACCCTGGAGAAACAACAAGGGCTGAGTCAGAATTTGAACAAACGAATCTCAAAAATAATTCTATTTTCAATCCAAAAACACCAGGGAACCAATGTATTAATGCTTTTAAAAAAATGGTAGAGGAAGATATCAAAATAATGGGTAACAAAAAGAAAAGACCTAATAACATCTGGAATACCATCAAAGGTATAGGAAAAAAAACATGAGGTAGTAATTAGGCCTGCTGATAAGGGGGGAGGCCTAGTCATTCTGAATAAAAAGGACTATCAAGATGAAATGAACAACCTGTTAAGTATAGAAAACACTTACAAAACGCTTAAAGGGAACCCGAAGAAAAAATATGAAAAGAAGCTGAAATCCTATGTAGAAAAAGGGAAGACTAAAGGTATCCTAAATTGTAAAGAAGGAGAATACCTAATATCCAACTCAACCAAAACTCCTGTGATATACCACACACCAAAAATCCACAAAAGGTTGGAAAAGCCACCAGGAAGGCCCATAATTAGTGGAATTAATTCCATTTTCTCCAGGCTGGGAGAGTACCTGGACAAATTCCTTAAACCTCTAGTGAAAGAAGGGAAATCCTATTTGCGGGACAGCATGCAATTAATACAGGAATTACAAGAGATTAAGGGAGTGGAACAATGGTTGCTGGTTGCGGTAGATGTCAATTCCCTGTACACCAGCATCGAACAGAAGGATGGCTTACGTGGTGTGGAAAGAGCTCTATACAAGAATACAAGTATGAAGCAGGAACAGATTGGCTATATCCTTGAGGGCCTAAAAATGGCCATGGAATGCAACTATTTTTGGCATGATAAAAAATATTATGTACAAACAAAGGGAGTTGCAATGGGAGCACGCTATGCTCCCAGCGTAGCTAATTTATTCATGGACCTTTGGGAAGATAAATACATCTATAGTAGAAATATACCTCAGATCAAGATGTATAAAAGGTACATAGATGACCTGTTCATCCTATGGAATGGAACACCAGACAGCCTCACAAAATTTCTGAATAACCTAAATAATAATAAATATGGTATTAAGTTTACTGGGAAGTGGAGCTCAGAGATAATTGATTATTTGGATCTAGAAATTTTCAAAACAGGAGACAAGCTATGCACTCGCACTTTTTTCAAACCGACAGATAGAAACGGGTACATTCCTACCTCCAGCTGCCACCACCCAAGATGGAAAACCAATGTTCCCAAAGGACAGCTGCTACGGATACGTCGCAACTGTAATTTAGTTGAGGATTTTAACAAACAGGCTGACATTTTAATCAAAAAATTCCAAGAAAAAGGGTATGATAAGGAGAGACTTCTGAAACTAAAAGAAGATATCATGAAGTTGGACAGAACCTCCCTGTTTCATAAAGAGAATAAGAAAGCTGAGAAGGTACCAGAAGTAGCATTTATCACAGGGTTCAATAGCCAGTTCAGAGACTTTGAAAAAATAATAAAAAAGTACTGGCCCATACTCAAGGAAGATCTTATTCTAACAAAACTCTTACCGGCTAAACCTAAATTCATATATAGAAAAGCACCTAATTTAAGGGATCATTTAGTAAAAAATGTTACTGACCCTCCGAGATCTATTAAAATATGTCCAGAATTGAAAGGTTTTTTCAGGTGTCAGAGATGTCTACCTTGTAAAGTAGCTAAAAAACAACCCAGGAGAAAGAACACATTCAAATCATGTACTGATTATAAAGAATACATAATTAACCAGTTGATTACCTGTAGGAGCACACATGTCACATATGTTGTGGAATGCCCATGCCACCTCCAATATGTGGGAAGAACTACTCGTCAGTTGTTCGTCCGGATTCGGGAACATATTAAAAATATTAGGAAGGGGTTCCCCAATCATAGTCTATCCAGACACTTTGATGAGGTCCACCATAGGGATCCAAGTGTACTCACCTTTTATGGTATTGACTCTGTCCAGGAACACTGGCGTGGAGGAAACAGAGAAACTTCAATATCCAGAAATGAAACGAGTTGGATATACCGACTGGGTTCCCTTGCCCCAAAAGGGCTCAACCTGGATATAGATTTGAATTGTTATATAGCCAACCCCTAAATAATAGCAAGATCTAATCCATAGATATAGTGACAATGGGCCCCCTATATGAATACTTACTATATATAACAACTAGAAAGTGGATATCTGAAACAGTAATCTTTCTCTACCTGTTTTTTTCCAAAAAAATTTTTTTTTTTTCCAAAAAAATTTTTTTCCATATATTTTTTCCATATATTTTTTCCATATTAGTCCCTATGACTCTACTACCTGTCTGGTCCTTACTACCTTGTTACTTTATTACCATCTGATTATAACCATATCCGGTTTATGGGTTTGTCCCAATACTTTTGAACCTTGTCGAGCATGGTGAATCTTGGTGAGCAAGATGACACGGCATATAAGTGATCCACTTATAGTTTGTAGTAAGGGTGTATTACCGATGCTGTATATGGTTTTACACTTGTCTTAAAAATAGCATATATAGTAACAATACTTTTATATTAAAAACCCGTGTATACACACATTCACCAGATCATTACTACCTCACCCTCTCCCATATATATTTTTAATTATATTTTTATGTAGTTTTATCATGTTAGTATATGGATACGTACCACACATAGGCTGATATAATACAGAGATTTTAATGTTTTTATGATTTTTGTTTTTAAGAAACGTCTATTAAATATTGGGGATCTCATAATATATGTATTGAATTTTACTATATTTTTTAGGAATTTTAGATTATGAAATGTCTATTTAATATTGGGGATCTCATTATGATATGCTCTATATGCAGTTTTTATATATGTATATGTATTTTTAATATTAATAATATAGTTCCACAAAAGCAGACCAAATTTATTTTATTTTATTTTATTTTTTATCTAATTGTCTTCACGCAATTACAATATAAAAACACTTACCGCTAGCTGCCTCAAATACATACAAATAAATTAAGGGATGTCATTCCCTTTTGATTATATACCACTGCTCTGTATACAATAAAACGAGCTGAGGGGCCGATATTGCAGTGTACGATTGGATTACTGATAGCGGTGAACAGTTAGGCAAGGGATAGGTTAATGCCTAGGTTTGCCTAGTCAGGAATACACCTTTGCTGTCTAGCGGCCGGATCACACCCTCCCCCCGAGCGACATTACCATAACAAGGGGAGTGGCTATGCGCATTGTGGAACTATATCATTGTGTGAAGCGTAGGCGTCGACACTGTCTTTGAAAACGTCCTATGACGAAACGCGTAAGGCGGAGTCACGCTCACACGTCATACCCGGAAGTGCTGGCTGGAACGCACGGTGGAACGCACGCTCGCAGTTCGCTGCCGGTTCCATCCTTGCATACAGCGGTGCTTGTTTAAACTTTTATTTCGTTTTTTGGCTTGTAACCTGTGGACACTTCAATGGGACTTTCTTGTAACGCTTATGTGCAATAAATTTATAAAACGTACTTCACCAAGGAGGCCCCCTTGTGTTTCTTTTTCTCCGGTATACTGGAGAGTTGAAGGTGGCAAATCGTTAGAATAACCTGATCATACTAGAGCACATCTTTTCCCTGGAGTAGCTGTGAGGACCGCATGCAGTAGAGGAATGGAAGCACACTAGGAATGAACATCACCTGTCCTGGGACACCCACTCTGTCGCTCGGTACCCCTGCAGGGGTGATCATCTCTGGTGAGTGGGGTATCATTGGGGGGCGAGCACCTCAAAGTCACCATCTTGATTGAAAGGCACAGAAGTCACTGTTAGTGTGTCCTCAAGGATGCAATAAACAGCAATTATACTTGAACTTTGTCTTCTCCACCTGGTCACTAATATATGACCCCTTGCTTGGACTTTTTAGAAGCTAATAATTGCTTATCATGCATATATAGAACTGGATTTTATGGCTGCTATATGCTTTTATATATTTGGATTTAACTCATAGGGAGTTTGCTAATAGGGTGTCATAAATAAGTTTTTTTCATGGTTCACAATTAAGTTTTTGTCTTGGTTCACAAACGCCATGGTGTCCCAACACTTTTGAATATTGGAGTAATTCATGACCCTAGATATTAATTTGTATATACACTGGTAACGGCAACACGGATACCACAGTAGCATTACATACACACATAATTAACCATTTTCCATCACACAATTCACATCACTCTTTGCGTCATTTTGTCCCAAAACTTTTAAGTTTTGAGGAAATATAATACTTGATATTTATTCTATTCAATCACAGAGTTCACTATTATCTTTACACTCACTATTCTGATATACATATCTACCCCACCGGGGGGATTACATTTATTTATTAGTGTCTCATGTACTGAGGTTACGGTTTTTCTTTGGTTTTTTGTTTTTTGATTTTTTGATTTTATGTTTTTTGCTTTTTGGTTATTTCTGAAATTTCTGTGAGATTGCACTATTGACACATAATTTTATTATCAGGGTTCACTCACTACACTAGTTTATAGCACCCAATTAATTAGAGGGCAGCGCCGTCTTTATTCCCATACCATTCACTTATTCAAATTGGACCCTTTGGGGTACCAATCAGGAATAGGCAGCAGCTCTCATATTGTCCTAAGCGCAGACCTATCTATCTATATTCAATAGGATAGGATGGCGTTTCTTGGAAGAAACACTAATACAATTAGGTATGGGTATAATTAATAATGGAACACCTAATTACAGCAATCAGAAACAATAAAGACATTAAGGGGATAAAGGTGGGAGATAAAGAATACAAGATTGCTGCATATGCAGACGACCTGCTAATATACACAACTAACCCTATTATAACTAATCCAAATTTAATGAAAGAATTTAGAAGATTTGGAGAATTAAGCCATTTTAAAGTTAACTATGATAAATCAGAAATATTGAATATATCAGTAAATGAAAAAATATACTCACTCCTGCAAGAAGATTTTCTATTTAAATGGAAACAAAATGCAATTAAATATCTGGGAGTCTTTATAACAAAAGATTTGAAACAACTACAGGGGATGAATTATGAGGAAATAATCCGAAATGCTATTAAATTATTACAGAAATATGATAAGTTAATGTATTCATGGATGGGAAGAGTCAATATAGTAAAAATGGACATATTACCAAAACTATTATATACTTTTCAAACAATACTATTAGAACCCCCAAAAAAATTGATGATGGGGTTAAGAAAAGCTATAGTCGAGTTTATATGGGCTCATAAAACTCCCCGGATAAAAAGAGAAAATCTAATCAGGAAAAAAAGAAAACGGAGGACTTGCGTTACCGGATTGCGTAAAATATCTGCAGGCAGCATCACTGACCAGAATAGGAGATTGGTATCATAATAAAGAAACGAAGCAATGGGTTAGTATGGAGGAGGAAATAATAGGGCCCCAATTAAAAGTTCTTCCATGGTTAAAGCCCCACTTAAGACCAAAAAGAAATGAACTAACACTCTTTGTAAATGCTACATTAAAGATATGGGACGCTATAGTGAAAGGGGGGAAGCTCTCCACAGTGATCGGACCTATGACCCCATTGTTTCTCAATCCCGAATTCCCTCCAACTATGGGGGTCACAAATTATCTGAAATGGAATAAAACTGAACATACAAGATTGGTACAAGTCCTCGTGAATGGGAAAATACCCAGGTTGCGGGAACTGGGATTGGAAAACAAGAATAAGTGGCTGCAGTACCAACAATTACGGACGTTTATAGAGCCTAAACTATCTAAGATAAATAGACCACTAACTAAATTCGAAAAATTATTGATGGAAAAACAGGCTCCAATTAAGAATCTATCAAAGATATATGATGAACTAATTCCGAATAGCCCCCTTAAAGAGATAACTAGCATAAAGAAATGGGAAGCAGAAATGGGTAGTCTTTATTAGAGGAAGAATGGGAAAAAAATTTCATACACAAAACAACTATAGCAAATAGATATCAAGAGAGAAATTACAAGATCGCAATGAGATGGTATAGGAGCCCAGTAGCCTTAAACTTAATTAATAAAGGAAATACAGACTTATGTTGAAGATGTAAAACAGAAATAGGAACGATGGAACATATATGGTACGGATGTCGTCTGGTGAGAGGATTCCGGAATAAGATATTCGAGATTTATTATGAAGTATCAGGAGTAGAGGAGACCCCAAGTATGGAAATCTCGTTATTGTCTCTGACATCCAAATCAATAAAGACAATTAAAACAGATATCATCCACCACATGACATCTGCAGCCAGAACACTAATAGCAAGAAATTGGAAAAAAAACAAAGAGTCCAACAATAGCAGAATGGATATGTGAAATGAACGAAATTCAACATATGGAAAAACAGATAAGAGATGAAGGGTTTATAACAAACCAAATACCAGTAATTTGGCAAAAATGGGATGAGTTTCGCTCATCGAGAGAAATATTAGAATTTCTATAAAATATATAGAAGGAACGAGGTTTTTTTTTTTTTGTGTGCGGTTTTAGATTGTCTGTATGAAAGAGGTATTGATGTAAATATAGACACAAGTAAGGCGGGAATAGAACCCAAGGGTTAAGGATGATCAGGTTCGAATATATATGTATTTACAGTTTGTAAAAAGGAAAACATTTTATGTACCTGAAGTATGGAGGATATGTTGTAAAATTGTTTATGTTTAATTGGCATGTAATGGTATTAATGATTGTTTCATATAAAAAAGTGAAAATCTAATAAAGAGAGATTGAAAAAAGCTATCAGCATGAAAATTGAGGAGGAAGAGGATTGTGACTCAGCATAACAGGATAGTCACTCAGCATCAGCATAGGCAGTCTTGAAGGGATCTCACATGAAAAAAAAAATAAATCGGTTACATCAGCATCAGGTGCTTGGTAGCTGGTGATCCAAGACTGATTTATTTTTATGAAGGTAAGCCGAATGACCAATTCGGTGGACAGGCGCACCCTGTGATCGGTTACAAAGCCTCAAGCAGCACTGAATGTGCGTTCCATAAGAACGCTGGATGCAGGACAGGCCAGTAGCTCAATTGCATACTGTGCAAGCTCTGGCCAGTGATCCATCCTCAAGACCCAGTAACCCAGAGGATTTTCGGTGGGAAAGGTGTCCAAGTCTGATCTTGCCCCTAGGTAATGCTGCACCATGTGAATCAGATGCTGGCGATGGTTGCTGAAACCGATCAGACCTTGGGGCTGCAGACTAAAAAATTGTCTGAACGCATCGGTCAGACGGCCACCTTCTCCACCGCTCCTTCTGTGATTGACCGAAGCCTCAGCAACACGTTGTCCAGGAGGACCAGGAAATTGTAACCTCCCAGGCTCTGGAAACGTGTTGCACAAACCTTTCTACAAGGCCTCCCGAAGGTGTTTCATCCTCTGCTCCCTCTGCGACGGCAAGATAAGGTCCGCAACCTTCCCTTGTAACATGGATCAAGGAGGGTTGCCAGCCAGTAATCATCTCTCCGCTTGATACCACGATTGCGAGGATCCTTCCGCAGACTTTGCAGGATCAGGGAGGCAATGCAGCGTAGGTTTGCTGAGGTATTCGGTTCAGAGTCCTCTGGGTCACTAAGGATAACATGATCCACAGCCACCTCCTCCCAGCCACGTACAAGTCCATGGGTTTCTTCAGACTGTAAATGATCCCTTGAAGACTGCTACTGATGCTGAGTGGCAGGCTCCACCTCCATGCTGACACAATCCTCCTCCTCTTCCTGTGTGATCGGCGGACACGCAGGAACACTGTCTGGACAAAGGGGGCCTTGAGAGGCAAGGAAGTCCTCCTCTTCCTCCCTCTGTTCTGCCTCAAGTGCCCTGTCCATTATTCCACGCAGCGTGTACTCATTGATGGCCCTCTGCTGCATGTGCGGCCGCTGCAGCATGGCTAACGTTGAGTTCCACCTGGTGGGCATGCCACAGATTAGGCGGTTCTTGGGCAGGTTAAATTCCTTTTAGAAGTCAGCCAGCCAAGCACTGGCATTGCATGACCTGCGGAAATGCACACAGACTTTCCTGGCCTGCCTCAGGACATCTTGTAAGCCCGGGTACCTGCCCAAGAACCGCTGTACCACCAAGTTAAGGACGTGAGCCAAACAGGGCACATGGGTCAGTTGTCCCTGTCGGAGGGCGGAGAGGAGGTTGGTGCCATTGTCGCAAACCACTATACCTGCCTTAAGTTGGCATGGCGTCAACCACCTCTGAACCTGCCCCTGCAGAGCTGACAGAATCTCTGCCCCAGTGTGGCTCCTGTCCCCCAAGCACACCAGCTCAGTCACCGCATGGCATCTTTTTGCCTGCGTGCTTGCGTAGCCCCTTGAACCCCTACAGAGCACAGCTGGTTCCGAGGACAAATCAGCACTGGAAGAGGCCATGGAGGAAGAAGAAGAGGAGGGGGTGGAGGAGAGAGGTGTGGCAGAATCACCACTAGTAGAATTTTTGAGGTGTGGTGGCGGAACAACCTCCAACACTACTGCACCCTGTCCTGCATCCTTCCCAGCTGCCTGAAGAGTCACCCAGTGTGCAATGAAAGATAGACAACGTCCCTGTCCATTACCTGCTGGACCATGAGTCAGCGGTAATATGCACCTTACCACCGATTGCCCTGTCCAGCGAGGCCAAGACATTGCCTTACATGAGCTGGAATTGCCTTCCATGAGAAAAAGTGACGTTTGGAAAACTGCCACTGAGGAACTGCACATTCCACAAACTCACAGAAGGGGGCAGACTCTGCCAACTGAAAAGGCAGCAGTTGAAGTGCTAGCAATTTAGCCAAGCTAGCATTCAACCGCTGGGCATGTGGATGGCTGGGAGTGAACTTTCGGCGATGTAGCCGCTGGGGCAGGGAAATTTGCCTGGTACAATCTGACGTCGGTGTACCGATGGCAGATTGCCCGCAAGTACTTGGCTGTGACACACCTAATTCTACACCTTCATTCCTCTCAGTGCAGGTTTCAGAGAGGACTGAAGGTATAGTGGGGTTGGAGATCCCAGCTAATGAGGAGCAAGGAGAGGTCCGCTTTGTTCTTTGGTGTGGGTCTTTTAGGTACGCTTGCCATGGCAGGTCGACATATGTCTGGTCAAGCATGTGGTGCCCAAGCGGGTGATGTTTTGGCCATGCGAGATACGCTTGAAACATATGTTGCAAATAGCAGCGGTGGGATCTGATGCACTCGTCTCAAAAAAGGCCCACACCAAAGAACTTTTGGAATAACGCGCAGAGACAGCAGCGCCCTGCACATGTGGAGCTCTGCGGTGTGATGCAGTCGGTGTGCTGCCCTTAAGCTGGCCCCTGGAGGGCATCCTGCCTCATTGGAGATGTGCCTCCTCCTCCTCTCTCCTATCAGGCACCCACATGGAGTCAGTGACCTCATCATCCCCTCCCTCCTCATCACTGGAGCAAAGCCGGCAGTATGCTGCAGCTGGGGGAACATGACTGCCAGATTGCTGTTCTTCTTGGGCACCCCCTCTCTCTGGGCTCACGCTACAGCCTTCCTGTAGCTGGGTACCATCATCGGAGCCTTTAAAATGCTGGGCACCCTCCTGGAGCATGTAGCCAACACTGTGGTCAAACAGTTCGAGGGACTCCTCAGGAAATGGTGGGGCTAGGGAAGGAGTGACTGATGCCATTGAGCCGAGGTAAGAGGCCACGTTGGCAGCTGCTTTGCCAGACAAAGTACCCTGAGCCTGGGTGAGAGAGGATGAGGAGGATGAGGACAGCTTGGTCATCCATTCTACCAAGTCTTCGGCATGTTGCGGCTCAACACGGCCAGCTGCCGAAAAAAAGGACAAGCGTGTCCCACAGCCACGTGCTGATGAGGATGCACTGTCTCTACGAGCAGCACTGTTGCCTCTTGACACAGAGCCTGCTTGCCCTCTTATTGGCTTGTGACTGTCTGCCTCTACTTGTTAGCCTTCCAGACATACTAATGGCCTGCAGTGAGATGTAGCTGCACAAAGCTGGGATGCATATATATACTGATACTGCAGCTAACAGAATCAACTGCCTGCCAGTGGTACTAATAGGATCAGAAGAACACCACCAATTTTCTTCAGGTAACTTTTTGGTGCACACTGTGCAGAGGACACAGTACACTAACTGTAAATACTGTAGCTGCCTGCCTGTGGTATTAATAGGAGCAGAACAACAGCAATTATTTTCAGGTAGCTTTAGGTGCACACTGTACAGAGGACGCAGTACACTAACTGTAAATACTGCAGCTGCCTGCCTGTGGTACTAATAGGATCAGAACAACACCACCAATTTTCTTCAGGTAGCTTTAGGTGCACACTGTGCAGAGGACACAGTGCACTGTAAATACTGTAGCTGCCTGCCTGTGGTATTAAAAGGAGCAGAACAACAGCAATTGTCTTCAGGTAGCTTTAGGTGCACACTGTGCAGAGGACACAGCACACTAACTGTAAATACTGCAGCTGCCTGCCTGTGGTACTGTCAGGATCTTGGTAGGAGACCGAGTTACTGAGAGGGCTCCCCTTGCGGCCGAGTGCAGCACAACCCTGAAGATGACACAGGGATGTGGTGCTCACAGAAGCACGGGTTGTCTGGAAGTAGGAGCGGGTGTTGGTGGCTAGATAGAGCAAAGTCACTGGAGGCAACGTGCTTAAGGTCCAAGGAGGGGACCAATGGAAGTCCAATAGGAAATCAGAAGCCAGGCCAGGGGGTCAAACACAGTAAGCAGTCCGAGAATCGAGCAACAAATCCAGGTACAGGAGACAGAGGAATGCGGAGTCCTTTTAGCCAAGCCAGGGGTCAGATGCAGGAAGCAGGCAGAAAGAGTCACAAGCAAGCCGGTGGGTAAGCCAGGAGGTCTAGAGGAGTAGATAACAAGCCAGGTCGGTACACAGGAGGTCAGGACAACAGGAATCACAATCACAGGAACACAGGAAGAGCTGATGATAATCCAGCAATGTGGCACTGTCAGTGGAACGTTTAAATAAACAAGGCGTAGTATCACGTCATAAGCGCACCGTTCCGTTCGTGCGCTCATACCATCGCGACGTTGTTACGCACGCGCATTCATCCAAACGTGGCGCCAGGTGTCCGCCTAGTAGAAACATTGCACACCCGTGTGTGCTGACACGCGTTAGCGCGACCTTGCCAGTGCTGGTTTGCTAGCCTGGCAGGATTATGTATAGGGATGCGCCCATTTCCCTGACAGTGCCCCCCCAAGGGGCAGCCTCCGGATGCCTAAACGTGCCCATTTTTCGGGGTACCTACTGCGAAATCTCTGTATTAGTCTAAAAGCGTGTACATAACTTGCAGGCTCCCAAGAGTTCTCTTCTGTAGAATACCCCTTCCACTTGATTAGAAACTGAATTGTTCTACCTCTCCGACGACAGTCAAGGATAGATTCAACTTCAAATTCCGCTTCATCTCCAACCTGGACCGGAGGTGGGGGCACTTCTTCTCTCCCTGGAAAAGGACTAGAAACAACATGTTTAAGGAGTGACACATGGAAAACAGGATGGATCTTGAAAGATTCTGGTAAAGTGAGTTCAAAGGCTACAGGGTTGATTTCACGTTTGATCTCGAAAGGACCCAGGAACTTGGGTCCCAATTTCCGAGATGGACATGGTAGCTTGAGATTTATAGATGAGAGCCAGACCTTATCCCCTATCTTAAAGGTAGGGTTCGCTCTTCTCTTCCTATCGTATTGCTTCTTATATTCGTCTTGGGCCTTCTTCATGGTATCCTGGAGTGTCTGATAATTAGTATGGATGAAATCCACTCTGTCCTGAACCGCCGGGACTGAAGATTCCGGAATGACGTTGGGTAAGAATGAGGGATGGAAGCCGTAATTCGTCCAGAAAGGCGATTGGTTGGTAGAAGTGTGTATTGAGTTATTATAAGCAAATTCTGCACAAGGTAATAGTTGAATTCAGTCGTCCTGAGAAAAAGAACAGAAGCACCGCAGATACTGTTCCAGCGTCTGGTTGGTCCTTTCGGTCTGACCGTTACTCTGTGGGTGGTAGGCTGTGGACAAACACATCTCAATAGAAAGTAATTTGCAGAGGTCTTTCCAAAACCTAGAGGTAAATTGTACCCCTCTATCTGATACGATGTTATTTGGTAATCCGTGTAGTTGAACAATTTCCTTAATAAAGATTTTTGCTGTATCCAAGGCAGAGGCAGTACCTTTCATAGGCAAAAAATGCGCCATTTTGGACAGGCGATCTACTACCACCAAGATGGTAGTAAATTCTTCTGAGGGGGTAAATCCACGATAAAGTCCATGGAAATCTTCTTCCATGGTTGTTCTGGGACTGGCAATGGTCTTAACAAGCCCCAAGACCTGGCGTTGGATCCTTTGTTCCGTTGGCAGATGATGCAAGAGTTGACGTAGGTTTTACAATCAAGTTTCAAAGTGGGCCACCATAGGGACTGCTGAACTAGTTCAGTTGTTTTTCGGTCCCCAAAATGACCAGCTAGCTGATGGTCATGAAAGGTCTTCAATACTTGTAATCTGGCTTGCTGAGGAATGAAAATCTTATCTTGGTGCCATAGGAGTGCCTCTTGGCTTCTCAGGGAGGAAACTTCCGCTTCAGTACACTGACTAGAGGCCTGCTCAATAGAGGATCTTAGGTCGGGTTTGATCAGTAAGAAGTTTTGGGGAGACAAAATTGTACTGGGTGCAATTTCTTCAGGAGTGTCCGGAAACATCCGGGATAAGGCGTCCGCCTTTCCATTCTTCGACCCTGGGCGATAGGTTATGTGAAAATTAAACCGAGAGAAAAATAGAGCCCATCGAGCCTGTCGGGGTCTTAAGCGTTTGGCCGTGCGGAGATATTCTAAGTTCTTGTGGTCCGTAAAAATCAGGATGGGATGAGTGGCACCTTCCAGGAGATACCTCCATTCCTCGAGAGCTGTCTTGATTGCCAAAAGTTCCCGATCCCCCACATCGTAATTCCTCTCTGGAGGGCTCATTTTCCGTGAGGAAAAGGCCACGGGATGCAGCAATGCTTTGGGACCCTGACGCTGGGATAGAATCGCCCCTGTGGCGACTTCTGAGGCATCGACTTCCAGGACGTAGGGTAGAGAAGGGTCAGGGTGTTGCAGAATTGGGGCAGAAGTGAAGAAGGTCTTAAGCTGATTGAAGGTGGACTGTGCCGCTGCAGACCACTGAAACTTGGTATGTTGGCGGGTGGTCTGAGTAATAGGTGCTACAATGGTGGAGAAATTCTTTATAAATCTTCTGTAGAAGTTGGCGAAGCCAATGAATCTCTGTACACCCTTCCTGTCAGAAGGGGCCGGCCAGTCAAGGATGGACTTTACTTTTTGAGGATCCATGGCGATTCCACCTGTGGTGATGATAAGTCCCAAGAATTGAATTGAAGTTTTTTCGAAATTGCATTTTTCAGATTTGACGAATAACCCATGGGTTCTGAGGATGCACAGTACCTTCTTCACGTGTATTCTATGGAGTTCCAGAGTGGCAGAAAAAATAAGAATGTCGTCAAGGTAGACAACAACAAAATGATCGAAATGCTCCCGGAAGATGTCATTTATAAAATGCTGAAAGGTTGCCGGGGCATTGCACAACCCAAACGGCATGACTAGGTACTCAAAATGTCCAAATCTTGTTCTGAAAGCCGTTTTCCACTCGTCCCCCTCTCGGATCCGGATGAGATTATAGGCACCACGGAGGTCGAGTTTGGTAAAGATGTGTGCTGTGCGGAACCTTTGAAAAAGCTCAGGGATGAGCGGGAGTGGGTAGCGGTACTTAAGGGTAATTTTGTTTAATTCCCTGTAGTCCACACATGGTCTCAGTGTCTTACCCTTCTTCTTAACAAAGAAAATTCCGGCACCGGCAGGGGAAGAAGAAGGACGGATAAAACCTTTTTCAAGATTCTCATCAATATATTGTCTCAAGGTCTCAAGCTCAGTCTCGGAAAGGGGGAATATACGACCAAAGGGAATAGTAGCTCCTGGCAGTAACTCGATGGGGCATTCGTAAGGACGGTGTGGCGGTAAGGTGTCTGCTTTCTCTTCATCGAAGACTTTAAGAAATTCCAGGTAAGCTGCTGGTACGTTAGGATCTGGACACGGTGTGGATTGTACAGTCAGGCAACTGGAAAAGTCCTGGAATTCAGGGGTCAAACAATGTTGTTGGCAATAGGGAGATGTAAGGAGTACCTCCTTCTTGGACCAATCAATCTGAGGATTGTGTGCTTGTAGCCATGGGATTCCTAGGATGACCGGGAACATAGGGGAACTTAAGACATCGAATCTGAGAAACTCCTGATGACCAGAATTGGTAGTGGTAAGGATAGGTACGGTTTCCTGGGTGACATAACCCGAGCTTGGCAAGGAGCCGTCAGCCAGATGGACTGTTAGTCTCTGTTCCTTATGGTTCAGCGGAATAGCTAGATCTTTTGCCAAGTCCAAGAAACAACTACACGCCCCAGAATCCAGTATTGCTTGGAGGTGGATCTCCTTACCTGCCACTAGCAATGTAACAGGAAGTGAGATATGGGCAGAGAAAGACCTGGATACTTGAAGGTGAGTACGGAGGGTCGGTTTTCTTGGTCTTATGGGGCAGTAATCTATGAAATGTCCTGATTCCCCGCAGTAGAAGCAAAGTCTCGCATGCCGGCGATAAGGTCTCACCCCAGGAGTTAATGCTGGACGGAACATGCCGACTTGTATGGGAGCTGATGCGGACTGAACTCGGGGCAGGGTCCGAGTAGAGCAAGAGGTCTGATGACGTTCCCATAAACATCTGTCAAGCTGAACAGTTAACTGGATGAGATCTTCAAGTGTGGCCGGAACCTGTAACCTGGCTAACTCATCCTTGAGGGCCTCTGATAACCCCAATCTATATTGGTATTTTAATGCTGCCTCATTCCAGCCAGAGTCTATGGACCATGTGCGGAACTCTACTGTATAGTCCTCCGCAGGGCGCTGACCCTGACGGAGGGAATGTAGAGTTGCTTCAGCAGTGGCTACCCATAGGGGATCATCATATAACTGAGCCATGACTTCAAAGAACTGGTCCACAGTGTTGATGGAGGGGCTACCTTGTTCCAAAAGACCATGGGCCCAGGTCTGTGGCTCACCACATAGTAAGGAGATAGTGAACCCCACCTTGACTGTTTCACTGAAAAAAGTCTGTGGTTGCAAGTCAAAGTATAAATAGCAGGAGTTTTTAAAGGACCTAAATTTTCTTCGATCGCCACGGAAACATTCTGGCGCTGGGACACGTGGTTCTGGAGGGGCCATGAACCCAGCAGTTGCTGCGGGGGGTGGACTTTGAACCGAGGAAGAGGATGACTCGGGTAGGTGCTGCAGACGTTCCTCCAACCGGAAGTATTCCTCCTGAAGCTGCTGAATGACTGGGGTAAGGGCCGTGATTTGCTGGAGAATGGCCTTCATTGGGGAGTCACCTCCGTCGGTCTCTGACATGGCTGGATTATACTGTCAGGATCTTGGTAGGAGACCGAGTTGCTGAGAGGGCTCCCCTTGCGCCCGAGTGCAGTACAACACTGAAGATGACACAGGGATGTGGTGCTCACAGAAGCACGGGTTGCCTGGAAGTAGGAGCCGGTGTTGGTGGCTAGATAGAGCAAAGTCACTGGAGGCAACGTGCTTAAGGTCCAAGGAGGGGACCAATGGAAGTCCAATAGTAAATCAGAAGCCAGGCCAGGGGGTCAAACACAGTAAGCAGTCCGAGAATCGAGCAACAAATCCAGGTACAGGAGACAGAGGAATGCGGAGTCTGTTTAGCCAAGCCGGGGGTCAGATGCAGGAAGCAGGCAGGAAGAGTCACAAGCAAGCCGGTGGGTAAGCCAGGAGGTCCAGAGGAGTAGATAACAAGCCGGGTCGGTACACAGGAGGTCAGGACAACAGGAATCACAATCACAGGAACACAGGAAGAGCTGATGATAATCCAGCAATGTGGCACTGTCAGTGGAACGTTTAAATAAACAAGGCGTAGTATCACGTCGTACGCTCACCGTTCCGTTCGTGCGTTCGTACCATCGTGACGTTGTTATGCACGTGCATTTGTGCGAACGTGGCGCCAGGCATCCGCCTAGTAGAAACATTGAACCCGTGTGTGCTGACACGCGTTAGCGCAACCTTGCCTGTGCTGGTTTGCTAGCCTGGCAGGATTATGCATAGGGATGCGCCTATTTCCCTGACAGGTGCTAATAGAATCAGAAGAACACCATCAATTTTCTTCAGGTAGCTTTAGGTGCACCACCAATTTTCTTCAGGTAGCTTTAGGTGCACACTGTGCAGAGGACGCACTACACTAACTGTAAATACTGTAGCTGCCTGCCTGTGGTATAGGATCAGAACAACAGCAATTGTCTTCAGGTAGCTTTAGGTGCACACTGTGCAGAGGACGCACTACACTAACTGTAAATACTGCACCTGCCTGCGGTACTAATAGGATCAGAAGAACACCACCAATTTTCTTCAGGTAGCTTTAGGTGCACACTGTGCAGAGGACACAGTACACCAACTGTAAATACTGCAGCTGCCTGTGGTTCTAATAGGATCAGAAGAACACCACCAATTTCCTTCAGGTAGCTTTAGGTGCACACTGTGCAGAGGACGCACTACACTAACTGTAAATACTGCAGCTGCCTGCGGTACTAATATGATCAGAAGAACACCACCAATTTTCTTCAGGTAGCTTTAGGTGCACACTGTGCAAAGGATGCACTACACTAACTTGTAAATACTGCAGCTGCCTGTGGTACTAATAGGATCAGAAGAACACCACCAATTTTCTTCAGGTAATTTTAGGTGCACTCTGTGCAGAGGACGCACTACACTAACTTGTAAATACTGCAGCTGCCTGCAGTACTAATAGGATCAGAAGAACACCACCAAGTTTCTTCAGGTAGCTTTAGGTGCACACTGTGCAGAGGACGCACTACACTAACTGTAAATTCTGCAGCTACCTGCGGTACTAATAGGATCAGAAGAACACCACCAATTTACTTCAGGTAGCTTTAGGTACACACTGTGCAAGGACGCACTACACTAACTTGTAAATACTGCAGCTGCCTGTGGTACTAATAGGATCAGAAGAACACCACCAATTTTCTTCAGGTAGCTGTAAATACTGTAAAAACACCTGCCTGCCTGTCAGTAGGAAGAGAATAACAGGAACGGATCTAGCTAAACTGAACAGAATGTATATATATATATATATATATATATATATATATATATATATATATATATATATATATATATATATATATATATATATATATATATATATATATATATATACACACACACACATACACACAACACCTAGGATGCATATATATACACAATACACCGTAAGTGCAGCTAACTGACTCACCTGCCTACTCTAACTTAAATCAAATGACACTGTCTCTCTGTCTATCTCTCCGCCGCCGCCACAACACACTACACAAGGCCGTCACGCAGGCGGCCTTATATAGTGTGGGGCGTGTACTAACCCCCCTGAGCCATAATTGGCCAAAGCCACCCCTGCTTTGGCCAATTATGGCTCTCCATTCTTACTGCGATGCGATTGGCCAAAGCATGTGGGTCATAGTGCATGCTTGGCCAATCATCAGCCAGCAATGCACTGCGATGCCACAGTGAATTATGGGCCGTGACGCGCAACTCGAATTTGGCGCGAACGGCCCACAACGTTTGAAATTCGACGAACGGTCGAACATGCGATGTTCGAGTCAAACATGGGTTCGACTCGAATTCGAAGCTCATCCCTATCCCCAAGCATGGCACAATGTATGAATATAGATATTGCAAAAAAGTCATATGGAGGGCAGGTACACAAACTTAAGTCCCAATGTACTTATGTATTGTCATATGTGGGTATCGGTTAATAGATAAATATCTATCCATAATGTCATATAGAGGGTATAAACAAAAGTAAAGCGAATGCCCCCAGTGCTTTACATAGAAGACAATGTTATATAAGGCTAGAATATGGATGGGTGTCTGTCAATAAAGGGCATGGACCTAGATGAGAAATCCATTAGCTCATACCAGCAAACATACTAAAAACCATACCAAAGCAGTATCTTAGGCTCAGCTGCTATTTCCCATCCGCCGCATATCTCTATGAACAGTGTGCATTGTGAAGTAAATGATACATTGTATCTCTCAGAGATCTAGCCTGTTACCTATCTGTTTGCAGCGTGGTGTCTTGTGTGAGCAGCAGTCACCAAACTGCCTCTGTGACCCTTTAGGGTGAAAATCTAGCGTCCCCCCATTATATGTGTCTAGCTCCCTGCCGCACCGCCCACCTCGATAGGTGGCAGCTGTGTGCAGCACGGAGGAGACCAGAGATTGTCATCATTGGCCTCCTGATTAGGACACGCACTGAGCCTCCACACCAGCCAGCTTTAATGGGGACAGCCTGGGCCGCCCCCATGGAAGTAAATAGGACAAGGGAGAGATGGAGAAATGGTCCAAAGACCCGCCTCATGTCACAAAATCGCTGCAAAGCAATCCGGGCATCTTACCATGCCAGATGTTCTGGTTTCCAGAAATGCAATATTTATTGTATAGTAACACGTGATTCATCCAATAGCCTGCAGTGTGGCAATTTAGACAAAAAAAAATACAGCTATGGCAAACTTGTAGGTGAAAAAGCAAAGACCTCCCGAGGTGGTGTGTACAACAAGATACACAGCATGTAACATAAACAGTGATATTGATGGTAATATCGTGTTTCACACAGATAAGAACCCCAACATGTCTCAAAACAGGTTGAAACAATGTTATTTTTTTCCATCCCATCAGAGGCAAACCCTTCAAGGAAAGGTTTGAAGCAAACAGCCTCATTAAGTCCTTGGGTGATGCGTAGCTTTGAGGGTATATATCCATCGAAGCTCAAGTTGGAGGAGAGTCTTATTCCCGTCTCTCCCTCTCGAGCCCGGATGGATAGGATCCGGAATAAGGAAACTGACCTTGGGAAACTTTCATTGTGAACTATGGTCATGTGTCAACCTAAAGGTAGGTTGGGATTGCAGGTCTGCATACTTTTGATATATCTATATGCTCTTTTCCAGAACTCTAATGTGTGTGTGTTTTTAATCTCAGAACTTCGAGCCTAAATGTCTTGACAGGGATTCCTTTCATAGTAGGCGAGGTTGAAAAAGACACAAATTCATCAAGTCCAACTTACAGTATGTGTGTGATTTTATGTCAGTATTACATTGTATATCCCTGTATGCTGTGGTCATTCAGGTGCTTATCTAATAGTTTTTTGAAATTATTGATGCTCTCTGCTGAAACCACTGCCTGTGGAAGAGAACTCCGCATCCTTACTGCTCTTATGCCCCGTACACACGGTCGGACTTTGTTCGGACATTCCGACAACAAAATCCTAGGATTTTTTCCGACAGATGTTGGCTCAAACTTGTCTTGCATACACACGGTCACACAAAGTTGTCGGAAAATCCGATCGTTCTAAACGCGGTGACGTAAAACATGTACGTCGGGACTATAAACGGGGCAGTGGCCAATAGCTTTCATCTCTTTATTTATTCTGAGCATGCGTGGCACTTTGTCCGTCGGATTTGTGTACACGCGATCAGAATTTCCGACAACGGATTTTGTTGTCGGAAAATTTTATATCCTGCTCTCAAACTTTGTGTGTCAGAAAATCCGATGGAAAATGTGTGATGGAGCCTACACACGGTCAGAATTTCCAACAACAAGGTCCTATCACACATTTTCCGTCGGAAAATCCGACCGTGTGTACGGGGCATAACAGTAAAGAGCCCTCTACGCAGTTTAAGGTTAAACCGCTTTTCTTCTAATTTTAGTGAATGGCCGTGTGTCTTACTAAATTCCCTTTTGTGGAAAAGTTTTATCACTCTCTCCAGCTCCAGCACATCCTTCCTGAAGACTGGTGCCCAGAACTGGACGGTATACTCCAGGTGCAGCCGGACCAGAGTCTTGTAGAGTGGGAGAATTATCATTTTATCTCTGGATTTAATCCCCTTTTTAATGCATGTCAATATTCTGTTTGCTTTGCTTGCAGCAGCCATTGCTGAGCCTGTCATCTTCTAGGACCCCCAGGTCCTTTTCCATCCTAGATTCCCCCAGAGGTTCTCCCCGCAGTAAGTAGATTGCATTCATATTTTTGCCACCCAAATGCATTTTTTTACATTTTTCAACATTAAACCTCATTTGCCATGTAGTTGCCCACCCCATTAATTTGTTCAGATCTTCTTGCAAGGTTTCTACATCCTGCATATAAGTTATTGCCCTGCTTAGCTTAGTATCGTACACAAATACAGAGATTGAGCTGTTTATCCCATTCTCCAGGTCGTTTATGAACAAATAAAATAGGATTGGTCCCAGGACAGAACCCTGGGGGACCCCACTTTTCACCCTGGACCATTCCGAGTACTCCCTATTTATCACTACCCTCTGAATTTGTCCATGTAGCCAGTTTTCAATCCATGTACTCACCCTATGGTCCATGCCAACGGACCTTACTTTGTACAGTAAACGTTTATGGGGAACTGTATCAAATGCTTTTGCAAAATCCAGATACACCACGTCTACTGGCCTTCCTTTATCTAGGTGGCAGTTCACCTCCTCATAGAAGGTTAATAGATTGGTCTGGCAAGAATGATTCTTCATGAATCCATGCTGATTACTGCTAATGATACCGTTGTCATTACCGAACTCGTTTATATAGTCCTTATCCCCTCCAAGAGCTTGCATACAATTGATGTTAGGCTAACTGGTCTGTAGTTTCCAGGGATGTATCTTGGCCCTTTTTCAAATATTGGTGCTACGTTGGCTTTTCTCCAATCAGCTGGTACCATTCAAGTCAGTAGACTGTTCGTAAAAATTAGGAGTGCTTCCTGTGACGTGTCATGAGGATAAACATTGCAGTTTTGTTTACTGAAGCCCCCCGATTCCCTCGTGAAGACTGAGGAGAAGAATAAATTCAATACCTTCGTCATCTCTGCATCCTAGTAACCAGATTCCCTTTATTATTCTTTATGGGACCAATATGATCTGACCTCCTTTTCTTTCTGTTTATTTATTTTCTATTTATTTATTTATTAAACAATTTCTTGGGATTTTTTAAAATCTCCTCTGCTATGTGATTTTCGTGTTCTATCATAGCCACCCTGATTGCACCCTTACATTTCTTGTTACATTCTTTGTAAAGTTGGAATGCTGATGATGAACCCTCAGCCTTGTACTTTTTGAAGGCCCTCTCCTTTGCTTTTATATGCATTCTTACGTTGAAGTTAAGCCACCCAGGACTTTTATTAGCTCTTTATTTCCCATTGGGATGCACTGGCTAATACCCTTATTTAAAATGCTCCTAAAGCATACCCATTTTTCCTCCATGTTCTTTGTTCCTAAGGTTTTATCCCATTTAGTAACTTCTAGCAAGAATCGTAGTTTAGGGAAGTTGACTCTTTTTGAAATTCAGTATGTATTCCCCTTATGTTTCCTATTTGTGTGATTTATACTGAAACTAATTGACCTGTGATCGCTGTCTCCTAAATTGCCTCATATTCCCATATCCGTGATCAGGTCTGTATTGTTGGTAATCAGTAGGTCTAGTAACGCTTTGTTTCTAGTTGGTGCATTTACTATCTGACTCATGAAATTGTCCTGCAAGACATTTTTGGAACTGGTGAGCCTTAGATGAGCGCAGAGTTCCTTTCACCCAGTCTATGTCTGGATAATTAAATTCCCCATTATAATGACACTTCCCATTCTTGCCGCTAATCCAAATTGTGATAGGAGGTCCGCCTCCGCCTCCTCCTTCTGGTTAGGGGGCTTATAGCATACTCCCAGTATTACTTTCTCCTTAGTTTCCTCCCTTTGTAGCTCTACCCATAAGGATTCCACCAACTCCCTTGCTCCATTAGTGATGTCGTCTCTCACATTCACTTATACATCATTTTTGATATACAGGCATACCCCTCCCTCTTTTTTACCCTCTCTATCCCTACGATATAGGGAATACCCTTGAATGGTTGCCAGTAGGGATGAGCTTTCTGTTTGGGTGGAACATGAGTGTCAGGAGAATTAGTAGACCAGACTGTGTGGACTGCACAGAGATAACCAAAAACGTATGTAAAGTAAATAATAATGATATTAGGATAGGGGATAATTAAGAAAATACAAACAGTGCACAACCAACCCAACAAACCCACTAACAACAACAGTATATACAGCAAGGGGCAGTACCAGAATCACAGATGTCAGCCAGGTCAGGGTCATACACAGCAGATCAGCAGAAGGACAAGGGATGTTCCAGAAACATAATCATTAGCCAGGCCAAGGTCATACATGGGAAGATCAGTAGATGGATGAGGGACTGGGATCCAGCAGGACAGGGAGGGCATGGATCGGGCTGAAGGGTAAAGTAAAGGGTACAGGAACACAGGAGGGACCAGGTCAGGATAAGCTTGGGGACAAGGTCAGATGCAGGCTCAGGATCGGGTAACAGGTGAGCAAGGTCAGGGCTCAAGGAGAGAGATACCAAGGCAAGCATGTGAGGTATGAGACTGTCAGTAATTGTCCTCACGTAACACCTGAGTGCAGGAAGTGTTGTCTGCTCCATATTGCCAGAATCCATCAGCTGGTGGACGTCAGTACTGCGGCCCAATGATGACATAACACCAGCAGGGAAAGACTCCCCTGACAGTTCCAAACTGCCAGGAGAACCTGCTGGTGGACCTCAGTACTGCACACCAAATGATAGATCTTACCAGTGGACGGACCCTTTCCTGACAGTACCCCCCTAAAGGAGCCGCCTCCGGACGCTCCAACTAGTTTTAATTGTCCATAGTCTATTGCATGAGCAGAACGGAGACAGAGAGTACTTCAGTCTGGTCATCAGGCATATCCGGGCAGACAGCGGGCACATCCGGGCAGACAGCAAGCACCTTCGGGCAGACAGCAAGTACCTCTGGGCAGACAGCAAGTACCTCCGGGCAGACAGCAGGCACCTCCGGGCAGACAGCGGGTACCTCCGGGCAGACAGCGGGTACCTCCGGGCAGACAGTGGGCACCTCTGGGCAGACAGTGGGCACCTCCGGGCAGACAGCGGACTCCGAGTCATTGGGCTGGGCAGCAGGCTCCCTACTGGCAAGCTGTGTAACAGGCACTGGCTCGGCAAGCAGAGTAACGGGTATCGGTTTAACAGACTGAGGCACCAAGACATCAGGCTGGAAGGCAGGCACCAAGACATCAGGCTGGAAGGAAGGCACCAAGACATCAGGCTGGAAAGTGGCACATCAGACTGGAAAGCGGGCACCTCAGACTGGAAATAGGAGACATCAGGCTGGAAGGCAGCCAACGAGACATCAGGCTGGAAGGCAGCCAACAAGTCATCAGGCTGAAGGCAGGCACCAAAACATAAGACTGGAAGGCAGGCACTAGGACATCAGACTGGAAGGCAGGCACATCAGACTGGAAAACTGAAAAGAGAGAGGTATTGTTGCGCTACTAGAAAAAATTACTCTTAATAGTGTAAGTCAGCAGCCAGCATCACCAGTATGATAACCGTATACAAAATGTGATAAATAAATAAATGCAGCGCTAAGTGTCATTAAACATGCGTTTTCTGTGATTATACAAACTTATCACCTTTCATAGGTAATATGTGTATTTATCCATAAGAGTGTAATAATAATTCAAAAAGTACAAGTGAAACTAGACAACAAAATATAAGTTCAGTGCCTACACGGATGAATCACCCTTTTTTGAGTAATAAATATCACCCTTCATCAAATCAGTGTATGGTGGTAAATAAACTTAAAAAAATAAAGATAAAGTCATACATAAAAGAAAACTGTAGCGACAACACTGTGTAAACTGTGGCACAGAGGAGATCCCGTATTGATTGTTATATCTGGTGGGCAATCTTCCTGCATACAGATTTCATATAGAAGTAGTAAGGTGGATGCGCTTACCAGAAGGGATGGACACTCTCACCGTACGGCGGGGTGTCGTAAGGGCTTGCGGATCCAAATGATCCTACGGGTGTTCACTGGAAACTCGCTGAGATGTGCCAATGGACAATACCAGAGATTGCATCCAGAGCGACTTCAGGGACGAGGTAGACTGAGTCATCGGATGGATAAATTTGCCTCTCCCAGTGCGCTGATGGCTGAAAGGATGTAGTTCTCACCACGTCACAATATCATCCACAACCAGATGTTTCACAGGCATCAGATAAAAAAGTTGAACAAGTGATCACAAGTTGAATAAAAAAGGAATGGTAATTAGCGTGGTAACAGAGTAACGGCAGTCATCAGACTGGAAGGCAGGCACATCAAACTGGAAGTCAGGCACATCAAACTGGAAGTCTGGCACATCAGACTGGAAGTCAGGCACATCAGACTGGAAGTCAGGCACATCAGACTGGACAGCAGGCACATCAGACTGGACAGCGGGCACCTCAGACTGGAAATCGGAGACATCAGGCTGGAAGGCAGGCAACTAAACATCATGCTGGAAAGTAGCCAATGAGACATCAGGCTGGAAGGCAGCCAACGAGACATCAGGCTGGAAGGCAGCCAACGAGACATCAGGCTGGAAGGCAGCCAACGAGACATCACGCTGGAAGGCAGCCAACGAGACATCAGGCTGGAAAGCGGGCACATCAGACTGGAAAGCGGGCACCGACTGGAAAGCGGGCACCAAGTCATCAGGCTGGAAGGCAGGCACCGAGACATCAGGCTGGAAGGCAGGCACTGAGACATCAGGCTGGAAGGCAGGCACCGAGACATCAGGCTGGAAGGCAGGCAACGAGACATCAGGCTGGAAGGCAGGCAACGAGACGTCAGGCTGGAAGGCAGGCAACGAGACATCAGGCTGGAAGGCAGGCACCGAGACATCAGGCTGGAAGGCAGGCACCGAGACATCAGATTGGAAAGCGGGCACATCAGACTGGAAAGAGGGCACATCAGACTGGAAAGAGGGCACCGAGACATCAGGCTGGAAGGCAGGCACCAAGACATCAGGCTGGAAGGCAGGCACATCAGACTGGAAAGCGGGCACATCAGACTGGAAGGCGGGCACAGAGACATCAGGCTGGAAGGCAGGCAACGAGACATCAGGCTGGAAGGCAGGCAACGAGACTTCAGGCTGGAAGGCAGGCAACAAGACATCAGGCTCTGTGGGCGCCCACTGCGCATGCATGAGTCACGCGGCGCACCGTGACCTGTGATGTGTCCCAGATGATGGCCGAGAGGGAGGGGGGAGAGCTGATCTCCCTTCCGGTGCCACTGTGCGCCAGGAGGAAGTGGGAGCTGAAACCCTCTAAAAAGAGGATATCCGCTCCCCTCCCAAAAAAATTACATGCCAAATATGGCATGTCAGGGGGTCACCTTCCCTTAAAATGAAAGTTACATTTTTGGGTGGAACTCAGCTTTAAGAAACGCTGCACCACCAAATTGAGGACCTGTGCCAGGCATGGCACATGTGTTAACTTTCCCTGTCTAAGGGCAGACAGGAGGCTTGTGCTATTATCGCACACCACCATTCCTGGCTCCAGCTGAACCACCAATGGGTCTGCCCCTGCAGAGCTGCAAGAATCTCTGCTCCGGTGTGGCTCCTGTCCCCTACACAGACCAGCTGAAGCACTGCATGGCACCTTTTAGCCTGACTCATGGAATAGTCCCTTGAACGCTCAGGGGGTACTGGTGGTTCATAGGACAATTCAGCAGAGGAGAGCACGGAAGAGGAGGAGGAGGAGGAGGGGGGGCTGACAGATCTCACATCAGCACCACTAGCTGTATGGAGACGTGGTGGCACAACAAGCTGCATCACTGAGCCTTGTCCTGCACCCTTCTGAGTTGCAAGCAGAGTTACCCAGTGTGTTGTGAATGACATACAGCATCCATAACCATGCTTGCTGGACCACGTGTCAGCAGTAACGTGTACCTTGCAGCTGACTGCCTTGCCCAAAGATTGCCAACAACATTGCCTTCCACGTGATGGTACAGAGCTGGAATGGCCTTAAATGAAAAGAAATAGCGACTGGGAACCTGCCATTGTGGTACAGCCCATTCTGCAAAATCATGGAAGGGGGCAGAATCCATCAGACGTAAAGCCAGCAGCTTTGACAAGTTTGAATTTAGACGCTGGGCATGTGGGTGGCAGTGACTGTATTTTATTTATTTTTTTTGCTGCAGCATATGGGGCAGAGAAATTTGCCTGCTATAGTCTACAACTCAGGGTGTGCTACTGGCAGATATGCTGCAAAGACCCATATACAAGGGGTCCCCGACTTACGCACATCCGAGCTGCGAATGACTCCTATTTACGAACGGGGCCCGAGTGACGTCAGTGCTGGCCGATTCTTCCTCTCCTTGCTGAAGTGAGCCATTCCTCCATTCCTGGCCTGGCTGCATAGTTAAGGGGCCCCCCTCGTCATTCTGCCTGCCCATCCACAGGCCTGGTACGGTCCGCTGGCCTGCTGGTGGCCTGCCAGGCCGCTAAAACTGCCCGTCGTGGCCGCGGTGTTGTCCGGCCTAGTGCGGCCCAGTAAAGACTCCAAGATCCCTGGTCTTTCCTGCGCTGCTGCCCCCCGGAGCGAGAGACAGCTGAGCTGCCTATTGAGGAGACGCACACCATACCCGCACGAAAAGTATCATATTTGCCATGCTTAGAGTGGTGCACCCTTTTGGGGAGAGTATCTCTATTTTTTAATACATTTTAAAACGGTATTATACTATGTAGTTTTTTCTTCCCATCTATATATACTTTTACTGCATTGGAGCCTGTGATCCTGTGATCTACATAGAACCTGGGGTGGTTCACAAGCGTAGTTTGACTTTGTCTAGCGACTTGGTCACACGCTCTGAGGTGAGTGCATTACCTTTGGGGCCACTGAATCGCACCATTGCATGGTCTGTGGCACTTTGAGAGTTACTAGCAAGTTTGATTGTATCACCAGTGGACATCACGTTTAGGCACCTTTATATTTTTTGTAGGACTTCATAGTGAACTATATGTTTTGGTTCCATTGAAGACTTTTTTACACATGAACTGTGTGACACCAAATTTCCTTTTGTATTGTTTTTGGCACTTAGCACTTTTTACATGCTGAGAGAGATTATATATATATATATATATATTGTAATAAGTATGTTTATTTGCACATTTGCACTCTATGCGTTTATATTTTGCACATTTGAGTAATATTGTCATATAGTTATGCATATTGGCACATTTGCACTTTGATGCGTTTATATTTATTTATTCATTGCACTTTTTAGTAATGCTGTGATTGAGTTATGCTTATTGGTACTTGTGCACTTTGATGCGTTTATTTGTCATATTTCACATTTGAATTTGCATTTATTACTTTGATGTGTTTATATTTATTTGTCATATTTCAGATTTGTATTGGTATCCCAAAACCACATGGGGGGACCTAGTGAATGACCTTCAGAGAGCTGGGACCAATGCAACAAAGGCTACCATCAGTAACACACTACACCGCCAGGTACTCAGATTCTGCAGTGCCAGACGTGTCCCCCTGCTTAAGCCAGTACATGTCCGGGCCCATCTGAGGTTTGCTAGAGAGCATTTGGATGATCCAGAAGAGGGGGGGAATGTCATATGGTCAGATGAAACCAAAGTAGAACTGTTTGGTAGAAACACAACTCGTCGTGGTTGGAGGAGAGAGAATGCTGAGTTGCAACCAAAGAACACCATACCTACTGTGAAGCATGGGGGTGGCAAGATCATGCTTTGGGGCTGTTTCTCTGCAAAGGGAACAGGACGACTGATCCGTGTATATGAAAGAATGAATGGGGCCATGTATCTTGAGATTTTGAGTGCAAACCTCCTCCCATCAGCAAGGGCATTGAAGATGAAACGTGGCTGGGTCTTTCAGCATGACAATGATCCCAAACACACTGCCCGGGCAACGAAGGAGTGGCTTCGTAAGAAGCATTTCAAGGTCCTGGAGTGGCCTAGCCAGTCTCCAGATCTCAACCCCATAGAAAACCTTTGGAGGGAGCTGAAAGTCAGTGTTGCCCAGCGACAGCCCCAAAACATCACTGCTCTAGAGGAGATCTGCATGGAGGAATGGACCAACATACCAGCAACAGTGTGTGACAACCTTGTGAAGAGTTACAGAAAATGTTTGACCTCTGTCATTGCCAACAAAGGATATATAACAAAGAATTGAGATGAACTTTTGATATTGACAAAATACTTATTTTCCACCATAATTTGCAAATAAATTCTTTCAAAAATCAGACAATGTGATTGTCTGGATTTGTTTCCACATTTTCTTTCTCATAGTTGAGGTATACCTATGATGACAATTACAGGCCTCTCTCATCTTTTTAAGTGGGAGAATTTGCACAATTGGTGGCTGACTAAATACTTTTTTGCCCCACTGTACACAATCCTATACTCACAGTTGATCCAGAGGTAGGCGAAAAACCCCAGCAAAGCATGATACAATTTGCTGCAGCAGGGGAAAAAATTCCTTCCTGATCCCCCGAGAGGCAATCGGATTTTCCTTGGATCAACT
Organism: Aquarana catesbeiana; assembly: GCF_042186555.1. Lineage (NCBI taxonomy): Eukaryota > Metazoa > Chordata > Amphibia > Anura > Ranidae > Aquarana > Aquarana catesbeiana. The sequence goes on from NC_133335.1 coordinate 163,975,082, forward strand.
TTACCTATAAATGTTAGTACCCAGTTATATTATGTGCATTTAGGAAAGAATATAGGCCTTTCTTAAAGCAATCTACTGAGCTGGCCAGAACCACCTATGGAGGGAGTCTAATCCACATTTTTACAGCTCTTACTGTGAAGAAACCTTTCCATATTTGGAGATAAAATCTCTTTTCCACTAGGCGTAAAGGGTGCCCCCTTGTCCTCTGTGTTGACCATAAAGTGAATATATCAACACCAAGTTCACTATATGGACCCCTTATATATTTGTACATGTTGACCTTATCCCCCCTTAATCCCCTCTTCTCAAGAGAGAAACCCTGTATCATTTATAAAGGTATTAAAAAGTAAGGGTCCCAACACTGAACCTTGGGGTACACCACTGATAACCTTAGACAAGTCAGAGTATGAATCATTAACCACTACTCTCTGAATTCTGTCTTTTAGCCAATTTTCTATCCATTTACAAACTGATATTTCCAAGCCTGTAGATGTTACCTTACACATTAGCCATGTGTGGGGAACTGTACTGAACGCTTTAGCAAAATCCAAGTATACCACGTCCATAGCCACCCCTCTTTCCTTGGTTTCACTTACCTCTTCATAAAAGAAATCAGATTTGTTTGACAAATGCTGTCCATTGCTTAAATTTTTTTTTTAAGTAAGGACTCATCTATGTGGTCTTTTATTAAACTCTCCAGTATCTTCTCAGCTATAGAAGTTAAACTTAAGACTTTGTTCCTTTTTTAAATATAAGCACCATATTGGCCCTATGTCAATCCAGTGGTACTATTTCAGTCATGAATAAGTCCCTAAAAATTAGATACAATGGCTTTGAAATGACAGAGCTCAATTCTTTTAGGATCCGTGGGTGGATGCCCATCTGGTCTAGGTGCCTTTTTACTATTAATATATTTGAAGAATTGTTTGGGGTTTATCTTACTATCTTTTGCAATCTGTCGTTAGTTTTGAATTTTTGCGTCCTTGATTTCCTTTTTACAGATTCTGTTATATTCTTAGTAACATTTTAACGATGATAGTGTTCCTTCATTTTTATATTTTTTTTAAAAGCTCTTTTCTTATTATTTATAGCTTTTTTAACTTTGGCTGTGAGCCACATAGGTTTTATTTTTAGCCTTTTAAACGTATTGCCTATGGGAATATACTTTGCATTGAGTACACATAGTCTTTTTGAAGAAATACCATTTCTGTTCTGTGTTCATCAATGCCAATATTCCCTCCCAGTCTAAAGCCTCGTAAACACGATCCGATTGTTGGCCAACTGAGCGTCTGATTTTTGTCCAAAGGGCGTGTGCCAGGAACTTGTCTTGCATACTAATGGTACACAATTGTCAGCCAACAAACTCGAACGTAGTGACGTACTATGAGGAATTTCAGCTCCTGAGCGCCACCCTTTGGGCCCCTTCTGCTAATTTTGTGTTTGGTGAACATTGTATCTGAGCATGCGTGTTTGTACTTTCGACTTTTGTGTGACGGACTTGTGTACTGGCGATATGAAAATCAGACAATAGACCGTTTCCGCCGAAAATTTACTAGCCTGCCAACATTTGTTGGCCGAAAATTGGAAAACAATTGTCAGAAGGAGCGTACTAAAGGTCAGATTTTAAGACAACTGTCTGTCAATAGACAATCCCCTGCCAACAATCTGATCGTGTGTACGAGGCTTTAGGCTTCTAGGAGCACAGCCTTCATTCTTGGAAAATTTGCTTTTTTAAAGTTATGTGTTTTTATCTTTCCCTTATATGTTTTTTGCTTACAGCTAACATAAAATGAAATCAAGTTATGGTCACTGCTATACCAGATGTTCCTTTATATGAACATTAGTAATAAGCTCTGCATGGTTTGAGATTACCAGGTCCAACAGAGCATCATTCCTAGTTGGGGCCTCAAACTGGACCACAAAATTGTCCTGTAATAGGTTTATACATTTTTGCCCTTTAACTGTTCCAGCCGTGCCATTACGCCAGTCAATTTCGTAGTTAAAAATCCCCCATTATTATCACCGTCCCAGCCCTTGCAGCCCTTTTCCTGTGCAAGGAGCTGAGTCTCCACCTCCCCATTAACTTTGGGTGGTCTATAACAAACTCCAATGATTAACTTTGAACTACGCACATCTATACAGTATGCAGTTCCACCCATAATGCTTCAGCCACATTACACTTTCCATCAATTAGGTCCTCATTAGGGATGAGCTTCGAGTTTGAGTCAAACCCATGTTCGACTCGAACATCGCATGTTCGACCGTTCGTCAAATTGTGAATGACATGAGCCGTTCACACCGAATTCGAGTGGTGCCTCATGGCCCATAATTCACTGCTGCATCGCAGTGCATTGCTGGCTGATGATTGGCCAAGCATGCACTATGACCTGCATGCTTGGCCAATCACAGCGCCATCTGTACAGAGAGCCGTAATTGGCCAAAGCCAGGGTGGCTTTGGCCAATTATGGCTCAGGGGGTTTAGTATACGCCCCACACTATATAAGGCCGCCTGCACATCAGCCCTGTGTAGTGTGTTCAGGCGTTGAGAGAAAGAGAGAGACAGTGTCATTTGATTTAAGTTAGATAGAGTAGGCAGGCGAGTCAGTTAGCTGCACTTACAGTGTATTGTGTATATATATGCATCCTAGGTGTTGTGTGTGTGTATATATATATATATATATATATATATATATATATATATATATACACACACACACCCACACACACACTGTATTCAGTTTAGCTAGATCCGTTCCCGTTATTCTCTTCCTACTAACAGGCAGGCAGGTGTTTTTACAGTATTTACAGCTACCTGAAGAAAATTGCTGGTGTTCTTCTGATCCTATTAGCTACAGTAATTACAGTTAGTGTAGTGCGTCCTCTGCACAGTGTGCACCTAAAACTACCTGAAGAAAATTGGTGGTGTACTTCTGATCCCATTAGTACCGCAGGTAGCTGCAGTATTTACAAGTTAGTGTAGTGCGTCATCTGCACAGTGTGCACCTAAAGCTACCTGAAGAAATTTGGTGGTGTTCTTCTGATCCTATTAGTACCACAGGCAGGCAGTTGATTCTGCTAGCTGCAGTATCAGTGTGTATATATATATATATATATATATATATATATATATATATATACATACACACACACACACACAACACCTAGGATGCATATATATACACTAGGGATGAGCTTCGTGTTCGAGTCGAACCCATGTTCGACTCGAACATCGGCTGTTCGATCGTTCGCCGAATTGCGAACGTTATGGGCCGTTCGCGCTAAATTCGTGTGGCGCGTCACGGCCCATAATTCACTGCGGCATCGCAGTGCATTGCTGGCTGATGCTTGGCATGCTTGGCCAATCACAGCGCCGTCAGTAGAGAGAGCTGTAATTGGCCAAAGCCAGGGTGGCTTTGGCCAATTATGGCTCAGGGGATTTAGTACACACCCCACACTATATAAGGCCGCCTGCACGGCGGCCCTGTGTAGTGTGTGTTCCGGTGTGCTGAGAGATAGAGAGAGAGAGAGACAGTGTCATTTGATTTGAGTTAGATAGATTAGGCAGAACAGTCAGTCAGTTAGCTGCACTTACAGTGTATTGTGTATATATATGCATCCCAGGTGTTGCATATATATATATACACTGTATTCAGTTTAGCTAGATCCGTTCCTGTTATCTTCTATCTAGACTATTTACATTTAATGCAGTGCGTCCTGCTCACAGTGTTCAGCTAGATCCGTTCCTGCTATTTACATTTAGTGCAGTGCGTCCTGCTCACAGTGTTCAGCTAGATCCGTTCCTGTTATCTTCTAGACTATTTACATTTAGTGCAGTGCGTCCTGCTCACAGTGTTCAGCTAGATCCGTTCCTGCAATTTACATTTAGTGCAGTGCGTCCTGCTCACAGTGTTCAGCTAGATCCGTTCCTGCTATTTACATTTAGTGCAGTGCGTCCTGCTCACAGTGTTCAGCTAGATCCGTTCCTGCTATTTACATTTAGTGCAGTGCGTCCTGCTCACAGTGTTCAGCTAGATCCGTTCCTGCTATTTACATTTAGTGCAGTGCGTCCTGCTCACAGTGTTCAGCTAGATCCGTTCTTGCTATTTACATTTAGTGCAGTGCGTCCTGCTCACAGTGTTCAGCTAGATCCGTTCCTGCTATTTACATTTAGTGCAGTGCGTCCTGCTCACAGTGTTCAGCTAGATCCGTTCCTGCTATTTACATTTAGTGCAGTGCGTCCTGCTCACAGTGTTCAGCTAGATCCGTTCCTGCTATTTACATTTAGTGCAGTGCGTCCTGCGCACAGTGTTCAGCTAGAGCCGTTCCTGCTATTTACATTTAGTGCAGTGCGTCCTGCTCACAGTGTTCAGCTAGATCCGTTCCTGTTATCTTCTAGACTATTTACATTTAGTGCAGTGCGTCCTGCTCACAGTGTTCAGCTAGATCCGTTCCTGCTATTTACATTTAGTGCAGTGCGTCCTGCTCACAGTGTTCAGCTAGATCCGTTCCTGTTATCTTCTAGACTATTTACATTTAGTGCAGTGCGTCCTGCTCACAGTGTTCAGCTAGATCCGTTCCTGTTATCTTCTAGACTATTTACATTTAGTGCAGTGCGTCCTGCTCACAGTGTTCAGCTAGATCCGTTCCTGTTATCTTCTAGACTATTTACATTTAGTGCAGTGCGTCCTGCTCACAGTGTTCAGCTAGATCCGTTCCTGCTATTTACATTTAGTGCAGTGCGTCCTGCTCACAGTGTTCAGCTAGATCCGTTCCTGTTATCTTCTAGACTATTTACATTTAGTGCAGTGCGTCCTGCTCACAGTGTTCAGCTAGATCCGTTCCTGTTATCTTCTAGACTATTTACATTTAGTGCAGTGCGTCCTGCTCACAGTGTTCAGCTAGATCCGTTCCTGTTAAATTCCTACTGACAGGCAGGCTTGTCTGGTTACAGTATATAAAGCTACCTGAAGAAAATTACAGGTGTTCTATTTGATCCTATTAGTACCACGGTCAGGCAGCTAGACTATTTACATTTAGTACAGTGCGTCCTGCTCACAGTGTTCAGCTAGATCCGTTCCTGTTATCTTCCTACTGACAGGCAGGCTTGTCTGGTTACAGTATATAAAGCTACCTGAAGAAAATTACAGGTGTTCTATTTGATCCTATTAGTACCACGGTCAGGCAGCTAGACTATTTACATTTAGTACAGTGCGTCCTGCTCACAGTGTACAGCTAGATCCGTTCCTGTTATCTTCCTACTGACAGGCAGGCTTGTCTGGTTACAGTATATAAAGCTACCTGAAGAAAATTACAGGTGTTCTATTTGATCCTATTAGTACCACGGTCAGGCAGCTAGACTATTTACATTTAGTACAGTGCGTCCTGCTCACAGTGTTCAGCTAGATCCGTTCCTGTTATCTTCCTACTGACAGGCAGGCTTGTCTGGTTACAGTATATAAAGCTACCTGAAGAAAATTACAGGTGTTCTATTTGATCCTATTAGTACCACGGTCAGGCAGCTAGACTATTTACATTTAGTACAGTGCGTCCTGCTCACAGTGTACAGCTAGATCCGTTCCTGTTATCTTCCTACTGACAGGCAGGCTTGTCTGGTTACAGTATATAAAGCTACCTGAAGAAAATTACAGGTGTTCTATTTGATCCTATTAGTACCACGGTCAGGCAGCTAGACTATTTACATTTAGTACAGTGCGTCCTGCTCACAGTGTTCAGCTAGATCCGTTCCTGTTATCTTCCTACTGACAGGCAGGCTTGTCTGGTTACAGTATATAAAGCTACTTGAAGAAAATTACAGGTGTTCTATCCCAGCTTAGTGCAGCTACAGGCCATTAGTATGTCTGGAAGGCCAAGAAGGAGAGGCAGACAGTCACAAGCCAATAAGAGAGGGCAAGCAGGCTCTGTGTCTAGTGCTGGTCGTGGAGACGGTGCATCCTCATCAGCACGTGGCCATGGGACACGCTTGGCCTTTTTATCGGCAGCTGGCCGTGTTGAGCCGCAACATGCGGAAGACTTGGTCGAGTGGATGACCAAGCCGTCCTCATCCTCCTCATCCTCTCTCACCCATGCCCAGGGTGCTTTGTCTGGCAAAGCAGCGGCCTCTTCCCTCAGCTCAATGTCATCAGTGACTCCTTCCCTAGCTCCACCATGTCCTCATGAGGATTCCCTCGAACTGTTTGACCACAGTGTTGGGTACATGCTCCAGGAGGATGCCCAGCGTTTAGAAGGCTCTGATAACGATACTGAGCTCGATGAAGGCAGTAACATGAGCGCGGACAGAGGGGGTGCCCAAGAAGGACAGCAATCTGGCAGTCATGCTCCCCCTGCTGCAGCATACTGCCAGGTTTGCTCCAGTGATGAGGAGGGAGGGGATGATGAGGTCACTGACTCAACGTGGGTGCCTGATAGGAGAGAGGAGGAGGAGGAGGAGGAGGAGGAGGAGGAGGCGGCAGCACATCACCAACGAGGCAGGATGCCCTCCAGGGGCCAGCCTAAGGGCAGCACATTGACTGCATCACACCCCAAAGCTCCACATGTGCAGGGCGCTGCAGTCTCTGCGCGTTATTCAAAAAGTTCTTTGGTGTGGGCCTTTTTTGAGACGAGTGCATCAGATCGCACCGCTGCTATTTGCAACATATGTCTCAAGCGTATCTCGCGTGGCCAAAACATCTCCCGCTTGGGTACCACATGCTTGACCAGACATATGTTGACCTGCCATGCAGTTCGTTGGCAAGCGTATCTAAAAGACCCACACCAAAGAACAAAGAGGATCTCTCCTTGCTCCTCATCAGCTGAGATTTCCAACCCCACTAGACCTTCAGTCCTCTCTGAGACCTGCAGTGAGAGGAATGAAGGTGTAGAATTAGGTGTGTCACAGCCAAGTACTTGTGGGCAATCTGCTTTTGGTACACCGACGTCAGATTGTACCAGGCAAATTTCCCTGCCCCAGCTGCTGCACCGCCGAAAGAAGTTTGCTCCCAGCCATCCACATGCCCAGCGGTTGAATGCTAGCTTGGCAAAATTGCTAGCACTTCAACTGCTGCCTTTTCAGTTGGTAGACTCTGCCCCCTTCCGTGAGTTTGTGGAATGTGCGGTTCCTCAGTGGCAGGTACCCAAACGCCACTTTTTCTCACGGAAGGCGATTCCGGCTCTCCACCGGCATGTGGAAGGCAATGTCCATGCCTCGCTGGACAGGGCGGTCAGCGGTAAGGTGCATATTACCGCTGACTCATGGTCCAGCAGGCATGGACAGGGACGTTACCTAAGTTTCACGGCGCATTGGGTGACTCTGCTGGCAGCTGGGAAGGATGCAGGACAAGGTGCAGTAGTGTTGGAGGTTGTTCCGCCACCACGCCTCCAAAATGCTGATTGTGACACACCTCTCTCCTCCACCCCCTCCTCTTCTTCTTCCTCCATGGCCTCTTCCTCGGAACCAGCGGTGCTCCGTAGGCGTTCAAGGGGCTACGCAAGTACGCAGGCCAAAAGATGCCATGCGGTGCTTGAGCTGGTGTGCTTGGGGGACAGGAGCCACACTGGGGCAGAGGTTCTGTCAGCTCTGCAGGGGCAGGTTCAGAGGTGGTTGACGCCACGCCAACTTAAGGCAGGAATGGTGGTTTGCGACAATGGCACCAACCTCCTCTCTGCCCTCCGACAGGGACAAATGACCCATGTGCCCTGTTTGGCTCACGTCCTTAACTTGGTGGTGCAGCGGTTCTTGGGCAGGTACCCGGGCTTACAGGATGTCCTGAGGCAGGCCAGGAAAGTCTGTGTGCATTTCCGCCGGTCATATAATGCCAGTGCTCGGCTGACGGACCTCCAAAAGGAGTTTAACCTGCCCAAGAACCGCCTAATCTGTGACATGCCCACCAGGTGGAACTCAACGTTGGCCATGCTGCAGCGGCTGCACACGCAGCAGAGGGCCATCAATGAGTACCTGTGCGACTATGGCACCAGGACAGGGTCAGGGGAGCTTGGTTTTTTTTCCCCACGCCAGTGGGCCATGATCAGGGATGCATGCACTGTCCTGTCACCATTCGAGGAGGCCACGAGGATGGTGAGCAGTGACAGTGCATGCATCAGTGACACTGTCCCCCTTGTCCACCTGTTGGAGCACACGCTGCGTGGAATAATGGACAGGGCACTTGAGGCAGAACAGAGGCAGGAAGAGGAGGACTTCCTTAGCTCTCAAGGCCCCCTTTATCCAGACAGTGTTCCTGCGTGCCCGCCGATCACACAGGAAGAGGACGAGGAGGAAGAGGAGGAGGAGGAAGATTGTGTCAGTATGGAGGTGGAGCCTGGCACTCAGCATCAGCAGCAGTCTTTAAGGGATCAGTCCCAAGAAACACATGGACTTGTACGTGGCTGGGAGGAGGTGGCTGCGGACCATGTCGTTCTTAGTGACCCAGAGGACTCCGGACCGAATGCCTCAGCAAACCTACGCTGCATGGCCTCCCTGATCCTGCAAAGCCTGCGTAAGGATCCTCGTATTCGTGGTATCAAGGAGAAGGACCAATACTGGCTGGCAACCCTCCTTGATCCACGTTACAAGGGTAAGGTTGCGGACCTTATCTTGCCATCGCAGAGGGAGCAGAGGATGAAACATCTTCGGGAGGCCTTGCAGAAAGGTCCGTGCAACGCGTTCCCAGAGACTGGGAGGTTACAAACTCCTGTTTCTGGACAACGTGTTGCTGAGGCTTCGGTCAGTCAAAGAAGGAGCGGTGGAGAAGGTGGCCGTCTGACCGATGCGTTCAGACAATTTTTTGGTCCGCAGCCCCAAGGTATGATCGGTTCCAGCAACCATCGCCAGCGTCTGTTTTACATGGTGCAGGAATACCTAGGGGCAAGATCAGACTTGGACACCTTTCCCACCGAAAATCCTCTGGGTTACTGGGTCTTGAGGATGGATCACTGGCCAGAGCTTGCACAGTATGCAATTGAGCTACTGGCCTGTCCTGCATCCAGCGTTCTTTCGGAACGCACATTCAGTGCTGCTGGAGGCGTGGTAACCGATCACAGGGTGCGTCTGTCCACCGACTCGGTCGATCGGCTGACCTTCATAAAAATGAATGAGTCTTGGATCACCACCAGCTACCAAGCACCTGATGCTGATGTAACCGAATAATTTTTTTTGAAATCTCAGATCCCTTCAAAGACTGCCTATGCTGATGCTGAGTGACTATCCCTGAGTAATTATCCTCTTCCTCCTCAATCATCAGGCTGATAGCTTGTAAGAACATTTTTGGTTCTGGGCGCCACCACCAGTGCCTAAGGCACAATTTTTCAGCCCCTGTTTAACAGGGGCGTGTAATTACAATTTTTGATGTAATACTTTGCAGCAGGGCTCGTTCCTGCATTCCAACTAGAGTGTCTGTGAGGGGTTGCAGTGTTGTGGCACCAGCACCAGTGCCTAGGGCCCAATTTTTCTGCCCCTGTCTAACAGGGGCGTGTAATTACAATTTTTGATGCAATACTTTGCAGCAGGGCTCGTTCCTGCGTTCCAACTAGAGTGTCTGTGAGGGGTTGCAGTGTTGTGGCACCAGCACCAGTGCCTAAGGCCCAATTTTTCTGCCCCTGTCTAACAGGGGCGTGTAATTACAATTTTTGATGCAATACTTTGCAGCAGGGCTCGTTCCTGCGTTCCAACTAGAGTGTCTGTGAGGGGTTGCAGTGTTGTGGCACCAGCACCAGTGCCTAAGGCCCAATTTTTCTGCCCCTGTCTAACAGGGGCGTGTAATTACAATTTTTGATGCAATACTTTGCAGCAGGGCTCGTTCCTGCGTTCCAACTAGAGTGTCTGTGAGGGGTGTCAGTGTTGTGGCACCAGCACCAGTGCCTAAGGCCCAATTTTTCTGCCCCTGTCTAACAGGGGCGTGTAATTACAATTTTTGATGCAATACTTTGCAGCAGGGCTCGTTCCTGCGTTCCAACTAGAGTGTCTGTGAGGGGTTGCAGTGTTGTGGCACCAGCACCAGTGCCTAAGGCCCAATTTTTCTGCCCCTGTCTAACAGGGGCGTGTAATTACAATTTTTGAAGCAATAATTTGCAGCAGGGCTCGTTCCTGCGTTCCAACTAGAGTGTCTGTGAGGGGTTGCAGTGTTGTGGCACCAGCACCAGTGCCTAAGGCCTAATTTTTCAGCTCCTGTTCAACAGGGGCATGTAATTACAATTCTTGATCTAATATTTCACAGCAGGGCCCTGTGAGGGCTTACAGTGTTGTGGCCACAGCAACACCTAAGGCCCAAATTTCTGCTGAGTATATAGGGCAGGACCCTACTTTCAAACATCTAACTTACAAACGACTCCTACTTGCAAACGGAAGGAGACAACAGGAAGTGAGATGAAATCTACCCCTAGGAAGGGAAATTCTCTCCTGTAAGAGTTAATATGGGAAAACAATTTCTCCTTTCCACTGATGCTTTCCAATCCTTGTTCCACAAAAAAACCCAAATTTTCAAAAAACATTTTTCATTGGGACAAAAAAGTGAGGTGAAATCTTCTGAAGAGGAGGAAAGACAGCAAAACAAATGTCACAGGGGTGATAACCCTTCCCTATGTTTTCCAAAAAGCTTAGAAAAGATTTTTTGGCTGGAGCTAAACACGTTAAAAATGTTCAAAATTACAAACAGATTCTACTTAACAACAAACCTACAGTCCCTGTCTTGTTTGCACCGCCTGTATACTGCTGTTCAGAGTATATAGGGCCTGGTGGCCCCACACCTTTCCTTATTTTAATTTGGGTGCGGGGTTCCCCTTAAAATCCATACAAGACCCAAAGGGCCTGGTAATGGACTGGGGGGTACCCATGCCGTTTGTCTCACTGATTTTCATCCATATTGCCATGACCCGACATGACATTAAACCCGCAAGCAGTTTTAAATGAGATTTTTTCCTTTAAAAATGACATTTGGTGCAGGGACTGTTCTAAACATGGGAAACACGCGTCACTTTACAGGCATACTATAGACACCCCCCAGGTACGATATTTAAAGGAATATTTCACTTTTTTTTTTTTTTACTTTAAGCATCATTAAAATCACTGCTCCCGAAAAAACGGCCGTTTTTAAAAGTTTTTTTTGCATTGATACATGTCCCCTGGGGTAGGACCCGGGTCCCCAAACCCTTTTTAGGACAATACCATGCAAATTAGCCTTTAAAATGAGCACTTTTGATTTCGAACGTTCGAGTCCCATAGACGTCAATGGGGTTCTAACGTTCGTGCGAACTTTCGGTCCGTTCGCGGGTTCTGGTGCGAACCGAACCGGGGGGTGTTCGGCTCATCCCTAATATACACAATACACTGTAAGTGCAGCTAACTGACTCGCCTGCCTACTCTATCTAACTTAAATCAAATGACATATATATACACATTCCAGCTTTGTGCAGCTACATCTAACTGCAGGCCATTAGTATGTCTGGAAGGCCAACAATGAGAGGCAGACAGTCACAAGCCAATAAAAGAGGGCAAGCAGGCTCTGTGTCTAGAGGCAACAGTGCTGGTCGTGGAGAAGGTGCATCCTCATCAGCACGTAGCCGTGGGACGCGCTTGTCCTTTTTTTCGGCAGCTGGCCGCGTTGAGACGCAACATGCGGAAGACTTGGTAGAGTGGATGACCAAGCCGTCCTCATCCTCTCTCACCCAGGCTCAGGGTACTTTGGCAAAGCAGCTGCCAACGCAGCCTCTTCCCTCGGCTCAATGGCATCAGTCACTCCTTCCCTAGCCCCACCATGTCCTCCTGAGGAGTCCCCCGAATTGCTTGACCACAGTGTTAGGTACATGCTCCAGGAGGATACCCAGCATTTTGAAGGCTCCGATGATGGTACCCAGCTAGAGGAAGGCTGTAACATGAGCCCAGAGAGAGGGGGTGCCTAAGAAGGGCAGCAATCTGGCAGTCTTGTTCCCCCAGCTGCAGCAAACTGCCAGCTTTGCTCCAGTGATGAGGAGGGAGGGGATGATGAGGAAGTCACTGACTCCACGTAGGTGCCTGATAGGAGAGAGGATGAGGAGGAGGAAGCACATCTCCAGCGAGGCAGGATGCCCTCCAGGGGCCAGCTTAAGGGCAGCGCACCGACTGCATCACACCGCAGAGCTCCGCATGTGCAGGGCGCTGCCGTCTCTGCGTTATTCCAAAAGTTCTTTGGTGTGGGCCTTTTTTGAGACAAGTGCATCAGATCCCACCGCTGCTATTTGCAACATATGTCTCATGTCTCAAGCATATCTCGCGTGGCCAAAACATCACCCGCTTGTGCACCACATGCTTGATGAGACATATTTCGACCTGCCATGCAGTTCGTTGGCAAGCGTACCTAAAAGACCCACACCAAAGAACAAAGCGGACCTCTCCTTGCTCCTCATCAGCTGGGATCTCCAACCAGTGTTGCCAACCCCCTGAAGTGAAATTTACTGGCAGGATGACAAAATTTACAAACGGCACCACTTTTTTACTGGCAAAAATCATGAAAATTACTGGCAGATCTGCATTTTTTACTGGCGCTGCAAAAAAGTACCTAAAGTTACTATTTTCAGTGCTAAACAGTACAAGGATACATATTTGAACTATAAACATATAGCTAGTGCTATTAGCAATGTGTTTAAGCTAAACAAAAGTTAAAAAACATATTTCTCCATTGACATGAAGGTCAGGTTACTATAACCCAGCTAGCACTAGGTTCCCTCCTTACATCAGAGTCTGCAGGGATCCCCCTTACAGTGAAAGGGAACTCTTATGTAAAGGGGAACGCTGCAGATCATGATCTAAGGGGGAACTCAGATGTAGAGGGGAGGCTCTGGTGACCAGAGACCACCTTATATCAGATTCCACTGTGTTCACTTTACATCAGAGTTCCCAATTACATCAGGGTCTGCAGATTGAGTTCCCCTTTGCACTGTAAGGGGCAATCCTGCAGACTTTGATGTAAAGGGGAATGCCAGGAACTCTGCTGTGGTGGGCACTCTGGTGACCAGAGGCCACCTTCCGCAGAGTGAATACACTAAGGTAAGGGGAGTTACTAATTTAGGGGGAAACCTTTATATCAGTGCCCCTTACATTATTGTATTCACTCCCCCTTACATCAGCAACCCCCCTAGACTGGCCTGGCGGTGCTGTCACTGACCTCCTCTCAGGTGCATCGTGCAGGGCTCAGTCAGATGGCTCCAGCTTGGTGGTTCTGGTTTTCCTATGGTCTCCTCTCCACAGTCCACACACGTCTGCCTTCTCCCGTGACCCCATGATCCCGGCGGCGCTCCCACTCTTGACTCCTTTCCCGACTCCCCCTCAGAGACTGCAGACATGATGTAGGAATAAGTCAGAGGCTGCGGACAGGAGATGGTCAGAGGCTGCGGGCAGGAGATGGTCAGAGGCTGTGGGCACAGGAGATGGTCAGAGGCTGCGGGCACAGGAGATGGTCAGAGGCTGCGGGCACAGGAGATGGTCAGAGGCTGCGGGCACAGGAGATGGTCAGAGGCTGCGGGCACAGGAGATGGTCAGAGGCTGCGGGCACAGGAGATGGTCAGAGACTGCGGGCACAGGAGATGGTCAGAGACTGCGGGCACAGGAGATGGTCAGAGACTGCGGGCACAGGAGATGGTCAGAGACTGCGGGCACAGGAGATGGTCAGAGACTGCGGGCACAGGAGATGGTCAGAGGCTGCGGGCACAGGAGATGGTCAGAGGCTGCGGGCACAGGAGATGGTCAGAGACTGCGGGCACAGGAGATGGTCAGAGACTGCGGGCACAGGAGATGGTCAGAGGCTGCGGGCACAGGAGATGGTCAGAGGCTGCGGGCACAGGAGATGGTCAGAGGCTGCGGGCACAGGAGATGGTCAGAGCAAAGGCTGTGGGCACAGGAGATGGTCAGAGCAGAGGCTGTGGGCACAGGAGATGGTCAGAGCAGAGGCTGTGGGCACAGGAGATGGTCAGAGCAGAGGCTGTGGGCACAGGAGATGGTCAGAGCAGAGGCTGTGGGCACAGGAGATGGTCAGAGGCTGCGAGCACAGGAGATGGTCAGAGGCTGCGAGCACAGGAGATGGTCAGAGGCTGCGAGCACAGGAGATGGTCAGAGGCTGCGGGCACAGGAGATGGTCAGAGGCTGCGGGCACAGGAGATGGTCAGAGGCTGCGGGCACAGGAGATGGTCAGAGGCTGCGGGCACAGGAGATGGTCAGAGACTGCGGGCACAGGAGATGGTCAGAGACTGCGGGCACAGGAGATGGTCAGAGACTGCGGGCACAGGAGATGGTCAGAGACTGCGGGCACAGGAGATGGTCAGAGGCTGCGGGCACAGGAGATGGTCAGAGGCTGCGGGGCGGGCACAGGAGATGGTCAGAGGCTGCGAGCACAGGAGATGGTCAGAGGCTGTGGGCACAGGAGATGGTCAGAGCAGAGGCTGTGGGCACAGGAGATGGTCAGAGCAGAGGCTGTGGGCACAGGAGATCATGGTCAGAGCAGAGGCTGCGAGCACAGGAGATGGTCAGAGGCTTTTACTTCTGTCACTCACTCACTCACTGACGTCCTGCCGTGGCCGGGCCCGGTAACATGGCTCCTCCTGCTCCCCCCCGCTGAACCGCCGAGAACTGAAGAACGAGCGGCGGCCGGCGGCTTCTGTTCAAAAATGGCGCCAGGCGGCGTCATTACATTACTGCGCATGCGCCGGCCTGCCGAGCTCGTACGATATTTCCCGAGTCCTGCAGGCTTCGGAACGGCGCATGCGCAGTTGCATGGCCGGCCCGCAGCCATATTTTTTACGGGCACCGGCTGCCCGTAACGGGCATTCACGGGCGCCCCGAAAATGGGGTGCTTTTTACGGGCTGCCCGTAAATTAACGGGCGGTTGGCAACACTGTCTCCAACCCCACTATACCTTCAGTCCTCTCTGAAACCTGCACTGAGAGGAATGAAGGTGTAGAATTAGGTGTGTCACAGCCAAGAACCTGCGGGCAATTTGCTATCGGTACACCGACATCAGATTTTACCAGGCAAATTTCCCTGCCCCAGCTGCTGCACCGTCGAAAGAAGTTCGCTCCCAGCCATCCACATGCCCAGCGGTTGAATGCTAGCTTGGCTAAATTGCTAGCACTTTAACTGCTGCCTTTTCAGTTGGTAGACTCTGTGCCCTTCTGTGAGTTTGTAGAATGTGCAGTTCCTCAGTGGCAGGTTCCCAAATGCCACTTTTTCTCACAGAAGGTGATTCCGGCTCTCTACCGGCATGTGGAAGGCAATGTCTTGGCCTCGCTGGACAGGGCGGTCAGCGGTAAGGTGCGAATTACCGCTGACTAATGGTCCAGCAGGCATGGACAGGGACGTTACCTATCTTTCACCGCGCACTGGGTGACTCTTCTGGCAGCTGGGAAGGATGTAGGACAGGGTGCAGTAGTGTTGGAGTTTGTTCCGCAACCACAACTCCAAAATTCTACTAGTGGTGATTCTGCCACACGTCTCTCCTCAAACCCCTCCTCTTCTTCTTCCTCCATGGCCTCTTCCTGTGCTGATTTGTCCTCGGAACCAGCGGTGCTCCATAGGCGTTCAAGGGGCTACGCAAGCATGCAGGCAAAAAGATGCCATGCGGTGCTTGAGCTGGTGTGCTTGGGGGACAGGAGCCACACTGGGGCAGAGATTCTGTCAGCTCTGCAGGGGCATGTTCAGAGGTGGTTGACGCCATGCCAGCTTAAGGCAGGTATGGTGGTTTGCGACAATGGCACCAACCTCCTCTCTGCCCTCCAATAGGGACAACTGACCCATGTGCCCTGTTTGTCTCACATCCTTAACTTGGATGTGCAGCGGTTCTTGGGCAGGTACCTGGGCTTATAGGATGTCCTGAGGCAGGCCAGGAAAGTCTGTGTGCATTTCCGCAGGTCATATAAAGCCAGTGCTTGGCTGGCTGACCTCCAAAAGGAATTTAACCTGCCCAAGAACCGCCTAATCTGTGACATGCCCACCAGGTGGAACTCAACGTTGGCCATGCTGCAGTGGCTGCACACACAGCAGAGGGCCATCAATGAGTATTTATGCGACTATGGCACCAGGACAGGGTCAGGGGACCTTAGTTCTTTTTCCCCATGCCAGTGGACTATGATCAGGGATGCATGCACTGTCCTGTCACCATTTGAGGAGGCCACGAGGATGGTGAGCAGTGACAGTGCATGCATCAGTGACACATTACCTCTTGTCCACCTGTTGGAGCACACGCTGGGTGGAATAATGGACAGGACACTTGAGGCAGAACAGAGGGAGGAAGAGGAGGACTTCCTTACCTCTCATGGCCCCCTTTATCCAGACAGTGTTTCTGCGTGCCCGCCGATCACACATGAAGAGGACGAGGAGGAGGAGGATTGTGTGAGCATGGAGGTGGAGCCTGGCACTCAGCATCAGCAGCAGTCTTCAAGGGATCATTTACAGTCCAAAGAAACCCATGGACTTGTATGTGGCTGGGAGGAGGTGGCTGCGGATCATGTCACCCTTAGTGGCCCAGAGGACTCTGGACCGAATGCCTCAGCAAACCTATGCTGCATGGCCTCCCTGATCCTGCAAATCCTGCGGAAGGATCCTCGTATTCGTGGTATCAAGGGGAGGGATGATTACTGGCTGGCAACCCTCCTTGATTCACGTGACAAGGGTAAGATGAAACATCTTCGGGAGACCTTGCAGAAAGGTTTGTGCAACGCGTTTCCAGAGCCTGGGAGGTTACAATTTCCTGGTCCTTCTGAACAACGTGTTGCTGAGGCTTCAGTCAGTCACAGAAGGAGCGGTGGAGAAGGTGGCCGTCTGACCGATGCGTTTAGACAATTTTTTAGTCCGCAGCCCCAAGGTCTGATTGGTTTCAGCAACCATCGCCAGCATCTGATTCACATGGTTCAGGATTACCTAGGGGCAAGATCAGACTTGGACACCTTTCCCACAGAAAATCCTCTGGGTTACTTGGTCTTGAGGATGGATCACTGGCCAGAGCTTGCACAGTATGCAATTGAGCTACTGGCCTGTCCTGCATCCAGCGTTCTTTTGGAACGCACATTTAGTGCTGCTGGAGGCTTTGTACCTGATCACAGGGTGCGTCTGTCCACCGAATCGGTCGATTGGCTGACCTTCATAAAAATGATGTTGATGTAACCAATTAGATTTTTTTTTAATGTGAGATCCCTTCAAGACTGCTTATTCTGATGCTGAGTGACTATCCTGTTATGCTGAGTCACAATCCTCTTCCTCCTCAATTTTCATGCTGGAAGCTTGTAAGAACATTTTTGGTTCTGGGCACCGCCACCAGTGGCCCAATTTTTCTGCCCCTGTTTAACAGGGGCGTGTAATTACAATTTTTGATGCAATACTTTGCAGCAGGGCTCATTCCTGCGCTCCAACTATAGCATCTGTGAGGGGTTGCAGTGTTGTGGCACCAGTGCTTAAAGCCCGATTTTTCTGCCCCTGTTCAACAGGGACATGTAATTACAATTCTTGATCTAATATTTCACAGCAGGGCCCATTCCTGCGCCCACCAAGAGTAAATGTGAGGGCTTACAGTTTTGTGGCAACACCACCACCAAAGGCCCAATTTGTCTGCCCCTGTTCAACAGTTGCATGTAATTACAATTTTTGAAAAATTTTTGACAGCAGGACCCATTCCAGCGCCCACCAAGAGTAACTGTGAGGACTTACAGTGTTGTGGCACCAGCACCACCACCAAAAGCCCAATTTTTCTACCACTATTCAACAATGGCATGTAATTACAATTCTTGATCTAATATTTCACGGCAGGGCCTGTTCCTGCGCCCACCAAGAGTAACTGTGAGGGCTTACAGTGTTGTGACAACACCAACACCTAAGGCCCCAATTTCTGCAGAGTATATAGGATAGGCCCCTACTTTCAAACATCCAACTTCCAAACGACTCCTACTTGCAAACGAAAGGAGACAACAGGAAGTGAGATGAAATCTACCCCTAGGAAGGGAAATTCTCTCCTTTAAGAGTTAATATGGGAAAAATGTGTCTCCTCTTCACTGATGCTTTATCACCAATCCTTGTTTCACTAAAAACCCCAAATTTTCAAAAAACATTTGTCATTGGGACAGAAAGTGAGGTGAAATCTTCTGAAGAGGTGCACAGACAGCAAAACAAATGTTACAGGGGTGATAACCCTTCCCTATGTTTTCCAAAAAGCTTAAAAATAGATTTTTTGGCTGGAGCTATACTTTAAAAATGTACCAGTTCAAAATTACAACCAGATTCTACTTAACCACAAACCTACAGTCCTTGTCTTGTTTGCACTGCCTGTATAAACAAAAAGAGAGAATATATGAATCAGATAACCTTGCTCAATTCAATGTGGATAGCAACAGGTGAAGATAATAGACTTACAGCACCTGTGTATACATAGAGCTAATTGCAAACACCCAATAGCTCTACGATTCGCAGAAGGATGTGTTCCTCTGAATTAAGGGGGCATATAAAAAAAACACATGGGGAAGGAATGGGATGAGATACCAATTCCACCCAGGAAAGAATTCTTCAATAAGGAACAAGCAATATAGCAAAAATATAAATTAATTTATTAGAAAAAAGCTCCACATATACACCAATCAAAAAATCAAACAATGTGATAATTAATGAACCACTAGAAAATAAAATAGACAACGTTGTCTAAAGACAAAAACAAAACAACACACAGATGGCCACCACTGAACACACACATACACTCTCCTAGGTCAAAAAATTAGAAAACAGTCTTTCAAGTATATGCATAAAAATGCAGTATATAGCCAGGGGGGTAGGTGTATGCAGCCGTAAGTAATAGGGGACCAACAGCGGAATGCTGATAACAGACTTTACTTGTGTCCTGCAGTATGGGCCATGATGATAACTAATAGCAGCAAGTAAAGTTGGATACCATACATCAAGTAGTAATATAGGATTAGCGTCCTATGTAGGGGCTGTAGGTCAGTAGAGACTGGAGTGTGCCTGCATGGATAGTAATAAACAGTCACAGCAGTGGTGCTACTTCATGGGGGGAGAGACACACGTGTTTTTTTTATATATGTAGATACAGCAATCCCAAGTTGGCAATAAGCAGATACAGTCTCACCGTTCAATGGACACCAATATGCAGCAGGCATGCAAAGCACTCCGATCCTTCTCAGACCATCTCATGGACAACTAGAAGCCAATGTACTTACGTATGGTAACATTAGGGCTATATAAGCTATCAGTCCAGGCTACGGCGCATGCTCTGAAGAAATCTCTGTGACGGATGAAACGCGTCACCATGACGCTATCACGCCCTGCTTAGCGCACACACAGATCCACCCACTAGCCTTGGGGATCCCGCCCGCCTGTCGGCGAAGCTCTCTGCACAGACTCGGGAAGCAGAAAATTATCTACACCGCTCACATGCGGCACGCTTCAATACGCCCCCACTCCCGACTGTCATCGCCTGTATCCCACTAACAGATGAATGGCTAGCCGCACGGAAAGGGCCTGAGAAGGTTCCAGCTGCCCTGCATGGTATGAGATTGTCTGAGAAGGACCGGAGTGCTTTGCATGCCTGCTGCATATTGGTGTCCATGGAACGGTGAGACTGTATCTGCTTATTCCCAACTTGGGATTGCTGTATCTACATATATAAAAAAACACGTGTGTCTCTCCCCCCATGAAGTAGCACCACCGCTGTGACTGTTTATAACTATCCATGCAGGCACACTCCCGTCTCTACTGACCTACAGCCCCTACATAGGACGCTAATCCTAAATTACCACTTGATGTATGGTATCCAACTTTACTTGCTGCTATTAGTTATCATCATGGCCCATACTGCAGGACACAAGTAAAGTCTGTTATCAGCATTCCGCTGTTGGTCCCCTATTACTTACGGCTGCACACACCTACCCCCCTGGCTATATACAGCATTTTTATGCATATACTTGGAAGACTGTTTTCTCATTTTTTGACCTAGGAGAGTGTATGTGTGTGTTCAGTGGTGGCCATCTGTGTGTTGTTTTGTTTTTGTTTTTAGACAACGTTGTCTATTTTATTTTCTAGTGGAGGTTTTTGGGTCATTATCACATTGTTTGATTTTTTGATTGGTGTATATGTGGAGCTTTTTTCTAATAAATTCATTTATATTTTTGCTATATTGCTTGTTCCTTATTGAAGAATTCTTTCCTGGGTGGAACTGGTATCTCATCCCGTTCCTTTCCCATGTGTTTTTTTTTATTTGCACTGCCTGTATACTGCTGTTCAGAGTATATAGGGCCTGGCGGCCCCACACCTTTCCTTTTTTTAATTTGGGTGCGGGATTCCCCTTAATATCCATACAAGACCCAAAGGGCCTAGTAATGGACTGGACTGGGGGGGGTACCCATGCCGCTTGTCTCACCGATTTTCATCCATATTGCCGGGACTCGACATTACATTAAAGCAGTTATAAATGACTTTTATTCCTTTAAAGATGTCATTTTGTGCAGGGACTGTTCTAAGCACGGGAAACATGCGCCATTTTACAGGCATACTATAGACACCCCCCAGGTACGATATTTAAAGGAATATTTCACTTTTTTTTTCACTTTAAGCATCATTAAAATCACTGCTCCCGAAAAAACGGTAGTTTTTAAAACTTTTTTTTGCATTGATACATGTCCCCTGGGGCAGGACCCTGGTCCCCAAACCCTTTTTAGGACAATAACTTGCATATTAGCCTTTAAAATTAGCACTTTTGATTTTGAACGTTTGAATCCCATAGACTTTAATGGGGTTCTAAAGTTCGCGCGAACTTTCGGTCCATTCACAGGTTCTGGTGTGAACCAAACCGTGGGGGTGTTCGGCTCATCCCTAGTCCTCATTCACACTCGCTTTGAGATCACTTCTCACATAGAGACAGACACCGCCACCTTTCCTTTTTACCCTGTCTCTCCGAAAGAGTGCATAGCCAGGAATATTGATAGCCCAGTCATGTGAGGAATGAAGCCAAGATTCAGCAATACCGATTACATCATAGCTCTCCTCATGCACCAGAGCTTCCAACTCACATATTTTGCTTGGCAGACTTCTGGCATTGTTGAACAAACACTTTAATGCATTATTACATTTTGCTCTCATGTTTTGCATATCTTTTTTAATAGTACAAATAGCATTATAATTTCCAATGGTTATTTGCAACATGGGAACCTTCTTGTCACCTGTTTACAATCACTTTAACTTTAAAAAAAGCAACAGCAGAGGGAGAGGCAAAATCAGGTGGTGGATTAAGCCACTGCCCGAATAAGTTAAGTTTCTTATGTCAATACTTTGTCGTACTTGTAAAAAAATTTTGCATACATGCCTTCATGCCTTTAATTTTGAATTCAATGGCCTTTAAATGACCCTCTAAGATTTTACAATGACCTATTTGTGCCTAGTGGAACATCTCACCCTGCTGTTGCTCATAAACAAGTTGCTCTTCATCAAAATTTTGTGTGCGACAACATTGAGTTCCTCCCGACAACATACAATAGGGCTGCAAGGGAGAACCCAGCATCAACATTGAACATCATCTAGAATATTCACGGACATGATGTACTTACCTCTCTTGTTGCGCAAGGTATCAAAATTGTGACCAGCCATGTAACTGTTTCTTCATGGATGTAAGGCACTAGCACTTTTTAAAGTCCAACATCTCAACAGAAGCTTGTAATCCGCCACCAGTTTTTTGCCTAGAAGAAAAGAGATAAGCAACCAAATTAGAAATCTAAGGTGTACAATAGAAAGGATCAAGTGCCATTTACTTGAGACAAATTAAAGACATTTGCAGTCATGCTTTCTAATGTCAGTACACACAATCAGACAAATCTTTAATTCCGGCTCAACACTATTTTCCTCTTGATGTTGCCCTTGATGTCTTGGTATCACGTTTTTACATTATCTTCACTACAAGGTGCTACTCCCACTGATTTACAACTCTTGTAATTATTTTCCATTGCATTTTCTTCCAAGCTTGATCACTCGTAAGCATGTGGGGACCAAACAACTTGTCAAACACAGGAGCCAAAATCCTAACCAATGCTACATTCTCTGCATATGTGTACTTCAGATTTTGTTGTTGACCATCTGAACATTTCCTCTTGTTAGGGGTACTTGCTATTTGCTTGACACTGCTGTGACTGGAACTTTCATGATGTCTGCTTTTCTTGGATCTTGAGAGAGCGGTCTTTGTGTAAGCATCACTGCTGTCAGTTGAGGGTTTCTCAACTCATTCTCAGAGGTTTAGACAAACCTTGCTTTTGTTTCTTCCAGATGAGTGAGACTTGTTGGATGATCTGTGGATCCCATGGTGGATTGATTCTGGGGCACTATGAAAAACACAAGCATGCTTTTAAGTTGCTGATTAATTCACTTTGACATATAAAAATACCATCTATTGTTTACCATAAACTTTGCTGGTTTTACCAAACCCATCCTTCCTGAGTTTTTTGCTTTTGGATGCTGCATCATTCAACTACAAGAAAATCACAAAGTTGTTGAAGCACAGTTAGATGGACAAATGTAATGTATGTTTGTTTGGACGGTAGTAAATACTGTATCTTCACAAAAATGCAGTATGGCACTAACGAGGGAATCGGGGGGGCTTCAGTAACCAAAACTACAGTGTTTATCCTCATGACACATCACAGGAAGCACCCTCATGGCTAACAGAGAACAGAATTAGGAATAGACTTAAAAAAACTTAACATTAATAAGTCACCAGGACCA
Organism: Aquarana catesbeiana; assembly: GCF_042186555.1. Classification (NCBI taxonomy): domain Eukaryota; kingdom Metazoa; phylum Chordata; class Amphibia; order Anura; family Ranidae; genus Aquarana; species Aquarana catesbeiana. The sequence continues at coordinate 163,997,796 of NC_133335.1, forward strand.
GATGGCTTGCACCCAAGGGTCCTTAGGAAACTCTGTCAAGTAATTGCCAGAACATTGTTCCTAATTTTTACTGACAGTCTACTGACTGGAATGGTACCAGCTGATTTGAGAAAAGCCAATGTAGCACCAATATTTTAAAATACATCCCTGGGATCTACAGACCAGTTAGCCTAACATCAATAGTATGCAAGCTCTTGGAGGGGATGATAAGGGATTATATACAAGATTTTAATAATGAAAACAGTATAATTAGCAGTAATCAGCATGGATTCATGAAGAATCATTCTTGTCAAACCAAAGTATTAACCTTCTATGAGGAGGTGAACTGCCAGATAGATAAAGGAAGGCCCGTAGATGTGGTGTATCTGGATTTTGCAAAAACACAGTTCCCCATAAACGTTTACTGTACAAAGTAAGGTCCGTTGGCATGGAACATAGGGTGAGTACACGGATTGAAAAATGGCTACAAGGGCGAGTTCAATGGGTAGTGATAAATGGGGAGTATTCAGAATGGTGAGGGGTGGAAAGTGGGGTCCCCCAGGGTTCTGTCCTGGACCAAAACTATTTAATTTGTTCATAAACGACATGGAGGATGGGGTAAACAGTTCAATCTCTGTATTTGCGGATGATACTAAGCTAAGCAGGGCAATAACTTAACTAGGACGGGGGTCTAAGTATATGATAGGCTTAGCAATGGCATGCAATGCCAAGCTGCTGCTAGCAAAGCAAACAGAATATTGACATGCATTAAAAAGGGGATTAACTCAAGAGAAAAAGTGATAATTGACCCACTCTACAAGACTCTGGCTTGGCCTCACCTGGAGTATGCTGTTCAGTTCTGGGCACCAGTCCTCAGGAAGGATGTGCTGGAAATGGAGCAAGTACAGAGAAGGGCAACAAAACTAATAAAGGGACTGGAGGACATTAGTTATGAGGAAAGGTTACAAGCACTGAACTTATTCTCTCTTGAGAAGAGACGCTTGAGAGGGGATATGATTTCAATTTACAAATACCATACTGGTGACCGCACAATAGGGATAAAACTTTTCCACGGAAGGGAGTTTAATAAGACACGTGGCCACTCATTAAAATTAGAAGAAAATAGGTTTAACCTTAAACTGTGTATATGGTTCTTTACTGTTCTGCCCTGTACACACGGTCGGACATTGATCAGACATTCCGACAACAAAATCCATGGATTTTTTCCGACGCATGTTGGCTCAAACTTGTCTTGCATACACATGGTCACACAAAGTTGTCGGAATTACCGAACGCCAAGAACGCGGTGATGTACACCACGTACGACGAGACTATAAAAGAGCAGTTCAATACCAAGTGCGGCACCCTTTGGGCTCCTTTTGCTAATCTCGTGTTAGTAAAAGTTTGGTGAGAGACGATTCACGCTTTTTCAGACTCATGGTTTTCAGATCGTATTTCTGGTGTTCAGTTTGTGCTTGTGGGTTTGTAACTGGTCTTCAGTGCATGCAGCGAGTTCCCATTGATTCGTCATTGTGTTCTTGTCCGTTCATTACTGATTTTCAGGTCGCTCTTCACAGGCCTTGCTGTTCTTCAGTGCGTTCTGACCAGCCGACCGTTTTCTAGCCATGTTGCGTGGACATACTCAGTGTAGAGTTCGTGCTGTGCGGGGGCTTGGTGTTGGGGTTCTTACTTTGACACAAGCCCAGTCCATGAACAGGGCAAGGAGGAGTTCATGGGCCAAGAATTGGTTGCTCCAGCGTGACCAATTCTGTCACATGCCTTTGCTCCGTGAGATCCGTGAGAATAATCCTGACGATTTCAGGAACTTTATCCAGATGACCGACCCCGTATTTCACCGTTTGTTGGCTTTGCTGACCCATTATATCAGCAGGCAGGATACCTGCATGAGGCAAGCCATCACTCTGGAGCAGAGGCTAGTTGCCACGTTGCGGTACTTGGCGATGGGGAGAAGCCTGCAGGACCTCAAATTCTTGATAGGCATATCCCCCCAGGCTCTGGGGATCATTATCCCAGAGACCTGTTCTGCCATCATCCAGGTCCTGTAGAAGGACTATATTAAAAGGTAAGATTTTTATCCTTTAACATCACATTTTATTGTATTTAATGTTTGCTAATGTAATGTATTTCTTTCCTTATTCCCTAATTACCATGATTGTAATATGCTGTGAATGTCCCTTTTGTCCTCATGCATGCTGGTTTTATTTGACATTTTTTTTGTCCTTCATACATATTAGCCTTCACTTACCTCCCCCGCATGCTCTCCTGGGCCTATATCCACCTCGTCTAGTCCCTTAACAATGTATTTTGTCAGATCCATAGTAGTGCTTTACCCTAAACACCCCCTAAAATGTGTAAACATGTTTTTTGTGCTTTAAATTCTGGCAGAGTGGCAGAGGCTTTTTTTGGGTCCCAAAATCATTTGGAACCCTCCCCCCCCCTCAACTGCTAACTCAGCTGATACCAATCCTCTATCTGCTGACTTTGCCAAACCCATACACACTATATACCTACCTCTTTTGTGGTCAGATTTATGGATGAATTCACCAAAGCATGTAGTGCAAGGGTCTGCCTGAATACTTTCAAATGGTACTGTTTCAAGTTTTTGTATCCTATATTTATCTTGATGGGTCCCAAAATCATTTGGAACCCTCCCTCCCCCTCAACTGCTAACTCAGCTGATACCAATCCTCTATCTGCTGACTTTGCCAAACCCATACACACTATATACCTACCTCTTTTGTGGTCAGATTTATGGATGAATTCACCAAAGCATGTAGTGCAAGGGCCTGCCTGAATACTTTCAAATGGTACTGTTTCAAGTTTTTGTATCCTATTATTATCTTGATAGGTAATAGCAGAATGTAAAAATGTGCTAAAATGTGTACAGTGTGTATTTATATCTTTGTATTATGACACTTCTTACCTGTCCAGTGGGCTGCCAATAGTGTAAGTAAGGAGGGGCTGGCCAAAGTAATTCACATTATTTAGACATTCATCCCTCAATGAAGTGGAGAGGATTACCTGTCCAAAACATCTCCCCGCCTAAAATTTTTTAAATCGCGCATGAGAGGGGGGGGGGAATTTGATAGGTGGACCTTATACCTTTGTCTTTAAATACTCCCTAAAATAAATGTTATACTGATGTTGGCCAAGAATGTTTGTGTCTAATCTACTTTCAATGTTTATGTGCAAAATGTTTAATTTTTGGTTCTTGTTTGACTCCACAGTTTCCTTCCAACCCACAGGAATGGCAGACTGTGGCCTCCCACATTGCCCAGTGATGGGACTTTCCTAACTGTGTAGGGGCAATTGATGGAAAACATGTCCACATCGTCCCACCCCCCAACTCAGGGTCATTATAATTACAAGGGGTTCAATAGTATTGTGATGTTGGCGGTGGTGTCAGCTACTTAGGAGTTCCTGTATGTGGACGTGGGGAAGAATGGCCGGATGTCAGATGGTGGAGTCATCGCCCAGTCGGAGTTCTACAGGCATCTCCAGAATGGCAGCTTGGGCTTGCCACCTCCAGAAGACAATGCGGAAGGACTCCCATTTGTCATTGTTACGGATGAAGCGTTTGCGCTAGGGGACCATCTTATGCAGCCATTCCCTATGAGGACCCTCAACCTGGACCAGATGGTTTTTAATTATCGGCTGGCCAGAGCCAGAAGAGTGGTGGAGAACACGTTTGGAATAATGGCCAGCCGGTTCCGCCTATTTCTTACACCCATACGCATGGCGGAATATAAACTGAATTACATCATCCTGTGTTGCTGTGTTCTCCACAACTTTTTAAGGAGAAATTCTTGTAACTATGCTGCCTCAGTTGGGCCTGAGGCCAGTATTAATATTAATGAACCAACCGTGATGGCGCGTGAAGCTGGCCGTCCTTGCTTGCCCCCCCAGAGTGCCCGCGAGGTCCGTATAAGATACATGGAATACTTTGCGGGTATGGGGGCCATAGATATGCCAGACAATGTCTGAGACATTTTTTAAATAAAAATATATTTTAAACTGAACAAATATTTGCTTTGATTTCCTGCTTGGCTTTCTTTTAGCTGTCTCCTTGGTTATCTTTTATTAATGGTCTAATTTTTGGGGCTTTTTCTTCAACAGTGCAAACAAAATTTCGTTGACACATGAGGTGACAATCTCTTCTTTGGCTAACTATTAATTATTATGTAGTGGGTCTGCCACACACACCTTGTTTTTATTGTGAATGTATGTAATGTATTACTGACAAAAATAATAATAATTTTCAACACCATGCCCTAAATTTGTGGAGTCCTGAAAATGGCGTGATTGTGTAAAATTAGAAAGCACTGTTGGGTGTTATTTACTAAAGGAAAATACACTTTGCACTACAAGTGCACTTGAGACTGCACTGAGACTGCACTGAAACTGCACTTGTAGTGCAAAGTGGATTTGCCTTTAGTAAATAACCCCCATTGTCACTGAAAACAACAACTTTACTCCAAAAAATGCTTTTGAGCATTGAAAGAAGAAGCCACACATAGTTGATTATCAATCTTTTTAATAAAACCACAATCACATGTGCATTTCTAAAAGGTTTTTTGAACAAGCCAACATGTTTGTTGTATAACAATTTTTTGGGTCACATTAAAAGTAAATATAAACATAAATAAAATATATAAAATAAAAAGTAGAAATTGAAATTGCCTTTTATTAAGGTAAAACAGGCAGGCTTAAAACCATAAAAAAAATACACAACTCTGGAACTTACAAAGTTCAACTTTTATAGAAAGTGAAGGCAATATCAGACATGAGTATTTATAAACTGTGTTTGATATTGCATTCAGCAGATGGGGTGATGTCACCCCTGGAAAAGCCAAATTTTTAAGATGCACACAAATTGCCTAATGTCAACATGTGCTAGCTGCCATCGTGGGGGATCAATGGACGTGTTTTGTGGGTGCAACCCCTTCCTCTCAGCTACTTTATTATTGAGGAAGGGGTTGCACCCACAAAACGCGTACATTGATCTCCCATGATGGCAGATAGCACATGTTGACTCACTGTGTGCATCTTCAAAATTTGGCTTTTCTATAATTTGTCAATAAATTGTCCTAAAAATAACAATAATAAAGGTGCAATAAGTTAGGGATTCCTGGGTGTTTTAAATTCTCCCTAAAACATCAATGATGTTCTTCATCTTGTTTTGAACATCACTGATGTTTTGCTTGATGTTTTCCAAATCCCTATTACACCCCATTATCTCCCCGATGAGGATCTGGGCACTTTCACTTGTGAAGTGACATTCCTCTTCCACAACATCACGATCACCTAAAATATAAAAAAAAAAACACACCATGTATTATAAATATGCAGGCATTCATCTCTTACCTGAAGCTGTGGTCGCAGACACTCACCTGTTGTGGTGACAATTACCACAATGATTCCCTCCTCCTCCTCTGGTTTGGTTTGGGGGATTTCCCCTTCTTCCTGAGGTGGGGGGTCCGTGGTCTCCTCTGATGAGTGGTGTCCTCCGAGTCTTTTCTCCCCTATGTTAAAAAAAATAGGTATACTTAGCACACAGATATTTGATGGCAGAAATAGGAATATGAAACATTGCTTGGAAGTGGGGTGCAATTGTCTGTTTTGGCAGAGTTCCAAGATGAAGAAATATTTTTGTCCTTTATCAAGCTTGAATACTTACCTGTTTTGTACAAGCTTCACAGATGGAGTCACCCCTATAGTATACACTGGAGCACCTGTGTGGGCTCCCTAATAAAAAGGGTGTTCTTGTGTCCCACACTAGTGCTCCAGCGTCCAGATGTGTAAACAGCTGCTGAGTGTCCTCTCCTTACACAGAATCTAGTTTGCATTTCATTCTAGTTACTAACCCATCTAGACAACAAACTTATTTTAAGAGAAGTAGGCCAGAAAAAATGTATTGAACTGCATCTGGACAAAACATGGTGTTTTATTGGCCGAACTAACAATGTTTCCTACGAATGAATAATGTGTCCATGAACATGAACGTTGCCATTTTAAACTGTACAACAGCAAAGAAAAGCAGATGGAGCAGCATGAACGTAAGAAAAATAAAGAATAGGAGCACAGGACAACTACTTACTTTTTTGCAGCACTCTCCTGATCCTTCTATACTGATCATGCTCCCTGATTTTGAGGTCCGACCACCCCTTCCTCAGTTGATCCTTGGATTGCCGTACCCCAAAATTCCTGTGCAGACTCTTCACAACTTTCGCAATGATCTTGGCCTTTCTGACATTGGGGTTGGGGTAAGGTCCATACTTCCCCTCATAGTCTGCCCTCTTCAATATGTCCACCATCTCCACAAAGGCTATATTTGATGCCTTAAATCTTCTCCTCCGGGATCGTGAAGTTTCTGGCTCCGCCCTTTCCTCCTCCTCCTCGTTGCTACTATTAGCATGCACCTTTTGAGTCTCCACCATGTGCTCTTCCCCACTGCGCTGAACGAGAAGGGGCGGGGAATAGATTAGAAAGAACATCAGGGGCGGGCGGAGTTTCACGCATGCGCAGTGTATATAAAGTGTAACACGCATGCATTGTACGTACGATCTGTGAGCGGAGGAAGGAGTATCGGAAGCGCCGATCGTGATAACGATGGTAACATTTAAACTTGGGCCTATACTGCTTATAGATTGAGACCTATATTGGGACAAGATTAGGAGACTTTAGCCTGACATTAGGGTTTGTCTTGTGTATTGCAGATAAAATGGATGGCTTCAATGACCACAACTTCCTCCCCCTGTTCATAGATAAATACAGGGAGCTGCCCTGTCTGTGGCAGGTCAAACACCTGCATTATAATCATAAACAAAAGAGGCAGGCAGCGCTGGAGAAACTGCTGGAGTTGGTGAAGCCGGTGGTCCCCACAACAACCATCCCCTATTTAAAAGCCAAAATTGGTGGCCTGAGGAGCACTTATCTTAGGGAGCGCAAGAAGGTCCAGGATTCCCAGAGATCAGGAGCTGCAGCAGATGACATTTATTTCCCTAGGCTGTGGTACTATGAGAGACTGCAATTTCTGTCAGACCAGAGTGAAGTCAGGGAATCCCTTTCAACCCTACCTTCCACTCTATCTTCCACCCCAGCTGAGGCTGCCGATGTCCAACCTGGGACTTCCAGCCAGGAAAAAGTGGAGGAGCCCAGCTTGAGTCAGGTATAGAATTGTTCTACAGATTTCTGGTCAATAAATAAATGATGTTTACTAGATGTTATTATTGAAAACTAATTGCTGATAAAGTGTTTTACATATCAATAGACAGTAGTGGGCAAAAATAATTGGAACAAGAATGAAAAATGCTGGGCTCAGAATGATAGTCTTTTATATTTGTTAACACTCAATTTGCAACAGTCATGAGGTGAAAATTGTGTGTGATTAATGAAGAAAAAACTAAAACTATGTCCCTTTTTCATACACAGGAAGACCTCAGCCAGGGGGAGGCTGTGGAATGTGGCACACAGGAGGAGGCTGTGGAATGTGGCAGCCAGGAGGTGGCCGGGCCCAGTAGGAGCCTCACAGAATCGCAGGTCCCTCCTCCCCTCCGCCTTCCAAACAAAAGACCCAGGAAGGGGAGTAACGTGGAGGAGTCAGAGCTCAGGCTGATTCAGGAGGCTTCTGCATCCCTCAGAGCCACCCCCACTCGTGAAGAGGCCTTTGCCTGCATGGCTGCCACAAAACTGCAGGACATACAGGTGGGCCAATGGCTCATGTGTGAGGACATCCTTTATAAAACATTAACTAAGGGGGTGAGGGGCGAAATCACACCCAATACCCACCTGTGTGAGTTGCATCATCCTCCTCCTCCTCCCACACCTCCAACACCACAGACACAGCCTGGAAGGAAGCATGGAAGGAAGACAAGAAAGTGATGGCCTGAGTTCAGTCTGGTCTGACAAAAGATGCAGGCTCTTGTATGACCACAACCTGGGGACATGTATGTCATCTGCTGCTGTTCATGATCTCTTGGACTTCTGGAACAGATTGTCCCTTATATATGGACTCCTCAGGCCACCAATTTTGCAGTAAAATAATTGATGTGTGCCCTGGGGGCCAAAGGCTTCGCCAATTTCTGCTGTTTCTCCAGCGTTGCCTCCTTCTTTCTTTGGTTAGGAACCCTTAATAAATTTTTGGTTTGTTTTATTATACTCGCCTATGTGTGTTTTCCTTCAAAAAGGACAGTTTGTGAGGAGGCGGGTACATTTCAAAAATATAATGTGAAATTAACAAGAGACACCAACACCAAGCAAACTCCTTGAGAATAACCCCTTCCCGCTGAGCGTATGCAGATGTGCGTAATCGGCTTTCTGGGGTTATACCGGGATAATGCCCGCAGCTGCAGGCATTATCCTGGTACTGTTTTTTAGAGCCGGCGATCGGCTACCCAGTTATAACAACTGATGCGGCTAAAAGCCGCTCAGTTGTTATACCGGAGGAGCAGGAGGAGACGTCTCCCTCCCGCTGCCTCCCGCTGCTCTTACCGGGCCCGATGACCAATTGGCCTCCTCGGGCAGCTGGGGACGGGCTAGAACGAACCTGTGAGCGGCTTCGTTCCAGCCTCCTAATCGTAAACACGGAAGCAATGTCATGACGTCACTTCCCGTTTACTCGGCTGCCAATGGCGCCGGTTTTATTAAAATACACAGTATTCAGAATCGCCGTTTTCGGGGATCTGAATACTTTGAAGTGCAAAAGAGGGATCGGGGGTCTTTTAGACCCCCAATTCCTCCATAAAGAGTACCTGTCACCACCTATTACCATCACAAGGGATGTTTACATTCCTTGTGACAGCAATAAAAGTCAATTTTTTTTTAAAACACAATTTATAAATATAAAAATAAATAAAATAAATAAGAAAAAAAATAATTTTAAAGCGCCCCCATCCCTGCGAGCTCGCGCAGCAAAGAAAACGTATACGGAAGTCACGCCCGCATATGTAAACGGTGTTCAAATCACACATGTGAGATATCACCGCGATCGCCAGAGCGAGAGCAATAATTCTAGCACTAGCCCTCCTCTGTAACTCTAACCTGGTAACTGTAAAAAAAATTTAAAGCGTCACCTATGGAGATTTTTCGGTACCGTAGTTTGTCGCCCATCCACGAGTGCGTGCAATTATAAAGCGTGACATGCTTGGTATCTATTTACTTGGCGTAACATCTTTCACATTATACAAAAGAAATTGGGGTACATTTACTGTTTGTTTTTTTTTTAAATTCATGAAAGTGTCCCTTTTCCCAAAAAGTTGCGTTTAAAACACCTCTGCACAAATACCGTGTAGCATAAAATATTGCAACAATCGCCATTTTATTCTCTAGATTCTCTGCTAAAAAAATATATATAATGTTTGGGGGCTCTAAGTAATTTTCTAGCAAAAAATACAGATTTTAACTTGTAAACACAAAATTTCAAAAATAGGCTTAGTCATGAAAGGGTTAAATAATACAAGATAAGAATCGTGTTGTGGTAACTTGACACACAAAACACACACAAAACTATTCTGGAGTTAAAAAAAAATATATATCCAAAAAATAAACAGGAGATCAGGATTTCTAAAAATAAAAACAAAAAATACAAAATCTAAAAACATCCAAAAATTTAATTATTTTCGGGAGATGTGACAAATAAAAATATTATATTCATGAAATCACGATAAATAATAAAGAAAGAAGTTTGTGAGAACTCTGTGCGAATATGAGCAGCAAAACAACTTCATTCTTCTAGCATTATAAAGAAGAAGAGAGTGTGCTGCATTAAACAATTTAAAACATTGCAGCGTGACGAAAGTGCTATATCCATTATGAACACTAATTTTACCAGACCGAGCAGTTCCGTCTAACCTGTGAATATATATAAATAAATGAATAAATAAGTGAAATAATAAATCATGAGCACTGCAATATAAATAGGTGAAACCTAGATAATATTACGTATATCCCAAAAAACCCGACCACAAAAACTGTGAGTGGGAAAACAAATAACTAAGGTAATAGAGTGACAAATCAAACTTGGATATGTGTAAAATTTCAAATAAAACTAAATTAGTCTCTGTGGGTGATTAAAGCAAACATCATTCACCCATGCACAAATGAAAATCAAGTTTCTCCACATGAGAAAATCTTCATCCGCTGTGTGATGCAAAACCGTGATCCACCACCGCTATAGAAGGGGTTACTTCTTACCAAACAGCCATGATCCCCCACTACAGAGGATCATGGAAAGCATAAAAGCTGTAACTCTGGATATGTCACATGTGCTGGTCAGCCGCTTGGTCCTCAGATCATCTCATTAGATAAACAGGCTCACGGGGAATGCACAGCATGTAACGAAACATGAAAACTCCAATAGTGTAAAACCTTTCAAATTTATTGAATAACATAGACAAAAACACACTTACAGAAGTAGCTTCATAAGAATAGCCTTGAGTCCGATGTGTCGGCCATACACAAATCGGACAGACCCGTCCTACTGGAAGTGAAAGCAGTGACTGGAGGTGACGTCAGTGCATCGTCCTGCTCTTCCCTACGCGTTTCATAATAGAATTACGTCATCCAGGGCACGGGCGGCATGCTGCGTCACCTCGGTAAATACCATGACTACCATGACAATAGACTTCCGCAATGAATAATGTGAACCGCAAGGCCCAAATCGAATAGCATTTCCCCAAAATTGATGAAACAAATTGATAAATGAGAGCAAAAACTCCCATGTTACTAAAATATCGCTCAGGCATCACCAATTTCTTAGATGAAAATAAAATTGAACACTGATGCAAACACATCTATTCAGGTTAAAAATGGAAATGTGCATAATATCTGCACTGGTGACACGTGCAGAAGCTAGGAAAGCTGACATCTAGTTCGCAAATAGAAGACCAATAGATAATTAGATATTGATCCCCGGATGGTAAATAATAAATGTTCCTCCTATCTACAGTTTGCACTATAAATCCAGCTAATATGTTGGGAACCTCTCACAACCATACCCACAAAGGGTATGTCGTCTATCCCAATGCCAAATGTGGATGAACAAATTATCTCTTATCGAGTAGCAATAAATACTCCAATAATCAAAAATTATATGTACCACTAACAGAGGTTAGATTTAACTCCATTAACAGTACCCACTAGTCCTGAGCCATCTATCATTCTCAGGACCCGAAAGTAAATTATTCTAACAATTGGGGCCACTTACACCGTAGTGAATGATGACATCTAGTGGATCACCACCAGAATGCACATCATGGGATATTTGTAGATGAAAACAAAATAAATCTAAAATTGAAGAATGATTTGATATCCAAATCGCCAATAGGGAAACCTAAATTAAAAATCCACATATAGTATGGATTAATAAATTAATAATCCACACTAATTGTAACACTAAAATAATATTTGATTATTAATACTATAAAAAATATAAAATATTAAAAAATTATAAAAATCATAAAGCAATATTTTTAAATAAATATTGAAAATTAATAAAAATTATTTCATATAGCCAAAAATTGAACATTAAAAATTGAAATTATAATTATAAAAAATTATAATTATAAAATTATCTTTCGTTCTGAAGGAACAGAAAGATAAATAAATGTTGACACTGGGGTCACTCTGAAAAAATGTTTGTGGTGACATCTAGTGGACCACAAACAAAATGCACCCCAGTGATTAGCTCTTGTAACAACTAAATATGCACAAATCATCCAATTTAAATAAACCTAATACCCATTACTGTTTGAATTTCAAAACACCAGTAACATCCCCATGGGTGCTAAATCCAAATCCTTGAAGAAGAATTCTAGATATGAAACATTGGATAAAATAAATTTGGAAAATATAAAAACTAAAGAGGATAAATTGAAAGTAATCTCTGATGAATAGAGGCTCAAAACAAAGGCCCATATAAAATCCTGTATTATATAATAAATAACTGTTGTATAATCTGTCAACAAAGTTGAAAGGGTAATGCTCAAGAGTTATTGATAAAGGCATTCACATCTGTATCCACATTGAGTCCAAACGGGACATATGATCTAAGTCTGTGTATCCAGGACATTTCACACTTCGAGATCTCCCTAACTAATGAACCACCTCTCCAATGGGGTTTATATTTATCTATCCCCATATACAGTGTATTGGAGGGGTTTCTATTATGTACCTCATCATAATGTCTTGATACTGGATGTTTGTCAAAGCCCCTTCTGATAGTATTTATATGTTCATTTAATCTAACTCTGAGAGCCCTTTTGGTCCTCCCCACATACTGTAATCCACATGGGCATTGTATGAGGTAGACTACACCTTCAGATGAGCAGGTAATGAATGGTTCTACTTTATTTTATGGCAAATTTTTCTTTCTTTACACCTATTTATTTATTTCCTACATTTATGATAACCAGTAAGGTTCTGGAAGAAACATCTATTGATGTTAGGTGGATCTTGAACTGTAGGGGCAATCTTATTACCAAGAGAGGATGCTCCTTAGAAATACAACCTGAGGACTCTTTGGTAATATAGTGTCAAGGACTTGATCACTGGTCAATATGTGCCAGTGTTTCTGAATTAGTTTCTGTTGTCTATCCATTAAAAATGACATTCTATCTTTATCTCGTATTGTCTTCAACACCTTAGACAACAAATCTCTATCATACCCTTTTTCTATGAACCTACTGGTTAGAACGGTCGCCTGATTGTCAAAGGTTTCAACTTCAGTACAGTTGCGTCTAAAGCGTGCAAACTGACCCCGAGGGACCGCCGCTCTCAACCAGGGTTCATAATGGCAACTGTCCAGGGGGATATAAGAGTTTTTGTCTGTCGGCTTGAAATAAGTGGATGTCACAAATCTATCACCCTTGACTGTAATCTTCAAATCAAGAAAATTAATTTCTTCAAGGCTGGCTTCAAAGTTCAGCTTGATACCCCTGTTGTTATCATTAAGGAATAACAAACTTATGGAGATCAGCCTCGCTGCCATCCCATAGGAGGAGGACGTCGTCGATGTACCTGGCCCAAAGGACCAATTCTGGTCTCCTCTGCGCGTCGACGATGTCCTCCTCCCACTTGGCCAAAATAAATTAGCCAGGCTCGGGGCGTATTTGGCCCCCATTGCCACACCCCTATCCTGATAAATATGATAATCAAACCAGAAATAGTTGTGGCTGGCAGCGTATTTTAGTAGTTCCATAATAAAATTAATCTGAGATGGAACTAGACCAGACTCTCCTGTCAAATATAGCCTGACCGCCTCTAAACCCAAGTTATGAGGGATGATGGTATAGAGCGAGGTCACATCTGCCCTGACCAACCATAATCCCTTCTTTGGAGTAATGTTAGATAACATGTTGATGACTTGTTTCGTGTCTTTAATGAGCCAAGGGACTTTCTGGACTAAAGGCTGTAAATAGTGGTCTATATACTTGCCCACCCGGGACGTAACCGAGTCAATCCTACCCAGCCTGCTTAATTGGATTCCACAGGTGTATATTCCACAGCTATCATCAGTAAAGGAAACTCCAGAGTCCAGTCACACAATTAGCATATGAAAGAGGAGATTTGTACTTACAATAAAAATGATAAAATTAGGCTCAAAATGGAAACATTCATTTGTCCAGCACCCTCCACGAGTGTTCGGATGTCACCGCTGCTCCGTGCCTAGCCTGGCGTACGTTCCGTCCAATGGAACTTCTTCTGTGAGGCAGTAAGGGTCAGCGGTGCTCATATCACTTCCTTATATTCAGAGAAATTTAATAGAATCGAAATTTCTCTGAATATAAGGAAGTGACCCTTACTGCCTCACAGAAGAAGTCCCATTGGACGAAACATACGTCAGGCTAGGTACGGAGCAGTGGTGACGTCCGAACACTCGTGGAGGGTGCTGGACAAACAAATGTTTCTATTTTGAGCCTAATTTTATCATTTTTATTGTAAGTACAACTTTTAATAAACTCCAGTGTGCTTTAAAAGAATGTTGCGCAATGAGTTTATTTTCCTCTTTCATATGCTGAATGTGTGACCGGACTCTGGAGTTTTCTTAATTGATGATAGCTGTGGAATATACACCTATGGAATTCAATTAAGCAGGCTGGGTAGTGGATGCGGTTGAGCCCATAGTGAGGGGTAAAAGCTCACTAATGCGCAGATAGACCCTGGAGGGTCTAAAAATCTGGTAAGCAGATATACTTACCCTGTCTATCCTGTGGGGAGCACTGGGTGTCTTCACCAATTGAACATTGGAGCAGCACACATTTTGAGTCCACTTTATGGATGTGGAATTGGGACATTTGGACTATTATTAATAATATTTTTTTTTTTCCCTTTTTCACATTTTTCATCTTTATTGCATTATATTAGATTTTTTTTGCACTTTGATCATTAAGGTCATGGTTTGACAGCACTACACGTTTTTGAATTTAATACTTTTCCATGGTTGAGTTCAAGGTCAGGAGGTTCATCCACACCTCAGACACCCCATCTGGGAACAAGCTGTGTCGTGAGTGGGAGACCATTCAACTAACCTTTAAGCTATTGTTCAAACATTTTAGTAGGAAAATGGAATCGGTATATGATGCAGAGGTAGAGGTGGAGAACTCCCCTTAGGAGTAATGGTAGTGTGTGAAACATAGGTGAACCATGGAACCAGTAGGGACGCAGCCCAGGTTGTGTAGATAATGGCAGCAGCAATAGTACAGTGCATTCAAAATGGGTGGGTGATGGGACATATAGCCAATATACATCAAGTTAGTAGTGAGACACGGGTCTGAGGGTATTAGTGGGCTGCTTATGCTAGTGAGAGTTAGGTAAAGCAAGTCTTGGGAATGAAATGGGTAAAAGGTCAGATCAAATACGAGGAACTATGAGTATCTGATCATGGTTTCAGTGTAGATTTTTGGATCCTGGGGGGAGAGCCCATTGAGGTGAGTGAGCCATTAAGGAATGGAGAAAAAGAAGAGGAGATAAGGGGGGAGAGGGAAAAAGAAAGAGTAAGGGGGAGCAGGAGAGAGAAAAGGAGTAGCCGGGGAAGGAGGGGAGAGTCTTCTGGCTACATATACATAGGAGGGAAGTAGCTTAAGGGCGGAGTAGAGAGCTATCAAATCGGGGAAAAGAAAATGATCTACCCATGGTTGCCAAAGCCTTTCAAATTTAGAGCCCTTATCAAGGAGTATGGCCTTGACCTTAGCGTGGATCATCGCTCTAGTGATTCTATGTTTAGTTTCCAAAATGCTCAGATGTGGGGTTTTCCAGGTCTTTGTGATCATTTGCTTTGCAGCTGTAATTTGAATTGGGGGCGAGTCAGGTCTTGAGGTTTTTTATTAAGTAGGGCAATGGAGGGGTTCAGGTCAAGGGTACTGCCGACCAGGTTGGAAATAATGTGGAAGATTTCGGTCCAAAATGTTTGGGCTAAGGGGCAACTCCACCAAATGTGGAGGTGCGTGCCTCATTTAGTGGAGCTTCGAAAGCAATTAGGGGAGTAGGATGGGAGGTATTTCGAAATCCAAGCAGGGACTAAGTACGAGTGCATTAGTACCTTATAGTTGGCTTCAGAAGCTACTACATTTTGGGAAGCAGATTTAGTGACTAGCCAAATGTCGGACCAGTCTTTCGTCTCAAGCTGGAGGTATAGATTGGCTTCCCATTTAGCTGCATAGCGGAGGGAAGAGTGTCTGGGAGGGATCTAATAGCCGGGTATAGATGAAAGATATTAAGCCCCAAGCGTGAAGGTCTTTATTAGAGATGTGTTCTAAAGCTGATAGGTCTGGGAGGGAAGTTACATAGTTACATAGTTAGTCAGGTTGAAAAAAGACACAAGTCCATCCAGTCCAACCATAAAAAAAAAAAAAAAACGTGGGTGCACAAGCAAGGGGTAAAGAAGTGCTTGAGTTGGAGGTAACGGAAAAACTTAGGAAGGTCGTGTTAGGAAGGTCATGGGACTCGCTGAGTGTGGGAAATGGTTTGATGGTATGGGGAGTAGTAAATGAGTAGGCTTGGATGAGATTAGCATACAACCACCTATGGAATGTGGAGGGTGAGGACCACCCAGGGTAGAAAGCAGGGTTGCGGAGATAGGACAAGAGGGGGTTATGTGGGGATTGGAATCCAAACTTGGTTGTGAGGTTGTCCCAAATTCATAGCGAGTGGCGCGTAATGGGGTTCTCCACATGGGTGGAGCCACAGCAAGTTGGCCACTGAGAGCGGGTCACAGTCCACAGATTTGAGAGCAACCAAAAGGAATGTTTCCTGAGTAGTGAGGTATTTTGGTAGTTGGGCCAGTTAGGCCGCCTGATAGTATTTGGCGAAGTGAGGGAGACCTAGTCCGCCTTAGAGTTTTGGAAGATAGTGAATTGATTTGGGTACTCAAGGTCTGGTTTTGCCCCAGATATAGGTGAAAGCTCTATGTTGCAAAATTCTGAGGAAGTGTGAGGGGATGGGGATGGGCAGAACCCAGAATAAGTAAAGAATCTTTGGGAGAATGGTCATTTTGGTAGCGTTAATACGTCCTAACCATGCTAGAGGTAGTGTGGACCAGGAGGACATAAGGCTGCTGAGGTGGGATAGCATGGGGGGGTAGTTGGCAGAATAAAGGGCTACGGGATCTTCTGTTAGTTTAACGTCTAGATAAAAGATGTAGTGGGGGGGACCATAAAAATGGGAGAGCTTGTTGAAATTGTTACAATAGAGGTTGTGGCAGGGAGACGTTAAGGACTTGTGATTTTGGTGGATTTACAAGACCGGAGATAGAGGCAAATCAATCTAATGTGGAGAGAAGGAAAAGGTCATCAGCAAACAGAGTTTGTGATGGTGACCACCTAGTTCGAGCCCTTTAATGTTTGGATTGTAACGTATTGTTTGAGAAAGGAGTTCGATGGCAAGGGCAAACAAGAGTGGGGTAGAGGGGGCAGCCTTGTCTCCTTCTGCGACGTACTAGGAAAGAGGCTGATTTATAACCGGCATATTTAACGCACGGAGAGGGGAAAGTGTAGAGGAAGGAGACCCAAGAGAGCAAGTGGGGCCCAAATCCCTATTTACGCAGTATAAATTGTAGGTAGGGCCAGGAAAGCGAGTCAAATACTTTTTTTATATCCAGGGACACAAAGCATGTTGGAACCTGACGAAATCATGCTGCCTGAGCTATCAAAACTGCTCTACAGACATTGTCGCCAGCTTGTCTCACATGGATGAACCCGACTTGGTTTAATGAATGAGGGAACCTATAATCGAATTTAGGAGAGATAAGCTGATTTTAGCCATTATTTTAATGTCAAAGTTCAATAGTGAGATTGGAGCGGTAATTGGTCCAAGAGGAGTCATCTGATTGGGGTTTGGGTATCATGGAGATAATAGCTGTGAGAGTGTCTGTGGAGAAGGAGTGGCCTTTCAGCATAGAATTAAAGGCTTTAGACAGCTGGGTAAGAGGGTCAACAAAGTGCTTGTAGTAGGAGTGCCAGTGCTCGGCTGGCTGACATTCAAAGGGAATGCAACCTGCCCACCAACCGCCTCATTTGTGACATGCCCACCAGGTGGAACTCAACGTTGGAAATGCTGCAGTGGCTGCACACACAGCAGAGGGCCATCAATGAGTACCTGTGCAAGTATGGCACCAGGACAGGGTCAGGGGAACTTGGCTTCTTTTTGCCACACCCGTGACTACTGATCAAGGGTGCATGCACTGTCCTGTCACCATTTGAGGAGGCCACAAGGATGGTGAGCAGCAACAATTCATGCATCAGTGACACTGTCCCTCTAGTCTTCATGTTGGAGCACATGGTTTGTGGAATCATGGACAGGGGCCTTTAGGCAGAACAGTGGGAGGAAGAGGAGGAATTCCTTACCTCTCAAAGCCCACTTTATCCAGATAGCATTCTTGCAGGCCCGCCAAACACACAGGAAGAAGAGGAGGAGGAGGAGAATTGTGTCAGCATGAATGTAGAGGATAACACTCAGCAGCAGTCTTCAAGGGATGGTTTTCAGTCCCCAGAAACCCAAGGAGTTGTATGTGGCTGGGAGGAGGATCATGTGATCCTTAGTGACCCAGAGGACTCAGAATCGAATGCCACTGCAAACTTACTCTGCATGACCTCCCTGATTCTGCAAAGCCTGCGAAATTACCCTAGGATTCGTGGTATCAGGAAGAGGGACCATTACTGGCTGGCAACCCTTCTTGATCTACGTTGCAAGGGTAAGGTTGCAGAACTCATCCTGCCTTCGCAGAGGGAGCAGAGGATAAAACATCTTCAGGAGGCTTTGAAGAAAGGTTTGTGCAACGCATTTCCAGACTCTGGGAGGTTACAATTTCCTGGTTCTGGACAACGTGTTGCCGAGGCTTTGTTCCGTCAGTGGAAGAGCGGTGGAGAAGGTGGCCAGGTGACCGATGCCTTTAAATGATTTTTCAGTCCTCAGCGCCAAGGTCTGATCAGTTCAAGCAACCTTCACCAGCATCTGCATTACATGGTGCAGTAACATCTAGGGGCAAGAGCACACTTGGAGACCTTTCCAACAGAGCATCCACTGGGTTACTAGGTCTTGAGGATGGACCACTGGCCAGAACTTGCTCAATATGCAATTGAGTTACTGGCCTATCCTGCATCCAGCGTGCTTTCTGAATGCACATTCAGTGCTGCTGGAGGGTTTGTAATGGATCAAAGAGTGTGCCTGTCCACAGACTCCGTTGATAGACTCACATTCATAAAAATGAATCAGTCTTGGATCAGCAGCTATCAAGCACCTGATGCTGATGTAACTGATTACATTTGCTATGGATGTGGGATCCCTTGAAGACTGCCTATGCTGACTATCCTATTCCTCAATCTTGATGATGCTAGCTTCCAACAATATTTTTGGTTTAGGACACCACCACCACCACTCACGGCCCAATTTTTCTGCCCCTATTTAACAGGGGCATGCAATTACAATTTTTTTTTTTTAAATTGGGTGCGGGGTTCCCCTTAATATCCATACCAGACCTTAAGGGCCTGGTATGAATTTTTTTTTGGGGGGGGGACATCCATGCAATTTTTTATGGTATTTTTGGTATTTTTATCTATATTGCCGGGATCTGACAATACATTACAGCCGCAAACAGTTTTAAATTACATTTTTTTCTTTAGAAATGTAATTTTGCTGTGGCACTGAAGAACGAGGAAATCTGGAAGCCGCACACTAATATGATAAGTGCTTTTATTAATGAAAAACATAGCTATGAGTAAGCACTCGTTATGAGTGCGAAACGCGTCAGCTGATCTCTGTACACTCCTGCTGTAGTGCTTTGTATACTTACATGATCCAGTTTTTCATTAATAAAAGCACTTATCATCATACCGATGTGCGGCTTCCAGATTTCCTCATTCTTCCTTGCCTCATCCTGCATCAGCCAGCACCTGGGACTCTCTCCCTTGAAGGATCCACACTTGTTTTTCTGTCCAACGATACGAACCTACCTGAGCGGTGGAACTTTTTCTGCTTAATTTGCTGTGGCACTGTTATAAACATGGGAAAGATGCGCTACTTTACAAGCATACTAAGGACACCCCCAGGCACAATATTTAAAGGAATACAGTGCCTTGCAAAAATATTCACCCCCCTTGGCAACCTGGAATTAACATGGATTGTTTGAGGATTTGCATCATTTAATTTACAGAACATGCCCACAACTTTGAAGATTTTTTTTATTATTGTGAAGCAAACAACAAATAGGACAAAATAACACAAAAAGTCAATGTGCATAACTATTCACCCCCCTAAATTCAATACTTTGTAGAGCCACCGTTTGCAGCTATCACAACTTTGGATGAGTCTCTATGAGCTTCCACATCTTACCGCTGGGATTTTTGCCCATTCCTCCTTGCAAAACTGCTCCAGCTCCTTCAAGTTGGATGGTTTGCGCTTGTGAACAGCAATCTTTAAGTCTGACCACAGATTTTCTATTGGATTGAGGTCTGGGCTTTGACTAGGCCATTCCAACACATTTGCATGTTTCCCCTTAAACCACTCAAGTGTTGCTTTAGCAGTGTGTTTGGGGTCATTGTTCTGCTGGAAGGTGAACACGGCCATTTGTGACAATGTGACTTTGTTGAATGTTATTAAGTATTTCACCAATCTCTCTCAGTAACAAAGTCCAGCTTAAGTTATGGCTGAGAGTTTGTTCCTCAGGAGATCAATGTCCACTCCATTAACGACACCCATCCCAGCTCCTTTTCCCACCAATATAGTGCTGATTATATCCCTCCTCTTTTGGTTACTCCTCAGAAATAAGCATCCTGCATGGACCTCATTCTGCGTCCGCCCATCTCTGGGAGTAATTCACTGGTACAATGACCGCACTTGATACAGTGTATAATCAGCACATATAGGGTAATAGGTTTTTATCAAGCACTGTGAGATGTTGCAGCGCCATGTGGCTGACACGTACCTTGGAGGTGAGCCTGACGTGCAGAGGGAGACCTCTTGTACGGCTCTGGTTCCGAGATCACTGGAGTGGGAACAGTGACCCTCGGAGCACAGCAGAGTAGGAGAGCCTGCAGGGTCCGCTTGACTGAAGATGAAGTCAGCTTGGCAGAGACAGTAACAGGCTTGATTGCTGCGGATGCAGGAATGCTGAGAAGTAGTAGGCAGGTGCGCACAGATGCAGGACTTGTAGGCAGATGCACACGGATGCAGGACTTGTAGGCAGATGCACACAGATGCAGGACTTGTAGGCAGATGCACACGGATGCAGGACTTGTAGGCAGATGCACACGGATGCAGGACTGGTAGGCAAGCACGCACTGGCGCAGGACAGCAGACAGAAGCAGGGTCAGACAAGCCAGGTCACAGCAGCGGATCAATCAGACAGAAGCAGCAGGCAGAGAATGGTCAAGTCCAGGCAGAATCGGCAACAGGAGATCAAACAAACAGGAACACAGAGCAGGTCAAAGGCAAGCCAAGGGGTCAGGACTGGAGACAGCAGCGAGGTCAGGAGAAGCCGGGTAACACTGGAACAGATGCGGGTGCAGGATCGGGTACAGGATGAGCTGCAGAACAGACAGCAAGGATGCATTCTGAAGAGGCCCCTTTTAAGGATTACTGGGCGCCAAAGCTGTGTTAGTGTGCGCGCGTCCACGTTCTGCGCACGCGCATTGACGCGTGTCTATTCACTGCTGAATGCCTATGGACTGGAACACGTCCCAATGGACCCATACACCCGCGGCCAGTTGCAGAACCATGTGCAGTACGTCCATGACAGTGGCAAAGGCATACTGTACCCTGGTAGCCAGCGTTTTGTTCCCTTTATCTAATGGAGCATGCTCCTGTGTGTGTTCACTGGCATTACCTGTGCAGAGTTTCAACCTCTCAGGTGAGACATCAACCAGGCGTATCTCCCCCATGTCCAATTCTGGTGTCCCACGTGTCCAGTAACCGAGAGCTTCTCTGTAGGACTGTTAATACTGAGATACCGCCCCCCACATGGAAGTTTTCGCCCCATTGATGTGTCACCTGGCACCCTCTAGTCTGGCCAACCGACACCTTAATATGTATAAGTGCCAGTCTCCTGGGTACCTGCACCATGTTACTTCCGTTACGTCAATACATGTCATACATTAAAAACCTTTTCTTCTTTCAATTCAACTCTTTCAATTCCTCACTCCAACAAAAAAAAAACATATATTTTACATTTCATGTTCTGACGGATTGGATGTGTATATTCCTTCCCCAACCTCCAACCCATCGCACATGTATTAATAGCACATTTGCATTCATCAGGAGAGACTCCTGCAAAAATGTTTCACAAGTCTTGTTGATAGGCACAGTCTTTCAGATTCAGCATTAGCCCTAAATTGTCCATAAGCAAGTATTAATCTCATTTGTCCCTTCTCTCCTGATGTTTATCAGAACAAATTTGCGGTGTGGTATGGCACAGACAAACTGCCAACCAGATGAACATCTGTCATCAATTTTCCAGAGACCTCTCCAATCTCACTTCACCAGGACTCTGGAAGTGAAAAATAAGAGCAGCATCAAATTCTTATCCATAATATCTGCTCGCTTATTATGTTTACTCATAGTTCCCTCCTTGAAACCCATGAACCCAATATTCCCGGCTTCTGCAACTCAAAACAAATTATCAATACAACCATGATTTCTTTAGGCTGAACCCACTCTAAAATGGATCCCCATGGTATGATCAAAAATTAAAATAAAACGAGCGTCAATGTTGCTTCTCAAAAAATTCTCAATTTAAACACTAAAAAAAACAATGCATTTATCTATCTTTAAGATCTATGCCCTAACTCCCCTTTCAGGTGGACAAAGGCTAAACCTTTTGGAACTCTTTCCACCTGAATGAAAATAAAAACAAATAACAAAAAACAAAGTCCAGCGGCTAGAATGGCTTCCTACCAGCTCTTGTCTTAAATAAACAAAATGTATTCAGCTGGAGGACATATCCCATGACCATCTATTCAGCTGCTAATTGACGGAATAGCCAATTACCCCCCTTTCAGGTGGACTAAACAATAATTTTTCCACCTGAACAAAACAAAAATAAAATAGATGACTAAAC
The DNA here is from genome assembly GCF_042186555.1 of Aquarana catesbeiana. Taxonomy (NCBI): domain Eukaryota; kingdom Metazoa; phylum Chordata; class Amphibia; order Anura; family Ranidae; genus Aquarana; species Aquarana catesbeiana. The sequence goes on from NC_133335.1 coordinate 164,020,339, forward strand.
AAATACCGAAAATATAAAAAAAAGAAAAGAAAAAATTTATAACAAAAATAATTAAAATTCTGGCCATTATCACACAAAAACAACATGACAAGACAACCACCATAAAGCAATGACAAACACAACTTTTAATTAAAGACATCCGTGGACTTTCCTCATGAGAAGAGTAAGTGCTCATTTCGATCTGAAAGACAATTAGTTAATGGGAAAAACTAAAAACAAAACATCTGTACCTCATCACAACATTTGTAACTTCATTTGTGACTCTTTAATCCATTAATGTCTGACTATTGTTTAATTTTTTTCATTGTTTGCAAACAATTACTAATTAATGAGCTCATGGTACCATGTGATAATTGATTATGCATTTACAATAACCTAACCCCTGCTTTGCTAAATTTGCCCACTGCTGTTCTCACTTTGAAGGACCTGCAAACAAAACACAAACATTAGTATGCAACCCAGTTTAACTTCTTCCCTGGTCTCTGGAAAAGGAACACAAAGACAGAGATTACACACAATTATCATGACAATTGACTTTTTGAGTCCCCCAAGCCTTTTCCCATTAATCGTAATGCTAGGGGAACAATTGCCCTATAAGAACAATTTTCCTATACTAAGCAAGCAGTATTAGTAAACTTTGCCATATTACTCATTTAAAACATGAAGTTCACATCTAAACCTTATTCATATCAAGAAAACATCGACCAGAAAATTCTTAGCAACCATGCAGCTCATTAAGTGCTGCTAACATTGTTTCCCCCTGTGCTACGTTTGAATAACCATGCGGCTTAAGACCTTAAGGGCCTGGTATGAATTTTGTTTTGGGGGGGGGGACATCCATGCAATTTTTTATGGTATTTTTGGTATTTTTATCTATATTGCCGGGATCTGACAATACATTACAGTCGCAAACTGTTTTAAATTACATTTTTTTCTTTAGAAATGTAATTTTGCTGTGGCACTGAAGAACGAGGAAATCTGGAAGCCGCACACTAATATGATAAGTGCTTTTATTAATGAAAAACATAGCTATGAGTAAGCCCTCATTATGAGTGCGAAACGCGTCAGCTGATCTCTGTACACTCCTGCTGTAGTGCTTTGATCTAGTTTTTCATTAATAAAAGCACTTATCATCATACCGATGTGCGGCTTCCAGATTTCCTCATTCTTCCTTGCCTCATCCTGCATCAGCCAGCACCTGGGACTCTCTCCCTTGAAGGATCCACACTTGTTTTTCTGTCCAACGATACGAACCTACCTGAGCGGTGGAACTTTTTCTGCTTAATTTGCTGTGGCACTGTTATAAACATGGGAAAGATGCGCTACTTTACAAGCATACTAAGGACACCCCCAGGCACAATATTTAAAGGAATACACTGCCTTGCAAAAATATTCACCCCCCTTGGCAACCTGGAATTAACATGGATTGTTTGAGGATTTGCATCATTTAATTTACAGAACATGCCCACAACTTTGAAGATTTTTTTTATTATTGTGAAGCAAACAACAAATAGGACAAAATAACACAAAAAGTCAATGTGCATAACTATTCACCCCCCTAAATTCAATACTTTGTAGAGCCACCGTTTGCAGCTATCACAACTTTGGATGAGTCTCTATGAGCTTCCACATCTTACCGCTGGGATTTTTGCCCATTCCTCCTTGCAAAACTGCTCCAGCTCCTTCAAGTTGGATGGTTTGCGCTTGTGAACAGCAATCTTTAAGTCTGACCACAGATTTTCTATTGGATTGAGGTCTGGGCTTTGACTAGGCCATTCCAACACATTTGCATGTTTCCCCTTAAACCACTCAAGTGTTGCTTTAGCAGTGTGTTTGGGGTCATTGTTCTGCTGGAAGGTGAACACGGCCATTTGTGACAATGTGACTTTGTTGAATGTTATTAAGTATTTCACCAATCTCTCTCAGTAACAAAGTCCAGCTTAAGTTATGGCTGAGAGTTTGTTCCTCAGGAGATCAATGTCCACTCCATTAACGACACCCATCCCAGCTCCTTTTCCCACCAATATATAGTGCTGATTATATCCCTCCTCTTTTGGTTACTCCTCAGAAATAAGCATCCTGCATGGACCTCATTCTGCGTCCGCCCATCTCTGGGAGTAATTCACTGGTACAATGACCGCACTTGATACAGTGTATAATCAGCACATATAGGGTAATAGGTTTTTATCAAGCACTGTGAGATGTTGCAGCGCCATGTGGCTGACACGTACCTTGGAGGTGAGCCTGACGTGCAGAGGGAGACCTCTTGTACGGCTCTGGTTCCGGGATCACTGGAGTGGGAACAGTGACCCTCGGAGCACAGCAGAGTAGGAGAGCCTGCAGGGTCCGCTTGACTGAAGATGAAGTCAGCTTGGCAGAGACAGTAACAGGCTTGATTGCTGCGGATGCAGGAATGCTGAGAAGTAGCAGGCAGGTGCGCACAGATGTAGGACCGTAGGCAGGTGCGCACAGATGCAGGACTTGTAGGCAGATGCACACGGATGCAGGACTTGTAGGCAGATGCACACGGATGCAGGACTTGTAGGCAGATGCACACGGATGCAGGACTGGTAGGCAAGCACGCACTGGCACAGGACAGCAGACAGAAGCAGGGTCAGACAAGCCAGGTCACAGCAGCGGATCAATCAGACAGAAGCAGCAGGCAGAGAATGGTCAAGTCCAGGCAGAATCGGCAACAGGAGATCAAACAAACAGGAACACAGAGCAGGTCAAAGGCAAGCCAAGGGGTCAGGACTGGAGACAGCAGCGAGGTCAGGAGAAGCCGGGTAACACTGGAACAGATGCGGGTGCAGGATCGGGTACAGGATGAGCTGCAGAACAGACAGCAAGGATGCATTCTGAAGAGGCCCCTTTTAAGGATTACTGGGCGCCAAAGCTGTGTTAGTGTGCGCGCGTCCGCGTTCTGCGCACGCGCATTGACGCGTGTCTATTCACTGCTGAATGCCTATGGACTGGAACACGTCCCAATGGACCCATACACCCGCGGCCAGTTGCAGAACCATGTGCAGTACGTCCATGACAGTGGCAAAGGCATACTGTACCCTGGTAGCCAGCGTTTTGTTCCCTTTATCTAATGGAGCATGCTCTTGTGTGTGTTCACTGGCATTACCTGTGCAGAGTTTCAACCTCTCAGGTGAGACATCAACCAGGCGTATCTCCCCCATGTCCAATTCTGGTGTCCCACGTGTCCAGTAACCGAGAGCTTCTCTGTAGGACTGTTAATACTGAGATACCGCCCCCCACATGGAAGTTTTCGCCCCATTGATGTGTCACCTGGCACCCTCTAGTCTGGCCAACCGACACCTTAATATGTATAAGTGCCAGTCTCCTGGGTACCTGCACCATGTTACTTCCGTTACGTCAATACATGTCATACATTAAAAACCTTTTCTTCTTTCAATTCAACTCTTTCAATTCCTCACTCCAACAAAAAAAAAACATATATTTTACATTTCATGTTCTGATGGATTGGATGTGTATATTCCTTCCCCAACCTCCAACCCATCGCACATGTATTAATAGCACATTTGCATTCATCAGGAGAGACTCCTGCAAAAATGTTTCACAAGTCTTGTTGATAGGCACAGTCTTTCAGATTCAGCATTAGCCCTAAATTGTCCATAAGCAAGTATTAATCTCATTTGTCCCTTCTCTCCTGATGTTTATCAGAACAAATTTGCGGTGTGGTATGGCACAGACAAACTGCCAACCAGATGAACATCTGTCATCAATTATTCCAGAGACCTCTCCAATCTCACTTCACCAGGACTCTGGAAGTGAAAAATAAGAGCAGCATCAAATTCTTATCCATAATATCTGCTCGCTTATTATGTTTACTCATAGTTCCCTCCTTGAAACCCATGAACCCAATATTCCCGGCTTCTGCAACTCAAAACAAATTATCAATACAACCATGATTTCTTTAGGCTGAACCCACTCTAAAATGGATCCCCATGGTATGATCAAAAATTAAAATAAAACGAGCGTCAATGTTGCTTCTCAAAAAATTCTCAATTTAAACACTAAAAAAAACAATGCATTTATCTATCTTTAAGATCTATGCCCTAACTCCCCTTTCAGGTGGACAAAGGCTAAACCTTTTGGAACTCTTTCCACCTGAATGAAAATAAAAACAAATAACAAAAAACAAAGTCCAGCGGCTAGAATGGCTTCCTACCAGCTCTTGTCTTAAATAAACAAAATGTATTCAGCTGGAGGACATATCCCATGACCATCTATTCAGCTGCTAATTGACGGAATAGCCACTTACCCCCCTTTCAGGTGGACTAAACAATAATTTTTCCACCTGAACAAAACAAAAATAAAATAGATGACTAAACAAATACCGAAAATATAAAAAAAAGAAAAGAAAAATATTTATAACAAAAATAATTAAAATTCTGGCCATTATCACACAAAAACAACATGACAAGACAACCACCATAAAGCAATGACAAACACTCAACTTTTAATTAAAGACATCCATGGACTTTCCTCATGAGAAGAGTAAGTGCTCATTTCGATCTGAAAGACAATTAGTTAATGGGAAAAACTAAAAACAAAACATCTGTACCTCATCACAACATTTGTAACTTCATTTGTGACTCTTTAATCCATTAATGTCTGACTATTGTTTAATTTTTTTCATTGTTTGCAAACAATTACTAATTAATGAGCTCATGGTACCATGTGATAATTGATTATGCATTTACAATAACCTAACCCCTGCTTTGCTAAATTTGCCCACTGCTGTTCTCACTTTGAAGGACCTGCAAACAAAACACAAACATTAGTATGCAACCCAGTTTAACTTCTTCCCTGGTCTCTGGAAAAGGAACACAAAGACAGAGATTACACACAATTATCATGACAATTGACTTTTTGAGTCCCCCAAGCCTTTTCCCATTAATCGTAATGCTAGGGGAACAATTGCCCTATAAGAACAATTTTCCTATACTAAGCAAGCAGTATTAGTAAACGTTGCCATATTACTCATTTAAAACATGAAGTTCACATCTAAACCTTATTCATATCAAGAAAACATCGACCAGAAAATTCTTAGCAACCATGCAGCTCATTAAGTGCTGCTAACATTGTTTCCCCCTGTGCTACGTTTGAATAACCATGCGGCTACCTCCATTTTGACTTTACGTAACTGTTCTACAGATTGATGATTTTCAGTTTGTAGTCTCCGCATTTGAGTCTTAAAAGGGAAATGGGTTTGATTACTATGGCCTTCATGCTTTGGATTGCTATCCCATCGGGCAAAATACACTTCATAATGCCTTGGGGTCGTTTTAGAGTGGTGCAATCTTCTTTTAATATCATTATTCGCCGTCCAACAATATTTTGCGATGTGACCCCCCCTTTTACACAAAAAACATTTGAGCTCTGGTCTCCTTGCATAGGCCCTTCTTTGAGCATATGGCGCTGGAAACTCACATTGCTGGATAATATTACTATGAACAGACTTTACACTTTCATCGTCTGAGGAGTCATCATAAGTTTCATTGTTTCAAATCCTGAATCAATTTAAAGCGCAGTTATTGCACTTTTATTTAAATCTCCAACATTGATTTCTATCATAGTAACATCACTTGCAGCAATAAGAGCGTCTGGTTTTTCTGCATGTTGTTTCACTTCTGTCTTTGCTGTGCACTGAACATGTGCCTAAGGTACCTCCACCATTGCACATTCGGCTTTTGCATGTTTGTAGGATAACTCCATTATGGCTGCCTGTGCACCCTGTAATTCCTCCCTAAGCAGTGTGATAACACGCACATTTTCAGCCTCTCTTTGATTCAAAGAGGCAATGCAACTTTCTCTTAATTTACATGTTTGTTCTAATTCATCTAATTTCTGTTCCAATACACATTTCTCAGTCACTAATTGTTGAATGTGATCAGAAACATTTGCATCTGCTTTTGCAACTATTGTTAAAATATTCTCAGTTACATTTTGTACCTGTTCCAAGGATCTCACTATACCATTCTAATTTTTTTAATTCCTTTTGTTCCGCAATGTCTTTCATTTTCAACAACAAGCTTATAACATTGGCCATTCTCTGTTTCTTGCCTCTTTAGGAATACTTTTTATATTTTATGGCATCATTATGATTATTGCATTGTTTTAATAGATCCTTATATTGGTGTGTAAACGCATTCTTTTGTATAGTATTGAATTGAATACAGGCATATTTTTTTTTAAGAAACTCTTCAAGGATATCCATTGATATGCTAATTTGCAACTTAGCCTACACTGAAGTTGCTTAACCAGTTGCTTACACAATGCACACAGATACACAGACAGATACAAAACACACCCAGAGATACAGATAAAGCTGTTTAAAAGCTAACTTTCACCTGTAGCCCCACAACCAGAAAAAAAAAACAGATACAAAGCCATTTAAACCTAACAGTGACTTGTATTTCTCCAAGACACAAGGCACACTCTTAACCGGTTCCCGACCGGCGCACGACGATGTACGTCGGCAGAATGGCACGGCTGGGCAAATGGGCGTACTTGTACGTCCATTTGAATTCCCCGCCATGTCATTGCGTACGCGCGCTGGCCGGGAGCTCCATCAGTCGGGTCGTGGGTCCCGCGGACTCGATCGCCGCGGGGATATCCGGGATCACCTCACGGAGAGGACGAATGGGGAGATGCTGATATAAACAGCATCTCCCCGTTCTGCCTAGTAACAAGTGTCACTGATCACAGCTCCCTGTCATCGGGAGCTGTGATCAGAGTAATGACACACACAGCCCATTCCCCTACAGTTAGTAATCACTCCCCTAGGACACACTTAACCCCTCCCCGCCCCCTAGTGGTTAACCCCTTCACTGCCAGTGTCATTTACACAGTAATCAGTGCATTTTTAATCACACTGATCGCTGTATAAATGACAATGGTCCCAAAAATGTGTCAAAAATGTCCGACATGTCCGCCATAATGTTGCAGTCACAATAAAAATCGCTGATCGCCGCCATTACTAGTAAAAAAAAAAATTATTAATAAAAATGCCATAAAACTATCCCCTATTTAGTAAACGCTATAACTTTTGCTCAAACCAAATCAATAAACACTTATTGCGATTTTTTTTTACCAAAAATATGTAGAAGAATACGATCGGCCTAAACTGAGGAAAAAAAATGTTTTTTTATATATTTTTGGGGGATATTTATTATAGCAAAATGTAAAAAATAATGCGTTTTTTTCAAAATTGTCACTCTTATTTTGTTTATAGCGCAAAAATTTAAATCGCGGAGGCGATCAAATACCACCAAACGAAAGCTCTATTTGTGGGAAAAAAGGACATCAATTTTGTTTGTGAGCCACGTCGCACGACTGCGCAATTGTCAGTTAAAGCGACGCAGTGCCGAATTGCAAAAAACGCTCTGGTCAGGAAGGGGGTAAAATCTTCCGGGGCTGAAGCGGTTAATCAATGCCTTACTATATTACCACTGATTTTTAAACCCCTTAGATCGCAGGCCACATTGAACTTCTATTGGAACAGAGAGCTATTTCACACTCACGTGGGGGAAAAATAAAAATAAACTAATAATAAAATAAAAATTAAAAAAATTAATTTAAAAAAAAATCTATATTTCTCCCACTTTTTCCTCAAAGATGTGTGGTTTATCCTGTCAATCTGCAGGCTACATCAGATAACCAGGGTTGATCAAACCCTCACTCACCAGTACCAGTGACTGGTTACAGGCCACATTAACAATACAACAACGTTTAACATACATACATATATCAGCCAAAGATCTCACCAGGTTCTGCGCATCCGCTTCACTGATGAAATATTTCACAGAACTTTCATGACCATCCTCCAAGTGGGGCTTCAGAATTCGCGAGCCAGCACCAATCTTTGTCCACACTAGAGATGATTTTCAATTCTGGATGTATTTGAGGATTTATGCTTACAGGGACTCAAAAACAAAAATACATTAGGGTTTGTGAATTCTGTGCAGAAATAAATCCTACACGCCTTCTGAGGTGCCAAATGAAGTAATCGATACAATATTATCCAATCTATTTTATCCTATATAACTATTGCATACATGTATTAAATTGTCTAGTCCCTATAATTGCTAGCTTAATCTATCAGAGTCTGATAAGCACAATGATTTAACAAATACATCTGCTTCGTAAACAATGTTACATTTTTTTCCCAAGAAAATAGGAATATACTGCAAAGCAGAATTAGGGAAACTAACATAAAGGTATTAAAAGAAATTACAATGTTACAACGCTTACAATCAGAACACAATGCAAAATATATACTTATCACATCCGCTAAGATAGACTCCTATTGGCTGGTCTCACGATGTTGAAAGAGAGAGCTCTGTCCTGCAGGGCTTAGGCCCAAACCAGCATTCAGAGCAAAGTCCCAAGATGACAGAGAGACATCCTCATGGTAAGGCTTTCCAGTGAAAAAGAGAAAGAACTCTCTGTAACAACCCTTTTTACAAACTCACTCATCACTCATTCAAACTCTCCCCATTGCCAGTCCCATTTGCTTTGGACCAATCTGTGTTCACATGACAATCCTCCTTACATTACTGACTGTCCTGCCATACTTGGCCTCTGGGGGCAGTATTGCAGTCCATGCGCCCCGGGCCGTCTTTGTAATCAATCTCTTGGAAGCTTCTAGCACACCAGGTGGGCTGGAGATAAGAGTTAGCATTGCATGTTCTGCTGTGAACCGAACCGGAGGGGTGTTCGGCTCATCCCTAATCAAGGTAGATGATGAGTGGTTCCTTGTTGGTATCGATGTGAAGTCATTATATATATCGAAACCTCATCTATGGGGATTAAGAGCTGTAGAATTTTTTCTTGATAAATTTTATCCAGAGATGGCTCATCAGAATCAGTTTATCCTTGATCTCCTGAATTTTGTCCTGCATAATAACTTTTTTGAATTTAGTGATGCCAACAGGTGTCAGGCACATCCATGGGTGTGCGCCATAGACGCCTTCATACGCATGCCTACACCTGGGAATGAGGGAGGAACTAGAAGTATATAAATCCAGTGCTTTTGATGGTCTGGTGGGGTCCTGGATAAGATATATTGATGATATCCTGATGGTCTGGAAGGGAACCAAGACAGAGTTGCACAAGTTTATAGATGAGTTAAATGACAATGACCGTAATATCAGGCTTACGTTTGGATTCGACTCTGTCTCGGTTCCCTTCCTTGACCTCAGGATTTCAAAGAAGGATGGCCTCCTGGTAACCTCTACCTTTCGCAAACCTATGGCAGCTAATACTTTACTTTGGGCAGACAGTTTCCATCCTATGTCCTTAGTGAAAGGCATTCCAATGGGTCAATTTCTCCATACCAAGAGGAACTGTACAAATGACCTGCAATTTAAAAAGGAGGCACATGACATGTATGCCAGGTTTAGGAAGAGAGGATATAGTCATAAGGTACTGAAGGCAGCTAAGAGAAGAGTGATGAACACAGAGAGATCCTCCCTTCTGAAGGAATGGAGGCCCTCCCTTTCCTCTTCCAGTGTATGCCTGATTTTGGTAGGCTTGCTAATTGTACACCTGTGTGCTGGCTTCCTAATCATCCCAGGAATAGAGATCAGTGCTCAGACTTGGAGACAAGTGAAGGTGATGAACCGGATTTAACCCTGTATGAACTTGGCTTGATGGACAATTATTCACAATATATCCACAAGTAGGACTATATTATCACAATGATCATTTATAGTGTGATTGATCAGCGCTACTAATGTTATAGTGTTTTCTGTAACATGTTTTTGGTATTAGTGCGCTGGATTGCTTTATACAAAGGTTGTGTATGACAAGCACTCTGGAGCCCTGTTAGACAAGGCAGAGGTATCAGAAATACCAGCAGTAACAGAAATGGTAAAAACTAGTGTGGAAAAAAGTGTTGTGCAAGAATAGTCGCTGATGGAGTGTTGGACAACAGGGGGCGATGAAAAACTGTGGGAAGGTCCCATAGAGAGTAACTGCTTCCCCGTGTGTGTTCCCTCTTCAGACACTGTCCTAGCAAGCGATGGGACCAGAGTTGCTGGTGGTTTTGAACTGGGTAGTTTGGAGAAAGTGGTTGCCAGGGGTAACCACACAGGTATCAGCGAACCTGAATCCCAAAAATTTCTGGGTAAAGTTGGGACGGATGTTATAAAAGTAGGCCTCCTACAGTCCTAGGGGAGTAGGTCTGGGGGAGGTGAAAATAAAAGGAGGACCCCAAAGATTAGGGAGAAGTGCATGTGGAAGCACACCCGGAAAAAGAGGTGGGTGGAGTGCCCCTTTAGGAAAAAGGGTTTTGTATTTCTCCCTCCAGTGCAAAACAGGGGGGAGGACATGTGGAAATGTGACCCCTAGTCACAGGTGCATATTTTGGTAGGTTTGCTAATTGTACACCTGTGTGCTGGCTTCATAATCATCCCAGGAATAGAGGTCAATGCTCAGACTTGGAGACAGCTCCACCCGGCAGACAGGAAGTCTGGCCTGGGAGGTCAGGAGGGTCCCAGTAGGAGACGAAAAGAGGAAAAGAGACAGGGGGTCTCGGAGTCTAAGGATGCAGGTGGCAGCCTGTGTGTGCATGTCTGTAGCAGGCAAGTGTGGCCCGTGACCAATACAGCACAAAGCTTTCAGTGAGTAAGCCAGGAGGCTATAGTTTGTGTTTATACAGTGATGGTGGAACCCCCCTGCGAGGGAAGATTACTGTTTGTTATAACTTTTTCTTTACCTTTAAATAAAAGTGGGCTGCCATGCCCTAAAAACGCAGCTGCCATGCCCTATATATATGATACCTGCATTTAAAAAGTTGATATCTGGATGTTAAGTACGTTGTAAATCAAGTATCATGATATCAAATGGGTTACTTTAGGGTATATTTCTCGCAAACTCCAAAAGATGTGGATGACGAGACCTGAATGTAGGATGAAACGATCTTTATGTGAGTGCTCCATCTGCATTGTAACATGGAGGTTCAGCTGACCTAAGCCTGTCTTAGAGATGTCATATTGCAGGCACAGATTCTATCATGTTCTGTAGCTATCTCCGCATACTACTCATCCATGCATCAATTTACAAGATTGCCCTTAATGGAATGAAATTGACATGAGGCTCTTTAATTGGTTAAAATGAAATCAGATTGTAAAACTCAGTTACAAGAGCAGCCTTTGAGACATGTTATGAAGGACGGGAGCAGAATGCAAGTGCACATCAACCTGCTTACAGCTTTGATGTCTGAGATCTTTACAAGGTACGCTCACATGTTCGCTAAAGAAACAGCTTTACTTAACTTGACGTTTAAGCAGCATTTATTTATAGGCACAATGGTCCCTTAAGATTGATGCAGAAATTAGGGAATTAAACAGATTGCATTTATGTGAGATGAGGCTTATGTCTGACTTTATAGATATCATTTAGTGAAAACATAATTAACAAGTTGGTTGCATAATTACCAAACTGCTTAAAGGGAAGCTATAATGGTCAATTGTATTTACATTTTGGGGAAATTATGCATTTTTATATAAATTCTTTACTTTACAAATAAATGTTTTATTATTATTATTTTACAGGATTTATATTGTGCAGACAGTTTGCACAGCTCTTGACAATATAAAGGGAGACAGCACAATCACTACACAATAGGGCTAGAAGGGCACTGTTCATGAGAGCTTACAATCTAATAGGGAGGGGCAGATGGGGTTTACATGTTCTTCCTGTGCCTGTGTGAGTTTCCTCTGGGTACTCCAGTTTCCTCCCACATTCCAAACACATGCTGGTAGGTTAAGTGGCTTTAGTCTAAATTTGTCCTAGTATGTGTATGTATGAATGTGAGCTAGGGACCTTTGACTGTAAGCTCCTTGACTGGGCAGGGACTGAATGTACAATAAATAAGTACAGTAAGGGAAAAAAGTATTAGCTCTCCTGCTGATTTTGTACATTTGCCTGCTGACAAAGAAATGATCAGTCTATAATTTTAATGGTAGGTTTATTTTAACAGTGAGAGACAGAATAACAGACAAAAATATCCAGAAAAACACATTTCAAAAAAGTTATAAATTGATTTGTATTTTAATGAGTGAAATAAGTATTTGATCCCCTATCAATCAGCAAGGTTTCTGGCTTCCAGGTGTCTACTATACAGGTAATGAGCTGAAATTAGGAGCACTTTCTTAAAGACCACCTATACAAGGCTTTAAGGGCTACAAGACCATCGCCATGCAGCTTGGTGAGAGGGTGACAACAGTTGGTGTAATTTTTCGCAAATGGAAGAAACACAAAATAACTGTCAATCTCCCTTTAAGCTGGGGATCCATGCAAGATCTCACCTTAATGATCATGAGAATGGTAAGGAATCAGCCCGGAACTACATGGGAGAATCTTGTCAATGATCTCGAGGCAGCTGGGACCATAGTCACCAAGAAAACAATTAGTAACATACTACGCCATGAAGGACTGAAATCCTGCAGAGCCTGCAAGGTCCCCCTGCTCAAGAAAGCACATATGAAGTTTCCTAATGAACATCTGAATGATTCAGAGGATAACTGGGTGACAGTGTTGTGGTCAGATAAGACCAAAATTGAGCTCTTTGGCATCAACTCAACTCGCTGTGTTTGGAGGAGGAGGAATGCTGCCTATGACCCCAAGAACACCATCCCCACTGTCAAACATGGTGGTGGAAACATTATGCTTTGGGGGTGTTTTTCTGCTAAGGGGACAGGACAAATTCACTGCATCAAAGAGATGATGGACAGGGCCATGCACCGTCAAATCTTGGGTGAGAACCTCCTTCCCTCAGCCAGGGCATTGAAAATGGCAACAAAGGAGTGGCTCAAGAAAAAGTACATTAAGGTCCTGGAGTGGCCTAGCCAGTCTCCATACCTTAATCCCCCAAAAAATATGTGGATGGAGCTTAAGGTTCGAGTTACCAAACTTCAGTCTCAAAACCTTAATGACTTGGAGAGGATCTACAAAGAGGAGTGGGACAAAATCCCTCCTGAGATGTGTGCAAACCTGGTGGCCAATTACAAGAAACGTCTGACTTCTGTGATTTTGCCAAGGGTTTTGCCACCAAGTACTAAGTCATGTTTTGCAAAGGGGTCAAATAATTAATTCACTCATTAAAATGCAAATAAATTTATAACTTTTTTGAAATGCGTTTTTCTGGATTTTTTTTTTTTTGTTATTCTGTCTCTCACTGTTAAAATAAACCTAGCATTAAAATTATAGACTGATCATTTCTTTGTCAGTGGGCAAACGTACAAAATTAGCAGGGGATAAAATAATTTTTCCCTCACTGTGAAGTGCTGCGAAAATTGATGGTGCAATATAAGTACCAGTAATAAATGAAAACTTCATTTTTTACATGGAGACAGAATAGGCTTCCCTAAAGAGATGAGTTTTCAGGGATCGCCTAAAGGTGGACAGAGTCGGAGATAGCTGGACAGATTTTGGTAGGGAGTTCCAGAGCTTGGAAGAAAGTGATGAAGAGAGGAGTAAGGAGAATGGTATTGTGAGATGAAGTTGGTGATGAAGCTTAGGGCAGAGTTGTAAATGGCTTTGTATGTCATCATTAGTATTTAAAATTTTGTTCCTTGGGCAATTAAAAGCCATGGGAGGGATTGGTGGCAAGGAGTGATGGTCACTGAGTGGTTGGTAAGGTAGATTCATGATAGACTGAAGTTGGCATACCCTGTGTAGAGGTGGACCTGTGAGAAAGTTTTACAGATGGTTTGCAGAACAAATGGTTTTGCAGAACATTCTGGGATTTTTACAGAGAGAGCAAAGCAGTAGCATCTTCCTTCTGGGTGAAAATTGTTTATATTGCAGCACAACAGTGGAATTATACTTTAAAGCTATATTTTCGAAAAATCCAAAATGAAACCTTATATATAAAATAAACTTTTTTTTCTTTTTGGCAGCATATACAATTAAAAGAATATGAGCAAGTCAATCTATCATGTAACTGTACATATACATTGTAAGGTTAAAAAATGATTGTCCCTTTAAAGTATCATCATTTGCAACATTAGCATAAAATACAAAAATGCTCAAACCTGGAATGCGAATCTAATCTAGAAAACAACATTGATCATGGTATATGGTCAGTGGATACTTATTATGCGGCCTTTTATTACAAAGGTAGAGAATAAAAGGAAAAAAGAACACTGATTAGCTTACAATTCAAATAGCATCTGACAACTAAGAATTATGGGAAAGATGTTTAAGTAGAGGAAAATTACTGTTCTTCATGTGTAATTCTACCACTATCCTGGAAACAATAAAACCACGCTAGAATCAGATAGGGAAAGCTAGGCTGCAATTTAGCAATTTTGATAATGAGAAAAAAATGAAAGGTTTTTGTCCTCATTTTGTAGTGTTAAAGCAGAATCTGCATGAATATAATGCATATAGAATCCACAGTTTGTAAGGTTCATTGCTATTTAGTGGACCTAACAATATACTGTATATGTTTTTTTCTTTTCATGTCAAGTGCACACATGTCAAGTAATGTGTCAGATAGTCATTACGTCTGAGATCACAGTACTTCCCCTGAAGCCTTCATCTGCTCTTCTATCCAGGGCAGAGCCATCTTCAGACACTATCCAGGCTCAGCATCTCTACTTGACTGAGATTATGGCTCAGAGATGACACAATCATGTAACCTTGGTGTCCATGCAGTTCTTGGCTGTGGCAAATGTTTGACACACATCAACTCCCTGCAGCCTCTCACCTTGAAAACTAGAGGAGACTGTAGACTGAGAAATGCTTCCACTGCCTCTAGAAGACTACGGACATCACCTCAGCCTAAATAAAAAGGGGGGCTTAAAGGAGAAGTTCAGCCTGAGCTTTTTAGACTACGCTTCTCCTAAGGGTCACAGGAGTGCAATTTGCTTTGCACTCCTGTGACCCATTTTCAGCGGAGAGCTGTCTGAATCCACGCTCCATTGACGTCACTACTATCAGTCGAGGCAGCGCATCATGTCGACTTTTGTAGACTGGATCCACCAGCTGCCTTGACTCAGGGAGCCACTGAGACGCCCGCTCCCTGCCCCTCCACAGCTCAGCGCTCCAATGTGCAGAGCAGGAGAGATGCTGACTGACAGTCAGCAGTAAGCAGTTCTCCTCTCAGGGAGGAGTGAGAACCGAGCCATAGGCAGTGTTTGGTTCTCAGTGCAGAGACGCTGTGGGACAGCTGCAGCATCGGTCTGATGCTGCATCCACCTAGGTAAGTATGAATACCAAAAAAAAACAAAAAATACATCTCTTTTAATGAGCTACACCTGAGTGGGGGGAAAAATTACTTCCAGTTAAACCCACAGCTGGGACACCCGTCTACGTTCAATTAAGAACTATTGACTCCTCTAGCAGCATATAATAACAGGAGAAAAGACTCCTCAAGAGACTCACCAATGAGGAGTAAGCAGGTTTAAGAAAAAGTACAAGTTGCTTTATTACATTAACATACATAAAACCACAATTACCTTCACCATGTCATAGTAAAAATTGACAACATTGTCAGCAACAGACTTACAACCACCCTGCTCAAGCCTTCATGCTCACACACACACTATCACACATCAGGTATCCAATAAAGGAAATATCGCTGATAAATAAAAAGTTAACAGCCAGTCCCAGGTTCAGTTTGGCACTAAGACAGTGAACCTGTCAGTATAGTGTTAACACAGATCACACTGAAGGCAGCAAACTCAGTGCAAAATAGATGGAAAGTCGAGCTGGTACATATCAAAGCAGACAGGCAGTGGATTTCTGTGGATGGAAGTAATATGTCACAGGGAGATGGGGTGATGTTGGGTTTTAGCAGGTGCAGGTAGATAGTCCAATAAAATCTCACCAGTCCACGAAAGCACCCAATGATCCACCGGTAAACTCCGGCATCTGTCCCCACAGCATATCAGTCACCATATCCACACTCATGTCATGCCAGCTGAAGTCCCTGCTTGGTAGATGGAGCATATAAGGCAAGTCAAGTGGTCGTAGTCTGAATCAAAGCATCACATCCTCTGTGATGATAATGTCACGCTGATATGTTTCGCTAGTCAAGCTAGTTTCTTCAGAGCGAGGCTGGGTTTTTTGGGGAAGAGGTGTCTTATAAGCACTCCACACACTCGTGGAATCAATCAATTAGTACCACAATCATTCCCAAACAACACAGCCTAAACTTTCATCACTTAAAGCGGTGTTCCGGCTGAATTTATACTTTTTAGAAAAATACCCCTATAATACACAAGCCTTATGTACTCTAGTAAAGTTATGCTGTAAACTAAGGTCCGTTTTGTATTTTTGTAGCATTGTTTTTTTTACTGTATAAACTTGCAGCAGACCGTGGCCATCTCCTGTGTAGGCATCTGAAGCCAGACTGTAACTATTCCTATCTCTTCCTGTATTCTGTTGCATGCTGGTGCAGATTTCGCACATGCTCAGTGCAATAGTTTGCAAGTCAGGTTTCCATCTCAATACCAAATTAGATATATAGAGGCTTGATTACCCATGTAGTATAGATATGGTATGTACCTTGAAAAAGTGTAGTTGCCTTTCAGCCCCTGAAAACCTGCAAACCAACAATTGTCCCAGACAGAGAGGGGACCAAGAAAAGATGGGGCTCATGTAAAAAAGCAACACAAATTATATATGAAAAGGTATCAAAAAGTATTTATTGTGGTACAGAAAATATAATACATGTGAATAAAAGAGTATAAAAGAGTATAAACCGGTGGCTATACTGCTCTGAATAAAAAGAATGGTCGTCATATAGGGTCGACCAATCCAAACACGGACTGGGGGGACACTACAACATGTAGACAAGGACAAACAGACAAACGTCCAGACGTCAAGGCAATTGATGTCAGCTCAGCCTACTATAATGTAAATTATTCAGCAATGCTGAGTAAGGTTATGAGCTGACATCAATCCCCTAGGGGGCCGCTCAAGCCAGGGGTGGCAAGGAAGGGGGGAGAAGGGAGGGGGGAGCCTGGGAAAGGAAAAAGGAAAGGGGTAGGAAAGGAGAGGGATGGGGGCCGTGGAGAAGGGCACTGAATGGAACAGGGCGGATCACCACAACCTGTGGTTGAAAGGGATATAATGGCTGTTCTTTTGATCAATATTTTGATCACTAACCATACCTGCTATCACCTTTAACCTGGAACCTCCACACGCTTAGGTAGAGGTAGTCCTGGCCAAAGAGGCAAAAAACTCCATTGTGGAGAAAATAATAGCTGAGCAACTTTTTCATTACAAAATGACTTTTCATTGTGAAAAACAAATGATTGATAAGACATATTTACAGAGTACTGGCTGTACACTCCTGTGGCCAGAATGGCCTTCTAACTGAATTGTGGGCATGCTGACTTATCAGCATATGTAAACACAGACAATTCTACATAAAATGGAAGACGTACAAAAGACAAATATGACTTCAACATGGCTGAACTACTTTTCAAATATATATATCCCTTACAATTAAAGTAATTGAATCAAAAAAGTACCCTAGACTGTGATCACAAGAGGGAAACAAATCAAACTCAGAGATTTCTTTAATTTAGTCATTTTTGCAGTGTCTGGTTTGGATCCAGGTGACTTTTCCTTCAAGTTTTGCAAAAACTGTACATGAAATAGATGCTGTATTGAGTCTCCAAACATTTCCTTATATATAAATGTCTCTTAACAATCCACAAGTCACCTGGCTTTAGTTTTAGATCCTTCCAAACTTTTAGGATCTGGAATTGGGGAGAAAACACATAAATGAGTTTGTAAAAAACCTTAAAAGATCAGCAACATTCTCTGTGAGATCCAAATGGAGGACTTCAGCTGCTGAGACAAAATATAAGCAAGTGAGTAACACACTCCCAAACCAAATCCCATAGGGAGAGAGTCCAACATCCCCCTTAGGGGCTTCATAAAATATAAGAAAACATTCAGGCAAAAGTTTTCTAGTTTCTTACTCTACTTTGTCCGCTACGTTGTAGACAGTAAGGGGTGTAAAAATAAAACCTCAAAACTTCTATTAAGGACTCTCCTATAAAAAATGATTTCCTCTGTTACTCTCTGTACTTTCTGCACTCTATATTTACAAACTACTTCTGATAACACTTTTTACTGTGGCCTTTGCAGTAGCATTTGCCACTGGACATCCAAAAAACATGTCCATACAGACAAAATGCATACTCGTAAGATCCTGACTTGGGCATCTGGATATATCTTTTTGTAATCTCAGGAAGGGATGTTCAGCTTTTGGTAACAGGTAAAACAAGAAGTGGTATGTTATAAAAACAACTGTGGAGAACCCTGGCTCTATCCCACGCTCATTTACTAAGGCAGCCATAACTTCTTGTGACTGATGACACGGTCCATGTGTCAAGCTGGAGGGAAAAGAGTGGCTGGCAGACATAAATGATCACCTTTTCCAAAGTCCTGTTTCATAAGAAGTTGCCCCCCGTGGACCACTTGTTCTTCTCGTTCTGGGGTCCTTAAAGTTGAATTATTAATCCCAGCTATACTGGGCCAGAACTAGGGTGGAATCTGTGAGTTGCACAGACCCATCAAGTGTCCGGGGCTGTAAATGCAGCATCCTTAGTCACCTGGTCTGCTTCCATGTGTGAGTTTTAAAGTTAATATGGCTACCTCAGCAAGAACCTGGAAGGCTGAAAACAGCCGATCAAAT
The DNA here is from genome assembly GCF_042186555.1 of Aquarana catesbeiana. Taxonomy (NCBI): domain Eukaryota; kingdom Metazoa; phylum Chordata; class Amphibia; order Anura; family Ranidae; genus Aquarana; species Aquarana catesbeiana. Next base: position 164,039,039 of record NC_133335.1, read on the forward strand.
TAACTTGGCATGCTTGGTTGGTTTACCTGCCGAAGTAAAAACAAACTTCTGGCCCTTTAAATGGAACCAAAAGCTCTCTATATCTTGACTATCTATATAAATATACACTCTTTTTATAGCTCACAGGCTTTGCTAAAACATGGAGCTCTGCTTCTTGAGCTGGGGAAAAAGGATCCAATGACTTTGAATACAGAGTATCCTTCTGGGTGATAAACTGCATACTCAAATCTACAAAAAATGTAATATCTGGGTCTTCAGGGAGTGTGTCCTGCACTGGGCTCACAGCAGCTGATTCCTACACCATCAATTTAACACATGTGGTTTTTCCTTTCTTTTGAATAAATGTCCACATTTTTCATTGTTAGATTTGTACATAAATAAACTCATATTTTAAACCTTTCATTAGACAAACATTTAGTTATCTGTATATTTGCTGCGCAGAATGTCGGACCATTGACCAAAACAATATCTAACTTTGTCTAATAGCACCTTTGCATAAAAGCTGCAGCTCTGATATATCGGGATGAACCATTCATTACTGGGTCCAGCTTGCATAAATATATTACAATGGCTTGTTTTCTATCACGCTGTTTGTGTAAGAACTCCAGTTTCATGTTTCAAAAGACAACTTCTTCCTGGCAATATTATAATAAATGATAACAATACCCTGCGGTCATGCAGAGATGCCCATAAATCCAAAATATTCTTCTGCTTATACCACTGTACTTACAAGGAAAAGGGGCACATCATTTCACAATCCACACATTCTGCTTTGGATTTGAAAAATAAAAATAAATAAAAGGACCAAGAATCTGTATGATGGACCAGAAAGCATCAAAAACTAAAAAACAACTTGCTGCAGGTGGCATCTATCCTAACAGGGTGTGTGGACTTGATGTGATGGGACTGTTATATTTAAATTTTATTTATTATTACTCTTACATCGTGGACCGCACATCAAGTTATTATCAAAAACCTTAAAATTTCATTTTTGTAGAAGAACTTCTTATGTATCCCATCCATCTTGGCTTTGTTAAATATTATGGCAGCTTTATTCAAAATAACAACCTCATCTTAATCTTTTTTTTCTCTCAATAAGGGCTTATTGTATAAATGTAAAATTACAAAATTGTTATCTTAATCTAAACTAATCTCATTCATTACAAATTTCCCCAATAACCTGGATTTCATTTCCAACCAAAGGTTGTCTAAACCAGTTTCAATATATCTATATTATTAATAAAATTGTTAAACTCATATTAGAAATGAATACTCATTATTACTTAATTTTACTTAATTTCCCTTTTTTAAATGCACTGTTTCCACTATCAAAGGATATTCAATTTGTGTAATACACGGTTAAATGTAACCTTAATTTTACCATGTTTGGAAAACAGATTCAAAATAATTGTGATCACATTGTTTACCATTAGATTCGTTAACCTGGCACATTTTGTTATAAATGTTTTGTCTAAAAAACAGAAATTGGCATGGTGTCCTTCCAGCTTATCACTAACCTCTCATCCCAGCCACATTTCTTTCATGAGAGCGCAAAGGAGGGGGTCACATCTGCGTACATGACACACACAAGCAATAGAACTAAAGGTCCCAGCATTCGCACACGCATACACCAATATCTCTCTCACTTTCTTTTAACTCTCATTAATATTTACCTGCCTAAATTCTGCATTCCTTATTTTGTTCAGATATCTTTTATATCTAGCTTCTATGATCAGACGGGCAGCCACAGTGCTCATCCCATCTTCCCTCTCTGACAACATATAAAGTATTCTGTTTTAATTCTCATTTCTCTGTTTCTGACTTTTAATAGTTGTAGTGCCTGACCCCAAATTCATCCCACAACTTAACATGAAAATGTCCCTTTCTGTCTAGTTTTAATGTCACCCTTCAGCCATCCTGCTCACATAGATAGCTGTTCCTCTAGCTGTTTACTCTGCATGATTCTTAGTCCCTGTGGACCTTGGTAACCCAGTTACCCAATGTGGATCACTGTCCACTTTAACCATTAATCTAGGGGCTCAGTATAGGCGGAACCGCACCTTCGGTTCACATATAGCGCTCCTCTTGCGCTGGGCATTTTTGAGGGTCTCTTACCCTTCATTCCCTTACTTAATTCAATGCCCATAATGACTGGCCAGTCTTCTCTACATATGCCTATACCCTCTTGCCTCTAAACTACTTTATCTAGCAGATTTACTACATATACCTGTGAACAGCACTATTCTTCCCTTTCTTATCTATAACACTCCGATGGACAATGGACAGGGACAACATAACATATAACCACCAATCAATACAGTTCGATTAAGGGGAGTAAAATAGGTACCCTTTGTCCCGAAAATGCCTTACCGATCGAGGAAGTCTGATAACTCAAATGTAAGCAAAAGGCTTACCTCAGCCGGCTGATTATCAGAAATTCCCGGATCGTCTCAAGCTCCTCATTTCGGATACTCAGGGTCACCTGGAATCCCCTCCTGGCTGGCTCGCCATGCTGACTCGGTTAAATTGATGATAGGCAACTCCTATCCTCATATTGATTAGTGGTTCCAAATTAATAATAACTACTGCAGTAGGGAACAGACACAAAAGATACGCTCAGCATCTTTCCAAATTACTGTTCTGCTTTATTATGACGCAATTGAAGGTTTTTATGCACATGATTACGTAGGTATCACATTAATATTACAATTGTACATTTATGGTAACGAGGGGCGTTACATAGGCAAGCTTATTCTAATCAGAACTCGAAAGAATGTAAACATTTACTGAAAACATTATTAGAGCTGTTGCACAGTGAAGGCAATGTGCAATACATACAAAATACAATAAAATTATATACAGAACTTACAAATTTCCATTACACTGTAAACAGTGCTGAAAGTCCTACTGGGAGCACAGAGTCCAACAGTGTGTATAGCAAGGTACTTCAGTGTGCATGATAGTACTGTACATGTATCCTGATGGATACTAATGCAGTCAATAGAGCAATATCTTACATCCAGTTGGTAAATAGAAACAGCAAATAACGGTGGTCAAGTACGTTACCACTTCCGGGTCCTGTACGTAGCTCAACAGATACTACCGAAGTGTAGTGTCACCGATGCTGTAATCTGCTTCCACCAACTGCTGAGGATAACGTGCAGTATTGCTTGCAGGGTCACTGTGTTCCAAAAAGGCACTGCTGTGGTGGATGGATAGCCACCCAAATAGGTGCACCTGTGTCCTTCTGAGATGCGGCCTCGGCCTATGGGTCATTTACCCTCCCTCAGTGTGTGAGCCGGCTAGCCCCAACAGGGGATGACAGCGGGGTATGACGTCCGAACGTCCGAGCGGGATGACGTCAACGCGTTTCACAACAAAATGTGTAGCTTCATCTGGACGTGTAGGTGGCGTGCGAGGACTCCTTATTGCCGTCCGTTCCTCGTACAAACCCACCCAACTGATATACATAAAGGAGATGCTCCCTATCCGTGTGATAGCCAGGTTATCGCTTGCTGCTTATATGCTGCTTTTTTGAAAGTTGTTGGATTCCTTAGTTCAACTGTGGTGATCCTTGCATATGACCTGTTGGATCGTTATCCAATGGGGTGAAAGTACTCTGAAAATGATAATAACAGTATATGGCCATATTCCATGCATCATATAACCCCTATACTGCAGAGAGTATTATCATAAATCAATTATGGTCCCTCCTCCCTTACATGGAAGATATAGAACCAATAATTGAATGGGGGACATACGTTTGGGATATGTATCAAACCAAAAGGAGAAAGACAGTAAGGGATGGGGGGGGAAGGGGGGGGGGGGGGAAGGGAAGAAGAGGAAGGAAAAGCAATGTAAGTATGAGTCAACAAGTAAGTAACCCCTGACTAAGTATCTCAGCTATATATTTGCACTTCACACTCCCCAGTATATACATATATGTCGGACATAGGTTGGAGTGCATATATAGGTCAGGAAAGTGACAGGCTCGCAACCATATATGTCAGTTATATGCATATAACTGTATGATCACCATATATATCTACTGTAAAAACCTAAGTTAGGGGTATAGACAGTGCATTCCTCGGTGTTCCATCCAGGTTGAAGGCCACTGCGATGAAAAAAGGAATAGACAGTCATGATGCTATTCAAATATAGAACCTTTATATCAAATAGGGTGAAGTGGAATAAAAGAATCTGGGGAGGAAAAACAGAAACACTGCAAGAACCATGGGGTTTTAGATGGCCCCAATGGGAAATAAATTTACAGATGATAAATTTATGTTGCTAAGAAGTGCTGCAAATTTAGTTCCGCATTGAGGCCTAGTGGAACCAAGGAGCCCAGGCAGAAAATCCATCTTTTTTCCTTTTGTTGCAAAACCTGGTCAAAGTCCCCTCTTCTAGAGGAGAGGTTTAGGGCATATATGCCCTTGACCTGCATGCCATACAGTTTGCCACGATGGTATTGGGAAAAGTGTCTGGCTACCGGTTTGTCAGGATCTTTTTCCAGGATTTCCCTCATGTGTTCTCCTAGGCGAATCCTGAATTGACGTTTGGTCTTACCGATATATATCTTTTTACATGGACAGGTTAACATGTAAATGACCCTAGTGGTTGCGCAATTAATGAGGCTTTTAATCTCAAACTTGTTTTTGTTTTGAGAGTCACTGAAAGTAGTTGTTCTGTGTACAAATGGACATACTTGGCAATGTCCGCAGGGGAATATCCCCTTACTTCTGGGGAACTGGGATAGCCAAGAGCTATCCGTGCTTCTAATGTGTTCAGAACGAACCAAACAGTCACTCAGATTTTTAGCTCTTCTTGCCACCATTATCTGTGCTATGCCGGGAGTGCTAGTGAGTATACCCCAGTGTCTTTGTAATATGGATCTAACCGTATCCCATTGGGTACCAAATTCCGTGATAATTCTCACTGGGTCAGGAATAGTGGGAAGTGGGAGGATGTGTTGTGAATTTTTTGTTGTTTTCTTGTCTAGGAGGGCGGGGCGATCATGCTCTGCTGCCTTGCGTTTTGCTCTTCTTATTTGTTTATGGGAGTATCCACGTTCCCGAAATCGTTTATACAGTTTGTCACTTTCACGTCTGTAGTCTTCTTTGTTAGAGCAATTTCGCTTAATGCAAAGGAATTGGCCTACTGGGATGCTATCCTTGAGCCATTTCGGATGGTGACTATCTGCTCTCAAAAGTGTGTTCGCAGAGGTCTCCTTCCGAAAGGTGTGGGTTGCCAGGGACAAATCCTTCCTACTGATTGAGAGATCCAAGAAGTAAATCCTCTCATGGTCCCATACGTAAGTTAATTTGATATTGCGATCATTAAAATTCAGAAAGTCTATGAATCGCGCAAGTGAATCCTGATCACCTCTCCAAATGACGAACACGTCGTCGATGTACCTGAGCCATGTGTGAACATGGCCCAGGTACATCGGCGAGGTGTAGACCAAATCCCTCTCCCACAGTCCTAAATGAAGGCATGCATATGCAGGGGCCCAAGGTGCGCCCATGGAGGTGCCATTAATTTGTTGGTAATTATTTGATAGAAATTGAAAAAAATTATTTTTAAGGGCAAATGTCAACAGGTCCACCAAAAATTCATTTTGAGGTCCATAGTTGGGGAAATGTTCGTCTAGAAAGGTTTCCACCGCTCTAATCCCCCAATCGTGGGGGATCGACGTGTAACGAGATTCCATGTCGATCCCCACGAGGAGGCGCTCCCCCCTGTAAATTAATCTGAGAAACATGTCTCAAGACATCGCCGATGTCTTTGACATATGACCTGAGGTCAGTGACATCTCTTTGAGGTTGTCTAGATATTTACCGACTCTCTCTAGGGGGCCCTTGATTGCCGAAACAATCGGCCTCCCTGGGGGATTTATCAGGGACTTGTGTACTTTCGGGATGATATAGAATACCAGTACGTTAAATTCATCAACAATGAGATAGTCTAGCTCCCGTTTACCCAAAAGTCCTGCCTCTCCTGCTAATCTAAGTTTGTTGTTAAGGTTCGTGACAAGTTTGGGAAAAGGGTCACTGAATAATTTTTTATATGTTGTGGTGTTGCCTAAAAGGCAAAATACTTCCTTTTCTTAGTCTTTTTCGTCCAGGAGTACTACGTTCCCGCCTTTGTCACTCCTTTTTATCACTAGTTGTTGGACTTCTGCGAGTTCTCTAATAGCTTTTCGTTCTTCGGGAGAAAGATTATGCTCATTTTTAGTATTCCAATCTACCTTGGCCAGGTCCGTCTGTATCATATCCAAGAAGAGGCTCAGCCACTTGTTTTTATTAAGTGGGGGCATCTTGTTGGACCTGATGTTGAGTTGGGACTGCCTCTTGTATGGGCCGTTCCCACCTTCCTCTCCTTCATTTTCTTCTAGAACGGAATTGAGGATTTCCAATATTTCCTCATCTGTTTTTAGCTGTATCTGCACCCACTTGAGGAGTGGGTTTATTTGTATTGAGAAAGTGTAGAAAGACTTTACGGACGAATAGAGTGATGTCCTTAAAGACTGTAAACTCGTCCATCTGATTGGTGGGCGAGAAGGACATCCCTCGTTGCAAGAGGTCAATATGTCTTTGGCAGAGATTAAATTTGGAGAGGTTGATAATTTTCATGTCATTCCCCTCCAAATTTACAGTAGGTAGTTTGGTTATCTCCGCTGACTTCTGGTGCGTGCCCCTCCCTTGGTTGTCTGTTTTTGTTGTCTGGGGGCTAGTTGTTTGTGTGCGTTTAGATTCTCCTCTGGGTAATTTGCCCTGTCCTCGCCCACCGCTCCCTCCTTCTCTATAAAAGTTACAGTTTTAGTCAGACTATCCTCTTCAGTATCGCTTTGGGATTTATTGCCTCTGGAGGATGATCTATGGTTGCTTCGTCTGGATCTGCTTCGGCTGCGACGTGGGGTTAAGTCAAAGATATCACCCTTTTCCCAATCTCCCAGGTCTCGTCTAAATTTAGATTGTTTTGTTATTTTCAATGTATACTGTGTTTTCTCAACTTCCTTCTTTAAGGTATCATTGAGTTTCTGAAACTCCTCCAAATCTTTATAGGGCTCCAATCCCTGTGAACTCTCCGTGATAGCAGTCCCCAACTCTTCTAACTGAATTTTCTCTTCTTCCACTATTAGTTTCATAACCGAAACCCCATGGTCTATACAGAGTTCCTTCCACTTTTCCAAAAATCTGGAGCTGTGGAGGTGCTCAGTGGGTATCACTTTATCTCTAAGGCCTCTGGGCACTATTCTGTTGGCTATGTAGGTTTCAAGGAAAGAAATGTCCCACTTTCTATTCAAATGTTTGATAAGTAATTTTTTATGTTCTTTGAACTGAGATTTTACCTCTTCCTCTTGTGAGGGAATGGACACCGTATCTTTCCTGAAAGCCTGACTGATTTTGTGATCGATATCCTCCCCAATCACAAAGGCCATACTTAGATGGCGATATTGGAAAGCAGCAAAATGATAACAAATAACAGACAACATGAAACACCTAGGGCAGTAAACGGTATTTCTCAAATATCACAATTGCCTCAGGAATGGATCTCCGTACTTGACCACCGTTATTTGCTGTTTCTATTTACCAACTGGATGTAAGATATTGCTCTATTGACTGCATTAGTATCCATCAGGATACATGTACAGTATTATCATGCACACTGAAGTACCTTGCTATACACACTGTTGGACTCTGTGCTCCCAGTAGGACTTTCAGCACTGTTTACAGCCATTACATCCCTTTCAACCACAGGTTGTGGTGATCCACCCTGTTCCATCCAGTACCCTTCTCCATGGCCCCCATCTCTCTCCTTTCCTACCTCTTTCCTTTTCCAGACTCCCCCCTCCCTTCTCCCCCCTTCCCTGCCACCCCTGGCTTGAGCCACCTCCTAGGGGATTGATGTCAGCTCATAACCTTACTCAGCATTGCTGAATACTTTACATCATAGTAGGCTGAGCTGACATCAATTGCCTTGACGTCTGGACGTTTGTCTGTTTGTCCTTGTCTACATGTTGTAGTGTCCCCCCAGTCCGTGTTTGTATTGGTCGACCCTATATGACCGACCAATCTTTTTATCCAGGGCAGTATAGCCACCGGTTTATACCCTTTTATCCACATGTATTATATTTTCTGTACCACAATAAATACTTTTTGATACCTTTTCATATATAATTTGTGTTGCCTTTTTTTCATGAGCCCCATCTTTTCTTGGTCCCCTCTCTGTCTGGGACAATTGTAGGCAGCATCAGAGGAAGTTGCTGCCCCTTAGCTATGGAAACCTCTCCTCCGCCTCCAGGAACCAGGAAGTTTTACTGCATGTACAAGGATTACAAGAAATGCAGAAAGCTGCTGCAAAAGCTAATACCTTTAAAAAGATACTAGTTGTAAACAATATCACTTGTTTCTGTGCAGATATATATACATACACACACATACATATATATATATATATATATATATATATATATATATATATATATATATATACACAGTATCTCACAAAAGTGAGTACACTCCTTACATTTTTGTAAATATTTTATTATATCTTTTCATGTGACAACACTGAAGAAATTACACTTTGCTACAATGTAAAGTAGTGAGTGTACAGCTTGTATACCAATGTAAATTTGCTGTCCTCTCAAAATAACTCAACACGCGGCCATTAATGTCTAAACTGCTGGCAACAAAAGTTAATACACCCCTAAGTGAAAATGTCCAAATTGGGCCCAATTAGTCATTTTCCCTCCCCGATGTCATGTGACTCATTAGTGTTACAAGGTCTCAGGTGTGAATGGGGAGCAGGTGTGTTAAATTTGGTGTTATCGCTCTCACTCTCTCATACTGGTCACTGGAAGTTCAACATGGCACCTCATGGCAAAGAACTCTCTGAGGATCTAAAAAAAAAAAAGAATTGTTGCCCTACTTAAAGATGGCCTAGGCTATAAGAAAATTGCCAAGACACTGAAACTGAGCTGCAGCACGGTGGCCAAGACCATACAGTGGTTTAACAGGACAGGTTCCACTCAGAACTGGCCTCGCCATGGTCGACCAAAGAAGTTGAGTGCATGTGCTCAGCGTCATATCCAGAGGTTGTCTTTGGGAAATAGACGTATGAGTGCTGCCAGCCTTAATGCAGAGGTTGAAGGGGTGGAGGGTCAGACTAAGTGCTCAGACCATACACTGCACACTGTATCAAATTGGTCTGCATGGCTGTTGTCCCAGAAGGAAGCCTCTTCTAAAAATGATGCACAAGAAAGCCCACAAACAGTTTGCTGAAGACAAGCAGACTAAGGACATGGATTACTGGAACCATGTCTTGTGGTCTGATGTGACTAAGATAAGCTTATTTGATTCAGATGGTGTCAAACGTGTTTGGCGGCAACCAGGTGAGGAGTACAAAGACAAGTGTGTCTTGCCTACAGTCAAGCATGGTGGTGGAAGTGTCATGGTCTGGGGTTGCATGAGTGCTGCCGGCACTGGGGAGCTACAGTTCATTGCGGGAACCATGAATGCCAACATGTACTGTGACATACTGAAACAGAGCATGATTCTCTCCCTTTGGAGACTGGGCTGCAGGGCAATATTCCAACATGATAACGACCCCAAACACACCTCCAAGATGACCACTACCTTGCTAAAGAAGCTGAGGGTAAAGGTGATGCACTGGCCAAGCATGTCTCCAGACCTAAACCCTATAGAGCATCTGTCTGGCATCCTCAAATGGAAGGTGGAGGAGCACAAGGTCTCTTACATCCACCAGCTCCGTGATGTTGTCATGGAGGAGTGGAAGAGGACTCTAGTGGCAACCTGGGAAGCTCTGGTAAACTCCATGCCCAAGAGGGTTAAGGCAGTGCTGGAAAATAATGGTGGCCACACAAAATATTGACACTTTGGGCCCAATTCGGACATTTTCACTTAGGGGTGTACTCACTTTTGTTGCCAGCGGTTTAGATATTAATGGCTGTGTGTTGAATTATTTTGAGGGGACAGCAAATTTACACTGTTACACAAGCTGTACAATCACTACCTTACATTGTAGTAAAGTGGCATTTCTTCAGTGTTGTTGTCACATGAAAAGATATAATACATTTTTTACAAAAATGTGAGGGGTGTACTCCCTTTTGTGTGAGATATATATATATATATATATATATATATATATATACATATATACACACACACACATACATACACACACACACACTCACTGGCTACTTTTTTCTGTACACCTTTTCATTAAAAAAATTGTTTAGCTCCCCATCACACTGCCCCACCACACTGCCCCATCACAATTCCCCAATGAGATTGCCCCCATCACAATTCCCCCATGAGATTGCCCCCATCACAATTCCCCCATCACACTGCCCCCATCATAATTCCCCCATCACACTGCCCCATCACAATTCCCCCATGAGATTGCCCCATCACACTGCCCCCATCACAATTCCCCCATGAGATTGCCCCATCACACTGTCCTCATCACAATTTCCCCATGAGATTCCCCCATCACACTTCCCCATGAGATTTCCCCCATCACACTTCCCCATGAGATTTCCCCCATCACACTTCCCCATGAGATTTCCCCCATCACAATTCCCCCATGAGATTTCCCTCATCACAATGCACCCATGAGATTGCCCCCATCACAATGCACTCATCACACTGCCCCCATCACAATTCCCCCATGAGTTTGCCCCCATCACAATGCACCCATGAGATTGCCCCCACCACAATTCCCCCACCACAATGCCCCCATCACACTGCCTCCATCTTAATGCTCATTTAAATATCATTTTTACATGCTGTGGCTGTGGCTGTGCTGTCCCCTGGGTGGGCTCTGCAAACAGAGCTGAGATACTTACCGCCCTCAATTGGATTTTAGTGATGCTGCCCTTCTTGTGTTCCACAGGCATCCACCGCTGATCACTGTGAATGGGAAGCTTGGGTAACAATGGCAACAAAAGCCGGGCTACCCTTTTTAAAAATGGCACTGGCCACTGCCTTGCATTGCGTCATTTCTGGTTTGCAAATAACACAATGCTACGGCAAGGCCATGCCCATTGCCTCCTGGGATTGATGAAACACATCTCCCAAGAGGCATTGTAAAGCCGGAAATGACACGCAGGGCTGCAGCCGAGAAGGAGAAAATTAAATTACAATAAAGGAATAACAATGTAAGTGAAACAGAAAAAAAAACAAAAAACTTCCAATTCATTATAAATGCACAGATTAGATGGGGATGCAGAGGAGTTCAAAATTTGGCTGGACCTCCACTTTAAAAAAAGCTTGAGTGCTGGATAGTAAAAAGAAAAACAAAGCGTCCCATCTAAATATCTAGGAAAATAAAAAAATACAGAAATAAAAACAAAGAACAAAATTGGGGGAAAGAAATATAATAGGAGAAGGTGAAGCAAATCACAGTAAAACAGGAAAAGGACATCAAGGCCGGAATGTCATAAGAAATTCACAGAGAATTCTCTTCACTGTAGCTTATTATTTAAATGTATCAGAATCCAAACACAGGGAGAATGAACCAGCAAACTCCCAGTTTCCTGAGATATAGATAACGGGAAAAATCATGAAATTATAAACACTAGATCACCCATTATTGTTCTAGGAATGCTGATAGATTACACTCAGTATTTAACCATTTCGGATCTAAACAATATATCCGCATCTTTTCTTTTTGAACTAAAAGCCTATCAAAATCATCCAGCCTAGTAAGTAAATTTAGGCTGTAGATACCCTTAACTTTTAACTCTCTAGGATACCCTCCATGATGTTGAATAAAGTGTAGGGCAAGGGGTCGTTCATCATCTTTTTTATTTATGCTTTAGATGTGTTCACTAATTGGAATCTTAAGTTGCCTTTTAGTTTTACCCACGTAAGCTTTGCCACACGGGCAAGTAAGCATATAAATAACACGTGTAGACAAGCAATTAATAAAGTGATGGATCTTAAACATTTTTTCTCCGTCTGAACTCAAAAAGGAGTTTGTTTTATCCACATATTTGCAAATCATGCACCCACCACAGGGGTGCATGCCTCGCAAAGGTGACAAGTCAGTTAGCCAGTTGCTACCAGGTGTTCTATGGTACTCAGAGTGGGTATGATTGTCCCTTAAACTTTTAGTCCGGCAAGCTGTAAGTAACGGTCTTTCTTCCACTGTCAGCAATCAGTGGCTAAAGAGGCCAGACACGTAGCTTTATCATTAAAGTGATATTTATATACAGTGAACACACACCAATAATCCCTTTCATGACTAAGCCTATTTTTGAAATTTGGTTTACTAGTTAAAATCCGTATTTTTTGCTAGAAAATTACTTAGAATCCCCAAACATTATATATATATATTTTTTTAGCAGAGAATCTAGAGAACAAAATGGTGATTGTTGCAATATTTTATATCACAAGGTATTTGTGCAGCGGTGTTTTAAACACAAATTTTTGGGAAAAGGGACTTTTAGCTGCATCGGTTGTTATATTCGGATAGCCGATTGTCCGCTGAAAAAAACGGTACTGGGATGATACCTGCAGCTGAGGGCATCATCCCGGTATAACCCCGGAAAGCCGAGTACGCACATCTGCGTACGCTCGGCGGGAAGGGGTTAAACATACACAGCAACCAGTGAAAACATTAACCACTCCAGCAAAATAACTAATGAACCTAACTACTATCTATATACAATATCTACCACATAAGTGACAAAGGTAACAGGGATGCAAGGAAGGGAATTACGACTGGGTATAAGAAGAGGGGGCAAGGCAGAGGGGTGCAGGACAGATCAGGACACAGGCAGGTTCAGGATAGGTATCAGGCACAATCTGGTAGCAAGGAGGCGATCAGACAGTATAGTGACGCCCTGAGGGAAGGTAAAAGCAGCCTTAAATATCCATCTGGCAGCTGGAGCCAGGTGTGGCTGATCAGAACCTGCTGGCTTCTGAGAGACACCTGCTGGTGGACACTGGAACTGCAGCCATCGGCCCAGTGAACCCCAGTGCCACTAGCAGGTGAACTCAACCCTGAAAGATTCCCCCCCTTAAGGAGCGGCCTCTGGACGCTCCATAAGGCCCTACCACCGGGGTCTGCAAGTCAGCTGAGTACCCCACTGCCAATGTTCGAAGGCTTGGTGAGAACCCTGCCGCCGGGGTCCCAAAACTGGCTGGGTTTTCTGCTGGTCAGATCCTCTGAGATGTACAGTAGTCGGTAGTCCCTCAAGACAGCAGGTACCCCAATGCTGGGGTTCCACTGGTTATCTGCAGACTTAGCCCTGGGGTCATGTGACAGTATCGGAACCCAGACACCAAAGTGTCTCATAATAACCCTGTAGCTTGCCTTGTTTCCAGGGCTTGCTCTGCACATCAAAAAACCCCTAGGTCTCTCTGAGGCACTGGTTACCCGACCCGGATCCCCTAGTACACCCGGAGCTGTGGCAATTGCATCCGGATCATGGCAAGGCCAGGGCCATGAAGGCAGATGCAGCTACCAGTTACCAAGGGTATGTCTGGACCACCAGGCTTTGGCACCATAGGAGCAACACACTGCCAGAGGGACTCAATCGAGGCAACCGTCAAATGAATCTCAGGCCCAGCAGATGTCCCATTAGCAGGTGGACACTCAGCCTTTGCATAACAATCCAACTGAGCAACTGGAATAGAGTCAATAGAACCCAGCAGGGTGGTAGGGAGAAGATATCTAAGATCAATGGTAGACTTGTCATCGGACAGCAGACCCTCAGAGGCAGGCAGGTTGTTGGACACAGGACATTCAGAGGCAGACTGGGAAGAAGGAACCGGATCAGCAGGCTGGGCAACAGGCGAAAGCACATCAGACTGGGCAGTGGCACGGGTATCGGCATAGTCCAGCTGGGCGGCAGCCCTGGAATTAGCACAGTCCGGCCAGGCGGCAGCAGCAGAATCAGCACAGTCCAACCGAGCAGCAGGCTTGGCAGCAGATGGTGGGTCACCTATGGCACGCAGCAGCATGGTTGAAGAATGGACCCCATTGGCAAGTAGCAGCATGGAGGAAGCATGGACCCCATCGGCAAGCGGCAGCTTGGAGGAGGAATGGACCCCATCAGCAAGCAGCAGCAGCATGGAAGAGACATGACCCCATCGGCAAGCGGCAGCAGCATGGAAGAGACATAAACCCTATCAGCAGGCGGCATCAGCATGGAGGAGGCATGGACCCCATCAGCAGGCGGCATCAGCATTGAGGAGGCATGGACCCCATCAGCAGGTGGCATGAGAATGGAGGAGGCATGGACCCCATCAGCAGGCGGCATCAGCATGGAGGAGGCATTGACCCCATCAGCAGGCAGCATCAGCATGGAGGAGGCATGGATCGCACCGGCAGCAGTTATCAGAATGGAGGAGGACTGGATCGCATTGGCAGCAGTCATCCGCATGGAGGAGGACTGGGCACCATCAGCAGGTAACACGGATGGGGGCAGAGTTGTAAGAGCAGAAAAAAGTTGCATTTGCTGACCAGAGTGTACTACTGATGGACAGGTAGTAACAGTACTGGGGAGAAATAGAGGGAAGAGTAGCAGAAGTACAGGAAGAGGCCTGAGACGTTGCTATGGGCAATGGTATTGCAGGGGAGCTTCCAATGGATTGCATACAGAGGAAGTGTGGTTACTGGTGGCAGGGTACTGATCTACAGGAGGTAAGGAACGCTTAGTAGCAGCAGAGGTTGCTAAGGGTAACAGAGTAACAGATTATTGATCTTTAGCAGAAGATTTCATTTTATGTGACACGTCTTGCACTGGGGATATGATCTTTGACCAAGCTTGTAGCAGAGGGTGAACTAAAGTCAGTTTGTCTCTTCCTTGCTCACAATGCTCAATTAAACAGTGCACAGCAGCAATACAATCCAACACCACCTGTTGTGAATAGGCTGAATACTGCTGGAAAAATGAACCTGCACAATGTTTCAGCAACCATCCCAAAAATCCAGCCTAGTACATAGTAAATTGAGGAGTGAAAACATCATGGCCCTGAGAGGTAAACTGAAATAGCAGCTCAGAACAGACCTGAATCAAGGGTTGCACGTTACTGAGTGAATCTGCCCTCAACAGCTAAGGCATGTGCTGTCAGAATGCTTCCCAACAGCTCCTCCTCAGTGAGATCCTGCCAAAGTGAACAACACAAATCTTAATCCCCTAGCGCAAGCTGCACACGGCAAATAACCTTCACTCTAAGCATTCTGACAAAGGCAAAAAACTCAAGTAACTGGCTCTCATTTCCTAAGTGTAACAGATCTGGTCGTTAGTGGGCATCACTATTATGTCAGGAATCAGTGGCTAAAGAGACCAGACAAGTAGCTACACGAGGAAACTGAGACCAAACAATGTATTTAGCAATAAAGTGATATTTATTTACAGTGAACACATACCAATAAACATACACAGCAACCAGTGAAAACATTAACCACTCCAGCAAACAAGAACAAAAAAAAATAATGAACCTAACTACTATCTATATACAATATCTACAAAATAAAGGACAAAGGTAACAGGTATGCAAGGAAGGGAACCATGACTGGGTATAAGAAGAGGGGGCAAGGCAGAGGGGTGCAGGACAGATCAGGACACAGGCGGGTTCAGGATAGGTATCAGGCACAATCTGGTAGCAAGGAGGCGATCAGACAGGATAGTGACGCCCTGGGGGAAGGGAGGAGCGCCTTAAATATCCACCCGGCAGCTGGAGCCAGGTGTGGCTTATCAGAACCTGCTGGCTTCTGAGAGACACCTGCTGGTGGACACTGGAACTGCAGCCATCGGCCCAGTGAACCCAGAGCCACTAGCAGGTGAACTCATCCCTGACACCCACAATCCCTCCCAGCACTGGGAATCTAGTATGTGCCAGTGTTGATGCAAAATTGATTTAACCTGGTTTCCACTGTGATCCATACTGGGTAATAATTCTGGCGGGGTTATTTTTAGGGGATATTTGTTTGGGATCTTTTTTAGGCTGCAGAAGTTCCTGACATTGACACTCAATTGCTCTTTTTTTAGCCCTCCTAATCCAACTATGAGAATAACCCCTTTCTCTGAATCTATGATACATGTTCCCTGCTTCAACTTGAAAATGCTTTTCTGCTGTGCAGTTCTTGCTTAATTCTAAGGAACTGTTCCACAGGTATCCCACTAATTAAGGATTGAGGATGATGGCTAGTGGCCTGCAGCAAGGTGTTAGCTGCAGTGTCTTTGTGGTAGGTTCTGGTAGAGATTCTCCCTCCAACTGCCTCTGTTGTCAAGTCCAGGAAGGGTAACTGTTGGTGGTGAAAGGAGTGGGTCAATCTAATGTTCCTATCATTGGAGTTAAGTTCCTCCATAAACATGGACAGTTGTTCACTAGTGCCCCCCCAGACCATCAAAACATCATCAATGTACCTCAGCCACAAACAACTGTGGCCGAGGTACAGAGACTAATGAAAAACCACCTCCTACTCCCACAGGCCCAAATGTAGGCAGGCATAGGAGGGAGCCCAAGGGGCCCCCATAGAAGTACCCCTAAGTTGCTTATAATTAGCTCCATAGTTTACACACACACATCCCCATTCTGGCTCTGTCAAGAGCAATCGCGGGTGCCCAGCGGGTACTGAGTCAGTGACGCGGCACGCACGCGCTCCCTATACCCCTTAAAGTGGCCGTCGTACAGCTATGGCGATTCGCACAGGGGAGCCATTCTGTCAACTGTACGCGGTCGGCAAGGGGTTAACTATTGTGCTTGGGGGTCCCCCCAGTCTGCCTGTAAAGTAGCACATCTTTCCCATGTTTATAACAGTACCGCAGAAAAATTACATTTTAAAGGAAAAAATGCCACTCAAAACTGCTCGCAGCTGTAATGTATTGCCAGATCCCGGCAATATACATAAAAAAAATCATTGAAAAAAACTACGTGGGTCCCCCCCTGGTCTATTACCAGGCCATTCAGGTCTGGTATGAATATTAAGGGGAACTCCATGCCAAAATTTTTTCTTAAATGGGGCGGTGTCCCCCCAAAATCCATACCAGGCCCTTATCCGAGCATGCAACCTGGCAGGCTGCAGGAAAAGGGGGTGGCAAGAGAGCACCCCCCTCCTGAATCGTACCAGGCCACATGCCCGCAACATGGAGAGAGTGCTTTGGGGTCCCCCCAAAGCACCTTGTCCCCATGTTGATGGGGACAAGGGCCTCATCCCCACGACCATTGCCCGGTGGTTGTGGGGGTCTGTGGGTGGGGGGCTTATCAGAATTTAACAAGGGGGCCCCCCAGATCCCATCCCCCCATGTGAATGGGTATAGGGTACATTGTACGACCCATTCACCAAAAAAGGAAAAAAACGACAGGAGACAGTTTTTGACAATTCCTTTATTAAAAAAAAAAAAAAATTCCCCCGCAATTTAAATTCATCGTCAATCACAGCACCGAAGATCCAGAGGTAAAAAAACCCAGAAAAATCCGCCTTCATGGGGAGCACTGTGATTGGCCAAAGCATGCAGATCAGGTGCATGCTTTGACCAATCATCATACAGCAATGCACTGCGATCTCACAGTACATTATGGGGCGTTCCGCGGCACTTGAATTTCCCACGAACATGACATGTGTTTGGTTCCTTTTAGAACAAACGAACACCCGATGTTCGAGTCAAACTTATGTTCGAGTCGAACTTATGTTTGTCTCGAACCGCGGGCTCATCCCTACTTAATAGTACATTTTTTGCGGGTCTCAAATTATTTTTTAAGGGAGTCATTCCCAGGGTCCTCTGTGGGAGGATCACGCTAGAAAGTAGGTTGCATTTCAGTCTCAATTTTTTCATCCAAGAGGTACGCCATGTAGAAAGGACACTAAACCAATTCACTATGCAGCACCCTAATGACAAACAAGTTAAAAACGCATGAAATGGCAAGAATGGTTAATACATAAATACAAGCAAGGAGGGAGCTCAAAAGCAAAAGCTTCTTAAACCTGCTTGCTCCTCATTGATGAGTCTCTTGAGTCTTTCCTCCTTTTATTATATATCACCTCAGTCTAGCCAAAGCCACTTCACTGTAGCTTACGTACTGCTTTTTAAGGATACGGTACAGCATTTTTGAAAATGTATATTGTTGCTATATATGTGGCATATCAGGAATTTATCCATACATACTTTTAATCCCTTTAGTGCCACCAACATATGTAGCACATCAGTGGTGTCAGGGGGTTTTAAACACCCTGTGCACACTCCCGCCATGTTTTCTGGGCTCTATTTGCCCATCAGTGGACCCAGGATCAGCATGGCTTGTGCTTCCCGGTGAAGGAGATGGGGATCAGCGAACATCAGATCACTGATCCCCCCTTCTTGTTAATGACCCAGAAGCAACATGTAATATATTACTTCCTTGTTCTAGTGTCACTACTGGCTGGGGAAGAAACTAATGGAGTATGATCTGCATCAGCATTTCAAGGGTGCATGCAATTTTATGGCTAAACATGTTTGGTCTCTATTTTCTCCAGGCAACCTCATCTTACTGAAGTTTTTATAAACTGTTACACTAATATCATGTGACAAACAATTGGAACTACTACCATTTTATTTTCCAGTGTGTCTGCTTTCAAAAAAATATGTTTTGGTGGTTTTTCAAACTCTTCAGGTTTAAAATAATTTTTTAAACGTGGGTGCAAAATGGTACAATGGCTCTCGCAGCAAATTAACTTTGTGCCTAAATAAACCTGTTTTTCAGCAATGCTGGGAGCAATTCATGTACTGTTTCATTTAAGTTAGAGTGCCTCCGCTTGCAACACCCACAATAAAAAATATCTAGACATTGGATCATGATGTTTCCCTGCCCTAAAACACATGCTGATGACCCATGTTTCCACAGATGGCAGACAGACTATTGGGAAGGCATGGAAAACATTTACTCTTTCCATTGCCGAGGCAAAGTCAAGAATTACCCATAATATGGATATTGAAGAAATTAGAAGCAACATGGACAAATACCTGGCATTATGGTACTCTGGTCTATACATGACCCCCCCCCCCCCCGGCTTCCACATTAGATTATTAAGCCTCTGGACCAGTGGTCTCCAAACTGCAGCCTGTGGGCCATTTGTGGCCCATTGCTTGCCTTTATCCAGCCCTTGGGGCACTATTTATCCTACTGATATGAGACACTATTCCTCCCTCTGACACTAATGATGAGGCACCATTTTTTGCACTGACATGAACCATGGGGCACTACTCCATCCACTGAAACCAACAGTGGGGAACTATTTCTTCCCACTGACACCAATGATGGGGCCCTATTCCCCCATCTGATACCAACAATTGTCACTATTCTGCCCTCTGACACCAAAGATGGGGCCACAATTACTCCCACTGATACCAAGAATCATCACTTCGGCACTCTATTTTTCACATTCCACTGTGGTTTCAGCACTTCCTGGTTCGGCTTACGGTATCAGTTCATCCAGCTGGTGGCTGCAACTGTTTACTAACATCACTGAGAGTCCACCAGGAGGAGGTAGGAGGAGATATGCTCTAACTTGTTTTTATCAAGTAAGTTGCCTTTTGTCTTTTATCTTTTAACTTGGCATATATGCTGCACTCAGTTTGGGGTCCTCTACGCTCTCTTTTTGTTCCCTGTAAAGATTACTTCAGTCTAACTGAGATGCTGTTTACTGATGCATAAAATAAAACCTTATTATGCACAATTATGCCTTCTATCATCCCAGCAATTCTTAATGCTTTATAACCGTTGTGTTGGATGGGTATACCCACCATGCAATGTTTAGTAAGGAGTTGGTGGCAGGTACAGTTAACTGGGTTGCAATTTGGTTTTGAAGTTAGGAGTAAGGTGGAGGCATTGTCAAGGGCCTGCTCCTAAATTTTACCAAGTTAACTTGTTTTCTCTTCTTTTCTTTCAGCTTATGTTTTTTCCTAACTGGCATTATGTTATCTGGATGGTATCGATTTAATGTTTATGTTAAATTGAAAAATATTTATTTATTTAATGTATTATTCAATTCCTTATTTTATAATGTTGTGGTTAGTATCATATCTGGTTAAAATGTCTTTTTTATCCAGCTGCAGAGTGTAGCGTGCTTTGTTAGATAGGGAGGGGCTTATTTGACCCTACCATTAGTCATTCTGTTATTAATCTTTTTATAAATGGTATCTTGCACTATACTGTAGGTATATTGGTCCTTTATATCCATTATATTTGTTCGGCTGAAACAAAAGAAACAAACATATATTTGGAAATTATTTCAAGACATAGCATGCATTGTTACAAATAACTTAAAGGCATGGTGGGTTTGAAAAACCTTGTTTATGAACAAGTCTGACACCTCGATGTGATACAGTAGCTGCCAGTGAATGGCTTACCCCATAAACTATTCGTACGTTTCCCTTAAATGGTCTCCTGTGATTATTTCTCTACCAGGAATTTAATCTATTCCATCCTCCTCATGTTAACGCAGAAAAGAAATACTGATCATGTAAGCAATCACATTTTAATTGACTCTAGATGTAAACAAGTCTATCCTTCTCCAAACAGATGCTATTTAATTACCAGATTTAATAAGTGATTTCATTCATTAACAGTGCTATTAACTGCCTTTTGCATATGCCTACCACAGTGATATAAAACATCTTAACCCTGGAAGTGTCAAAATGTTCTTGGGTCCACAATGTGTTGTAAAGGTACGAAAGAACATCAAGTAACGAAGTTTATTTCATCATAGAAACTTGGCTTAACCCAGTTACCTCTCTGAAAAAAAAAAATTAAAACTACATGAACTATAAATATAAATATATATACAGTATATATACAGTGTCTCACAAACGTGAGTACACCCCTCCCATTTTTGTAAATATTTTTTCTTATATCTTTTCATGTGACAACACTGAAGAAATGAAGTAGTGAGTGTACAGCTTGTATACCAGTGTAAATTTGCTGTTCCCTCAAAATAACTCAACACACAGCCATTAATGTCTAAACTGCTGGCAACAAAAGTGAGAACACCCCTAAGTGAAAATGTCCAAATTGTGCCCAAAGTGTCAATATTTTGTATTATTTTCCAGCACCTTGCCTTAACCCTCTTGGGCAAGGAGTTCACCAGAGCACAGGTTGCCACTGGAGTCCTCTTCCCCTTCTCCATGAGGACATCACGGAGCTGGTGGATGTTAGAGACCTTGCACTCCTCCTCCTTCCATTTGAGAATGCCCCACAGATGCTAACTAGGGTTTAGGTCTGGAGACATGCTTGGCCAGTCCATCACCTTTACCCTGAGCTTCTTTAGCAAGGCAGTGGTCATCTTGGAGGTGTGTTTGGGGTCATTATGTTGGAATACTGCCCTGCGGCCCAGTCACCGAAGGGAGGGGATCATGCTCTGCTTCAATATGTCACAGTACATGTTAGCATTCATGGTTCCCTCAATAAACTGTAGCTCCCCAGTGTCGGCAGCACTCATGCAGTCCCAGACCATGACACTCCCACCACCATGCTTGACTGTAGGCAAAACATACTTGTCTTTGTACTCCTCACCTGGTTGCCGCCATAGGCGCTGGACACCATCTGAACCAAATACGTTTATCTTGGTCTCATCAGACTACAGGACATGGTTTAAGTAATCCATGTCTTTAGTCTGCTTGTCTTCTGCAAACTGTTTGGAGGCTTTCTTGAACATTATCTTTAAAAGAGGCTTCTTTCTGAATGACAGCCATGCAGACCAATTTGATGAAGTGTGCGGCGTATGGTCTGAGCACTGACAGGCTGACCCCCCCACCCCTTTAACCTCTGCAGCAATGCTGGCAGCACTCATACGTCTATTTCCCAAAGGCAACCTCTGAATATGACGCTGAGCACATGCACTCAACTTCTTTGGTCGACCATGGCGAGGCCTGTTCTGAGTTGAACCTGTCCTGTTAAACCGCTGTAAGGTCTTGACCACCGTGCTGCAGCTCAGTTTCAGGGTCTTGGCAATCTTCTTATAACCTAGGCCATCTTTATGTAAAGCAACAATCCTTTTTTTCAGATCCTCAGAGAGTTCTTTGCCATGAGGTGCCAGGTTGAACTTCCAGGGACCAGTATGAGAGATAACACCAAACTTAAGACACCTGCTTCCCATTCACACCTGAGACCTTATAACACTAACGAGTCACATGACACCGGGGAGAGAAAATGGCTAATTGGGCCCAATTTGGACATTTTCACTTAGGGGTGTACTCACTTTTTTTTACCAACGGTTTAGACAATAATGCCTGTGTATCGAGTTATGAGGACTTGAAGAGTTGAGGACAGCAAATTTATACTGTTATACAAGCTGTACACTCACTACTTTACATTGTAGCAAAGTGTAATTCCTTCAGTGTTGTCACATGAAAAGATATAATAAAATATTTACAAAAATGTGAGGGGTGTACTCACTTTTGTGATATACTGTATTACAGCTTACCAGTCCTTAGATGCTTGGGCTACATTCGTTTTTCTTTTTTATCATTTTCATATGGTGAGTCTGCAAGTAACACACTTCCTGTCCTAGAAGGATAATGCCTATTCACTGTTTTGTTAGTAACACATCACAGAATGTATCCTTGTGGTCAACAGAAGCCGCAGTCCAAAAAGACTAGAAATGCTTAACACAAATAAATCACCAGGACCAGGCTTACACCCGGAAGTCCTCAAAGAACTCTGTCAGGTTATAGCCAGACCGTTATTCCTATTTTTATGGACAGCATACTGACAGGAACAGTACCAGCTGATTGGCGAAAAGCCTACATGATGCCTATATTTAAGAAAGGGCAGAGATATATTCCTGGAAAAATACAGGCCTGTCAGTCAATCATTGATAGTATGTAAACTATTGGAGGGGATGATAAGGGACTGATGAAAACAGTATCATGGGTAGTAATCAGTAGGGATGAGCCGAACACCCCCCTGTTCGGTTCGCACCAGAACATGCGAACAGGAAAAAAGTTCACTCGAACACGCGAACACCATTAAAGTCTATGGAACACGAACATGAATAATCAAAAGTGCTAATTTTAAAGGCTTATATGCAAGTTATTGTCATAAAAAGTGTTTGGGGACCCGGGTCCTGCCCCAGGGGACATGGATCAATGCAAAAAAAAGTTTTAAAAACGGCCGTTTTTTTCAGGAGCAGTGATTTTAATAATGCTTAAAGTCAAACAATAAAAGTGTAATATCCCTTTAAATTTCGTACCTGGGGGGTGTCTATAGTATGCCTGTAAAGGGGCGCATGTTTCCCGTGTTTAGAACAGTCTGACAGCAAAATGACATTTGGAAGGAAAAAACCCATTTAAAACTACCCGCGGCTATTGCATTGCCGACAATACACATAGAAGTTCATTGATAAAAACGGCATGGGAATTCCCCACTGGGAAACCCCGAACCAAAATTAAAAAAAAAAAAAATGACGTGGGAGTCCCCCTAAATTCCATACCAGGCCCTTCAGGTCTGGTATGGATTTTAAGGGGAACCCCGTGCCAAAAAAAAAAACGGCGTGGGGTCCCCCCAAAAATCCATACCAGACCCTTATCCGAGTATGCAACCTGGCAGGCCGCAGGAAAAGAGGGGGGGACGAGAGTGCGCCCCCCCCTCCTGAACCGTACTAGGCCACATGCCCTCAACATTGGGAGGGTGCTTTGGGGTAGCCCCCCAAAACACCTTGTCCCCATGTTGATGAGGACAAGGGCCTCATCCCCACAACCCTGGCCGGTGGTTGTGGGGGTCTGCGGGCGGGGGGCTTATCGGAATCTGGAAGCCCCCTTTAACAAGGGGACCCCCAGATCCCGCCCCCCCCCCTGTGTGAAATGGTAAGGGGGTACTTACCCCTGCCATTTCACTAAAAAACTGTCAAAAATGTTAAAAAGGACAAGAGACAGTTTTTGACAATTCCTTTATTTAAATGTTTCTTCTTTCTTCTATCTTCCTTCATCTTCTTCTGGTTCTTCTGGCTCTTCTGGTTCTTCCTCCGGCGTTCTCGTCCAGCATCTCCTCCGCGGCGTCTTCTATCTTCTTCTCCTCGGGCCGCTCCGCACCCATGGCATGGGGGGAGGCTCCCGCTCTTCTCTTCATCTTCTTCTTCATCCTCTTTTCTTCTTCCTTCTTCTCTTCTTCATTTTCTTCTCCGGGCCGCTCCCCACCATGCTGGCATGGAGGGAGGCTCCCGCTGTGTGACGGCGTCTCCTCGTCTGACGGTTCTTAAAAAATTGGAGGGCGGGGCCACCCGGTGACCCCGCCCGCACTGACGCACGGTGACTTGACGGGACTTCCCTGTGACGTCACGGGGAATGCCACAGGGAAGTCCCGTCATGTCCCGTGCGTCACAGGGAGGAAGAACCAGAAGAGCCAGAAGAACCAGAAGAAGAAGAAGATGAAGGCAGATAAAAGAAAGAAGAAGCATTTAAATAAAGGAATTGTCAAAAACTGTCTCTTGTCATTTTTAACATTTTTGACAGTTTTTTAGTGAAATGGTAGGGGTAAGTACCCCTTTACCATTTCACACAGGGGGGGTGGGATCTGGGGGTCCCCTTGTTAAAGGGGGCTTCCAGATTCCAATAAGCCCCCCACCTGCAGACCCCCACAACCACCAGCCAGGGTTGTGGGGATGAGGCCCTTGTCCTCATCAACATGGGGACAAGGTGTTTTGGGGGGCTACCCCAAAGCACCCTCCAATGTTGAGGGCATGTGGCCTGGTACGGTTCAGGAGGGGGGGGCCGCACTCTCGTCCCCCCCTCTTTTCCTGCGGCCTGCCAGGTTGCGTGCTCGGATAAGGGTCTGGTATGGATTTTTGGGGGAACAACACGCCTTTTTTTTTTTTTTTTTTTGGCGTGGGGTTTCCCTTAATATCCATACCAGACCTGAAGGGCCTGGTATGGAATTTAGGGGGACTCCCACATCATTTTTTTTTTATTTTGGTTCGGGGTTTCCCTGTGGGGAATTCCCATGCCGTTTTTATCAATGAACTTCTACAGTATGTATATTGTCGGCAATGCAATAGCCGCGGGTAGTTTTAAATGGGTTTTTTCCTTCCAAATGTCATTTTGCTGTCAGACTGTTCTAAACACGGGAAACATGCGCCCCTTTACAGGCATACTATAGACACCCCCCAGGTACGAAATTTAAAGGGATATTACACTTTTATTGTTTGACTTTAAGTATTATTAAAATCACTGCTCCTGAAAAAACGGCCGTTTTTAAAACTTTTTTTTGCATTGATCCATGTCCCCTGGGGCAGGACCCGGGTCCCCAAACACTTTTTATGACAATAACTTGCATATAAGCCTTTAAAATTAGCACTTTTGATTTCTCCCATAGACTTTTAAAGGGTGTTCTGCGGCATTCGAATTTGCCGCGAACGCCCCAAATTGTTCGCTGTTCGGCGAACTTGCGAACAGCTAATGTTCGAGTCGAACATGAGTTTGACTCGAACTCGAAGCTCATCCCTAGTAATCAGCATGGGTCTATGGAAGGTCGTTCCTCCCAAACCAACCCATTAACATTCTATGGAGAAGTGAACTTTCATCTAGATAAAAGTAGGTCGATGGATGTGGTATATCTGGATTTTTCAAAAGCATTGTCAGAAACCATGAAATCAGACCGAGACAGAAGTACAGTTAAATCACACTTAAAAATAAAAGTTAAAAGAACAAACATAGTCAAAACATAGCCAAAGTTCAGTAACCGGAACGGATCGTCAGCCAAACCAGGAGTCAGGGATCAAAGTAATGGAACAGCAAGCAGGATCTGTAACCTGAAGGGATGTCACCAAAGCCAGTCTTTAAACATGAATGCAGGAGATAGTTTCTTGTGATGTGAACAAGGCGAAGGCAGAGCTCCTCTGGACTGGACGGCTTAAGTAGGCAGGACTGACAAGCAGGATCATCAACAGCTGGGTAACTGTGAAGAGAGATGGGAGCTGGCAATTAGCTGACAGCTGAGTAGCCAGCTCAGAGAAGGAAGGACTGAGCCCAATCCTGACAGTACTCCCTCCTCAATGACCCCTCCCCTTCGGAGGACCACCAGGCTTGATGGGAAAATGTCTATGGAAATCACAGAGGAGGACAGGGGCATGTACGTCTGAGGATGAAACCCAAGAGCGTTCCCCCGGACCATACCCTTTCCAATGCACCAGGTACTCTATGCGCCCACAGAACCTACGGGAGTCAACAATCGACTGTACTTCATACTCCTCATGGTTCTCAACCTGTACAGGGTGAGGACATGGCACCAAGGTGGTAAAGCGGTTGCAGACCAAAGGTTTTAATAAGGAGACATGAAATGCATTAGAAATATGCATATTAGAAGGAAGGTCTAATGCGTAAGCCACTGAATTAATCCTGCGAAGAATACGGAAAGGCCCGATAAACTGAGGTGCGAACTTCAGTGAGGGAACACGAAGTCGGAGGTTGTAAGATGAAAGCCAGACGCTGTCCCCAACCTGGTGGGAAGGCGCAGGCAGGCATCTGCGGTCAGCATGGAGTCTGTACCTATCATTAGCATGACGCAAAGCCTCCTGGACTTGTGCTCAAGTGGAACAAAGACCACGGAGATGCTCCTCTAATGCAGGAATACTCTGCGGAACAAACAAGTCAGGCAAAATGGAAGGTTGGAAACCATAATTTGCCATAAACGGGGACAATCAGGAAGCAAAATTCAAGGCACTGTTGTGAGCAAACTCTGCCCACAGTAATAGGTCTGACCAGTTGTTATGATGGTCAGAAATATAGCAAGGTAGGAATTGCTCCAAGGACTGATTGGCTCGTTCTGCGGCCCCATTAGATTTCGGGTGATACGCAGAGGAGAAAGCAAGCTGAATTCCTAACTGTGCACAAAAGGCTCGCCAGAACCAGAACACAAACTGACTACCCCATCCGAGATAATCACCTTGGGTAGCCCATGTAAGCAAAAGATCTCCTGAGCAAAAATGGAAGCCAGTTCCTTAGAAGTGGTCAACTTCTTAAGTGGAATACAATGACACATCTTTGAGAACCGGTCAATCACCATAAGAATAACAGTGTTACCTTGGGCGTTGGGTAACTCCACAATGAAAGCGATAGACAGGAGGGTCCAGGACCTCTCTCCATTGGGTATGGGTTGTAGGAGGCCCACTAGAAGGTGTCGTGGAGTCTTACTCTGAGCACACAGAAGCAGCTACGGAGACAGTTACATCAGCACGTAGACTAGGCCACCAGAATTGTTGGGAAATGGCCCAAATGAGTTGATTCTTCCCAGGGTGGCCAGCTGCCTTGGGAGAATAGTAAGTCTGAAGCACGGCAGTACGGAGACTTGATGGGATAAAGCAGCGATCACAAGGTTTCTTAGGAAGAGCATGGACCTGAGCAGCAAGAATTTTGTCACCCAAAGGAGAAGTGAGACTAGTGCGAACTGTAGCCAGAATACGATCAGGAGGAATCACAGGAACTGGAACCGACTCCAACTTGGAAGTGAAGGAAATTTGTCGTGACAAGGTGTCAGCCCTTACATTCTTAGTACCGGATAAGAATGAGACAATGTAATTGAAACTTGACAAGAAAAGAGCCCATCGCACCCTTCTGGAAGAGAGGCATTTAGCCTCAGACAAGAATGTGAGATTTTTATGGTCAGTAAGAATGAGAACCGGCACAGTGGTACCTTCGAGGAGATGTCTCCATTCTTTCAGGGCTAAAATGATCGCCAAAAGCTCTCTGTCACCAATCTCATAATTGCACTCCGCAGTAGCCACAAGGATGCATAGCGCTCTCAGAGGTAGGACGTTGAGACAGAAGGGTTCCAACACCAGTCTCAGAAGCATCAACCTCGAGGATAAAAGGTAACGTAGGATCAGGATGTGCCAAAACAGGGGCAGAAACAAAGGCAGCCTTGAGACCCTCAAAGGCCTTAATGGACTCCGGAGACCAACTTTGTGGTTTACCGTCCTTTCTGGTCATATCAGTCAAGGGCTTGACGAGAGACGAGAAGTTACAAATAAACTTACGATAATAGTTGGCAAAGCCCAGGAAACGCTGCAGAGGACGTAAACCCACGGGTCGGGGCCACTGTAGGACTGCCGAAAGTCTCTCTGGGTCCATCGAAAAACCAGCAGTGGAAATGACATAGCCCAGGAATTTAACCTGTTCACGATGGAACTCGCACTACTCCAGTTTATAATAGAGATTGTTCTCTCTTAGTTTCTGAAGCACATGACAGACATCTGTGTGGTGGCTCTCCAGGGACAGGGAAAACTCCAGGGAAAATATGAGGATATCATCGAGATAAACAACCACACATAACTGAAACAAATCTCAGAGGACATCATTAATAAATTCCTGGAAAACTGCTGGGGCATTACAAAGGCCAAAAGGCATTACGAGGTACTCATAATGGACTGTTCTGGTATTAAACGCAGTTTTCCACTCGTCACCCTCCTTAAGCCTCACAAGATTGTATGCCCCTCTCAAATCAAGCTTTGTGAAAACCGTTGCTCCCTTGAGGCAATCAAATAATCAACGGAATCGGATAAGCATTCTTAATAGTGAAACGATTGAGACCCCTATAATCAATACAAGGTCTCAGTTCACTGCTCTTCTTCACAAAGAAGAAACCAGCACCAGCAGGAGATGAGGATTTGGGGATGAAACTTTGAGAAAGTGCGTCTGCAACATACTCCTCCATGGCCTTATCCTCCAAGACCGACAAAGGGTAAACCCAGCCACGAGGGGGTATGGCACCAGGTTGAAGGTCAATTGCGCAATCATACGGCTGGTGTAGAGGCAAACTACCGGCTTGACCTTTGACAAAGACCGCTAAAATTGCGGTACTCCTCCAGCAGGGAGGAGAGTGAAGAGGTGCACAGGACCTTGGCTACCTTCTGGAAGCATGTCTCACTGCATTGTGGTGACCAGGAGAGAACCTCAGCACGGAGCCAATCAAAAGAGGGGTTTTGCCTCTGTAACCAAGGATAACCAATAACTAGCAGAAACTTGGGTGAGGAAATAACTTGGAATTGGATTATCTCATGGTGAAGAGCCCCTACGGCCATGGACAATGGAACTGTCTCATGAGTCACATTGGCAGGCTGTAGAGGTCTCCCGTAAAGAGTCTCAATGGCAAGTGGAGTGTCACGCAGCTGCAACGGAATTGAGTGCTTCGATACAAAGGCAGCATCAATGAACAGGCCTGCAGCCCCAGAGTCGATCAGAGCCTGTATCTCGATGGACGACTCAGCCCAAGAAAGGGTGACAGAAACCAGGGGCTTATCCTTCTGGATAACTGGGGATGAAACAATGCCACCTAAGGTCTGTCCATGACAGGACCTCAAGGTTCGGGCATTCCCTGGACGGGTAGGACAAGACTTCAAAAAGTGACCTGCCTGGCCACAATAAATGCACAAACTCTCCCTCCTCCTAAAGTTTCTCTCAGAGAGACGCGTGAAGCCCAAGTGCATGGGTTCATCTTCACTGACCGACTCTGTACCAGGAGGCATGGGAGGTGAGGGAGGCATGGGTGGGACTGCAAAGCTCGGAGGCAAACATACAGTAGGCTTCTGCAAGTGCTCCTTAAAAGAGAGTCTTTCTCTGAGTCTGGAGTCAATGAGGATGGAAAATGTGATCAACTTCTCCAGCTCAGTGAGTATATCTCGGGCTGCTATCTCATCCTTGATGGAATCCGAGAGACCATGAGAAAAAGCAGCCACAAGGGCCTCATTGTTCCAAGCGACTTCTGCTGCCAGAGTACGGAATTCAATGGTGTAGTTGGCAACAGTTCTCATACTCTGTTTGATGGACATGAGGCACTTGGCAGCAGAAGCGGACCTTGTGAGAACATCGAATACCCTTTTAAACGAAGCCACAAACTCAGGGTAACTCAAGACAACAGGTTTTTGCATCTCCCATAGAGTGTTTGCCCAGGCCAGGGCTCCCTCAAAAGCAAAGATATCACGAAACCTACTTTGCTTTTGTCTGTGGGAAACGCCTGTGGCAGCATTTCAAAGTATATCTCAACCTGGTTGAGAAACCCTCTGCATTGACCTGGATTGCCCCCAAATCGCTGGGGAAGCGGAGCGAAACCAGACATACCTCTTATAGAGGTAATACTCATGGCGGGTGCCTGCCCATAGATTGGCGCAGCAGCAGGGACGGCCTGCAACTCAGGTTGTACCGGAGCAGCCACAGTGGGAGATTCCAGGTGAGTCGTGCGACTCAGGAGCATTTGTAACATTATGGTAAACTGATCTTGCTCATCCAATCTGGAAAAAATATTACCAACAAGTGGATTGACTGTATCCTCTGAATTCATGGCCTTCGCCTACCATGAAATCAGACCGAGACAGAAGTACAGTTAAATCACACTTGTTTAATAATAAAAGTAAAAAGAACAAAGGTAGTCAAAACATAGCCAAAGTTCAGTTACCGGAACGGATCATCAGCCTAGCCAGGAGTCAGGGATCAAAGTAGTGGAACAGCAAGCAGGATCTGTAATCTGAAGGGATGTCAGCAAAGCCAGTCTTTAATCTGGAATGCAGGAGATAGTTTCTTGTGATGTGACCAAGGCGAAGGCAGAGCTCCTCTGGACTGGATGGCTTAAGTAGGTGTAGCGCTGGTAGATTTGCGATCTACCATATGTTAGGTAAATTTAGTAACTTGTTCGTTAAATAGGTTAAGTTTGCCTCTGTTCCAGCTTGGCTGACGTTGTGTGTGTTTCCAGACTGACCGGTGGGTGTCGCTGTTATCACTGGCCAGTGTTTGAAAGGCAACGTGTTGAAGCGTCTGGATGCTCTTCTGTCCCGGAGACAACTTGGTGAAGGTGGTCCTCCGAGTTGCATTCTGGGCGAGGGTATTTATGGGACAGACGCCATATTAGGGGGTTCGTTTTACAGCCACCTGCTGGCCCTCCTGGCCGACAAGTATGCGTTAGAGAGCAATCACGTGGTCCTCTGTTCCGGAGGCCCACGCCGCTGCGGCGCAGGGGTGGGCCCAGAAGCTTGTCTGGGGCCTACCACAGCAGCCGAGGAATGGTCTTGAGCTGTCTATCCAGAAGGGAAGAAGCTGGACAAGCAAGGAGATCCCAGAGGAGGACCCGTCATGGAAGAATCACGCAGCGTGCTGGTCTGGAGAGGAGCCTGGTGACTCGGTTGGAGGACGCATCCTAAAAGTAACTATACAGCATAGTGTTGCTGGGTTGGCTTAAAGGTTCAAGCACTGTGACTGACATTCACCACAAGAAAAACCGGTACATCCTGTGGCAGAGGACCGTACAGGTTTATCCCAAACAAGTCTGTGGCAGAGACTTTTGTTCGTGCTACGTACTGGCTGCTAGGCAAGTGAGAGAGGCCTATCCAGGCGAGCAAAGAGTGTGTCCCAGGAGGGGAGCGCATTCTATTATATTATCCAAGTTCTACCAGGACATTTGTCAAGAACTTTATAAGAAGATATTTGAGTTTCTTCTGCAGTTTCCCTTCTGCCTCTTTCCTGCTACTTCCTTAGTAAATAGTTTAATAAAACATTGAAAACGTATTCAAGTGTTGGTGCGTGTATCGTCCAGTGGTAAACTCAAGGGAACCCTAGACCCGGTGTCGGTAAAACAGAGGGAAGGAGAGTGAAGGTAACAAGCCCGTTTAAACCATCAGCTCCACCGAGAGTTAGTGCTACATAGGCAATACTGACGAGCAGGATCATCAACAGCTGGGTAACTGTGGAGAGATATGGGAGCTGGCAATTAGCCGACAGCTGAGCAGCCAGCTCAGAGAAGGAAGGGCTGAGCCCAGCCCTGACAAGCATTTGATAGAGTTCCCCATAGACGCTTGATTTACAAACTGAGGTCTGTAGGCATGGACCATAGGGTTTGTTCTTGGATATAAAACTGGTTACAGGGGCGTGTCCAAAGGATGGTGATAAATAATGTGTACTTAGACTGGTCTGGAGTGGTAAGTGGGGTACCCTAAGGCTCGGTTCACACATGGGCGGCACGACTTGCAGGTCGCCTCAGCGAGGCGACCTGCAAACGACTGCCGGGGCGACTTGCGAGACGACTTCTGCATAGAAGTCTATGCAAGTCGCCCCAAGTCGCCCCCAAAGTAATACAGGAACCTTTTTCTAAGTCGGAGCGACTTGCGTCGCTCCGATTAGAACGGTTCCATAGCACAGAACGGGAGGCGACTTGTCAGGCGACTAGGTCGCCTGACAAGTCGCCCCAGTGTGAACCGAGCCTAAGGCTATGTCCTGGGACTAAGTCTGTTTAACTTGTTCATAAATGATATAGAGGTTGGTATAAATAGCTCAATCTCAGTGTTTGCAATAACATCACAGCAGGATACAGAAACTTTACAAAAGGACCTCAATAAATTAATGGGGTGGGCAACTACATGGCAAATTAGGTTTAATATTGAAAAATGTAAAGTAATGCACTTAGGGGTTAAAAATATAAATGCAAGTTGAGGGAGAACCTCTGGGGGAATCCAGGATGGAGAAGGATCTGGGGGTCCTAGTAGAAGACATAAAAAACAAAAAAATATACTGCGCTACCACTAAATAATATACCCCCCAAAAAGCAGCAGTTAAACAGTGAGACGTGCACCAAAATACCAACAGAAAAAAGAAATAACAGCGCTAAATATTAGTGAGACATGTGAAGTAATCTTGAAAACTTCTGTTGAAAAATACATGTGTATGTGTAGAACATTGCAATAATCAAAGAAATATACATAAGTCTATACATATATCTATAAATCAAAATATGGTGTCCATGTATAATAGATGGCATAGCGAGCACCTGTCCACTCCATGCTAAAATGGCGATGACGTCAGAGCGTCAACCTCCCGACGTATGTTTCACCACAAATGGCGTTGTCTGAGGTTGTTGTACGTCGGGAGGTTGACGCTCTGACGTCATTGCCATTTTAGTGTGGACGGGTGCTCGCTATGCCGGCCGGCTGTTTGCTGTATTTTAATCTACTTATGTAAGTTTCCTACCTTTTTTATTAAACCATTTTGCCAGTATTACACTATGGCCAGTTTCTTTTTATCTACATGCCTGTGAGACGAGAGTTTGGGGTCTTTGCCATATCCTCCTAGCCATGCTGTATGCAGTCTAAGTACACCAGCTGGATTTCTCACACCAGGACGTAATACAGGCTGTTTTTGCTTGCCTCGCGGTAAGCGCAATATTTGTGTGGTGGCGGATCACTGAGTGTGGTGTCTCTCATCTTCACCGCTGAGTTTGGTTGTGTCTACTCAAGGGTTTCTCTCTTGCTGTATTTTAATTTACCTATGTGAGTTTTCTACCGCTTTTTATTAAATCATCTTGCCAGTATTACACTATGGCCAGTTTCTTTTTATTTACATGCCTGTGAGACGGAAGTCTGGGATCCTTGCTATATCCTCCTAGCCATGCTGTATACAGTTTAAGTACACCAGCTGGATTTCCCATACCAGGACGGAATATAGGCTGTTTTCTGCTTGCCTTGTGGTAAGCGCAATATTTGTGTGATGGCGGATCACTGAGTGTGGTGTCTCTCTCATCTTCACCACCGAGTTGGTTGTGCCTAGTAGAAGACAGACTGAGCAATAGCATGCAATGCCAAGCTGCAGCAAGCAAAGCCAGCAGGATATTAACATACATTAAAAAGAGAATTTACTCCAGAGATAAAATTATAATCCTGCCATTTTATAAAACTCTGGTTAGGCCATGTCTGAAGTAGTCCATTAAGTTCTGGTGACCAAGCCTCGGGAAGGATGTGCTGGAACTGAAGAGAGTCCAGAGAAGGGCAACAAAATTAATAAGAGGACTGGATGACCTCAGTTATGAGTAATGACTACAAGCACTAAACTTATACTCCCTGGAGAAAAGATGCTTGAGAGGAGATATAATAGCGATATACAAATACCTCAATGGTGATCCCAGCATTGGAAGAAAACAATTAAGTTTCAGGGAGTGTAAGAAGAAGGTGGGCACTCAATGAAACTGGAGGATATGCGGTTTACCTTAAGCTGCGTACAGGGTTTTCATTGTCAGGGCAGCACAGATGTGGAACTCCCTTCCACAATTGGTGGTGTTAGCATAAAGTATTGATAGTTTTAAAAGACACTTGGGCATGCATCTTGGTCAACACAATAAACAGGGATATAGTTACATAGTTAGGTTGAAAAAAGACACAAGTCCATCTAGTTCAACCAATAAAAAAAAAAAAAAAAAAAAAAAAAACAAACCATACAATCCCATATACATAATCCCATACCCACAGTTGATCCAAAGGAAGAAAAAAACGAAAACGAAAACCCCCAGCAAAGCATGATACAATTTGCTACAGCAGGGGAAAAAAAACCCTTCCTGATCCCCCGAGAGGCAATCGGATATTCCCTGGATCAACTTTACCTATAAATGTTAGTGCCCAGTTATATTATGTACATTTAGGAAAGAATCCAGGCCTTTTTTAAAAGCAATCTACTAAGCTGACCAGAACCACCTCTGGTGGGAGTCTGTTCCATATTTTCACAGCTCTTATGCCGCATACACAGGATCGGAATTTTTGTCGGAAAAGCCTTGGATGGTTTTTCCAACGGAATTCTGCTCAAGCTTATCTTGCATACACACGGTCACACCAAATTCGTCAAGAACGAGGTGACATACAACGGTACTAGAAAAGGAAAGTTCTATACCCAATGAGCCACCCTTTGGGCTCCTTCTGCAAATCTCATGTTTATCTTGTGTTAGTAGAAGTTTGGTGAGAGATGATTCGCGCTTTTCAGCCTCGTGCTTTTCAGGTCGTTACTGCTCTTCAGTTTGTGCTTGTGGGTTTGTATCTGGTTATTAGTGCGTGTAGTCAGTTCGGTTCTGATTTTCAGCTCGCTCTTCACAGGCTTTTCTGTTCTTCAGTTCGTTCTGACCAGCTGACCGTTTTGAAGCCATGTTGTGGTGGTTACGTACTCGTTGTAGAGTTCGTGCTATGTGGGGGCTTGGTGTTGGGGTTCTTGCTTTGACCCAAGCCCAGTCCATGAACAGGGCGGGGAGGAGTTCATGGACGAAGAATTGGTTACTCTAGCGTGACCAATTCTGCCATATGCCTCCCCCAAAGCACAAGAACGAAGAAGGGAAGAAGACACCTTGGAGGAAGATGCCGAGACGAGAACACTGGAGCAAGAAGCAGAGGATCGGAGGAAAAACCAGATGAAGAAGAAGATGGAGGAAGAAACCGAAGGAAGATAGAAGAAAGAAGATGGAAAGAAGAAGACTTTAAATAAAGGAATTGTCAAAAACTGTCTCTTGTCATTTTTTAACATTTTTGACACTTTTTTTGTGAAATGGTAGGGGTACAGTACCCCCTTACCATTTCACACGGGGGGGGCTGGGATCTGGGGGTCCCCTTGTTAAAGGGGGCTTCCAGATTCCGATAAGCCCCCCGCCCGCAGACCCCCACAACCACCGGGCAAGGGTTGTGGGGATGAGGCCCTTGTCCCCATCAACATGGGGAAAAGGTGCTTTGAGGGGGACCCCAAAGCACCCTCCCAATGTTGAGGGCATGTGGTACGGTTCAGGAAGGGGGGGCGCTCTTTCGTCCCCCCTTCTTTTCCTGCAGCCTGCCAGTTTGCGTGCTCGGATAAGGGTCTGGTATGGATTTTTGGGGGGACCCCACGCCATTTTTTTTAATTTTGGCATGGGGGTCCCCTTAAAATCCATACCAGACCTGAAGGGTCTGGTATGGATTTTGAGGGGGACCCCCACGTAATTTTTAAAAAAATTTTGGTTCAGGGGTTCCCCTGCAGGGAAATCGGAATGCCGTTTTTATCAATGAACTTTTATGTGTATTGTCAGACCGACAATTCATTAATAGCTGCAAGTAGGGATGAGCTTCGAGTTTGAGCCGAACTCATGTTCGACTCGAACATCGGCTGTTCGCCAGTTCACCGAACAGCGAACAATTTGGGGTGTTCCTGGCAAATTCGAATGCCGCGGAACACCCTTTAAAAGTCTATGGGAGAAATCAAAAGTGCTAATTTTAAAGGCTTATATTCATGGTATTGTCATAAAAAGTGTTTGGGGACCTGGGTCCTGCCCCAGGGGACATGGATCAATGCAAAAATAAGTTTTAAAAACGGCCGTTTTTTCGGGAGCAGTGGTTTTAATAATGCTTAAAGTGAAACAATAAAAGTGTAATATCCCTTTAAATTTCGTACCTGGGGGGTGTCTATAGTATGCCTGTAAAGGGGTGCATGTTTCTCGTGTTTAGAACAGTCTGACAGCAAAATGACATTTCAAAGGAAAAAAAGTAATTTAAACTACTCGCGGCTATTAATGAATTGCCGGTCCGACAATACACATAAAAATTCATTGATAAAAACGGCATGGGAATTCCCCACAGGGGAACCCGAACCAAAATTAAAAAAAAAATGACGTGGGGGGTCCCCTTAAATTCCATAACAGGCCCTTCAGGTCTGGTATGGATATTAAGGGGAACCACGGCCAAAATTAAAAAAAAAAAAAATGGCATGGGGTCCCCCTCAAAATCTATACCAGATCCTTCAGGTCTGGTATGGATTTTAAGGGGAACCCCGCGCAAAGAAAAAAAAAAAACGGTGTGGGGTCCCCCCAAAAATCCATACCAGACCCTTATCCGAGCACGCAACCTGGCAGGCCGCAGGAAAAGAGGGGGGACGAGAGAGCGCCCCCCCTCCTGAACCGTACCAGGCCACATGCCTTCAACATTGGGAGGGGGCTCTGGGGGTAGCCCCCCAAAACACATTGTCCCCATGTTGATGAGGACAAGGGCCTCATCCCCACAACCCTGGCCGGTGGTTGTGGGGGTCTGTGGGCGGGGGGCTTATCGGAATCTGGAAGCCCCCTTTAACAAGGGGATCCCCAGATCCCGGGCCCTCCCCCCTGTGTGAAATGGTACAAAAGTACCCCTACCATTTCATTAAAAAACTGTCAAAAATGTTAAAAATGTTAAAACATTCCTTTATTTAAATGCTTCTTCTTTCTTCTATCCTCTATCTTCCTTCGATTTCTTCCTCCATCTTCTTCTGGTTATTCCTCCGGTGTTCTCGTCCAGCATCTCCTCCGCGGCGTCGGCGTCTTCTTCCCTTCTTCTCCTCGGGCCGCTCCGCATCCATGATGGCATGGAGGGAGGCTCCCACTCTTCTCCATCTTCTTCTCTTCATCTTCTTCTCTTCATCTTCTTTTCTTCATCTTCTTTTCGGGCCGCTCCACATCCATGATGGCATGGAGGGAGGCTCCCGCTGTGTGACGCTTCTCCTTTTCTGAGTGTTCGGCTCATCCCTAGCTGCAAGTAGTTTTAAATGAGTTTTTTCCTTTGAAATGTCATTTTGCTGTCAGACTGTTCTAAACACGGGAAACATGCGCCCCTTTACAGGCATACTATAGACACCCCCCAGGTATGAAATTTAAAGGAATATCACACTTTTATTGTTTCACTTTAAGCATTATTAAAATCACTGCTCCTGAAAAAACGGCCATTTTTAAACTTTTTTTGCATTGATCCATGTCCCCTGGGGCAGGACCCAGGTCCCCAAACACTTTTTATGACAATACCATGCATATAAGGGTGTTCCGCGGCTTTCGAATTTGCTGCAAACACCCCCAATTGTTCGCTGTTCGGCGAACTGGAGAACAGCCGATGTTCGAGTCGAACACGAGTTCGACTTGAACTCGAAGCTCATCCCTAAAGGTAAAGCTTCACTTTGCAAAGAACACCCAATCACATGCAAAGGAAAATAAAAAAACAGCACATGATTGGATGATGGAAGTCAGCAGAGCTTCTGCTCATTTACTAAGCTCTGGAGCAACTGTCTTGTAGAGTGCAACTGCACTTTGCAAAGTGCACAGTCAATTTGCCTTTAGTAAATCAACCCCACTGTGTGCATCTTCAAAATTTGGCTTTTAAATTGCAAACAAAATTTTTATAAACTGGTCAAAAAAAAAATCACATGTGGCATTTTGTTGGTATTTAGATTCTCCCTAATACGTCAATCGTGTTCTTCAGTTTTTGTTCAACCTCATTTGTTTTTTTCTTTATGATGTCTAAATCCTGACTACACACCATTATCTCCTGGATTAGTATTTGTGCACTTGCACTGGTGAAATGAGGAGCTTGTTCTTCCACAACATTCACCTAAAAGAAAAAATACACACCATGTATTATAAATATGCAGGCATACATCTATTACCTGAATCTGTGGTCTCAGACACTCACTTGTTGTGGTGACAATTTCAACCACTTCTTCCACCTCTCCTTCCTCTACATCCTGAGGTTGTGGTGTCCTCTGTTCCCCTTCTTTCGGAGCTGGGGGGTTCCTGGTGTCCTCAGACCTCCCAAGTCTTTTCTCCCCTATGAGAATGAAACAAAGGGTATGCTTAGCATACAGATATTTGAGGCCAGAAATATGAATATGAAACATTGCTTGGAAGTGTGGTACAATTGTCTGTTTTGGCAGAGTTCCAAGCTGAAGACATGATTTTTTCCCTTACTAAAGCTGGAATACTTGCTGCTGAGTGTCCTCTCCTTACATTACACTGAATCACGTTTGCAATTCATTTTAGTTTCAAACACATCTAGACAACAATGTCCTAAACTTCTTTTAATACAAATTAGCATGACCAAATGTAGTTAACCCTGTATCTGCCAAAAACATCGTATTTAGTTGGCAAACAAACAATGTTTACTGGGACCGATTAATGTGCCCACGAACATGAAAGTAGCCATTTAAAACTGTACAACAGTAAAGAAAAGCACATGGGAGCAGCATGCAAGTAATAATAAAAATAGGGACACACAACTACTTACTTTTTAGAAGCGGTTTCTTGATCCTTCTGTACTGATCCTGCTCTCTCAATTTCAGGTCTGACCAGCATTTCCTCAATTGCTCCTTGGATCGTCGTACCCAAAATTCCCGTGCAGACTTCTCACAACTTTAGACATGATCTTGGTCTTTCTCACATTTGGGTTTAGGTAAGGTCCATACTTCCCATCATAGTCGGCCCTCTTCAAGATGTCCACCATCTCTACAAAGGCCATATTTGAGGCCTTAACCACTTGCCGACTGCCTCACGCCAATGTACGTCCCTACTTTGGGGACGGATATTGTTGTTATGGCAGCAGCTAGCTGCCATAACCCCGGTATCCCCGTGTTCGGCCCGCTAAAAGATAAAAGTGGTCTCTGCGGCGGATTTGCCGCAAGATCACTTTTATCGGTGGAGGGAGAGGGGCCCACCTCCCGCCGCAATCCGGTGCCCTCCGCCGCTTACCAAAGCCGTCGGCAGCGGCGGAAGCGATCTCGTCTGTCCCCTGGGCTGACATGGAGGCGAGTAAGGGGAAGATGGCCCTCACCCGTCTTCATGACACTGCAGGGCGGAAGCGATGTCAAAACGTCACTTCCGCCCATAGCTCTTAAAGGGCCAATTTATTTTTTTTATTTTTTTAAATGACAACTTTTTTTTTTTTTTATTGCATTTTAGTGTAAATATGAGATTTGAGGTCTTTTTGACCCCAGATCTCATATTTAAGAGGTCCTGTCATGCTTTTTTCTATTACAAGGGATGTTTACATTCCTTGTAATAGGAATAAAAGTGACACTTTTTTTTCTTTTTAAAACAGTGTAAAAATACAAAGTAAAAAGGTAAAATAAATAAGAAAAAAAAAAATTTTAAAAGCTCCCCGTCCCGCCGAGCTCGCGTGCAGAAGCGAACACATACGTGAGTAGCGCCCGCATATAAAAACATTGTTCAAACCACACATGTGAGGTATCGCCGCGATCGGTAGAGCGAGAGCAATAATTCTAGCCCTAGACCTCCTCTGTAATGCAAAACTGCACACCATCCCACAGGGTATGAGGAGGTGTGTTTGGAGACCATTGTTTGGACCGCAGAGTGCATGTGGAATCCACGGACCGAGAGTTGGGGACGCCACACCACACCAGGACCCCTCTGACCTTCATGTGCCTAGCACCTGATCTATACCTCATATGATCTTGAGCCCGTATGACCCATTTGTCGTATGTCCACCACAGTCGGTAAGAGCATCCATTTTTCTCTACAATTTGTTATTGAAAAGTAAATTCAGACAAGCAATTCATCCATGTGACTGAAGACATCCTCATGGGAAGAACTCACCTTGTCACATTTCTGTGGACTTTGTTTTATGCTGCACAGATTCAACACATTGTCCAGCTCACTTTTTGTTTTGTTATTGTGCACTTGCACATTATTTTGTCATAGTTGTACCACACTCAGGGTACTCATTTACACGGTTTTCATTTAGCGCCACACTGTCACTTTATTATTCACTTTGAACCTTGTATGTTTGAGTTTTGGCAGCTTCCTTTTCACTTATATTGGTTGTAGCGCAGTTTTTTCCTCCCACACTTAATGCAAAACATGCAACCAGTAGAATTTTTTAAATGTCGCCTATGGAGATTTTTAAGGGTAAAAGTTGTCACCATTCCACGAGCGGGCGCAATTTTGAAGGGTGACATGTTGGATTTCAATTTACTTGGCGTAACATTATCTTTCACAATATAAAAAAAATTGGGCTAACTTTACTGTTGTTTAATTTTTAATTCAAAAAAGTAGATTTTTTCAAAAATAAGTGCGCTTGTAAGACCGCTGCGCAAATACGGTGTGACAGAAAATATTGCCATTATATTCTCTAGGATGTTAGAAAAAAAAAAAAAGAACGTCAGGGGGGCGACATGGGCGGAGTTTTACACATGCGCAGTGCATATAATACTAACAGCACTGGACCTCATTAAAGAGGCTAATGCGGCCCTGAAAACACCCCCCGACGCTGAAGAGGCCTATGGCTGCTATGTAGCTGCAAAATTGCAGCAAATGGAGGAGGGCCAACGCCTCATATGCGAGAAGATTATTTTTCAGGCCCTTCATAAGGGGTTGAGGGGCCAAATGACTGATAACATGCACTTATGTGCGCTCGCCCATCCTCCTCCTCCTCCTGCCACAAGTCCACCTCCAGAGCCACAGCCTCCAAGGAAGGCTGCAGGAAAGACATGAAAGTGATGGCCTGGGTTCAGTCTGGTCTGACAGAAGACGCAGCCTGGGGACATATATGTCATCTGCTGCTGTTCCTGATCTCTGGGAGTCCTGGACCGGATTGTGCTCCCTATTATATGGACTTCTCAGGCTACCAATTTTAATTTTCTCCAGCGTTGCCTTCCTCTTTATTTTGTTATGAGCCAGAATAAAAGGAGATTTTTTTTTATATGAAAATACTTGCCTATGTGTTTTTCTTTAAATAGGACAATTTGTTTGTAAGCAGGTACATTTCAAAAATACAATGTCAAATTAACATTAACGAGGGACACCAACTAATCTCCTTGAGCTTTAAAAATACAATAATGTTGTTGTGGAAACTTGACACACACAAAAAAAAATAAAAATATGGAGATCACTAGAAAAAAATTGAAAAATAATCAAAAAAACAGGAGATCGTGATTTAAAAAAAAAATGGACTATAAAAAAAATTCTAAACATTATTATGGAGATCTGGCTTTAAAAACAAAAATGATTATTCAGGAGATCACGAGAAATAATAAAGAAATACGTTTGTCAGAACTCTGTGTGAATATCAGCAGCAAAACAAATTCATTCTTCTAGCATTTTAAAGAACAAAAGAATGCGCTGCATTAAAAGATCCAATAATTTGCAGCGTGACAAATGTGCTATCTCCATTACGAACGCTAGTTTTACCAGACCGGCCGCTTCCGTCTCATACTTGATTTTGAGCATGTGTCGTTTTTTGCGCGTCGAAATTGCATACAGACGAACAGAATTTCACATAGGAACTTTTCCGACGGGAAAATAGAGAACCTGCTCTCAATCTTTTGCTGGCGGGAAATCCAGCAAAAGTGCACTTGAAACTGTACTTGAAACTGCACTGAAAGTGCACTTGTAGTGCACAGTGGATTTGCCTTTAGTAAATAACCCTATTTCAGTGTAAACACCAACTTAGTCCAAAAAATGATATTGAGCCTTGAAAGAAGAAGCCACAAATTATTGATTAGAAAACTTTTTACTCTGTGAACATTCACATGTGCGTTAGAAAATGTTTTTTGAACAAACCAACATATTTTAGTAATAACATTTTTGGCCTTTTT
Organism: Aquarana catesbeiana; assembly: GCF_042186555.1. Lineage (NCBI taxonomy): Eukaryota > Metazoa > Chordata > Amphibia > Anura > Ranidae > Aquarana > Aquarana catesbeiana. The sequence continues at coordinate 164,081,145 of NC_133335.1, forward strand.
TTTTAGCCTTTTTTGTGTTAAAACAGGCATGTTTAAAACCATAAAACAATACACAACTCAGGAGCTTACAAAGTTCAACTTTGACAAAGTGAAGGCAATATCAGACATCAGTATGCCCAAACTGTGTTGAGCTTGCCTTCATCAGATGGATGATGTCACCCCTGTGAAAGCCAAATTTTGAAGATGCACACAAATTGAAAGTCAAAATGGGGATTTCCCTCCTGATCCCATGCCTAATGTCAACATGTGCTAGCTCCCATCATGGGGGATCAATGGACGTTTTTCAGGGGTGCAACCCCTTCCTCTCATCTACTTTAGTTGCGAGGAAGGGGTTGCACCCCCAAAACGCGTACCTTGATATCCCATGATGGCAGATAGCACATGTTGACACCATGTGTGCATCTTCAAAATTTGGCTTTCTAAAAAATATTTAAAATGTGTGAAAATACTAAAAATACAAACAAACTAGAAGAATTTTGGGGGTTTTTAGATTGTGCCTAAAACATCAATGATATTTTTGACTCTTTTTTCCACATCACTGATGTCTTCCTTGATCTTCTGTAAATCACGATTGCACACCATGATCTCCCCGATGAGGACGTGTGCACTTGCACTTGTGTAATGTGTTTCTTCTTCCACAACATCCACATCACCTAACATAAAAAAAACACTATGTATTATAAATATGCAGGCATACATCTATTACCTGAAGATGTGGTCTCAGACACTCACCTGTTGTGGTCACTATTTTGCCTACTTCATAAACCTCTCCTTCCTCCACATCTTCTGGTTGTGGTGTGGGGATTTGCTTTTCTTTCGGAGGTGGGGGGTCCCTGGTGTCCTCAGATATCCCGAGTCTTTTCTCCCCTATTTGAATAAAAAAAAGGTATACTTAGCACACAGATATTTAAGGCCGGAAATAGTAATATGAAACATTGCTTGGAAGTGTCATACAATTGTCTTTTTTGGCTGCGTTCCAAGCTGAAGACATTATTTTTTTCCCTTTATAAAGCTGGAAAACGTACCTTTTTTTTTCAATTTTCACACATGGAGACACCCCTAGTATCCATTGGAGCACCTGTGTGGGACACCCTAAAAAGTTTGTTCTGGTGTCCCACACTAGTGCTCCTGTGTGTAAACAGCTGCTGAGTGTCCTCTCCTTACACTGAATCAAGTTTGCATTTCATTCTAGTACAAACCCATCTAGACAACAATGTCATAAACTTTTTTTTATACAAATAGGCCTGAACAATTGTAGTTAACCTGTATCTGCCAAAAACATCGTATTAGTGGGCGAACGAACAATGTTTACTACAAACGATTACTGCGCCCACGAACCTGAAACTTGCCATTTTAAACAGTACAACAGTAAAGAAAAGCACATGGAGCAGCATGCAAGTAATAATATTAATAAGAACACACGACAACTACTTACTTTTTGAAGAACTCTCTTGATCTTCCTGTACTGATCCTGCTCCCTCAATTTCAGGTCTGACCAGCGTTTCCTCAATTGATCCTTGGATCATCGTACCCCAAAATTCCTGTGCAGACTTCTTACAACTTTAGCCATGATCTTGGCCTTTCTGACATTTGGGTTTGGGTAGGGTCCATGCTTCCCATCATAGTCAGCCCTCTTCAAGATGTCCACCATCTCCACCATCTCTATAAAGGACATCTATATTGGGACGAGATTAGGAGAGTTTAGCCTGACAGAATGGGGAATCGCCTTGTTTACAAAGGCAGTTCCCTGTTCTACCTCTGTAATAGGCGATCGTGGGTCACCGGCAGACATCGAGTCCGCCCGCCCCTGCGGCCACTCTTCTGCGTCAGGCACAATCAGGAGCTACTGTAAAGGGGGACATGACAGGGATCTACTGTTCCCAGTGATCGGGAACAGTGATCTCTGTCATGTCCCTGGCAGCCCATCCCCCTACAATTAGAACACACTTAGGGAACACATTTAACCCCTTGATTGCCCCCTAGTGTTAACCCCTTCCCTGCCAGTGACATTTACACAGTAATCAGTGGCTATTTATAGCACTGATCGCTGTGTGAATGTCAGTGGTCCCAAAAAAGTGTCAAAAGTGTCCAATCTGTCTGCTGCAATGTTGCAGTCCCACTAAAAATCACAGATCACCGCCATTACTAGTAAAAATAATAAAAATGACATGAATCCATTCCCTATTTTGTAAACGCTGTAACTTTTGCACAAAACCAATCAATATGTGCCTATTGCATTTTTTTTACTAAAAATATGTAGAAGAATATATATCAGCCTAAACTTTTAAAGTTAAAAAAAAAAAGAGTTTTTCTTTTAGTTTTTTTTAATTTTTTTTTCAAAATTGTTGCTCTGTTTGTTTATAGCGCAAAAAATTAAAACCAGAGGTGATCAAATACTACCAAAAGACAGCATGACACAACCGCGCAATTGTCAGTTAAAGTGATGTAGTGCCATATCGCAAAAAATGGCCTGATCATTAAGGTGGCAAATCCTTCCAGGGCTGAAGTGGTTAAGGAGATCCACCTTCTCATTTTGTCCAGTTTATCATTATAATTGAAAGTGAAAGTAAAGAAAATTCCAATTTTGTGGTTGTCCCCAGAAAAGTAATAGAGGTGAAATCTTCCTACTATCTTTGCTTCCTTCAGACTACTAATTAAGGGGAGTGGTTAGTTTCTCACAGGTGCTTGAGGCCTATATAACCTTCTGTAGAACTCATTGTGAGCCTGCTCATCTTTGAGTCTGTTGGAACTCTGTCCAAGTGGAATTGGTCTAAGTGGTGAGTTAAAACCAGATTTGAAAACAGGAGGTTATACCAGGGGTCATAGTACCTGTGTAGTGTGAGTACCTGAGTGTTGTCTGAGTAGTGTGTGTAGATCGTTAGCACTTGTGTTTTGTGTACTGTATACTTGTGTATTGCGAATGCACGTAGGTCTGCGAGTGCACGTAGGTTTGCGAGTGCACGTAGTTCTGTGAGTGCACTTAGTTCTGCGAGTGGTCTGCGAGTGCACGTAGTTCTGTGAGTGCACTTAGTTCTGCGAGTGGTCTGCGAGTGCACGTAGGTCTACGAGTGCACGTAGGTCTGCGAGTGCATGTAGTTGTGCGAGTGGTCTGCGAGTGCACGTAGGTCTGCGAGTGCACATAGGTCTGCGAGTGCACGTAGTTCTACGGGTGGTCTGCGAGTGCACGTAGGTCTGCGAGTGGTCTGTGAGTGCCCGTAGGTCTGCGAGTGTTCTGCGGGTGCACGTAGGTCTGCGAGTGCACGTAGGTCTGGGAGTGGTGTGCGAGTGCACGTAGGTCTGCGAGTGCATGTAGTTCTGTGAGTGTTCTGCGAGTGCACGTAGGGCTGCGAGTGGTCTGTGAGTGCACGTAGGGCTGCGAGTGGTCTGTGAGTGCACGTAGGTCTGCGAGTGGTCTGCGAGTGCACGTAGGTCTGCGAGTGGTCTGCGAGTGCACGTAGGTCTGCGAGTGGTCTGCGAGTGCACATAGGTCTGCAAGTGCATTTAGTTCTGCGGGTGGTCTGAATGTGCACGTAGTTCTGCGAGTGCACGTAGGTCTGCGAGTGCACGTAGGTCTGCGAGTGCACGTAGGTCTGCGAGTGCACATAGGTCTGCGAGTGCATATAGGTCTGCGAGTGCATGTAGTTGTACACGTGGGTCTGCGAGTGCACATGGGTCTGCGAGTGCACATGGGTCTGCGAGTGCACGTGGGTCTGCGAGTGGTCTGCGAGTGCACGTAGGTCTGCAAGTGCACGTAGTTCTGAGAGTGTTCTGCGAGTGCACATAGGTCTACAAGTGTTCCGCGAGTGCATGTAGGTCTGCGAGTGGTCTGCGAGTGCACGTAGTTCTACGGGTGGTCTGCGAGTGCACGTAGGTCTGCGAGTGGTCTGTGAGTGCCCGTAGGTCTGCGAGTGTTCTGCGGGTGCACGTAGGTCTGCGAGTGCACGTAGGTCTGGGAGTGGTGTGCGAGTGCACGTAGGTCTGCGAGTGCATGTAGTTCTGTGAGTGTTCTGCGAGTGCACGTAGGGCTGCGAGTGGTCTGTGAGTGCACGTAGGGCTGCGAGTGGTCTGTGAGTGCACGTAGGTCTGCGAGTGGTCTGCGAGTGCACGTAGGTCTGCGAGTGGTCTGCGAGTGCACGTAGGTCTGCGAGTGGTCTGCGAGTGCACATAGGTCTGCAAGTGCATTTAGTTCTGCGGGTGGTCTGAATGTGCACGTAGTTCTGCGAGTGCACGTAGGTCTGCGAGTGCACGTAGGTCTGCGAGTGCACGTAGGTCTGCGAGTGCACATAGGTCTGCGAGTGCATATAGGTCTGCGAGTGCATGTAGTTGTACACGTGGGTCTGCGAGTGCACATGGGTCTGCGAGTGCACATGGGTCTGCGAGTGCACGTGGGTCTGCGAGTGGTCTGCGAGTGCACGTAGGTCTGCAAGTGCACGTAGTTCTGAGAGTGTTCTGCGAGTGCACATAGGTCTACAAGTGTTCCGCGAGTGCATGTAGGTCTGCGAGTGGTCTGCGAGTGCACGTAGGTCTGCGAGTGCACGTAGGTCTGCGAGTGTTCCGCGAGTGCACATAGGTCTGCGAGTGCACGTAGTTCTGCGGGTGGTCTGCGAGTGCACGTAGGTCTGCGAGTGGTCTGCGAGTGCACGTAGGTCTGCAAGTGCACGTAGTTCTGAGAGTGTTCTGCGAGTGCACATAGGTCTGCGAGTGGTCTGCGAGTGCACGTAGGTCTACAAGTGTTTCGCGAGTGCACATAGGTCTGCGAGTGCACGTAGTTCTACGGGTGGTCTGCGAGTGCACGTAGGTCTGCGAGTGCCCGTAGGTCTGCGAGTGTTCTGCGGGTGCATGTAGGTCTGCGAGTGCACGTAGGTCTGGGAGTGGTGTGCGAGTGCACGTAGGTCTGCGAGTGCATGTAATTCTGTGAGTGTTCTGCGAGTGCACGTAGGGCTGCGAGTGGTCTGGGAGTGCACGTAGGTCTGCGAGTGGTCTGCAAGTGCACGTAGGTCTGCGAGTGGTCTGCGAGTGCACATAGGTCTGCAAATGCATTTAGTTCTGCGGGTGGTCTGAATGTGCATGTAGGTCTGCGAGTGCACGTAGTTCTGTGAGTGTTCTGCGAGTGCACGTAGGTCTGCGAGTGCAAGTAGGTCTGCGAGTGGACGTAGGTCTGCAAGTGTTCTGCGAGTGCACATACGTCTGCGAGTGCACGTAGTTCTGCGGGTGGTCTGCGAGTGCACGTAGGTCTGCGAGTGCACGTAGGTCTGCGAATGCACGTAGGTCTGCGAGTGCACCTAGGTCTGCGAGTGCACCTAGGTCTGTGGGTAGTTCTGTAGAACTCATTGTGAGCCTGCTCATCTTTGAGTCTGTTGGAACTCTGTCCAAGTGGAATTGGTCTAAGTGGTGAGTTAAAACCAGAGTTGAAAACAGGAGGTTATACCAGGGGTCATAGTACCTGTGTAGTGTGAGTACCTGAGTGTTGTCTGAGTAGTGTGTGTAGATCGTTAGCACTTGTGTTTTGTGTACTGTATACTTGTGTATTGCGAATGCACGTAGGTCTGCGAGTGCACGTAGGTTTGCGAGTGCACGTAGTTCTGTGAGTGCACTTAGTTCTGCGAGTGGTCTGCGAGTGCACGTAGTTCTGTGAGTGCACTTAGTTCTGCGAGTGGTCTGCGAGTGCACGTAGGTCTGCGAGTGCACGTAGGTCTACGAGTGCACGTAGGTCTGCGAGTGCATGTAGTTCTGCGAGTGGTCTGCGAGTGCACGTAGGTCTGCGAGTGCACATAGGTCTGCGAGTGCATGTAGTTCTACGGGTGGTCTGCGAGTGCACGTAGGTCTGCGAGTGGTCTGCGAGTGCCCGTAGGTCTGCGAGTGTTCTGCGGGTGCACGTAGGTCTGCGAGTGCACGTAGGTCTGGGAGTGGTGTGCGAGTGCACGTAGGTCTGCGAGTGCATGTAGTTCTGTGAGTGTTCTGCGAGTGCACGTAGGGCTGCGAGTGGTCTGTGAGTGCACGTAGGTCTGCGAGTGGTCTGCGAGTGCACGTAGGTCTGCGAGTGGTCTGCGAGTGCACATAGGTCTGCAAGTGCATTTAGTTCTGCGGGTGGTCTGAATGTGCACGTAGGTCTGCGAGTGCACGTAGTTCTGTGAGTGTTCTGCGAGTGCACGTAGGTCTGCGAGTGCAAGTAGGTCTGCGAGTGGTCTGCGAGTGCACGTAGGTCTGCGAGTGTTCTGCGAGTGCACATACGTCTGCGAGTGCACGTAGTTCTGCGGGTGGTCTGCGAGTGCACGTAGGTCTGCGAGTGCACCTAGGTCTGCGAGTGCACCTAGGTCTGCGAGTGCACATAGTTCTGTGGGTAGTTCTGTAGAACTCATTGTGAGCCTGCTCATCTTTGAGTCTGTTGGAACTCTGTCCAAGTGGAATTGGTCTAAGTGGTGAGCTAAAACCAGAGTTGAAAACAGGAGGTTATACCAGGGGTCATAGTACCTGTGTAGTGTGAGTACCTGAGTGTTGTCTGAGTAGTGTGTGTAGATCGTTAGCACTTGTGTTTTGTGTACTGTATACTTGTGTATTGCGAATGCACGTAGGTCTGCGAGTGCACGTAGGTTTGCGAGTGCACGTAGTTCTGTGAGTGCACTTAGTTCTGCGAGTGGTCTGCGAGTGCACGTAGTTCTGTGAGTGCACTTAGTTCTGCGAGTGGTCTGCGAGTGCACGTAGGTCTGCGAGTGCACGTAGGTCTACGAGTGCACGTAGGTCTGCGAGTGCATGTAGTTCTGCGAGTGGTCTGCGAGTGCACGTAGGTCTGCGAGTGCACGTGGGTCTGCGAGTGCACGTGGGTCTGCGAGTGCACGTGGGTCTGCGAGTGGTCTGCGAGTGCACGTAGGTATGCAAGTGCACGTAGTTCTGAGAGTGTTCCGCGAGTGCACGTAGGTCTACAAGTGTTCCGGGAGTGGACGTAGGTCTGCGAGTGCACGTAGGTCTGCGAGTGGTCTGCGAGTGCACGTAGGTCTGCGAGTGCACGTAGGTGTACAAGTATTCCGCGAGTGCACATAGGTCTGCCAGTGCACGTAGTTCTGCGGGTGGTCTGCGAGTGCATGTAGGTCTGCGAGTGTTCTGCGAGTGCACATAGGTCTGCGAGTGTACGTAGGTCTACAAATGTTCCGCGAGTGCGCATAGGTCTGCGAGTGCACGTAGTTCTGCGGGTGGTCTGCGAGTGCACTTAGGTCTGCGAGTGGTCTGCGAGTGCATGTAGGTCTGCGAGTGCACGTAGGTCTGCGAGTGCACATAGGTCTGCGAGTGCACGTAGTTCTACGGGTGGTCTGCGAGTGCACGTAGGTCTGCGAGTGGTCTGCGAGTGCCCGTAGGTCTGCGAGTGTTCTGCGGGTGCACGTAGGTCTGCGAGTGCACGTAGGTCTGGGAGTGGTGTGCGAGTGCACGTAGGTCTGCGAGTGCATGTAGTTCTGTGAGTGTTCTGCGAGTGCACGTAGGGCTGCGAGTGGTCTGTGAGTGCACGTAGGTCTGCGAGTGGTCTGCGAGTGCACGTAGGTCTGCGAGTGGTCTGCGAGTGCACATAGGTCTGCAAGTGCATTTAGTTCTGCGGGTGGTCTGAATGTGCACGTAGGTCTGCGAGTGCACGTAGTTCTGTGAGTGTTCTGCGAGTGCACGTAGGTCTGCGAGTGCAAGTAGGTCTGCGAGTGGTCTGCGAGTGCACGTAGGTCTGCGAGTGTTCTGCGAGTGCACATACGTCTGCGAGTGCACGTAGTTCTGCGGGTGGTCTGCGAGTGCACGTAGGTCTGCGAGTGCACCTAGGTCTGCGAGTGCACCTAGGTCTGCGAGTGCACCTAGGTCTGCGAGTGCACATAGTTCTGTGGGTAGTTCTGTAGAACTCATTGTGAGCCTGCTCATCTTTGAGTCTGTTGGAACTCTGTCCAAGTGGAATTGGTCTAAGTGGTGAGTTAAAACCAGAGTTGAAAACAGGAGGTTATACCAGGGGTCATAGTACCTGTGTAGTGTGAGTTCCTGAGTGTTGTCTGAGTAGTGTGTGTAGATCGTTAGCACTTGTGTTTTGTGTACTGTATACTTGTGTATTGCGAATGCACGTAGGTCTGCGAGTGCACGTAGGTTTGCGAGTGCACGTAGTTCTGTGAGTGCACTTAGTTCTGCGAGTGGTCTGCGAGTGCACGTAGTTCTGTGAGTGCACTTAGTTCTGCGAGTGGTCTGCGAGTGCACGTAGGTCTACGAGTGCACGTAGGTCTGCGAGTGCATGTAGTTCTGCGAGTGGTCTGCGAGTGCACGTAGGTCTGCGAGTGCACGTAGGTCTGCGAGTGCACGTGGGTCTGCGAGTGCACGTGGGTCTGCGAGTGGTCTGCGAGTGCACGTAGGTCTGCAAGTGCACGTAGTTCTGAGAGTGTTCCGCGAGTGCACGTAGGTCTACAAGTGTTCCGGGAGTGGACGTAGGTCTGCGAGTGCACGTAGGTCTGCGAGTGCACGTAGGTGTACAAGTATTCCGCGAGTGCACATAGGTCTGCCAGTGCACGTAGTTCTGCGGGTGGTCTGCGAGTGCATGTAGGTCTGCGAGTGTTCTGCGAGTGCACATAGGTCTGCGAGTGTACGTAGGTCTACAAATGTTCCGCGAGTGCGCATAGGTCTGCGAGTGCACGTAGTTCTGCGGGTGGTCTGCGAGTGCACTTAGGTCTGCGAGTGGTCTGCGAGTGCACGTAGGTCTGCGAGTGTTCTGCGGGTGCACGTAGGTCTGCGAGTGCACGTAGGTCTGGGAGTGGTGTGCGAGTGCACGTAGGTCTGCGAGTGCATGTAGTTCTGTGAGTGTTCTGCGAGTGCACGTAGGGCTGCGAGTGGTCTGTGAGTGCACGTAGGGCTGCGAGTGGTCTGCGAGTGCACGTAGGTCTGTGAGTGGTCTGCGAGTGCACATAGGTCTGCAAGTGCATTTAGTTCTGCGGGTGGTCTGCATGTGCACGTAGGTCTGCGAGTGCACGTAGTTCTGTGAGTGTTCTGCGAGTGCACGTAGGTCTGCGAGTGCAAGTAGGTCTGCGAGTGCACGTAGGTCTGCGAGTGCACGTAGGTCTGCAAGTATTCTGGGAGTGCACATAGGTCTGTGAGTGCATGTAGTTCTGCGGGTGGTCTGCAAGTGCACATAGGTCTTCGAGTGCACGTAGGTCTGCGAGTGTTCTGCGAGTGCACATAGGTCTGCGAGTGCACGTAGTTCTGCGGGTGGTCTGCGAGTGCACGTAGGTCTGCGAATGCACCTAGGTCTGTGAGTGCACGTAGGTCTGTGAGTGCACCTAGGTCTGGGAGTGCACCTAGGTCTGCGAGTGCACCTAGGTCTGCGAGTGCACCTAGGTCTGCGAGTGCACCTAGGTCTGTGGGTGGTCTGCGAGTGCACGTAGGTCTGCGAGTGCACGTAGGTCTGCTAGTTCTGTTTGTTCTGCACATAGGTCTGCGAGTGCACTTAGGTCTGCGAGTGCACGTAGGGTCTGCGAGTTCTGCAATTGTTCTGCGAGTGCACATAGGTCTGCGAGTGTTCTGCGAGTGCACGTAGGTCTGCAAATACCTGTGTATTGTCTTGTTGAGTACCTGTGTATTGTCTTGAGTATTAGTGTCAGGAAGCTAGTTGTTAGGTAATTTGGACAGGGTATAATCCCCAATCCTCATTAAATTTAATAGGTACGATGCCTGGCGGGTGTGGAGAGGCGACTCTTTGTACATCTTGCGGCATGTATGCGTTCCTTGATCATCCGATCGAGGGTGAATATTGCTGTGCAAAATGTAAGCACATTGTTTCCCTGGAAGCCCAGGTTCTGAATCTGGGGAAGCAACTGTCAGCACTGAGAAGTCCCTCAATACTAAAGGAGAGCCAGGAACGTACACAGCAGGTGCGGGCAGGGGACAGCACAGAGGCGGGTGGAGACAAAGAGGTGCAAGCACTAGCAAAGAGTAGATGGGTGACAGTCAGGAAGGGTACAGGGGGAAGTGCCAGGGAGGCCGATCCAGGACTGGAGCATCCCAATAAGTACCCTCTATTGAGTGACATTGGTGAAACCAGTCAGGGACCAGCACTGCTGGAGCTGAGGGGCTCTCCTAGCTGCCAGGGGAAGAACTCCTCCAGTGAGAGTGGGGGGGGAGTGAAGGGAAAGGAAAGACAGATTCTGGTGGTCAATCTGTAACAAAGACCTGAAGCACCGAACAGCATGTTGTCTACCGGCGATCGGTTTTCGGCACATCATGGATCTGGTGGACAGATTACTGGGAGGGGCTGGGGAAGACCCAGTTGTCATGGTGCACATTGGCACCAATGACAAAGTCAGAGGCAGATGGAGTGTCCTAAAGAACAATTTTAGGGACTTAGGAGCTAAATTGAGGAGAAGGACCTCCAAGGTAGTATTCTCAGGAATACTACCGGTACATCGAGCCACACCAGAAAGGCAGAGGGAGATTAGGGAAGTAAACAAGTGGCTGAAGAGCTGGTGTAGTAAGGAGAGGTTTGGGTTCCTGGAGGACTGGGCCGACTTCTCTGTCGATAACATACTACTATACTATACTATAGAAGGGACGGACTGCACCTAAATGAGGAGGGTGCAGATCAGCTGGGAATGAAGATGGCCAAAAAGTAAGAGGGGTTTTAAACTAGGTGATGGGGGGGGGAGGGTCCAGAGGTAGAGCTAGTCAGCACGGAACATATTCCAGAGGGCAGTAATGGGGACATTAGTGGTAGGTTGACCAAAGCACAAAAACCCAAGGTATAGTAGCAAGTCCTAGTTGCAATCTCGGAACACCCAATACGAGAACAGTATGGGACCGGTCTAAACTATGTGGCATGTTCACCAATGCCAGGAGCATGGTGGACAAGATGGGTGAACTAGAGATACTGTTGTACGAGGGGGATTTGGATTTTGTGGGAATTCCAGAGACCTAGTTCAACAGCTCTCATGATTGGCTGACAAACATTCAAGGGTAAACCCTTTACCGCAAGGATAGAGAGGGTAAAAAAGGGGGAGGGGTATGCCTATTTATCAAGAATAATGTACAAGTGAATGTGAGAGATGACATCACTAAGGGAGCTAGGGAGGAGGTGGAATCCTTATGGGTAGAGCTCCTAAGGGATGAAGCTAAGGGGAAAATAATACTGGGAGTATGCTACAGGCCCCCTAACCTGAGGGAGGAAGTGGAGACAGATCTCCTATCACAATTTAGATTAGCATCAAGGATGGGAAGTGTTATCATAATGGGGGATTTTAATTATCCAGACATAGGCTGCGGAGGGAACCGAGCATTCATTTAAGGCTCGCCAGTTCCTTAATGTCTTGCAGGACAATTTTATGGGTCAGATGGCAGACGCACCAGCTAGAAATAAAGCATTATTGGATCTACTGATTACCAACAATACAGACCTGATCACGGATGTGGAAATACGGGGCAATTTAGGTAACAGCGATCACACGTCAATTATTTTCTGTATAAATCACACAAATAGGAAACATAAAGGGAATACAAAGACATTGAATTTCAAAAGAGCCAACTTCCCTAAACTACAAACCTTGCTAGAAGGCATAAATTGGGATAAAATATTAGGAACAAAGAACACGGAGGAGAGATGGGTTTGCTTTAAGAGCATATTAAATAAGGGTATTAGCCAATGCATCCCATTGGGTAATAAATTTAAAAGAGCGAACAAACGTCCTGGATGGCTTAACTCCAATGTAAAAATGCATATAAAAGCAAAGGAGAAGGCCTTCAAAAAATACAAGGTTGAGGGATCATCATCAGCATTCAGACTTTATAAAGAATGCAATTAGGACGGCTAAGATAGAACATGAAAGACACATAGCGAAGGAGAGCAAAAAAAATCCCAAGAAATTCTTTAAGTATGTAAACAGTAAAAAAGGGAGGACAGACAATATTGGCCCCATAAAGAATGAAGAAGGACATCTGGTTACAAAGGATGCGGAGATGGCGAAGGTATTGAATTTATTCTTCTCCTCAGTCTTCACGAGGAAATCAGGGGGCTTCAGTAACCAAAACTGCAGTGTTTATCCTCATGATACATCACATGAAGCACCTCCATGGTTAACAGAGGACAGAATTAAAATGAGAAACTTAACATTACTAAATCACCGGGACCAGATGGTTTGCATCCGAGGGTACTTAGGGAACTCAGTCAAGTGATTGCCAGACCGTTGTTTCTAATTTTTATTATTATTATACAGGATTTATATAGCGCCGACAGTTTACGCAGCGCTTTACAACATTAGGGCAGACAGTACAAGAACAATACAATTCAATACAGGAGGAATCAGAGGGCCCTGCTCGTTAGAGCTTACAATCTAGGAGGGAGGGTCAAGTTATACAAAAGGATAATAGCTGTGGGGGGATGAGCTAATGGAGAAAATAGTGCAGTTGTTAGATGGAGGCAGGATAGGCTTCTCTAAAGAGGAAAGTTTTCAGGGATCGCCTAAAAGTGGATAAATTTGGAGACAGTCTGACAGATTGGGGTAGGGAATTCCAGAGGATGGGAGAGGCTCGGGAGAAGTCCTGGAGGCGGATATGGGAGGAGGTGATGAGGGAGCTAGAGAGCAGGAGATCTTGGGTGGAAGGGAGATGGCGATTAGGTTGGTATTTTGAGACTAGGTTAGTGATGTGGCTGGGGGCACAGTTGTGGATGGCTTTGTAACTTATTGTTAGTATTTTGAATTTAATTTGTTGGGCGAGTGGTAGCCAATGGAGGGATTGGCAGAGAGGGGTAGCAGACACTGAGAGGTTTGTAAGGTGGATGAGTCTGGCAGCCGCATTCATGATGGACTGAAGGGGGGATAGTCTATTTAAAGGTAAGCCAATGAGGAGTGAGTTGCAGTAGTCAAGGCGAGAGATAACCAGGGAGTGAATCAGGAGCTTTGTGGTTTCACTGGTTAGAAAGGGACGTAGTTTAGAGATGTTGCGATGGTTGAGGCAGCAAGCTTTGGAAAGTGATTGGATGTTGGGCTGAAAGGAGAGTTCAGAATCTAGGATAACACCTAGCACCCTGACATGTGGGGACGGGTGGATGGTTTTGCCATTGCTCTTCACAGAGAAGTAGGGGAAGAGGCACCTGGGGGAGGAAATATTATAAGCTCGGTTTTGGACAAGTTGAGTTTGAGGAAGTGGTGTGACATCCATACAGATATGTCGGTTAGTAAGTTAGTGATGCGTGAGGAGACTGATGGAGTGAGTTGAGGGGTGGAGAGATAGATTTGTGTGTCATCAGCATAGAAATGATATTGAAAGCCGTGAGAGGCTATCAGCTGACCCAGGGAAGAGGTGTAGATTGAAAATAAAAGAGGTCCAAGAACAGAACCTTGGGGGACCCCGACAGGGAAGGGAAGAGGAGTGGAGGAAGTAGAATTGTAAGTGACACTGAAGGTGCATTGGCATAGGTAGGATGAGAGCCACTGAAGAGCACAGTCACAGAGACCGAGGGAGTAAAGTTTTTTGAGGAGGAGGGGGTGGTCAACCGTGTCAAAAGCAGCTGAAAGATCCAGAAGTAGGAGTACAGAATAGTGTCCGTTGGTTTTTGCAGTTAGTAGGTCATTTGTAGTTTTAAAAGAGCAGTTTCTGTGGAGTGTTGAGGGCGAAATCCAGATTGAAGGGGATCCAGAAGGTTGTTTTTAATGAGGTGGTCACTCAGTTGGTTGTAAACTAGGCGTTCAAGGAGTTTAGAGGAAAAGGGGAGCAAGGAGATAGGGCATAGGTTGTTAAGATTGGTAGGGTCCAAGGATGGCTTTTTGAGTATGGGAGTGACCAGTGCATGTTTTAGAGCATCGGGGAAGATGCCAGAGGTGAGGGAGAGATTGAAGATGTGGGTTAGAGAGTGTAGGATGGGGTCAGAGGGTGACCGTAGCATTTGAGAGGGAATAGGGTCCAGGGGACAGGTGGTTAGGTGGGCGATAGAAAGGAGTTTAGCAACTTCGTCTGGAGTAGCAGATTTGAATAGTGTCAGTTGTACCTGTTGACATGGGGTCTTAGCTGGGGGAGATACCTGTAGAGTGGAGATTTCATCACGGATTGTATCAATCTTGTTTTTGAAGTGATTAGCGATTTCCTGGGCAGTGAGTAAGTCAGTGGGGGGAGGCGGTGGAGGACAAAGTAGAGAGTTGAAGGTAGAGAAGAGTTTAAGGGGATTGGATGAGAAGGTGTTAAGAAGAGTTGTAAAAAAGGTTTGCTTGGCAGTGTGGAGGAAAGAATAGTATTTTTGGAGGGCAGATTTGTATTGGTTGAAGTCTTTGAGAGACTTAGTCTTGTGCCACAGACGCTCAAGAGCGCGACTACGTTTTTTGAGAATTTTAGTGTCATCTGTTTGCCAGGGTTGTAGGGGTCGAGGCCTGATTCTGCGTGTAGTGAGGGGAGCAAGCTTGTCCAGGGTGGAGGGCAGAGATTTATTGTAGATGGACATGATTTGGTTGGGGCAGGACAGGGGAGAGATTTTGTCATAGAGGTGGTCAGTAGCAGAATAGAGGAGAGAGGAGTTGAAGTTGCGAAAGTTTCTACGGGTGATGGTTAGGCGATTGGAGGGAAAGGTGGTGGAAGACAGGGGGAGAGAGAAACTAATAAGGTGGTGGTCGGAGAGAGGAAAAGGATTGTTTGAGAAGTTGCATGGAGTGCATAGGTAAGAGAATACAAGGTCAAGGGTGTTGCCATCAGAGTGAGTAGAAGCCTGTACCCATTGCTTCAGGTCAAATGAAGAGGTTAGACTAAGAAGCTTAGAAGTAGCAGGAGTGTTTGTATTAGCAGGGATGTTGAAATCACAGAGAAGGATTGTGGGAATATCCGAAGAGAGAAAGTAGGGTAGCCAGGCAGAAAACTCATCAAGGAAAGTCGATAATGGTCCAGGGGGCCGGTAGATCACAGCAATTCTTAGGGAAGTAGGAGAGAATAGACGTATACAGTGGGTTTCGAATGATGAGAGTGAAAAAGAGGGAGGAGGGTGAATAACCTGGAAGGTGCTCTGGGGGGATATGAGGATTCCCACTCCACCTCCCTTGTGTCCACTAGGCCTGGGGGATGAGTCCAGTGAAGGCCACCCTGGGAGAGGGAAGCAAGAGAAGGGGTGTCATATTTGTGGAGCCAGGTTTCTGTGAGAGCAAGTAGATTAAAGGAATTAGTGACAAAGAGGTCATGAACAGCAGTGAGTTTGTTGCAGACAGAGCGGGCGTTCCAGAGGGGGCAGGAAAGAGGGAGGCTGGTGTTGGCAAGAAGAGGAATGGAGACTAAATTGTGTAGATTGCGACTATTGCCAGAGGGTGTAGGGTGATGGGTGTGTTGGGCACAGTTAAATAAGGGGGGCCCAGGGTTTGGGGAAATATCTCCAGCGATTAGGAGAAGCAGAAGAGTGAGGGAGGTAATATGAGAATATGATTTGTATGAGGGGACATGCTTCAGTATCCTGGGGGGGTATGTTAGCAAGTGGGCTTAGAGTTAGAAAGAGGTGATGAGTGCAGTAATAGGGGGAGGGGAGAAGTGAGGGTGATATGTACAGATTGTGGGGTGAAGCAGAGGGATGTAGAAAGGAGAGTTTGAGGAGAGAGGCAGCAATTGTGAAAAGTAGGAGAGGTAAAGAGTGCATGTTTCAGAGAGGAAGATGATAAAATTTGGAAATGGGGTCACCTGCAGTCTTTTATAGTTAGCTTTGTGCAAATCGCTGAAGTGCAAGAGCAGAAGTGCCACTTATTTAAAGAACCCCACTTCTTTGGAAGAACCCCCTGTACGTGCAGCCCCCTGTATGTGTTCCCCCGTAAGGAAGGCCTTTTTTTTATACTGTGTGTTGGGTGTGGGTTGAATCTGGCAATTAATCAATTAGGAGGGCATATTAGGAACATAGCTAGCAGGGCATAACTTTCACACCACAATCAAACTGCAAGGGACTAAAAGGCCAAAATTGTAAAGATAAGGGAACCCATAATTTAGGTAAGACTTGATGGTTAAATAAACATTGAAATAATGTGAGCATGGCTACAGATGGAGTTGAAACAGTGGTGACAAACAGATTTACCAAATAAGCATTTGTGCAGTCAGGCAATATTCAGTTTTAAGGTATGTGGAGGTATAAACGCAGGTTTACCAAATAAGCATTTGTGCAGTCAGGCAATATTCAGTTTTAAGGTATGTGGAGGTATAAACGCAGGTTTACCAAATAAGCATTTGTGCAGTCAGGAAATATTCAGTTTTAAGGTATGTGGAGGTATAAATGCAGGTTTACCTGTGAAGAGAGAAGAAGATGTTCAGATGGATGGTGCAAGAGCAGAAGTGCCACTTATTTAAAGAACCCCACTTCTTTGGAAGAACCCCCTGTATGTGCAGCCCCCTGTATGTATTTTTTACAGACAATCTACTGACTGGAATGGTACCAGCTGATTGGAGAAAGGCCAATGTAGCACCAATATTTAAAAAGGGCCCAAAATAAATCCCTGGGAATTTCAGACCAGTTAGCCTAACATCAATAGTATGTAAACTCTTGGAGGGGTTGATAAGGGACTATATACAAGATTTTAGTAATGAGAACGGTATCATTAGCAGAAATCAGCATGGATTCATAAGGAATCATTCTTTCCAAACCAATCTACTAACCTTCTATGAGGAGGTGAGTTGCCAGCTAGATAAAGGAAGGCCTGTAGACGTGGTGTATCTGGATTTTGCAAAAGCATTTGGCACAGTTCCCCATAAACGTTTACTGTACAAAATAAGGTCTGTTGGCATGGACCATAGGGTGAGTACATGGATTGAAAACTGGCTACAAGGGCGAGTTCAGAGGGTGGTGGTAAATGGGGAGTACTCGGAATGATCAGGGGTGGGTAGTGGGGTCCCCCAGGGTTTTGTGCTGGGACCAATCCTATTTAACTTGTTCATAAACAACCTGGAGGATGGGATAAACAGTTCAATCTCTGTATTTGCAGATGATACTAAGCTAAGCAGGGCAATAACTTCTCCGCAGGATGTGGAAACCTTGCAAAAAGATCTGAACAAATTAACGGGGTGGGCAATTACATGGAAAATGAGGTTCAATGTAGAAAAATGTAAAATAATGCATTTGAGTGGCAAAAATATGAATGCAATCTATACACTGGGGGGAGAACCTCTGGGGGAATCTAGGATGGAAAAGGATCTGGTGGTCCTAGTAGATGATAGGCTCAGCAATGGCATGCAATGCCAAGCTGCTGCTAACAAAGCAAACAGAATATTGGCATGCATTAAAAAGGGGATCAACTCCAGAGATAAAACGATAATTCTCTCGCTCTACAAGACTCTGGTCCGGCCGCACCTAGAGTATGTTGTCCAGTTCTGGGCACCAGTCCTCAGGAAGGATGTACTGGAAATGGAGCGAGTACAAAGAAGGGCAACAAAGCTAATAAAGGGTCTGGAGGATATTAGTTATGAGGAAAGGTTGCGAGCACTGAACTTATTCTCTCTGGAGAAGAGACACTTGAGAGAGGATATATTTCAATATACAAATACCGTACTGGTGACCCCACAATAGGAATAAAACTTTTTTGCAGAAGAGAGTTTAACAAGGCTCGTTGCCACTCATTAAAATTAGAAGAAGGAGGAGAAAGAGGTTTAACCTTAAACTACGTAGAGGGTTCTTTACTGCAAGAGCGGCAAGGATGTGGAATTCCCTTCCACAGACGGTGGTCTCAGCGGAGCATTGATAGTTTCAAGAAACTATTAGATAAGCACCTGAATGACCGCAACATACAGGGAAATACAATGTAATACTGACACATAATCACACACATAGGTTGGACTTGATGGACTTGTGTCTTTTTTCAACCTCACCTACTATGACTATAGGAAAATACAGCATACCCACATGTATCATGCCGCGTACACACGACCGGTTTTGCCATCGGAATAAACTCTGAAGCTTCCTTCAACAGAACTCCAACGGAATTCCGCTCAAGCAGTCTTGCCTACACACGATCACACCAAAGTACGGCCGCCTAGAACGCGGCGAAAACCGGTCGTGTGTACGCGGCATGATACAACACGTACGACAGGACTAGAAAAAGGAAGTGCAATAGCGAGCGCGCCACCCTTTGGGCTCCTTCTGCTAATCTCGTGTTTATCTCGTGTTAGTAGAAGTTTGGTGAGAGACGATTTGCGCTTTTCAGCTTTCGTGCTTTTCAGTCCGTTACCGCTCTTCAGTTTGTGCTTTTGTATCCGCTTTTCAGAGCGTGTAGACAGTTCGCATCTGTTTTTTCAGTGTGTTCTTGTCCGCTCGTTTCTGATTTTCAGCTCACTCTTCACAGGCCTTGCTGTTCTTCAGTGCGTTCTGTTAGTTCGTTCTGACCAGCCGACCATTTTGAAGCCATGTTGCGGGGACGTGCTCGTCGTAGAGTTCGTGCTGTGTGGGGGCTTGGTGTTGGGGTTTATTCTTTGACCCAAGCTTAGTCCATGAACAGGGTGGGAGGAGTTCATGGACCAAGAATTGGTTACTCCAGCGTGACCGATTCTCTCATATGCCTTTGTTGCGGGAGGTCCAGAAGAATAATCCTGATGATTTCAGGATTTTTCTCAGGATGACGGACCCAGTTTTTCACCGTCTGTTGGCTATGCTGACCCCTTATATTAGCAGGCAGGACACCTGCATGAGGAAAGCCATCACTCCGGAGCAGAGGCTAGTCGCCACATTGCATTACCTGGCGACTGGGAGAAGTCTACAGGACCTCAAGTTCTCGACTGGCATCTCCCCCCAGGCTCTGGGGATCATTATCCCAGAGACCTGTTCTGCTATTATTCAGGTCCTGCAGAAGGACTATTTTAGGGTAAGTTTTCTCCTTTAACATCATTCTATTGTATTTAATGTTTGCTAATGTATTGTATTTCTTTCCTCATTCCATACTCCGTGATTGTAATATGCTGTGAATGTCCCCTTTGTTCTCATGCATGCTGTAATCTTTTATAATGCTCCTTTTTTGTCTTTCATGCATATTTCCCTTCACTAACCTCCCCAGCATGCTATCCTGGGCCCATATACACCTAGCCTAGTTACTTAACAATGTATTTTGTCAGCTCCATTGTAGTGCTTTACCCCAAACACCCCCTAAAATGTGTACAAATGTTATTGTTGTCCTTAAATTCAGAGTGCTATAGGCTTTTTTTTGGGTCCCAAACTCAGCTCAAACTCTTCCCCCTTACAATGGGCCATCAGTGGTGGGGGAGGAATCTGATAAGTGGGCCTTATGTCTTAAAATACTCCATAAAATAAATGTTATCCTGATGTTGGCCAAGAATGTTTGTGTCTAATCTGCTTGCAATGTTATGTGCAAAAGTACTAATATATATTTTTCTGTTTTGACTCCACAGTTTCCTTCAATGCCACAGGAATGGCAGACTGTAGCCTCCCATTTTGCCGACCGTTGGGACTTTCCCAACTGTGGAGGGGCTATAGATGGGAAGCACGTCCACATCGTGCCACCACCCCAATTCAGGGTCTTACTATTATAACTATAAGGGGTTTAATAGTATAGTGTTAATGGTAGTGGTGTTGGCACAATATGAGTTCCTCTATGTGGACGTGGGGAAGAATGGCCGGATGTCGGATGGAGGAGTCTTCGCTCAGATGGAGTTTTACCAATGGCTCCAGAGTGGTGGCCTGGGATTGCCACCTGATACCGACAACGTTGAAGGACTTCCGTTCGTCTTTCTTGATGATGAAGCGTTCGGTCTGGGTAAACACCTGATGAGGCCTTTCCCCCAGAGGACGCTCACCCGGGAGAGGAGGGTTTTTAACTACCAGCTGGCCAGAGCCAGAAGAGTCGTTAAGAATGCCTTTGGGATAATGGCCAGCTGGTTCCGCCTGTTTCTGACAGCCATACACATGGCGGAATACAAACTCAACCACATCATTTTATCCTGCTGCATATTGCACAATTTTTTAACAAAAAATGCCCACAATTATATAGCCTTAGTTGGGCCTGAGGTCGGACTTCCTTCAAATCCTCTGACGGGCCTGGATACTGGCCGTCCTGGCTTGGTACCCCAAAGTGCCCGTGATGTTAGGGATAAATATGTCAATTATTTTACGGGTAGGGGGGCCATTGCAATGCCAGACAATGTGTAAATATTTTTTTAATAATAAAAAAATAATATCTGATAAAAGCTTGCATTTTCTTTATTGCTTTTGTTTCTTTTTGGCTGTCTCCTAGGTTCTCCTAGTGCACTTGTAGTGCCAAGTGGATTTTCCTTTAGTAAATAAGCCCCATTGTCACTGTAAACACAAAATTACTTACAAAACTGGCATTGAGCATTGAAATAAGAAGCCACACATTGTTCATTAGCAAACTTTTTACTCTGTGCACATTCACATGTGCGTTATAAAATTTTGCAGTAACATTTTTTTTTCTCATTTTTTTATAAATTAATTTTTTTTTGTTATAAACACGCATGTTTATAAACTTAACATACCCAACTCTGAAACTTACAAAGTTCAACTGTCAGAGACAAATACTCACCGAGGCCGAGATGCCGAGAGCGGCTCGCCCTTACGACCACGCGCACCCAGACCCCTGAAATGGGTACAGAGGGCTGGAGGCACGCGGAGGCACGGGCTTCCGGTAGGGTGGTTGGTACCAAAGGCTGGAAGCGGGTGTCTTGGGATCCGCAGGATACAGGGCTGAGAACACAAGCAGAGGTAGAGAACAACAGGTGGTAATCAGGGTATCACAAGATCCAGCAGAGCGGTAGTTAAGCAGGCCAGGGTCTGGTACACAGATTAGGCAGGTATAATCAAGATAGTCCAGCAGAGTAGTGGTTAAACAGGCCAGGGATTTGGTACACAGGTCAGGCAGGTTATTGACAGGATAGTCCAGCAGAGTAGTAGTTAAACAGGCCAGAGGTTTGGTACACAGGTCAGGCAGGTTATTGACAGGATAGTCCAGCAGAGTAGTAGTTAAACAAGCCAGGGGGTTTGGTACACAGATTAGGCAACAGGTACAGGGGCAATCCGGGAGAGAAGTGGTTAAACAGTCCAGCAGAGGTTCGGTACACAAATCAGGCAATCAGTACAGGGCAATCCGGGAGAGTAGTAGTTAAACAGGCTAGCAGAGGTTCGGTACACAGATCAGGCAATATCACAGGGAACACAGGCTCAGGGAACAGGGAGAGCTGACGACAAACCAGCAACCCGACTGGGTGCTGGAGTCGTCAGATAAAGCCTCCCTGCCCGGCGAGCGCATCAGTGTGACGCGCTACCGGGCACCCGCACGGGCTACGGCGCGCACACGGGGACCGCCGTGCACCCGCGCGCGGCACCATCAGGCCGCGGATGGGTGTGCGGCGAAGCGCTCATCCCGTGCGCATGCGCACCGGAGCCCGGCGAGCGGAGGCGCTCCCTGGCTCCTGACATCAACGGAGAAAAACTGAAGGGAATATCAGACATAGTGTCAAAAATGTCTTGATATTGCCTTAATCAGATGGAGTGATGTCACCCCTGTAAAAGCCAAATTTTGAAGATGCACACAATTTGGGAGTCAAAATGAGTATTTCCCTCCTGATCCCATGCCTAATGTCAGCATGTGCCATCTCCCATCATGGGGGATCAATGGACATGTTTTGGGGGTGCAACCCCTTCCTCTCACCTACTAGAGTTAAGAGGAAGGGGTTGCACCCACAAAATGGGTACATTGATATCCCCTGCTGGCAGATAGCACATGTTGACACACCGTGTGAATCTTCAAAATTTGGCTTTTAAAATGTCAAAAAAAAGGTCTTGTTTATAGTCCAAAAATGGGAAAATGGTGGCATTTAGAAGAAATTCAGATTCTCCCCAACGCATCAATCATGTTCTTCATTTGTTGTTCCATAACATTGAGTTTCTTCCTTATGATGTCAAGTTCACCATTCCACACCATGTCGTCTTGTATTAGGCCTTTTTTGCGCTGTCACTTGTGAAATGTTCAGCTTGCTATTCCACAACCAGCACATCACCTAAAAATTAGAGTAAAAACATGTATTATAAATATGCAGGCATACATATATTACCTGAAGCTGGGGTGTCAGACACTCACCTGTTGTGGTGACAATCTCACCGACTTCCTCCACCTCTCCTTCCTCCAGATCCTCGGGGTGTGCTGTTTTTCTAAATTCCCCTTCTTTTTGAGGTGGGGGGTCCCTGGTGTCCTCTGAGTGGTGTCCTCCGAGTCTTTTCTCCCCTATGAGAATGAAAAAAAAGGTAAACTTAGCACACAGATATTTGAGTCAAGAAATAGGAATATGAAACATTGCTGGGAAGTGGGGAACAATTGTCAGTTTTGGGCAGAGTTCCAAGCTGAAAACATGATTTTTTACCTTACGAAAGCTGGAATACTTACCTTTTTGTGACAATTTTCACACATGGAGACACCCCAAGTATCCACTGGAGCACCTGTGTAGGACACCTTAAAAAGTTTGTTCTTGTGTCCCACACTATTGCTACTGAGTCCAGATGTGTAAATAGCTGCTGAGTGTCCTCTCCTTACATTACGATGAATCCAGCTTGCATTTCATTCTAGTTACAAACACATCTAGACAGCAATGTACTAAACTTATTTTTAGACAAATAGGCATGACCAGATGTATTTAACCTGTATCTGCCCAAAACATCGTAGTTAATGAGCGAACAATGTTTCCGATGACCGATTACTGGCCCATGAACATGAATGTTCCCATTTTAAACTGTACAACAGTAAAGAAAATCACATGGCGCAGCATGCAAGTATAATAATAATGATAGGAACACAGGACAAGTACTTACTTTTTAGAAGCACTCTCTTGATTCTTCTATACTACTATCCTGCTCCCTCAGTTTCAGGTCTGACCAGCGTTTCCTCAATTGCTCCTTGGATCGTCGTACGCCAAAATTTTTGTGCAGACTCTTCACAACTTTAGTCATGATCTTGGTCTTTCTCACATTTGGGTTTAGGTACGGTCCATACTTCCCATCATAGTCGTTCCTCCTCAAGATGTCCACCATCTCTATAAAGGCCATATTTGAGGCCTTAAATCTTCTCCTTTGGGATCAGGTCGTTTAGGGCTCCAGGCTTTCCTCCTCCTCGTTAGTGGAATTAACACACACCTGCTCTTTCTCCGCCATGTCTCTCCTACTGCGCGCCATAAAGAGAAGGGGTGGGGAATAGAAAGAAAGTCAGGAGAGGGCGACATGGGCATAGTTTCAGGCATGGGCAGTGCATATAAAGTTAACAAGCGTGTGTCGTACGTACGTTCTGTGTGCGGAGGAAGGAGGACCGTAAGCGACGAACGTTATAACGAAGGTAAAATTTGAACTTGGGCCATCAGTGGCCTATACTGCTTCAAGATTGAGGCCTATATTGGGATAAGATTATGAGAGTTTAGGCTGACATTAGTGTTTTTGTCTTGTGTATTGTCTTACAGCAAAGATTAATCACTTTAAGGACCCAGAATTCATGTCCAGTTTCATAGACAGATACAGGGAGATGAGGGAGGTGAAACACAGCTTATATTATAACAAGCTAGGAGGTCAACGCTGGAGAAACTTCCGGGATTTGTAAAGACTCGGGTCCCTGATGCAACCATCCAGTTTTTGGAAAGTAAAATTGGGATCTTGAGGAACATGTATAAGAAGGAGCATAATAAGATCCAGAAATCACTCAGATCAGGAGCAGCAGCAGCACAAGTATATGTACCCAGACTGTGGTACTTCAACAAACTGCAGTTTCTGGACGACCAGACTGAAGCCAGGGAATCACTTTCTACCCTTCCCTGCAGCCTTCCCTCCACCCTTCCCACAACCCTAGCAGAGGCTGACAAGGAACAACCTTGGCCTTCCATCCTGGAAGAAGTGGATGCGGAGCCAGGTATATTATTTTTATACATATTTATTGTCCTAATATTAATGATGTTAACTAGATGTGATAATTGATAAATAATTATTGATATGTAAATAACTTTGTTTTAAATCATTAGACAGTAGTGGCCAAAAATGTTTGGGACAGAAATGAAAAATGCTGGGGTCAGAATGATAGTTTTTCTATTTATTAACATTCAATTTGCAAGTCGTGAGCTAAAAATTGTGTGTGATTGATGAAGCAAAAACTAAAGCTATGTCCCTTTTTTATACACAGGATGAGCTCAGCCATGACGAGGGTTTGGTAAGTGGCAGGCAGGAGGAGGCCATGCCCAGTGACAGCCAGGAGGTGGCCGTGCCCAGTGACAGTCAGGAGGTGGCTGGCTCCAGTAGGAGCCTCACCCAATCCCAGGTGCCTCCCCTCTGCCTTAAAACGAAAAGGCCCAGGAAGGGGACGATGACGGAGGAGGCAGCACTGGGCCTCATTAGGGAAGCAAGCAATGTCCTCCAAAGCCAACCCGACGCTGAAGAGGCCTAGGGCTTCTATCTAACCACAAGATTGTTGAAATTGGAGGAGGGCCAAAGCTTCCTCTGTGAGGGAATTATTGTTGAGGCCCTTCAGGGGTTGAGGGGCCAGCTGACAGAGAACAGCCACATATATGATCTCACCCATCCTCCTCCTCCTGCCACAAGTCCACCACCAGAGCCACAACCTCCAAGAAAGCTGCAGGGAAGGGTGCAGGGAAGGGTGCAGGGCAGCGTGGAGGGAAGGCTGCATCGAAGAGAAGAAAGTGATGGCCTGGGTTCAGTCTGCGCGGACAGAAGATGCAGGCTGGTGTAGTACCACAGCCTGGAGACATATATGTCATCTGCTGCTGGTCCTGATCTTTCGGATTCCTGGACCAGATTGTGATCACTATTATATGGACTCCTCAAGAGAACAATTTTTTTTACACAGACTTGATGTGTGCCCTGGGGGCCAAAAGGCTTCGCAAATTCCAAAAGTTTCTCCAGCGTCCTCTTTATTTTGTTACCCAGAATAAATGGATATTTTATTTTCGGAAAATACTTGCCTATGTGTTTTTATTCAAAAAGGACAGTTTGTTTGTGAGTAGGCAGGTACATTTCAAAAAGACCATGTCAGATTAACAAGGGACACCAGCCTCCTTGAGTTTAAAAAATACAAGATAATAATGTTATTGTGGTAACTTGACACACAAAAAATAAATAAAACATTAGGGAGATCACTAGAAACTAATTTTGCAATAATCACAAAAAAAGGAGATCTTGATGAAATAAAAAATAATAATAAAAAAAAGATGACTCTAAAAAAATAATTTGAAACATTATTCTGGGGATGTGGCTTTAAAAAAATAAAACATTATTCATGAGATCACGAGAAATTATAAAGAAATAAGTTTGTGAGAACTCTGTGTGAATATCAGCAGCAAAACAACTTCATTATTCTAGTATTATAAAGCACAAAAGAATGCGCTGCATTAAAAGATCACAGAATTTGCAGCGTGAGGAATGTGCTATCTCCATTTCGAACGCTAGTTTTACCAGACCGTTTGCTTCCGTCTCGTACTTGCTTCTGCGCATGCGACGTTTTTGGTACGTCGGAACAGCATACAGACGAGCGGGTTTCCCCATAGTAATTAGTTCCGTCGGAAAAATGTAGAACATTTTCTCTATCTAAGTCCATCTGAATTTTCGACGGAAAAAGTCCGATGGGGCATACACACGGTCGGAATATACGTTGAAAAGCTTCCATCGGACTTTTTCTGACAAACATTTCGCTCGTGTGTACGCGGCATTACAAGGATAAGGACCCTTGGAAGGACTGAGGAGCAGAGTCTAAGGAACTGCTACTGGTTAGGGATGAGCCGAACACCCCCCGGTTCGGTTCGCACCAGAACCTGCGAACGGACCGAAAATTTGCGCGAACTTTAGAACCCCATTGAAGTCTATGGGACTTGAACGTTTGAAATCAAAAGTGCTAATTTTTTTTTTTTTTTTCAACTAACAATTTTTATTAAACATATATGTAGATAGGTACAAAAGACAATGAAGCTGTAATATACTAGTTACAACTGGCCAGCAACCAGGCAAAAGTGCTAATTTTAATGGCTAATTTACATGGTATCATCCTAAAAAGGGTTTGGGGACCCGGGTCCTGCCGCAGGGGACATGTATCAATGCAAAAAAAAGTTTTAAAAACGGCAGTTTTTTTCGGGAGCAGTGATTTTAATGATGCTTAAAGTGAAAAAAAGTGAAATATTTCTTTAAATATCATACCTGGGCGGTGTCTATAGTATGCCTGTAAAGTGGCACATGTTTCCCGTGCTTAGAACAGTCCCTGGACAGGGATAAAAGCCATTTAAAACTGCTTGCGGCTTTAATGTAATGTCGGGTCCTGGCAATATGGATGAAAATCAGTGAGATAAACGGCATGGGTACCCCCTCCCCCCAGTCCGTTACCAGGCCCTTTAGGTCTTGTATGGATATTAAGGGCAACCCCCCATCCAAATTAAAAAAAGGAAAGGCGTGGGGCCCCCAGGCCCTATATACTCTGAACAGCAGTATACAGGCGGTGCAAACAAGACAGGGACTGTAGGTTTGTTGTTAAGTAGAATCTGTTTGTAATTTTGAACTGGTACATGTATAGCTCCAGCCAAAAAATCTATTTTAAGCTTTTTAGAAAACATAAGGAAGGGTTATCACCCCTGTGACATTTGTTTTGCTCTCTGTTCAGCTCTTCAGAAGATTTCACCTCACTTTCTGTCCCAATGACAAATGTTTTTTGACAATTTGGGTTTTTAGTGAAACAAGGATTGTTGATAAAGCATCAGTGGAGAGGAGACACGTTTTTCCCATATCAACTCTTATGCAGCGTACACACGGTCGGACTTTTCGACCGGACTGGTCCGATGGACCAAATCCAGCGGACAATCCGATCGTGTGTGGGCTTCATCGGACCTTCAGCGGACTTTTCCAGTCACAAATCTGACGGACTTTAGATTTGGAGCATGCTTCAAATCTTTACGTCGTAACTCCGCCGGACCCAGAAATCCGCTCGTCTGTATGCTAGTCCGACGGACAAAAAAACAACGCATGCTCAGAAGCAAATACAAAACGAAGCGCTCGGTCTGGTAAAACTAGTGTTCGTATTTTAGGTAGCACATTCCTCACGCTGCAAATTCTGTGATCGTCGATCTCTTCCCTGCAGCCTTCCCTCCACACTGTCCTGCACCCTTCCCTGCAGTGGTTGACTTGTGGCAGGAGGAGAAGGAGGAGGAGAAGGAAGAGGAGGAGGGGCTGCCTCATTTATTTGGGTGTTGGCAGTTAACTCGCCCTTCAGCCCCTTGTGAATAGCACCAGAAAATATTTTTTCACACGGGAGGCGTTGGCCCCACTCCATTTGCAGCAACCTGCTGGCTAAATAACAGCCATAGGCCTCTTCAGCTTCGGGGGGGCTCTTGAGAAAATTATTTGCTTCTCTCATGAGGCGCAGAGATGCCTCCTCTGTCACCGTCCCCTTCCTGGCCCTTTTTGTATGAAGGCGGAGGGGAGGCACTTGGGATTCTGTGAGGCTCCTACTGGGCCCGGCCACCTCCTGGCTGACACTGGGCCCGGCCACCTCCTGGCTGACACTGGGCCCGGCCACCTCCTGGCTGTCCCTGGACTCGGCCTCCTCCTGCCTGCCACTTTCCACACCTTCCTCCTGGCTGAGCTCATCCTGTGTATAAAAAAGGCACATGTTTATAGTTTTTGGTTCATCAATGACACACACAATTTTCTTATCATGACTTGCAAATTCAATGTTAATACATATATAAGAGTATAGAAATCTGACACCCACCAGCATTTGTTAAAGCAGGTGACAAACATTTTTGGCCATTACTGTCAATTGATATGTATACATCATTTTTAGGATAAAATCCTTAATCAATTATAACATCTAGTTAACATCATTAATATTAGGACAATAAATATGTCTAAAATTAATTTACCTGACTCCAGATGGTCACATCCAATTCTTCCAGGATGGAAGACCCAGCTTGGTCCTCATCAGCCTCTGCTGGGGTGGAGGGAAGGGTGGAGGGAAGGGTGCATGGAAGGGTGGAGGTAAGGGTGGAGGGAAGGGTTGAAAGTGATGCCCTGGCTTCAGTCTGGTCATCAAGAAAAATAAGATTTTTAAACAGCTTACCTGTAAAATCCTTTTCTTGGAGTACATCATAGGACACAGAGCCTCAAGTAATTACTTGGTGGGTTATGGGCCTACCTTCAGGTGTTGACACTGGTATAACCAATACAGGAAGTTGACTCCCCTATATAACCCCTCCTCCTTCCAGGAGTCCTGAGTTTTTGTAGCCAAGCAATATAAGCAATATACTCTTACCCCATAAAACAGAGGGGCGGGAGCTCTGTGTCCTATGATGTACTCCAAGAAAAGGATTTTACAGGTAAGCTGTTTTAAAAATCCTATTTTCTTTATCGTACATCATAGGACACAGAACCTCAAGTAATTACTTGGTGGGATGTCCCATAGCAATGCTACTTGAGGGGAGGGAGACACAACCTGTAGGGCACCCCCAGACCTTGAGGAATTATACTGCTGCTTTCAGCACACTGCGCCCGAAGGCGATATCCTCATTCCATTTTACATCTACTTGATAAAATGTTGTAAATGTATGCACTGAAGACCAAGTTGCGGCCTTGCAGATCTGAGACATGGAGGCCTGGTGATGCACTGCCCAAGAAACACCAACCGCTCTAGTAGAGTGCGCCTTAACTTGAAAAGGGGGAATCTTTCCCTTTAAATCATAAATTCGAATTATAACTTGCCGAATCCACTTAGCCACAGTGGATTTTGACGCTGCCTGTCCTTTTTTAGGACCCTCTGGCAGAATAAATAAGACGTCAGTCTTACGAATCTGAGCAGTTTTCTTTAAATAGATCTTCACTGCTCTCACCACATCAAGACAATGTAGTGACTTTTCTTCCTTGGAAAATGGTTTTGGAAAAAACGATGGCAGGACAATATCTTCATTCAGATGAAAGCCTGAAACCACTTTTGGCAAAAAGCCTGGACGAGGGGGTAACACCACTCTGTCCTCATGAATAACCAACATGGTTTTGGAAAAAACGGCAGGACAATATCTTGTTCAGGTGGAAACCTGAGACCACTTTTGGTAAAAAACCTGGACGAGGGCCCAACACCACTCTGTCCTCATGAATAACCAAATATGGCTCTTTACAGGAAAGAGCAGCCAATTCTGAAACCCTCCTTGCTGAGGATATAGCAACCAAAAATATCAGCTTCCTAGTCAGAAGGACTAAGGGAACATGCTGTAATGGTTCAAATGGCGATTTTTGTAACACTGACAAAACTAAATTCAAGTCCCAAGAGCTTAAGGGTGATTTAACTGGCGGATTAATCCGCATCACTCCTCGCATGAAACCCTGGACTAAAGAATGCGTAGCATGTGGTCTTTGAAATAAAATTGATAAAGACTTGGCCCTTAATAGTACTCAGGGCCAACTTCATCTCTACTCCTACTTGTAGAAAGGCAAGAATTCTGCCTATAATATATATCTCCGAGGGTGCCAACCCTTGGATTCACACCAGGAAACATAAGCTTTCCAGTCTCTATAATATATAGTTCTAGAAGCTGGCTTCCTAGCATTAATTAAAGTAGAAATAACTGCCCTAGAAAGCCCACGTTTCTTCAGAATGTGAGTCTCAATAGCCAGGCCGTTAAATTTAGCATTCGTAAAGTAGGATGGAATATCAGCCCCTGCGAGAGCAGGTCTGGCCTTTGTGGAAGGGACCACAGATCCCCCACTGCCATCTTTACGACCTCTGTATACCATGACCTTCTGGGCCATGCTGGTGCTGCCAGAATTACCGGTTTTCTTTCCAGCTTGATCCTGTAAAGAAGTCGAGGCAGCAACTGAATAGGGGGAAATGCACAGATCAGTAAAAGCTGATCCCACAGTATCACCAACGCATCTGTTCTGCATGCAAATGGATCCCTTGTTGTGGACACAAAGTTGACTAACTTTATGTTGCACTGGATGCTAGAAGATCTACATCCGGAGTCCCCCATCCTTGACAAACAGCCCGAAACATGTCGGGGTGAATAGACCATTCCCCTGGGAATAATCTGCTGGCGGCACAAGTAGTGCGCGTGCCAATTCTCTATTCCCGCAATGAAGACTGCCGATGGGCACGGAATATTTCCTTTCTGCCCAAGTTAGAATATGGTTCACTTCTCTCTGCACTGAGAGATTCTTGGTGCCCCTTTTGGTGATCGATATAGGCCACAGCCGTGGCATTGACGGATTTGATCCTGTCGGGACTATTGGTAGGAGGATTTTAAGAAAAAAATTCCAACTCCTTATCTGTTGAATGCTTAAGCAAATATGCATCTTTATTGATGCTGGAAATCGCAGCGTCTACTGCTGGTATTCCCAACCCTTGTGAATTTTTCCTCTATGACAAAGAACTGAGAAACTCTTTGGAGGGAAAAAATGCTTATCCAGATGATCCCATTCAGCATAAATAAGCGCTGTAAAAGGTTTTTTTTTTTTTAAAAACCAAAGAAGGGACCTAGACTTTCAGCTTACTCTGTTAGGAGTAGTATAAAAAGTGGAATGAACCATCTCTGTACCATCAATCTGTCAGATTGTGAGGTTGCATAAGGTTCATCAACTGTTGTTTCCTCCACAGAGGAAAATTTGGCTTGTTTTTCCCCGTGATCACCTGAGGATAACACCTCACCCTGTGCCCACTGTTCCTTTGGAAAAAGGGGTTTGAGGTGGGGGAGGGGGGTCTAGCATGCTTCCTATCCTCTTGGATGGAGAATGCGATTAAAGCCGCTAATCTTCCTTCTAAGCCCACCAGGGCAGAGGAGAATGCATCTTCAGTCACATACACAGGGGCTGAAGTGTGAGAAGCAGTTGCACCACCAATTGCTTCCAATGACTCACCCTGGCTTGCCACGTCAGGTATCTCCGGAGAGGATGACAGTGTGGAGGCATGACTGGAGTTCCCAGTGCCTGGGTTTGGAATCCTTGGTACCTTTGTGGTACACTGGAAATCACATGTGCTAAGAACAACAGCAGAGGCACTTTAACAAATTATGGTATTTGCTGAACAATAGTTTTAGCAAAAGAAAACAATGTCACCATAAGGATCAGCCTTTGATGCTGAGTACCATAATATTTCCTGTGCTGGAAATGCCTGTTTACACACCTTTACATGCCCAGCGCTCCTGTGTCTCTTAGTGTGACAGACTTCTGTCTTCAGCATATGAACTGAGAGCTTCTGTGTTAAGCCTTAGGTGAGAACCTGATTACACATAAGTGTCAGCTGTTAGCGCACCTCTCCAGGAGGAGAGGGGAGGGGGAGGGGAATTTTTATCAGCAGTGTTTGTTAAGCTCCTAGTTTTAAAGGAAGACTTCACTTTATACAAAAAAATGCAAATGGCTGGTTTTGTATGTTCATAAACTACTGCTGTAACCCCTTTAGATCCCTCAGAAGAGGAACACCATCTGTTCAATTAAGAACTCCCCTCTGGGACCACACCCACTGCTATAGCCAGACACAGAGGTGCTGAAAAAGCATTGTACTAGGTAAGTGTAATATACTCCCCTCAGGAACAACTTTAGGTAATATGAAAAACCAAAAAAGAGTCCTGGTTCCTAGGGTCCAGCTCTCAAAGAGAAGCTTACAGGCAAAACCTCGTTCTTCAGTGCGAGGCCCAGGTACCATCCTATGGCCTCAGTGGTGAGGATGGATCCGGTTGTGGAGGTTTTTTAAATCCAGCATGGATCCCTCCCTGGAGCGCCTCAGAGCACATCTTCACTCGTGACCAACACCTTAGACACTGGCGAAAAAACTGAGGACTCCTGGAAGGAGGAGGGGTTATATAGGGGAGTCAACTTCCTGTATTGGTTATACCAGTGTCAACACCTGAAGGTAGGCCCATAACCCACCAAGTAATTACTTGAGGCTCTGTGTTCTATGATGTACAATAAAGAAACATAGTTTTTCATAGTACCACAGCCTGGGTACATATACATCATCTGCTGATGCTCCTGATCTCAGGGAATTCTGAGTTGTTATGCTCCCTCCTATACATATTTCCCAAGATCCCAATTTTCTTTTCCAAAATCTCCACGGTTGCTTCTGTGATGAAAGTATGCACAAATGCCAGAAGTCTCTCCAGCGTTGACTTCCTTACTGTTATGATGTAATATTGAGGGTGTTTGACCTCCCACAAATTCCTCATCTCCCTGTACTTCTCAATAAATGCTGTCATAAATTCTGGGTCCTTAAATTTTGCATTCATGTTTTCTGTAAAAGATAATACACAAGACAAAAACACTAATGTTGCAGCTAAACCCTTATCATCTTAACCCAACATAGGCCTTATCAATCTTTAAGCAGTATAGGCTGCTACATAGTTTACTAATACAAAAAAAATGACCTTAGTTTCTGGTGTTCCGTTCCTCTATCTTCTACGCACAGAACATACGTACGCCACAATGCGTAATAACTCCTTATACACTGCGCATGCGCGAAACTCCGCCTGCTTTGCCCGCCCGACGTTCTTCTTTAACGCATATTCTCCGTCCCCCTTGTCTCTATGCACAGAACGTACGTACGACACATGCATAAAAACTTTTTTATACACTGCGCATGTGAGAAACTCTGCCTGCGTCGCCCGCCCCTGACGTTCTTTTTTAACAAATATTCTCTGCCCCTTCTCTCTATGGTGCATAGTAGGAGAAACAATGGCGGAGACACATCAGGTGTGTACTACCTCAGGTAGCGACAAAAGCCAGGAGCCCGGAACGTCCCGATCTGGGAAGCGGAGATTTAAGGCCTCCAATATGGCCTTTGAAGAGATGGTGGAGATGGTGGCAATTTTGAAAAAAAAAAAAAAAGATTATGATGGGAAGTATGGACCGTACGCCCGGTCTAATTTCCGAAAAGCCAAAATAATGGCGAAGGTGGTGAAGACCTTGCATCTTCGTTTTGGGGTACGGCGCTCGAAAGATCAGCTGAGGAAACAATGGTCCGACCTCAAACTCCGGAAGCCGGAATAGTTCAGATGGATCCATAAAGTGCTTAAAAAAGTAAGTAATTGTTGTGTGTTCATATTCTGTTTATTACCTTGCATACTGCTCCACGTGCTTTAATTTATTGTACAAGTTTAGGCCGTTTTAAACGATCGTAGTAAACATTGTACATATATATATATATATATGTACTGGATACCATCAGTCTAGTTCAAGTGATTTTAGTTTCTCATATTCTCGTGAATATCTAAAAGTAAACCAAGGAGACCATGTTTTGTGGTATCTCTCAATCGTATCATTAGACTGAGCGATCGTCTCCTCCATGTCACGAATATCAGTAATCCTGTGTAGCCATTCTTTGATAGAAGGCACATTTGTAGATTTCCAATAAAGAGGTATAAGGGATTTGGCTGCATTTAATAAGTGTTTAGAGAGGGACCTCTTGTATTTTTGAAGTGAAAAATTGGTAACATGGAGTAGACAACACGCCGCATCCAACTTCAGCGAGGTTTCCGTGATATGGCGTATAATTTTAACAACCTCTGACCTATATGGTGCTATCTCAGAACATTGCCACCATATGTGGAAAAGAGTACCTTTAGCTTTCTTACATCGCCAGCAAAGCTCTGAGGACTGAGGATACCATTTGTGCAGTTTGGTAGGTGTAGCATACATTGTGTGAGCAATTTATATCCTGTTTCCTGCATTCTGGTACTCAAGGAGCATTTATGAGCAAGTATACATGCCCTTTGCCATTATTGGTCAGAGAGCTCTACATTGGAGTTCCCTATTCCAGTGCTCTCTGAATCTGTCCACGGCCGGTTGTTTTGTGTCCTGCAACCAGGTATAGGCCAATGAAGTTGCTTTTCGAATTTTAGCTCCCTCCAGGCACACTGATTCCACTTCTGTTAATTGTCTTACGAAGTGTTTCTTTCGGTGAGTGTTGTTTACATAGCTTCGCAATTGAAAATAAGTCCAGAGCGGTAGACCCTGGGTAGGGATGAGCCGAACACCCCCCTGTTCGGTTCGCACCAGAACATGCGAACAGGAAAAAAGTTCGTTCGAACACGCGAACACCGTTAAAGTCTATGGGACACGAACATGAATAATCAAAAGTGCTAATTTTAAAGGCTAATATGCAAGTTGTTGTCATAAAAAGTGTTTGGGGACCCGGGTCCTGCCCCAGGGGACATGGATCAATGCAAAAAAAAGTTTTAAAAACGGCCGTTTTTTCAGGAGCAGTGATTTTAATAATGCTTAAAGTCAAACAATAAAAGTGTAATATCCCTTTAAATTTCGTACCTGGGGGGTGTCTATAGTATGCCT
This sequence comes from Aquarana catesbeiana, assembly GCF_042186555.1. Lineage (NCBI taxonomy): Eukaryota > Metazoa > Chordata > Amphibia > Anura > Ranidae > Aquarana > Aquarana catesbeiana. The sequence goes on from NC_133335.1 coordinate 164,115,394, forward strand.
GTAAAGGGGCGCATGTTTCCTGTGTTTAGAACAGTCTGACAGCAAAATGACATTTTGAAGGAAAAAACTCATTTAAAACTACCCGCGGCTATTGCATTGCCGACAATACACATAGAAGTTCATTGATAAAAACGGCATGGGAATTCCCCAAAGGGGAACCCCGAACCAAAATTAAAAAAAAAAAATGACGTGGGGTTCCCCCTAAATTCCATACCACACCCTTCAGGTCTGGTATGGATTTTAAGGGGAACCCCGCGCCAAAAAAAAAAACGGCGTGGGGTCCCCCCAAAAATCCATACCAGACCCTTATCCGAGCACGCAACCTGGCAGGCCGCAGGAAAAGAGGGGGGGACGAGAGTGCGGCCCCCCCCCCTCCTGAACCGTACCAGGCCACATGCCCTCAACATTGGGAGGGTGCTTTGGGGTAGCCCCCCAAAACACCTTGTCCCCATGTTGATGAGGACAAGGGCCTCATCCCCACAACCCTGGCCGGTGGTTGTGGGGGTCTGCGGGCGGGGGGCTTATCGGAATCTGGAAGCCCCCTTTAACAAGGGGACCCCCAGATCCCGGTCCCCCCCCTGTGTGAAATGGTAAGGGGGTACAAAAGTACCCCTACCATTTCACTAAAAAACACATGCTAGCATGTGTGAGGAGCGGCCCGGAGAAGAAAATGAAGAAGAGAAGAAAAGAAGAAGAGAAGAAGATGAAGAAGAAGAGAAGAGCGGGAGCCTCCCCCCATGCCATGGGAGCGGAGCGGCCCGAGGAGAAGAAGATAGAAGACGCCGCGGAGAAGATGCTGGACGAGAACGCCGGAGGAAGAACCAGAAGAGCCAGAAGAACCAGAAGAACCAGAAGATGAAGGAAGATAGAAGAAAGAAGAAGTATTTAAATAAAGGAATTGTCAAAAACTGTCTCTTGTCATTTTTGACAGTTTTTTAGTGAAATGGTAGGGGTACTTTTGTACCCCCTTACCATTTCACACAGGGGGGGGCCGGGATCTGGGGGTCCCCTTGTTAAAGGGGGCTTCCAGATTCCGATAAGCCCCCCACCCGCAGACCCCCACAACCACCGGCCAGGGTTGTGGGGATGAGGCCCTTGTCCTCATCAACATGGGGACAAGGTGTTTTGGGGGGCTACCCCAAAGCACCCTCCCAATGTTGAGGGCATGTGGCCTGGTACGGTTCAGGAGGGGGGGGGCCGCACTCTCGTCCCCCCCTCTTTTCCTGCGGCCTGCCAGGTTGCGTGCTCGGATAAGGGTCTGGTATGGATTTTTGGGGGGACCCCACGCCGTTTTTTTTTTTTGGCGCGGGGTTCCCCTTAAAATCCATACCAGACCTGAAGGGTCTGGTATGGAATTTAGGGGGAACCCCACGTCATTTTTTTTTTTTAAATTTTGGCCGGGGTTCCCCTTAATATCCATACCAGACCTGAAGGGCCTGGTATGGAATTTAGGGGGACTCCCACGTCATTTTTTTTTTTAAATTGTGGTTCGGGGTTCCCCTTTGGGGAATTCCCATGCCGTTTTTATCAATGAACTTCTGTGTGTATTGTCGGCAATGCAATAGCCGCGGGTAGTTTTAAATGAGTTTTTTCCTTCAAAATGTAATTTTGCTGTCAGACTGTTCTAAACACAGGAAACATGCGCCCCTTTACAGGCATACTATAGACACCCCCCAGGTACGAAATTTAAAGGGATATTATACTTTTATTGTTTGACTTTAAGCATTATTAAAATCACTGCTCTTGAAAAAACGGCCGTTTTTAAAACTTTTTTTTGCATTGATCCATGTCCCCTGGGGCAGGACCTGGGTCCCCAAACACTTTTTATGACAATAACTTGCATATTAGCCTTTAAAATTAGCACTTTTGATTTCTCCCATAGACTTTTAAAGGGTGTTCCGCGGCATTCGAATTTGCCGCGAACACCCCAAATTGTTCGCTGTTCGGCGAACTTGCGAACAGCCAATGTTCGAGTCGAACATGAGTTCGACTCGAACTCGAAGCTCATCCCTAACCCTGGGTATGTTCATCTCTTTTCAGTATGTCATAATCTAGGAGTAGATCATTTTTGAAGCAGTGTTTGGCAAGTAAGGGTGATTCAGCGTCTGAGGCTTGTAGTGAATGATTTTGCATTCCTGGTGGAAAGTAGGGGTTGTTTCGGAGTGAAGTGAGGGGACTTAGGGGTGTGAAAAGATCTGATTTCTTTGTCAAAAGGTGAAAGATCGACAGAGTGGCCTTCAGCAAAGGGTGTTGTTTCAAAGTCGGTGGGTATCTTATCCATGGTATCCAGGGAAAGAATTTTAAAGGGATTGGGCTCAATTAATTTAATTTTCTAGGAATACCCAGTCTTTGAGGTTCTGGTGGCAGTGCCAGTCGATAATCCTCGTAATATGTGAAGCATGATAGTATTTTCTATAGTCGGGTAGGCCCATTCCACCTTTGTCTTTAGGTCTGGTTATAAGATCAAACTTGATCCGTGGGCGTTTATGTGCCCACACAAAACCAAGCTGGATCGATTGTAATTTCTGAAAAAAACTTTGTGGTATTTTTATGGGTAGGGTTCTGAAAAGGTAAAGGATTCTGGGTAATATGGACATTTTACAGATGGCAGCTCTACCAAACCATGAAAAGTTTGTGTACCATAATTCTTTCCCTATAGTTTTCAAAAGGGGTGGGAAGTTCTTCTCATAAATCTGAGAGAGTTGGGGGGTCAGCCAAACACCCAAATACTTGAGTGCCGAGGGCTCCCATTTGAAGGAGCTATGAAGTTGTGCATCCTTACATATTTTCTCGGGTAAAGTGACATTCATTGCCTCCGATTTTGCATAATTGATTTTCAGATAGGAAATATATCCATATATTGAGATTTCCTTTAATAATGTGGGGATTGAAGTGAGAGGATTAGTCAGGAAAAATAATAAATCATCAGCATAAGCTTCTATTTTAAATTCTGTATTAGTAATCTTAAATCCCTGGATATCTTGGGTGGCCATTACTCTCCTAATGAAGGGTTCAAGTGATAAAATAAAAAGGAGTGGGGAGAGTGGGCAGCCTTGCCTAGTGCCGTTGGTAATGGTTACCGTATTAGATAGAGAGCCATTTATTCTTAGTTTAGCTGAGGGATTCTTATATAATGCAGATATCCATGCCATCATGTGTGTGCTTAAGCCAACGTACCGGCATGTTGCCAGCATGAAGTCCCAAGCTACTCGATCGAAGGCCTTCTCCCTGTCCGTAGACAAGAAAAGGCCCTCGATCTTTCGCATTCTGGCTGCATAAATTAAGTTCAGTGATTTTGTGACATTGTCCTTTGCTTCCCTACCGGGCATAAATCCTGCCTGTTCCGGACCAATTAAAGTGTGAATTAGGGGCTTAAGTCTGTTGGCTAGTATTTTGGTTAGAAGCTTCACTTCCAGGTTCAACAAGGAGATTGGTCTGTACCTGGGGCATTGCGTAGGATCCTTATTCGGCTTAGGTATGACAGTTATGTGTGCTAAAAGAAATGTCTCTAGGTGTGGAAAAGGAATTTAATGCTTTCATCAGGGGATTTGTCAATATTGCCATAAAGGTTTTATAGTAGATGGACGTAAAGCCATCTGGGCCAGGGCTTTTCCCTGTCTTTAAATCTTTGATCGCTAATTGTATTTCGGAATTGTCAATGGGTTGTTCCAGAGCCTCTATGTCTGTTTCTGATAGTTTAGGGAGTTTAGAGGGGGTTAGATAGTTTTGGATGATTTGCGACCTGTTTCCCTGCATCTCTGCTGGTTTATGTGGAGAGGGTAAATTATATAGGTTTGAGTAATAGTCGTGAAAGTGTTGGGCGAATAGCTCATTAGACAAGTCCAAAGTCCCTTTTTTATTTTGTATGCCTAGGATTTTATTATAATGTCGGGGTCCTCTCAGGGCCCTAGCTAGAAATTTGCCTGTTTTGTCCCCATATTCATAATATTCATAATATTTTTTTCCTAAAGAATAAGAGGTATTTAGTTGTAGTGTCTACTATTTGCTGTAGGGTTTTCCTGGTTTCGAGTAGTTCAGTCGCCAATCGCATTGTCAATGACTGCTTATGTTGGGATTCCAAGCTCGAAATTTTATCTGTCAGTTTTGTGATTTCTTTTTCCCTTTCTCTCTTTCGCTGAGCCCCCATCCTCATTAACTCCCCCCTGACAGAGCATTTATGGGCCTCCTATATCATCAGGGGGTCCATTCCTTGAGTTTCATTATGAATGAAAAACTCTTTCAAATGTGATGTGATTTTTGGTAACAACACATGATCTGTCAGAAGTGAGGAGTTCAGTCTCCAATTTGGGGCCTTAGTAGAGATATTTGAATCCAGCGAAAGCGAGACAGGAGCATGGTCAGATATGGATTGGATACCTATGTTAGTTTCCGTGACAGTGTGTAAGTCTTTGCGTGATATGAAGATATAGTCCATCCGTGATTATCTTGCATATGGGACAGAATAAAAGGTAAAATCTCTCCCTTCTGGGTGCATATAGCGCCATGTGTCAATAAGATGCAAAGAATTCAGCAGTGCTTTTAAGCTTTTCAGAATTCGGTAAGTTATGTATGATTTGCCAGAAGATGTATCCGTCAGAGGATTTAAGGGGAGATTAAAATCTTCTCCCAAGATTATACGTCCCAAGCAAAAACCCTCAAGCTCCTTTATCATGCGTCTACAGAAGGTTAAGTGTGATGTATTTTGGAAATATACATTAGCCAAGGTTGTTGGAATACCATTGTGTTTCCCTTTGATTAAAAGATATCTCCCTTCTGGGTCAGTTAGTTTGTCGGTCAGTTCAAAGTTGGCGTCTTTGCTAATCAGTATGGTGACCCCTTTAGAATTGGTCAGGGTATTTGTGGCATGGTGTGCCTCAGTAAAATAGGAATCAGTGAGCCTGGGTATGTTGTGTGTTTTAAAGTGCGTTTCTTGTAAGAATGCGAAATGAGGCCTACCTTTCTTTAACTCCCTTAAGCGCTTCTCTGGTATATTCAATCCTCTGATGTTATGAGAGATTACTGTAAGGTTACGACCCAGCGAAGAGTATGCCATTGTACAACCGTGGACAGATCCAGAGGACTGTATCCTGTAGACAACACTAGTCAAGTAGAACGTGAGTACTGGTGAATATATCTCTATTAAACGTTTATATGAGAACAAATAGCCACTGTTAAGAAAGAAAAGTATAGAAAGATGGCAGCAAGAATAAAGTAAGTCATCAATTTTTCACCTTTTAAATTGATAAACTATCGTTAAGGTCTTATGTAGTACACTCTCCTGTGGCCAAGGTCCCACTGGGAGGTACTTTGTGGGGAAAGTGGGAGGTATTGACCGATATGGATATTACCGGGCAAAAAGCCCGCTACTCCGTAAGGGAAGTAGACTCACCCAACGGGGAAAAGAGGCCCACAGCCTCATCGTGTAGCTAATTAATGGGTTAAAATAAAGTAATTCTGCATCGTATCGTGAAGGATAGGAGATGCAAAAACAAAAACAACCACACTAATAAGTGACTAAGAAGTGACTTAATAGACAGGGGATACTATTGGCATCTGAGGGCGACCTTATTCTTGTCTCTCCGCCTCATCGGTGTCAGGCTTTCTGAGACATAACCATAGCACTGGGGTGCCCCTGTTTTCCAAACTATATATCTTCATTATGGGAACATTACTAATAACTTAGCATTTTAAACCAGTGTTTCTAATATAGGCACAAGCAACATAAACTGTATGTTAAAGTTCTGAACTCGTGATCCTGTAAAAAAAAAAGAAATATTAGGTTTTGCCCTGAGATCAGTAGGCAAGAGCCCATCACTACAGACTAACATACGTCCAACCATGAGAGTCAGCTCCTGTCCCTCAATCTCAACCAAAGCTCTTCTTCAGGATCATAACCGTAGTGAGAAGGTACAAACTCCAGCTACATCTTGTACCTCAGGCAGTGTAGAGGAGATATCCCAAAACACGGCCCGCAGAGTCCCGGACCTAAGTTTGTACCTGCAGAGATTTAAAGCAAGTTTCTCCATATGCTGAGAAAAAAACAAAAACGATCAAGTGATCAGAAAACCAGTTGCTGTAAAGAGCGCCCAGTGTACACCACAATAAACATGGTAGTTATGCCATTTAAGTAGAAGGTGGAAAGATATACATATCATCTTCTAGGCATCATCCAGGAATCCCGATCTGTGCACTTTGGGGGTGCCGGAAAGTGAGCTTCCTTGTCTACCCTGCTTCATCTTCTTAGATTGGCGCTTATCAGGGGAAGCAAACGGTGAGCAGGAGGGACTTCTGTTCAAAGGAGGAGGAAGAAGAAATTCTCGGTACCAGTCCGGGAGTTCGACCAGACCTAGTTGTAAGGAGTCGCAAAACTCTGGGAGGTCCTCTGGTGAGTGTAAAGAGTATTGTCTGCCATTGTGCGTCACAAGTAGGGCAAACGGGAAGCGCCATGCATAGTGTAGGTCTTTCTCACGGAGCTTGTCTAGGAGCTTGTCTAGGAGGGGTCGCAGAGCCCTGCGATTTTTCAAAGTTATTTGAGACAAGTCCTGGAAGAGCATTATCACCTCTCTATTAAACACAATTTGATCATTGCGGTGCACCTTTTGCATAATATCTTCCTTCCATGCAAAACTCTGTAAACAACATATAATATCACGTGGAGGCATGTTGTCTGGCCCCCTTGCTCTCAGGGCCCTATGTGCTCTCACAAATTCTATGGCAGTATCCTCAGGCCATTCCAGCAGACTATTAAATACTCTTTTAAGGGCAGGGGTGATTTGATCATAATCTACAGTCTCGGGGATCCCTCGTACCCGTATATTACTCCTTCTCCCCCTATTATCAAGGTCCTCCAAGTGTCTGTTCATTTCTATGAAATGATTAGAGTGTGAAGAAGTAACCTTTCTCCCTCTGTTTTCCAGCAGCCTCAGCCGAGGCCATTTTCTCAGTGAGCACCAGCAAGTTAGATTTGAGGTCAGTTATTGCTGCGGAGAATGTGGACTTAATGTCTGCTGCGAATATGGACATGTCTGCATAAGTGAGGGGTTGATTAGAGTGTGAAAGTCCCCTACCGTTGTCCTCCGCAGCAGACTGAGTCTTCACTGAAGTCCTCCTCTGTGTGTGTCGGCGCCATCCTAGCTCTGGCCACGTTGCTCCTGGACTGATTCCGGAAGATTTCTGATATGTTCCTGCCCTGTTGTTCTGCCTGCTCATTATCAGGAGCTGAGATGCAGAATGACGGGCTCAAGGCTGCGGGTCCTCCGGAGCTCCTCTAGCAAGCAGCCATATCCATCAAGCGCCAAGCCACGCCCCCCTGAAATACATTTTTTATCATCTTTTTTAGGTGATCTGGTTGTGGAAGGGGAAGAAGCAAGGACGAGTGCCACCCCCAAGGATGTGTATGAAGTAGAGGTGGAGGAAGTAGGCGACATGGGCACCCCACCACGTGAGTGTCTGACACACCAGCTTATGGTAAGGTAATCTGTATGGCTGCATATTTCTAATTACATCTTTTTTTCCTTTAATTTTAGGTCATGTGGAACCTTTTAGCACAGACAGTGCACAACGCCTAATTGGACAGATAATGGCCTGGAATGGGGATATTGATGCCATGCGCACTACGTTAGACCGAATGCGTGATCGGCTGGATAGTATGCAGCAGGAAATGAAGAACATGATCGATGTTTTGGGGAGAATCTAAATTCCCTTTTTCACCAAAAAAACAACATTGATCATGTTCTTCATTTCCTTGTTTGCTGACCCCATTCTGGGCCTTTGATTTTAGGATTGAAATTTTATGCCTGTTTTAAAAAATTTTCAAAAAAATAAAATAAAAAAAAAATATATAGAGGCCTGTTTGTTGAACCGCTTCAGCCCCGGAAGAATTTACCCCCTTCCTGACCAGAGCACTTTTTGCGATTCGGCACTGCGTCATTTTAACTGACAATTGCGCAGTCGTGCGACGTGGCTCCGAAACAAAATTGATGTCCTTTTTTCCCCCACAAATAGAGCTTTCTTTTGGTGGTATTTGATCACCTCTGCGATTTTTATTTTTTGCGCTATAAACAAAATAAGAGCATCAATTTTGAAAAAAATGCATTATTTTTTACTCTTTGCTATAATAAATATCCCCCAAAAATATATAAAAAAACATTTTTTTTTCCTCAGTTTAGGCCGATACATATTCTTCTACATATTTTTGGTGAAAAAAAAAAATCGCAATAAGCGTTTATTGATTGGTTTGCGCAAAAATTATAGTGTTTACAAAATAGGGGATAGTTTTATGGCATTTTTAATCATATATTTTTTTTTTACTAGTAATGGCGGCGATCAGCGATTTTTATTGTGCCTGCAACATTATGGCGGACTAGTCGGACATTTTTGACACATTTTTGGGACCATTGTCATTTATACAGCAATCAGTGCTATAAAAATGCACTGATTCCTGTGTAAATGACACAGGCAGTGAAGGGGTTAACCACTAGGGGGCGGGGAGGGGCTAAGTATGTCCTAGGGGACTGATTCTAACTGTAGGGGGGATGGGCTGTGTATGTGACGTCACTGATCTCTGCTCCGATGACAGGGAGCAGAGATCCAGTGACACTGTCACTAGGCAGAATGGGGAGATGCTCCGTGAGGCGATCGAGTCCGCGGGACCCGCGACCCGACCCATGGAGATCGCGGCAGGTGCGCGTCCACGCACACGGTAGCAAATTCAAAGTAACGTACAGGTACGTTACTTTGCGCAGCCGTGACAATCTGCCGACGTATATCTACAGGGGCCGGTCGGGAACCGGTTAAAAAATAAATAAATAAAAATATATAGAGGCCTGTTTGTTAAAAAAGAAAAAAAAAATAAGGTAAAAATAAAAAACAATTATATTGTATAAAAAAATATATATATTTTCAAATCTAAAATTTTAACAAACGTACAAGCGAATGTGCACAGAATAAAAATTCTGTTCTTAAACAACAAGATGTGTGGCTTCTTCTTTCAATGCTCAATACAGGTTTTGGAAGTTATTTGTTGTTTATGTGGCAATGGTGCTTATTTACTAAAGGAAAATACACTTGGCACTACAAGTGCCCTAGGATAACCTAGGAGAAAGCCAAAAAGAGAGGCAAGCAATAAATATAATTCAAGATTTTATCTGATCAGGTTTTTTTAATAAAAAAAATTAGAGATTGTGTGGCATTTCAATGGCCCCCCTACCCGTAAAAATATCAACATATTGATCCCGAACTTGACGGACACTTTGGGGGGCCAAGCCAGCATGGGCAGTATCCAGGTCTGTCAGAGGATTGTCCATAAGTCCAGCCTCAGGCCCGAGTGAAACCATATAATTGGTTGAATGTTTGTTTAAATAATTGTGCAGGATGCAGAATGCTAGAACAATATGATTGAGTTTGTATTCCGCTATGTGGATAGCTGTCTGAAACAGGCTGAACCGGCTGGCCAGAATCCCAAAAGCATTCTCCACAACTCTTCTCGCTCTGGCCAGCCGGAAGTTAAAAACCCTCCTCTCCGGGGTGAGGGTCCTTTGGGGGAATGGCCTCATGAGGTGCTTGCTCAGACCGAAGGCTTCACCTGCTATGAAGACAAAGGGGAGTCCTTCCACGTTATCGACATCAAGTGGCAATCCCAGGCCACCACTCTGGAGACGCTGGTAGAACTCCATCTGGGCGAAGACTCCGACATCCGACATCCGGCCATTCTTCCCCACGTCCACATACAGCAATTCATATTGTGCCGACACCACCACCATTAAGACAATACTCTGGAACCCCTTATAACTAAAATAGTATGACCCCGAATGGGGTGGTGGCACAATCTGGACGTGTTTCCCATCTATAGCCCCTCCACAGTTGGGAAAGTCCCAACGGGTGGCAAAATTGGATGCCACAGTCTGCCATTCCTGTGGTGTTGAAGGAAACTGGGGAGTCAAACAAGAAAAACCAAAAATCAGTTATTTTGAACATAACATTACAAGCACATTACACAAAAAACATTAGTGCCCAGCATCAGTATAACATTAATTGAAATATAAAGGCCCACTTATCAGATTCCTCACCCCCTCTGATGGCACATTGATACATTTTAGGGGGGGGGTGGACATTTTGAATCAAGTTAAGGACACACAGGGGTTAATTTACTAAAGGCAAAAAGACGGTACACTTTGAAAAGTGCAGTGGTTGCACTCTGCAAGTGCAGTTGCTCCAGAGCTTAGTAAATGAGGTAAGGCTTCATGTTGCAAAGAGTACCCAATCACATGCAAGGGAAATTCAAAAAACATCATTTTTGCTTGCACATGATTGGATGATGGAAATCAGCAGAGTTTCTGCTCATTTACTAAGCCCTGCAGAGTGCAACTGCATTTTGCAAAATGCAACATCTATTTGCTTTTAGTAAATCAACCCCACAGACCATTCTGATACATTTTAGGGGGGGGGGGGGGATTCTTAATCAACTTAAGTACACACAGACCATTTGGATACAGTTTAAGGGCGGGGGGATTCATAATCAACTTAAGTACACACAGATCATTTGGATAAATTTTAAGGGGAATGAGCCCTCCTGCAAAGTATTGCATCAAAAATTGTAATTACACGCCCCTGTTAAACAGGGGCTGAAAAATTGGGTCTTAGGCACTGGTGCTGGTGCCACAACACTGCAACCCTTCACAGATACTCTAGTTGGAGCACAGGAACGAGCCCTGCTGCAATGTTTTGCATCAAAAATTGTAATTACATGCCCCTGTTAAACAGGGGCAGAAAAATTGGGCCTTAGGCACTAGACATGTGCACACTGAAATATTTTGTTTCGGAATTTTGTTTTTGTCCGAAAAATAAATTTTGTTACTCCCGAAATTCGTTTTTATTTATTTATTTAGTTTTTTTTTAAAATTGCATTCATCAGAAAATCCTAATTAATTAAGGTTGAATCTGTCATTGAAGGCTTATGGTGTCTGTCGAATGTTCAAAGAAGATTAGACGGAGCAGCTAAACTGTACATGTACATTTCCGGTCACATTTTCCACCTTCAAGCTAGTTGTAGTAGAATTCTAATGTTGTGTGACTAGTAATAATTATATTTATTAATTATTTTACTAGTCAACCAACATTAGAATTTTTCTATAGCCTATGGGCGGATGCATTTGACCGGAAATGTACGATTGCAGTGACGGACAGTTTAGCTGCTCCGTCGAATCTTCTTAGAACTTTCGACAGACACCATAAGCCAAAGATTCGACGTTTGTATGTTTTTCGTTGCTTTGTCGAATCTCCGTCGTTCATATTGAATGGTCTACTCTACCCCAACAGTCAGCCAACTTTCACATTCGTTTCTCAATCTCCAAGTGCAATGGCGGGCGCGGCATCTGACATTGTGTCAGATATTGATATGGCATTATAATATAGAATCTATAATAATAAATCCCCCCCCCCACAACAGGGGCAGCCTCTGAGGCTATCACAACACTAGCAACACTAGTATCACAATCAAGTTCACAACACTAACACAATAGCAGCAGATTATTATGAAAAAGTTAAGTTGAACTGTAGCTTGCTTCACTATTGTTCTGCTGCTGTGCTTATGCTTAATTGCTAAATAATTCAGGTTCTCTGACAAACGGACCAGCTAAGATTGACTGTCTTCTGAAATGATTCAGTGTGTTTGTCTCTCTCTGCTAGCACTCGTAAGTGAAAGTAAAGCCCCATACACACGATAGGACTTTGTATAAACTTTCCCTTGGATTTTTGTACAAAGGGCGTTGGCCTGAAGTTTGTCTTGCATACAGAAGGCAGTACTTTTCCAGCCAACTTTCACCAAATCACGTGGTTTTTCAGCTCTTTACCACCACCTTTTGGTCAACCTCTGTATTGTTGTCTGATACTGTGTCAATCTCGTCACTTTTATCGGCGAGATTGACACCTTGCGAGCCGGGTTCACACTGGTGCGGGGATCCGACTTGGATCCCCTCTAATGCCAGGCACTGTATTTGGTATGAATCTTGAGGGGGAACTCCATGTCAAATTTTAAATAAAAAAACGGCATGGGTTCCCCCTCCAGGGGCATACCAGGCCCTTAGATCTGGTATGGATTTTAAGGAGAACCCCCTACGCCGAAAAAAACAGCATGGGGGTCCCCCCAAGGTCTATACCAGACCCTTATCCGACCACGCAGCCCGGCCGGTCAGGAAAGGGGGCAGGGATGAGTGAGAGCCCCCCTCCTGAGCCGTACCAGGCCGCATGCCCTCAACATGGGGGGTGGGTGCTTTGGGGGAGGGGGCGCCCTGCGGGCCCCCACCCCAAAGCACCTTGTCCTCATGTTGATGAGGACAAGGGCCTCTTCCTGACAACCCTGGCCGTTGGTTGTCGGGGTCAGCGGGCGGGGGGCTTATCAGAATCCGGGAGCCCCCTTTAATAAGGGAGCCCCCCACCCTTTGTGAATGAGTATGGGGTACATTGTACCCCTACCCATTCACCTAGGGAAAAAAGTGTCAATAAAAAAAACACAGTACACAGGTTTTTAAAGTAATTTATTAGGCAGCTCCAGGGGTCTTCTTCCAACTTCGGGGGTCTATCCAGCGTCTTCTCCCGGTGTCCGGACCTTCTGCCGGCTCCTCCGCTATCTTCTGCCGCTCTTTTGCTAGCAGTGGCCCGGACTTCTGGATTGTCTTCTTTCCTCTTCTCTTCCAGAGATGTTGACACAACGCTCTCTCCAGCTGGAATGCTCTCTGAGTGCTCCGCAATGGACTTATATAGGCGGTGACCCCGCCCCCTTATGAGGTCACAGTCCCGGGGCATGATGGGAGTGTGATCTCATAAAGGGGCGTGGTCATCAGATGACATGACCACGTCCCCTTATGACCTCACAGTCCCAGCATGCCCCGGGACTGTGATGTCATAGGGGGCGGGGTCACCACCTATATAAGTCACAGCGGAGCGCTCAGAGCATTCCAGCTGGAGAGAGTATTGTGTCAACATCTCGAGAAGAGGGAAGAAGACGATCCAGAAGTCCAGGCCACTGCTAGCAAAAGAGTGGCAGAAGATAGCGGAGGAGCCGGAAGAAGATCCGGACACCGGGAGAAGACGCCGGAGAGACCCTGAAGTCGGAAGAAGACCCCCGGAGCTGCCTAATAAATTACTTTAAAAACCCGTGTACTGTGTTTTTTTATTGACACTTTTCTCCCTAGGTGAATGGGTAGGGGTACGATGTACCCCATACTCATTCACAAAGGGTGGGGGGCCGGGATCTGGGGCCCCCCTATTAAAGGGGGCTCCCGAATTCCGATAAGCCCCCCGCCCGCAGACCCCGACAACCAACGGCCAGGGTTGTCGGGAAGAGGCCCTTGTCCTCATCAACATGGGGACAAGGTGCTTTGGGGTGGAGGGCCCGCAGGGCGCCCCCTCCCCCAAAGCAGCCACCCCCCATGTTGAGGGCATGTGGCCTGGTACGGCTCAGTAGGGGGGGTGGGGCCGCTCGCTCATCCCCACCCCTTTTTTCTGACCAGCCGGGATGCATGCTTGGTTAAAGGTCTGCTATGGATTTGGGGGGACCCCCTTGCCGTTTTTTTGGCGTAGGGGGTTCCCCTTAAAATCCATACCAGACCTTAGGGCCTCGTATGCCCCCAGAGGAGAATTCCCTCTCGTGCTCGCCGCAATAGGAAAATGTGTTTTTCCTATTGCAGCCAGCGAGAGATGTACAGTACCCTGTCGCCGAGAACCAGCGCGATGGGTTCGCACTGGAAACATTCTCGCGGCCTCGTACTGTAGTTTGTACAAAAGTCCGATGCTTTTGTGTACACACGATCGGACTTTGCTCCATCGGACTTTTGTTGCCGGAAAGTTTGTCCATTCACACAGCCAACAAGAGTCCGATGGAAACAGAAAAAGTTTGTCCGATGGAGTGCACACACGGTCGGATGTTACTCCAAAACAGTTAATTTGCATGTTTGTTGTCAAAAAGTCCGATCGTGTGTACGGCCTTAAGTTGGCTGTATGTGTGTTCTTAGTTCTAGCTATTTTACTGCCCCTCCTCTTTGGTTACAATCGGCCAATAACATTCATTATCATCATTATTTTTATTTCTTCCCCCACCCAATTCCAGCAGCGATCTTTTCTCTCTCTGTCGATTCTTTTCTCTCTATGTAGAATAATCTTGGACTAATAGAGTTAAGGTTAGGCACATTGGACCACAGGTTCGATAGACACAGATTGTTATTGTCAGCGTCATGTCGAATCTCCTATCTATATCGAACTGTTGCTGCAACGAAAACGAAAATAAAGCATTTTTTTAGGTCAGATCTTTCGGTTTTCGTATTCTGCACTTTCGTTATCGTTTGTTAAAACGATAAGGAAAATACCTGAAATTCAGACGAAAATGCATTTGGACAAAAACGAATGCATGTGTCTATTAGGCACTGGTGCTGGTGCCACAACACTGCAACTCCTCACAAATATTCTAGTTGAGCGCAGCAACGAACCCTCCTTGCAAAATATTGCAACAAAAATTGTAATTACACGCCCCTGTTAAACAGGGGCTGAAAAATTGGGCCTTAGCCACTGGTGGCGGCACCCAGAACCAAAAATATTCTTACAAGCTATCAGCATGATCATTGAGGAGGAAGAGCATAGTCACTCAGCATAACAGGATAGTCACTCAGCATCAGCATAGGCAGTCTTGAAGGGATCTGACATTTAAAAAAAAAAATGATTCGGTTACATCAGCATCAGGTGCTTGGTAGCTGGTGGTGATCCAAGACAGATTCATTTTTATGAAGGTCAGTCGATCGACCAAGTCGGTGGACAGGCGCACCCTGTGATCGGTTATAAAGCCTCCAGCAGCACTGAATGTGCGTGCCGAAAGAACGCTGAATGCAGGACAGGCCAGTAGCTCAATTGCATACTGGCCAGTGATCCATCCTCAAGACCCAGTAACCCAGAAGATTTTCAGTGCCTTGTCCAAGTCAGATCTTGCCCTTAGGTATCCCTTCACCATGTAAAACAGATGCTGGCGACGGTTGCTGGAACCGATCATACCTTGAGGCTGCGGACTAAAAAATTGTCTGAATGCATCTGTCAGATGACCACCTTCTCCACCGCTCCCTCTTTGACTGACTGAAGCCTCAGCAACACATTGTCCAGGAACAGGAGTTTGTAACCTCCCAGTCTCTGGGAATGCGTTGCACAGACCTTTCTGCAAGGCCTCCCGAAGATGTTTCATCCTCTGCTCCCTCTGCGACAGCAAGATAAGGTCTGCAAACTTACCCTTGTAACATGGATCAAGGAGGGTTGCCAGCCAGTATTGATCCCTCTCCTTGATACCATGAATACGAGGATCCTTCCGCAGACTTTGCAGGATCAGGGAGGCCATGCAGTGTAGGTTTGCTGAGGCATTAGGTCCTCTGGGTCACTAAGGATGACATGATCCGCAGCCACCTCCTCCCAGCCACGTACAAGTCCATGGGTTTCTTGGGACTGTAAATGATCCCTTAAAGACTGCTGTTGATGCTGAGTGCCAGGCTCCACCTCCATGCTGACACAATCCTCCTCCTCCACCTCCTCCTCCTCGTCCTCTTCCTGTGTGATCAGAGGCCACGCAGGAATGCTGTCTGGATAAAGGGGGCCTTGAGAGCTAAGGAAATCCTCCTCTTCCTGCCTCTGTTCTGCCTCAAGTGCCCTGTCCATTATTCCACGCAGCGTGTGCTCCAACAGGAGTACAAGGGGGACAGTGTCACTGATGCATACACTGTCACTGCTCACCATCCTTGTGGCCTCCTCAAATGGTGACAGGACAGTGCATGCATCCCTGATCATGTCCCACTGGCGTGGGGAAAAAAAACAAGCTCCCCTGACCCTGTCCTGGTGCCATAGTCGCACAGGTACTTATTGATGGCCCTCTGCTGTGTGTGCAGCCGCTGCAGCATGGCCAACATTGAGTTCCACCTGGTGGGCATGTCACAGATTAGGCGGTTCTTGGGCAGGTAAAATTCCTTTTGGAGGTCAGCCAGCCGAACACTGGCATTATATGACCAGCGGAAATGCACAGACTTTCCTGGCCTGCCTCAGGACATCCTGTAAGCCTGGGTACCTGCCCAAGAACCGCTGCACCACCAAGTTAAGGATGTGAGCCAAAAAGGGCACATGGGTCAGTTGTCCCTGTCAGAGGGCGGAGAGGAGGTTGGTGCCATTGTCGCAAACCACCATTCCTGCCTTAAGTTGGCATGCCGTCAACCACCTCTGAGCCTGCCCCTGCAGAGCTGACAGAATCTCCGCCCCAGTGTGGCTCCTGTCTCCCAAGCACACCAGCTCAAGCACCGCATGGCATCTTTTGGCCTGAGTACTTGCATAGCCCCTTAAACGCCTATGGAGCACCGCTGGTTCCGAGGACAAAGCACAGGAAGAGGCCATGGAGGAAGAAGAAGAGGAGGGGGTGGAGGAGAGGGGTGTGTCAGAATCACCAGTAGTAGCATTTTGGAGGCATGGTGGCGGAACAACCACCAACACTACTGCACCTTGTCCTGCATCCTTCCCAGCTGCCAGCAGAGTCACCCAATGCGTCCTGAAAGATAGGTAACGTCCCTGTCCACTGGACCATGAGTCAGCAGTAATATGCACCTTACCGCAAGGCCAAGACATTGCCTTCCACATGCCGGTAGAGAGCTGGAATCGCCGGAAGGAGTCTACCAACTGAAAAGGCAGCAGTTGAAGTGCTAGCAATTTAGCCAAGCTAGCATTCAACCGCTGGGCATGTGAATGGCTGGGAACGACCTATTTTCAGCGGTGCAGCAGCTGGAGCAGGGAAATTTGCCTGGTACAATCTGATGTCAGTGTACCGATAGCAGATTGCCTGCAAGTACTTGGCTGTGGCACACCTAATTCTACACCTTCATTCCTCTCAGTGCAGGTCTCAGAGAGGACTGAAGGTATAGTGGGGTTGGAGATCCCAGCTGATGAGGAGCAAGGAGAGGTCCTCCTTGTTCTTTGGTGTGGGTCTTTTAGGTACGCTTGTCAACGAACTGCATAGCAGGTCAACATATGTCTGGTCAAGCATGTGGTGCCCAAGCGGGTGATGTTTTGGCCACGCGAGATACGCTTGAGACATATGTTGCAAATTGCAGCGGTGGGATCTGATGCACTCGTCTCAAAAAAGGCCCACACCAAAGAACTTTTGGAATAACGTGCAGAGACAGCAGCGCCCTGCACATGCAGAGCTCTGCGTTGTAATGCAGTCGGTGTACTGGCCTTTGTACTGCCCTTAAGTTGGCCCCTGGAGGACATCCTGCCTCGTTGGTGATGTGCCTCCTCCTCTCTCCTATCAAGCACCCACGTGAAGTCAGTGATCTCATCATCCCCTCCCTCCTCATCACTGGAGCAAAGCTGGCAGTATGCTGCAGCTGGGGGAACATGACTGCCAATTTGCTGTCCTTCTTGGGCACCCACTCTACCTGGGCTCACGTTACTGCCTTCCTCTAGCTGAATACCATCATCGGAGCCTTCAAAATGCTGGGCATCCTCCTGGAGCATGTACCCAACACTGTGCTCAAACAGTTCGGGGAACTCCTCAGGAGGACATGGTGGGGCTAGGGAAGAAGTGACTGATGCCATTGAGCCGAGGGAAGAGGCCGCGTTGGCAGCTGCTTTGCCAGACAAAGTACCCTGAGCCTGGGTAAGAGAGGATGAGAAGGATGAGGAGGATGAGGACGGCTTGGTCATCCACACTACCAAGTCTTCCGCATGTCGCAGCTCAACATGGCCAGCTGCCGAAAAAAGGACAAGCGTGTCCCACGGCCACGTGTTGATGGGGATGCACCGTGTCCACAACCAGCACTGTTGCCTCTAGACACAGAACCTGCTTGCCCTCTTTTATTGGCTTGTGACTGTTTGCCTCTCCTTGTTGGCCTTCCAGACATACTAATGGCCTGCAGTGAGATGTAGCTGCACAAAACTGGGATGTATATATATACTGATTATACTGCAGCTAGCAGAATGCCTCCCTGTGGTATTAATAGGATCATAAGAAGCACACCAGCACTTGTCTTCAGGTAGCTATAGGTGCAACTGTGCAGGGTACACAGTACACTAACTGTAAATACTTCAAGCTGCCTGCCTGTGGTATTAATAGGATCAGAAGGAGGACACCAGCACTTGTCTTCAGGTACAGTACCTGACTACGAGATTGTGTTTTCAGCGCGATCCAATCGCGCTTGTTCTCAGCGATAGGGTACTGTGCATGTCGCGCTGGCTCACTCATCGGGAAAGGAAAACTTTTTCCTTTCGCGATGTGCGACAGGCAGTGCTGACAGCTGTCTGGTATGAATCCTGAGGGGTAACGCCGCGCCAAATTTTAAATGAAAAAAACGGCGTGGGTTCCTCCCCAGGGACATACCAGGCCCTTAGGTCTGGTATGGATTGTAAGGGGAACCCCCTACACCGAAAAATCGTCATGGGTCCCCCCAAAATCCATACCAGACCCTTATCCGAGCATGCAGCCCGGTCAGGGAAAGGGGTGGGGACGAGCGAGCGCCCCCCTGAACCGTACCAGGCCGCATGCCCTCAACATGGGGGGGTTGGTGCCTTGGGGGAGGGGGGCGCCCTGCGGGCCCCCCCACCCCAAAGCACCTTGCCCCCATGCTAATAAGGACAAGGGCCTCTTCCCGACAACCCTGGCCATTGGCTGTTGGGGTCTTCGGGCGGGGGATTTATCGGAATCCGGGAGCCCCCTTTAATAAAGGGGCCCCCAGATCCCGGCCCCCCACCCTATGTGAATGAGTATGGGATACATGGTACCCCTACCCATTCACCTAGGAAAAAAAAGTGTTAATAAAAAAAACACACTACACAGGTTTTAAAAGTAATTTATTAGGCAGCTCTGGGGGGGCCTCTTCCGACTTCTTCTCCCGGTGTTCCGCCTCTTCTCCCAGGCCCCTCCGCTATCTTCTTCCTCTGTCGGTTCTTCTCCCGTATCTTCTGCCGGACTCCCCCGCTATCTTCTTCCAGCTCTATTGCTAGCGGGGGACCCGGTCTGCTGTGCTGTCTTGTCCCCTCTTCTCTTCTTCTGATGTTGACACAATGCTCTATCCTGCTGGAATGGTGTGTCCGAGCTGCGGAGCCATTTATATAGGCGGTGACCCCGCCCCCTTGTGACGTCACATTCCCAGCATGCACAGGGACTCTGGGGTCACGCCCCCTTATGACGCCAGAAGAACCGGACAGCGGAAGAAGATAGCGGAGGGGCCCGGGAGAAGAGGCAGAACACCGGGAGAAGAAGTCGTAAGAAGACCCCCGAAGTCAGAAGAGACCCCCCTGGTGCTGCCTAATAAATTACTTTTAAAACCTGTGTAGTGTGTTTTTTTTATTAAAACTTTTTTTTTCTAGGTGAATGGGTAGGGGTACCATGTACCCCATACTCATTCACATAGGGTGGGGGGCCAGGATCTGGGGCCCCCCTATTAAAGGGGGCTCCCGGATTCCGATAAGCCCCCCGCCCGCAGACCCCGACAACCAACGGCCAGGGTTGTCGGGAAGAGGCCCTTGTCCTCATCAACATGGGGGCAAGGTGCTTTGGGGTGGGGGGCCCGCAGGGCGCCCCCCTCCCCCAAGGCACCAACCCCCACATGTTGAGGGCATGCGGCCTGGTACGGCTCAGGAGGGGGGGGCGCTCGCTCGTCCCCACCCCCTTCCCTGACCGGCCGGGGCTGCGTGCTCGGATAAGGGTCTGGTATGGATTTTGGGGGGGGGCCCACACCGATTTTTCGGCATAGGGGGTTCCCCTTACAATCCATACCAGACCTAAGGGCCTGGTATGCCCCTGGGGGGGAACCCACGCCGGTTTTTTCATTTAAAATTTGGCGCGGCGTTCCCCCTCAGGATTCATACAAGACAGCTGTCAGCACTGCCAGTCGCTCATCACGAAAGGAAAAAAAAGTTTTCCTTTCCCGATGAGTGAGCCATCTCGGCGCTGGGGGCTCGTAGGTGTCAAATCTCGCCGAGAAAAGTGTCGAGATTGACACAATATCGTGGTCACGTACTGTAGCTATAGGTGCAACTGTGCAGGGGTACACAGTACACTAACTGTAAATACTTCAAGCTGCCTGCCTGTGGTATTAATAGGATCAGAAGAAGAACAACAGCACTTGTCTTCAGGTAGCTATAGGTGCATCTGTGCAGGGTACACAGTACACTAACTGTAAATACTTCCAGCTGCCTGCCTGTGGTATTAATAGGATCAGAAAAAGAACACCGGGGGCGTGGTCGACAAGGATGGCTGAGGATGCACACCACTGAGCTCAGTGTCATCCCGACAGCAGCAGGCTATTTTCACTGCACCACACACCCGCGTTCTTCATGGCGGCGGCAAGCTCACACTCCACTGAGCCCACTGACCTTCAACAAGGCACCAGACAGCGATACCACCTTAGAACGTTGCCGATCGATCCACGGACCCCCAGGGACAAGATGGCGTCGGCCGCAGTACGGGGAAGACCAAGCCTCCTCCTCCCACTCCAGCAACAGCTTGCCCAGGTGAGGACAACACTGAGGGACTCCAGGATTCCAGGGGAGAGACTTCAGCCTCTTCTGTGCAGTCGGTAACACCACACGACACAGGCACAGGGGAATCCCAGACAGCCATACATCCTCTGTCAGGGGAGCCCATTAGATCTGAAGCTACAGCCCTCCTCTCTGCCTTTAGAGCAGATTTCAAATCATGGGCAAGCAAAATGGAGGATTCCCTACATGTGGAACTAAATGCTCTGAAACAAAAAGTTACAGCTAATGAGGAGCCAGTGTCAGTTCTAACTACTGCTCAGGATGACCATGAGGCACGTATAATAGCACTTGAATCCTCATCCGCGGCACAACTCCGTCGCTTATGCCACCAGCAACTCCTCATAGAAGACAGCGAAAATCGCAGTCACAGAAATAAGATTAGACTGCAAGGCATACCTGAAGCAACATCTGGAGCGGATCTGAAAACCACTGTCATAACTATCCTCAATAAAGTTTTGGGAGGAGAGGCCGCATCATCAATTGAGCTGGATTGTGTACACAGAGTGGGGGGGCCGGGGGGTCCCCAAGATGGTCGCCCCCGAGATGTTCTCTGCCGGCTCCACTATTACACCCTAAAAGAGGAGGTCATGCGGAAGGCATGGAGCCTGAGTCCAGTGGACTTCTTCGGAGCCCCTATCCACCTGTATCCTGATTTGTCTCGCAATACGCTGTATATGCGCCCTCTACTTGACCTCATACGGCAAGCCGGGGCTTCATATACTTCAGCATCAAGGAGACTCGGGGCGACAGCAGGTTCATGCTCTCAGACACGGACCAACTGCCTGACTTCTTCCTCTTTCTTGAACAAGAACCGGTTGATGTCCTGAACTGACTATCCTCCAGACGATCGATCAAGACAGATGAGTCTTGGCCCATTCCTGCAATGCCGTAGACGTCCTAGGTCTAGATCAGTATCCTCCGGCCCTGGAATAAGACAACCTACCTCTCCAGAAGATTGACCCAGAAGTACATTGGAGACTACTGCCTTATTCCTTCTCTCCACACCCTTTACCTTACTAAGGGGTCCCAACGGCTCTGACGCATTCCTGGCAGGCTTGCTTTGCCCTTTGATCCCCTGCCTGTGACTTTCTTTTTTTTTTGTGATCCGTGCCCTCCAACATAGGGATTGTGCGACTGTAGGGGACGGAACTATTTGTTCTTTTCCTGCCCTTCACTAATATAATTTCTGGCTGGGATTCGGGAGAGAACACAGGTAATAGTCACTCTTTGATTCTCACTGTGATGGGCGTCAGGCCACACCAGAATACACCAAAGGTTTTATATATGATGTTCCACTTAGTTTCAGATTGTTCCCCCCCCACCCACTCCCTATGTGACATATGATAGCGATTTTTAACAGGAGTGGGGGGATCGATTCTGGGAGGAGGCTTGGCCTCTGGTCCTGATAATTTTCTGCTACAGGTGATGCAGGTTTAGAATGCGCCACACATGGCGAACTTGAATACTTCCGCAGGTGGGTCCTCCGATCCCCCTATCTTCCCTCTATTCATATTATTATTTTTGCTCATTTTTTCTGTCAGCGGGAGCCAATATAATTACTTATGGTACATACTCCTAGGTTAAATAATCAGACTCAATACTCATATCTTGTTGAATGTTATTATCTGTTGTTCATATGACTGAGTTTATATGTACTAGGTTAATAGTTGAAGAGGAGCATATTCACGATACATGACACACTGGGTCTATCTATTTAGTGAGACTCAGAGCCCGAAGCTTCCTCACAGATAATAGGGATTGGCTCCCTGACCCCCCCCCTCTTTTCTGTAACAGTGGGAGCCTTCTCAGTCCCATTAGGATGGCTCCTCTCGGAAACGGCTGCCCTATGCCCCTTACACGGTTCAAATATTAGGTGTGCTAAATACACAATATTTATGCCTGATTTGCAGTTGGGATCATGACTCAGGTCAACCCATCTCGACCTTTCTCCCACAGTAGGACTGGCACGGCTTGTGCCTAAAGTGTGACATTTCACGCAGTGCTTCACCTTAGCGAACACATTAGTACCTTAGACGCATCTTTTTAGGTGTCTTTCCATCTACACTTTACTTCCTCCTTTATCCCCACACTTTACTCTCCCTCTTCTCTCCCCCTCCCCCCTTCCCTATTCCACCTTTCTGTTCTAGTCTTCCCCTTACTGCTTTCTTCCTATACCTCTATATTTTACCACCTCCCTCTTTTTACAGTTTCTCACACTCCAGCATGGCTCACACAGTGACCTCACGCCCCCAGTTGAAACTTTGTTTGTATAATGCAAACGGTCTCAACATTGCCTCGAAACGCAGGCAAATCCTTTAACAAATGCATAAACGACAGGTTAACGTGCTTCTACTACAGGAGACCCATTTCCACTCTGACTCCACCCCTGCCTGCTCCAACAGATACTTTAATAGATGGATCCACAGTACCGAATTACTCGATCATATAATGGATCCCCAGGGAAGGTACGTTTTTGTGAAAATTTCCTTATGGGGACTAAATTCACAATAGCCAACATATATCTGCCTAACACTCACCAAGTCCCATCGGCCTTGCTGTACTAAAAGACCCTGGCGGGTTTTGCGGAGGGCAAGCTCATATTTGGAGGAGATTTTAACGCTCCCCTAGATCCACTTCTGGATTCCTGTTCTTCTATATCTTTTCCTAAGCTACGGGCCCTGAAACGTGCCATCTATAATATGCATCTTATTGAAGTTTGGAGGATACTCTACCCTAAATTCCGAAACTACACCCACTTCTCTCACGTTCACCAATCATACAGTTGCCTCGATTATTTTTTAATTGATCATGGCTGTCTAGATTGGTCCCCAAATTGTGAAATAGACCCTATGGTTTGGTCCGACCACTCTGCCATACTCCTGACACTCTCAATCCCCTCCACCCCAGTGAAAGAGTGGACATGGAGGTTAAATGACTCGCTACTAACAGAGCCAGGGTGTGATGCACGGATATCGGAGACTATATCCAATTTTTTTGCGGACCACGCTTCCGACGACGCTTCACCACCCATTAAATGGGAAGCATTAAAGGCGGTTTTGCAGGGCAGCTTTATCCAAATGGGAGCTCGCCTGAATAAAGAATGCTCGTCTGCGATAGCTACAGCAATACATAAACTTAGGACACTGGAGACTACCCATAAGCGCTCCCCAACGGTGGAAACGCTTACAGAGGTTTCGTCCGCCCGCACCCAGCTTAGGGAAGTATACGAAGCATCAGCACGTACGTTTGCGAACAAACTTGCCTTTCATCAGTACAAATTTCAGGACAAATGTGGTAGATCACTAGCTCGTACCCTACATACTAAACAACCTAACACCTTTATATCCCACATACAGGACAAATTTGGGGAAACTGTTTCCTCGCCTTCTAAAATGGGTCAGGTATTCAGGGATTTTTATCAATCCCTGTACAACATACCTGCTGCAAACCCTACCGAGTCTCCCTCCACTACGGCGGAAACCCAGGCCTCGTATATTTCACAAATTGCATTACCTACTTTAGATGACGAAATGATAGAGGACCTTGAAACCCCGATCTCAGAAGATGAAGTTGCCTGTGCCCTCACTTCTACTCCATCTGGTAAAAGTCCGGGACCTGATGGCTTCACTCCAAAATTTTACAAACAATTTGCTCCCCTTATTACCCCCTTCTTAACAAAAGTGTTTAACTTCCTCTCCGAGGGATCAGCGTTCCCTCCGCAAACACTAGAAGCACATATCACCCTCATCTCAAAGCCGGACAAAGACCTGACTATATGTGCGAACTACTGGCCCATATCGTTGATAGGAGTAGATCTGAAGGTGTTTGCTAAGGTGCTGGCAAATAGAATGCAGCCATTGTTGCCCTGCCTAACACACTTGGATCAGGTTGGCTTTGCGAGTGGACGAGAGGCACGAGATAACACCCTGAAAACACTTCTCATCGCTGATTATGCCCTCACTCACAATATCCCATTGTGCCTCCTCACGCTCGACACGGAGAAGGCCTTCGACCGCGTCAACTGGCAATTTCTTCACCTATCCTTGCAACAGATAGGATTGGGCCATAATATGATCTTGAGAATAATGTCCCTCTATTCTTCTCCCTCCACTAGGATCA
Organism: Aquarana catesbeiana; assembly: GCF_042186555.1. Lineage (NCBI taxonomy): Eukaryota > Metazoa > Chordata > Amphibia > Anura > Ranidae > Aquarana > Aquarana catesbeiana. The sequence goes on from NC_133335.1 coordinate 164,140,060, forward strand.
GACTAAATGAATCCCTATCTCAAAAATGTACTATTCACAATGGAACACGACAGGGGTGCCCCTTGCCCCCCATTCTCTACGTCCTTGTCATGGAACACCTAGCCATCGCCCTTAGGAACAACCCGGCTATTCATGGTATTAACATAGGTCCTGTTCATACTAAAATTGCTCTCTTTGCGGATGACTTGCTCATGTTCGTGACCCAACCGCAAAGTTCCCTGCCCTCAATTATACAGGAGTTCCGGAGATATGGAGATGTAAGTAACTTCAAAGTTAACCATAGTAAGTCAGAAATCCTCAATATCTCACTCCCAAAAGAGGCTCTTCAACAACTCTCCTCTTCCTTCACTTTCAAGACGAGCTCCACCTCTATTCGCTATCTAGGAATTTATATCCCAACAGACGCATCCCAACTATTTGCCAGTAATTTTACCCCTCTGCTTCTTAGAACACAAGCAGATCTGGCTACCTATGCATCTAAACAGCTTTCTTGGTTGGGTAGGGTGAATGTTTTGAAAATGGATGTTCTCCCTCAATTCTTATATCTCTTTCAAACCATCCCTATCTATATTCCCACCTCGTTCTTTAAGAGGCTTTGTCAGATTTTTTCCAAATTCATATGGAAGGTGGACCGTCCCAGGATAAGATATGATACAATGATCCTTCCGAAGGCCCGGGGTAGAGCGGGGGTCCCAGACGCCTCCACAGGTGGCGGTACTCGCATGTATCATAGATTGGTTTCTCCAACCTTTGTCCAAACTCTGGGTTCAACTGGAGAGTCATCTAAATGAGATTGATCTCTGAGCTTTGCCGTGGACCCCTGTGGCTCAGCGTAAGGATACTGCACTCTCTACTGCTCTTACTCGCCAGACACTTCAGGTTTTGGACCGTCTGATTTTAACTGGTAAATGATCTAAACCACAGGGCCCTATGATTCCTCTCTTTGGGACCCCGGACTTCCCCCCAGCTGTAAGTGGGTGAAAATTCGGACCCTGGAATAGGGAGAGCCATAGACGCCTAGCTCAGGTCCTTCTCGCGGACCCATTCTTGAGAACAGACATACCCTCCCAGACAGCTTTGAGGCCCCCAACAATGTGGTTACAGAGAAGCCAAATAGTGTCCTACATCCGTACTTTCTCTTCCCTATCGGATATACTAGATGACCCATCAAACTTCGACGAGCTGCTTTTACAGCTCGACCCGCCAACACACGTAGTATCACTACTGTACTCCCTACTACTGAACATATCTGCCCCTGACATTCCAACATACACACAGAAATGGAAAACAGACTTACAACATTCCATCTCACCTGCTGATTGGCAAAAGTGCTTCATCCTGACACATAGGATTTCCCCAGCAAATAAGACTCAAGAAAAAGGGTTTAAGCTGTTGACAAGATGGTACAGATGCCCGGCGACTATTCAACAGTTTAAACCTTCTTTGCCAGCTACTTGTTGGCGAAGCCTGTCGTCTAGAGGGACAATGCTCCACATTTGGTGGACTTGCCCTCCTCTTAGGAAATTCTGGCAAAAGGTCTTATGTTTACACTGATACACCATTATTTCATCAGAGATTCTACACTAAAGATGCCTCGGATTGTGCATATTTAGAAAAGGTTCACCTCATTACTATTTGTAAACTACCTGTGATAATATACTGTAAAGTGTTTACTTCGTTTGCTCTCCCTTTACCTTGAAATAAAATAAGATTGAAAAGAATAATAACACCAGCACTTGTCTTCAGGTAGCTATAGGTGCAACTGTGCAGGGTACACAGTACACTAACTGCAAATACTTCAAGCTGCCTGCCTGTGGTATTAATAGGATCAGAAGAAGAACACCAGCACTTGTCTTCAGGTAGCTATAGGTGCAACTGTGCAGGGTACACAGTACACTAACTGTAAATACTGTAAAAACACCTCCCTGCCTGTCAGTATATTAGAAAGAGAACAGGAATGGATCTAGCTAAACTCAATACAGTGTGTATATATATATATATATATATATATATATATATATATATATATACACATATACATATACACACACACACACACACATATATACATACATACATACATATACACACACATATACACACACACACACACACACACACAAACACCTGGGATGCATATATATATATATATATATATATATATATATATATACACAATGCACTGTAAGTGCAGCTAACTGACTCGCCTGCCTACTCTAATCTAACTTAAATCAAATGACACTGTCTCTCTCTCTGTCTAATTCTCTCTGCCACCACAACACACTACACAAGGCCGCCACGCAGGCGGCCTTATATAGGGTGGGGCGTGTACTAAACCCCCTGAGCCATAATTGGCCAAAGCCACCCTGACTTTGGCCAATTATGGCTATCTGTGCAGACGGCGCTGTGATTGGCCAAGCATGCGGGTCATAGTGCATGCTTGGCCAATCATCAGCCAGCAATGCACTGCGATGACGCAGTGAATTATGGGCCGTGACGTGCCACTCGAATTTGGCGCGAACGCCCCATAACATTCGCAATTAGGCAAACGGTCAAACACACAATGTTTGGGCCGAACATGGCTTTGACTCGAACTCGAAGCTCATCCCTACTACTGGTCACAAAAGGGCAATAAACAAATAAGAATCCCTTGCATCACTGGGGCACCAGGATCACTGAACAGTGGGGGGGTACAATTCAAGCTGGTGTGCATGGAAACACACAGATACTGCGGACAAATACACAAAAGACAATTTTGACAACTAGGATAAAACAGCGTTGTAAAAACAGACAAACAGGAATCTCTAGGAGCAGGTAGACGTACAAAGTGACACTGGGCAGAAAACAGGCTTGAAATACACTTGGGAACACACAGGCATTCCGCTAGGAACACTAAGATGACTAGCCTAATGCCGCGTACAGACGATCGGAATTTCCGACAACCAAACTGTGGATTTTTTTCAGACGGATGTTGGCTCAAACTTGTCTTGCATACACACGGTCGCACAAATGTTATCGGAAAAACGTACGAAGGATAAAGAGGAAGTTCAATAGCCAGTGCGCCACCCTTTGGGCTCCTTCTGCTAATCTGGTGTTAGTAGAAGTTTGGTGAGAAGCGATTTACGCTTTTCAGCCTTGTGCTTTTCAGATAATTACTGCTCTTCAGTTTGTACTTGTGGGTTCGTATCTGTTCTTCAGTGCGCGTTGTCAGTTTGTATCTGTTTTTCAGTGCGTTCTTGTCCGCTCGTTTCTGATTTTCAGATCGTTCTTCTCAGGTTCTTTCTGATTTTCAGTACGTTCTGACCAGCCGACCGTTTTGAAGCCATGTTGTGGGTATGTACTCGTTGTAGAGTTCGTGCTGTGCAGGGGCTTGGTGTTGGGGTTCTTACTTTGACCCAAGCCCAGTCCATGAACAGGGCGAGGAGGAGTTCATGGACAAAGAATTGGTTGCTCCAGCGTGACCAATTCTCGCACATGCCTTTGTTGCTGGAGATCCAGGAGAATATTCCTGATTTTAGGAATTATCTTCAGATGACGGACCCCATTTTTCATCGTCTGTCGGCTTTGCTGTCCCCTTATATTACGAAGCAGGACCCCTTAATGCAGCAAGCCATCACTCCCGAGCGGAGGCTCGTCGCCACTAGGGATGAGCTTTCTGTTCAGGTTGAACATGAATTTGACTCGAACATTGGCTGTTCGCCCGTTCGTCGAAAACCGAACATTATGGGCCGTTCGCGGCAAATTTGAGTGGCGCACAATGGGCCATAATGCACTGCGGGAGCGCAGTGCATTGCTTTAAGATGATTGGCTAGAGCATGCACCATGACCTGCATGCTTTGGCCAATCACAGCGCCCTCAGCTAAGAGAGTCATAATTGGCCAAAGGCAGGATGCTTTTAGCCTATCATGGCTCGGGGGGGCTAAGTCCACGCCCACACTATATAAGGCTGACTGCACGTCAGCCTCGTGTAGTGTGTCGTTGCTGGCAAGGACGGAGAGAGAGAGTGTCATTTAGATTGAGCAGGCAGATTATTCAGTTAGCTGCAGTGTATTTCATATATGTATACAGTCAGTCTAATATATATATATATATATATATATATATATATATATATATATATCCATCCACTGCATACAGTTTAGCTAGATCTCACTGCGGTCCGTTTCTGGTGGTGTATTGTTTCTACTATACTTCTGGCAGGCAGGTGATTCAGTTAGCTGCAGTTTATTTCATATATCTCCACTGCATACAGTTTAGCTAGATCTCACTGCGGTCTGTTCCTGGTGTACTGTTTCTATTATACTTCAGGCAGGCAGGCGATTCAGTGATCTGCAGTGCATAAAATATATAGCAATGTGATTCAGTGATGGATGACATATGTTAGTTGTTTTGATCGTGAAGAAATACCTTCCACCAAACAATTCACCACATGAGATGATCTCCCCTTTGGGGATGCACTCACCACATATGCAAAAATATTATGCCTTGGATCTTATCACTTGATCTCCACCGCTCAACTCCAACCAGATTCAAAGCCTGACAAGGAGCGCTGCTGCAATATTCTAAGCGACTCTGTCATGTTGAGGTTTTTTTTTTTTATATTGTTTTTACTATGTATTATGTTTTTTTAGTGTCTACTGAAGTATAAATTATTGTTCTCTTGATGCTACATATCTACCTCATTTACTACATTCAGGGCGCTGAGCGGTGCTTTTCTTAGGAGGGCTATACAAAGCATTTGCACAGTGCATAAAACATATATACAGTCTCCTACATATATATATCCACTGCATTCTAGTCTAGCCAAGCCTATATCTGACTGCAGGTCGTTCCTGGTGTACGTTTTCAAATACACTTTCAGGCAGGCAGGTGATTCAGTGATCTGCAGTGCATAAAATATATATACAGTCTCCTACTTATATATATCCACTGCATTCTAGTCTAGCCAAGCCTATATCTGACTGCAGGCCGTTCCTGATGTACTTTTTCTAGTAAACAGGTGATGTTTTGCTAATAAAATTTTACAGCATGTCTGGAAGGCCACCAAGGAGAGGCAGATGCTCACAGGCCACTAAAAGAGGGCAAGCAGGCTCTGTGTCTACAGCCAACAGTGCTGGTCGTGGACACGGTGCATCCTTAGCACGTGGCCGTGGGGCACGCTGGCCATGTTGATCCACAACATGCAGAAGAGTTGGTAGAGTGGATAATTAAGCCGTCCTCATCCTCTTCATTCTCTGTCACTCTGGCTCAGAGCAGTTTGCCTGCCAATGCAGCTGCCAAAGCGGGGCTATTCCATCGGCTCAATGTCATCAGTCACTCCTTCCTTAGCCCCACCATCATGCACGGAGGAGTCCCTCGAACTGTTCGACTAGTGTCGGGTACATGCTGCAGGAGGATGCGCAGCACTTTGAAGGCTCCGATGATGGTACCCAGGTTGAGGAAGGCAGTAACTTGAGCCCAGAGAGAGGGGATGCCCAAGAAGGACAAGAAAGTGGCAGTCATGTCCCCCCAGCTGCAGCATACTGCCAGGTTTGCTCCAGTGACGAGGAGGGAGGGGATGATGAGATCACTGACTCTATGTGGGTGCCTGATAGAAGAGAGGAGGAGGCACATCTCCAACGAGGCAGGATGCCCTCCAGGGGCCAGCTTAAGGACAGCCACCCGACTGCATCACACCGCAGAGTTCCACATGTGCAGGGCGCTGCTGACTGCCCGCGTATTTTGAAAAGTTCTTTGGTGTGGGTCTTTTTTGATACGTGCGCAGCAGATCGCACCGTTGCTCTTTGCAACATATGTCTGAAGCAAATCAAGCTTGGCCAAAACAGCAGCTGCTTGGGCACCACATGATTGACCAGACATATGACGACCTCCCATGCAGTCCGTTGGCAACAGTACTTAAAAGACCCACACCAAAGAACAAGGTGGACCTCTCCTTGCTCCTCATCAGCTGGGATCTCCAACCCCACTATACCTTCAGTCCTCTCAGAAACCTGCACTGAGAGAAATGAAGGTGTAGAATTAGGTGTGCCAAGTACTTGCAGCCAATCGGCTATAGCTACACCAACATCTGATTGTAATAGGCAAATTTCCATACCCCAGTTGCTAAACCGTCAAAAGAAATTCAGTCCCAGCCATCCACATGCTCAGTGGCTAAATGCTAGCTTGGCTAAATTGCAATTTGGCAACTGCTGCCTTTTCAGCTGACTTTGCCCCCTTTCGTGAATTTGTGGAATGTGCAGTACCTCAGTGGCAGGTTCCCAAACGCCATTTCTTTTCACGGAAGGCCATTCTGGCTCTCTACTGGCATGTGGAAGGCAATGTCTTGGCCTTGTTGGACAGGGCGGTCAGCAGTAAGGTACATATTACCACTGACTCATGGTCCAGCAGGCATGGACAGGGACATTACCTTTCTTTCATGGCGCACTGGGTAAGTCTGCTGGCAGCTGGGAAGGATGCAGGACAGGGTGCAGTATTTTTGGAGCTTGTTCCGCCACCATACCTCCAAAATGCTAGTAGTGGTGATTCTGGCACACCTCTCTCCTCCACCCCCTCTTCTTCTTCTATGGCCTCTTCCTCTGCAGATTTCTCCCCTGAACCAGCGGTGCTCCGTAGCTGTTCAAGGGGCTACGCAAGCACTCAGGCAAAAAGATGCCAATGCGGTGCTTGCGTTGGTCTGCTTAGGGGACAGGAGCCACACTGGGGCAGGGATTCTGTCAGCTCTGCAGGGGCAGACTCAGAGGTGGTTGACACCACGCCAGCTTCAGCCAGAAATGGTGGTTTGTGACAATGGCACCAACCTCCTCTCTGCCCTCCGACAGGGACACTTGACCCATGTTCCCTGATTGGCTCACGTCCTTAATTTGTTGGTGCAGCAGTTCTTGTGCAGGTACCCGGGCTTACAGGATCTCTTGAGGCAGGCCAGGTAAGTCTGTGGGCATTTCCGCCGGTTATATGCCAGTGCTCGGCTGGCTGACCTTCAAAATTAATGCAACCTGCCCAAGAACCGCCTCATTTGTGACATGCCCACCAGGTGGACCTCAATGTTGGCAATGCTGCAGCGGCTGCACATGCAGCAGAGGGCCATCAATGAGTACCTGTGTGAGTATGGCACCAGGACAGGGTCAGGGGAGCTTGGCTTTTTTTCGCCATGCCAGTGACTACTGATCAAGGATGCATGCACTGTCCTGTCACAATTTGAGGAGGCCATGAGGATGGTGAGCAGTGACAGTGCATGTATCAGTGATACTGTCCCTCTTGTCTTCCTGTTGGAGCGCACGCTGCGTGGAATAATGGACAGGGCACTTGAGGCAGAACAGAGGGAGGAAGAGGAGGACTTCCTTACCTCTCAAGGCGCCCTTTATCCTGACAGTATTCCTGCAGACCCACCAATCACACAGGAAGAGGAGGAGGAGGAGGATTGTGTCAGCATGGAGGTGGAGCCTAGCACTCAGCATCAGCAGCAGTCTTCAAGGGATCGTTTTCTGTCCCCAGAAACCCATGGACTTGTACGTGGGTGGGAGGAGGTGGCTGTGGATCATGTCATACTTAGTGACCCAGAGGACTGCGGATCAAATGCATCAGCAAACCTTCACTGCATGGCCACCCTGATCCTGCAAAGCCTGTGAAAAGACCCTCGGATTTGTGGCATCAAGGAGAGGGATCATTACTGGCTGGCAACCCTTCTTGGACCACGTTACAAGGGTAAGGTTTGCGGAACTTATCCAGCCTTCGCAGAGGGAGCAGAGGATGAAACATCTTCGGGAGGCCTTGCAGAAAGGTTTGTGCAATGCGTTTCCAGAGCCTGGGAGGCTACAATTTCCTTGCCCTCCTAGACAATGTGTTGCTGAGGCTTCGGCCCGTCACAGAAGGAACAGTGGAGAAGGTGGCCGTCTGACCGATGCGTTCAGACAATTCAAGCAACCATCGCCAGTGTCTGATTTACATGATGCAGGAATACCTAGGGGCAAGATCAGACTTGGAGACCTTTCCAACCGAAAATCTATTGGGTTACTGAGTCTTGAGGATGGATCACTGGCCAGAGCTTGCACAATATGCAAATGAGCTACTGGCCTGTCCTTCATCCAGCGTTCTTTCTGAACGCACATTCAGTGCTGCTGTAGGCTTTGTAACCTATCACAGAGTGCGCCTGTCCACAGACTCAGTTGATTGGCTCACCTTCATAAAAATGAATCAGTCTTGGATCACCAGCTACCGATGTAACCGATTAATTTTTCTATGAATGCAAGATCCCTTGAAGACTGCCTATGCTGAGTGACTATCCTGTTATGCTGAGTGACTATCCTATTCCTCCTCCATGTTCATGTTGATAGCTTTTAAGAACATTTTTGTTAGAGGGCACCTTGGGCCTAAGGCCCAATTTTTCTGCCCCTGTTTAACAGGAGCGTATAATTATAATTTTTGCTGTAATATTTTGCAGCAGGGCTCGTTCTTGTGCTCGAAAAAGAGAAAATATAAACATACATAAGTCCATATATGTGTATCAATAAAAAATGTGAAGACATAAGTCCAGAAAGTGCAATAAGGTGCGTGATGGAATATTAACTCATAGTCCATACATTGAAGGTAGAACCAAAATGGATGGTTGAAGACCCAAAGGACTGGTAGATGTTGTGTAAATCCGTAGGACTAGGTTGGCATCAATGGTATTAAACATCAGATAAATGAATAAAGATGGGTACTCTTACCGAGAACGGTGGACTCCCCTGTCAGCGACATGGAGTCAATCAGGCAATGGGCCCCATCGGGCCGGGAAGGAAATCCAGGATGTTGAAATACACAGGGTAAACTTCCAGTAGCAGGAACCCGGAGGAACATAATGCAGGTGCCCAAAATGGAAATTCCCAGATGTAGAATGGTGGAACAGCGCTGGTCATCCAAAGGGAGTATATTCTTGTCAGAAGATTATGTAAAAGAAAAAAATCACCGCTTCCGCATGGTGCAGGTAAAAAACAGGAGGGTTTTTATTGCTAAAAAGCCATAAACAATAAAATGGTGATCACAAAGGTTAAAAAATCAAAGCAGCATGGAGGAGAGATGCCGACTGACGCGTTTCGACCCAATGGTCTTCAACTGGGGCATGGACACCTCACTCCAAGCTGCTCATATTTATAAATGATGATAAGTTACATGCTTAATGGTGAAGGCGGTCACATCACATCTCATTGGATGAGTGGCATTATGCAACACCGGAAGTGAATAACCTAAACATAAATGGCCTATCGGACAGCATAATATAAGACAGGCAGGAATAATCTCCAATAAGCGAAGAGCCGGAAAGGGAAACATTCCCTAGGGATCTTCCGCTCGCATGTCAAACAAGGACATGACGTAGTGGTAAGAAGCCCGCCAAGGAAAGTGTTGTGTCAGGTGATCAGAGCAGAGGCGGTGTCACGTGGCCGCACGTCAGAAGCTCAAGCCACGCTGACGTCCCCACTGTAAACAAAGCGAGCCACGTGGAGCAACCAAGCTCACAATGTCCGCCTCCTAGTCACCTGATCTTGGGGGGAAGTCTCTCTAGGCGGCAAGGGAAAGGGCGTCACAGTACATTGCGCATCAATCATGTATTCTAATGTATCGATCTCTGACCATAGCAGGCACAATGAACGGGACATCATAATAAATCAAGATAAAATTCAATAAATGGTGAACAGTCAAACAAAAATCATATTGATTCCTAATATGAAACAAAAAGCATATGTGACAAATATTCTATAAAAAAATGGGTATTATATAGGACATATATATTCTCGAATGACAGGCACTTTGTCTAAGGACATATTTTTAATGTGATGTATACTGTCAGACATAGAAATGTCCAATAAATAAACCCAATATATATAATGAATATAAGGTTTATTTTGTGGCACACATGAGGACTAATGCCAGCATGTCTGGTGAAATGGGGGAAACCCACATAAGCTAAGGCTAATGAGCAGGAAAGAGTGATACCTATATGAAGAAAAAGGGAAGGGAAGAAAAAAAAGGGGGAAACCTAGATGAAACACTCCTAAAGGATATATTGAGAGGTAAAGTAACTCTAAAATAGAAATTAAAACAAACTTAATAACATCTATGCCTGGTCTATAAACGAGTTGAGGTCCCACTCCACGTTCAAGCCATACGGGGAGTAGGACCTCAGCTCATAGATCCATTACGCTTTGAGGCACGAAACTCCTCTAAGGCGTGGTTCACCTCTCCAATGAGGAACAAATCTATCGATCACCTGGAAAAGGGTGCCTGAAGGGTCTTTGTTGTGATACTGCAAATAGTGTCGTGGCACTGTATGTTTACTTTTGCCACCCTTAATTCCGGCTATGTGTTCATTAACACGAATCGTGAAGGTCCTGATGGTATGGCCTACATACTGCTTATGGCAGGGGCAAGTCTGCAAATATACAATGTATTGTGAAGAACATGTTGCAAATTGTTTCATGTGGTATATGTGGGACGTGACAGTAGATGTAAAGGTTAATATCTTCTGCCGACCCCCTATATTATGGTGACACACATTACACTTGCGACATGGATAGTATCCATTGCAGTCCTGAAAAAAAGAAACCTTCTTTGGAGGAGCTATAATATTAGGGGCAATCTGCCCCTGAATGGATCTTGCTCCTCTGAAGATGAATGCAGCTTGTAGAGGAAGGGCTGGACCTAGTAATCTTTCATTTAGAAGCACTTTCCAGTGTTTCTTAAAAATATTCTTAACCTGTTTAGATTGAAGGGAATGGGTGGTAGTAAAGGCCCATTTAAACCTGGAATCTACAGTGGTCTTGGGTCGTTCAGAGTAGAACTTCTCTCCAAGGCCAAGATAGCATTAATCTCCCCATCAAGTAGATCCACATTATAACCCTTTTCCAGGAACCGGTTCTTGAGTAATTCAGACTGAGACAAAAAATCAGAAGTTCTGGTGCAGTTGCGACGTAGCCTCAAAAATTGACCTCGTGGGATCGCTCTGAGCCATTGTTCCTGGTGGCAACTGGCAATGGTTACATTCCGGTCGGTAGGTTTGAAATATGTTCTAAATTCCAAATGGTCATGTATCGCCAGGATTTCTAGATGCAAGAAATGAATCTTGGAGGAACACAAAGTTCTCACAAACTTATTTCTTTATTATTTCTCGTGATCTCCTGAATAATCTTTTTTGTTTCTAAAGCCAGCTCTCCATAATAATGTTTAGAATTTTTTTTATAGTAATCTTTTTTTATTTATTTTTTTAATCAAGAACTCCTTTTTTTTTTGATTATTTTTAAATTGTTTTCTAGTGATCTCCATAATTTTTTTTTTGGTGTGTCAAGTTTCCACAACAACATTATTATCTTGTATTTTTTAAGCTCAAGGAGGTTGGTGTTGGTGTCCTTTGTTAATTAGAAATTGTATTTTTGAAATGTACCTGCCTACTTGCAAACAAACTGTCCTATTTGGATAAACACACATAAGTAAGTATTTTCATATAAAAAAATCTCCATTTATTCTGGCTCATAATAACAAAGTAAAGAGGAAGGCAACGCTGGAGAAACTGCTGGAATTTGCGAAGCCTTTGTACCCCAGGGCAGACATCAACTCTTTGTAAATTAAAATTGGTAGCCTGAGAAGTCCATATAATAGGGAGCACAATCTGGTCCAGGACTCCCAGAGATCACGAACAGCAGCAGATGACATATATGTCCCCAGGCTGTTGTACTACAACAGCCTGCGTCTTCTGTCAGAGCAGTCTAAACACAGGCCATCACTTTCTTGTCTTCCTTGCAGCCTTCCCTCCATGCTTCCCTGCAGCCTTCCTTGAAGGCTGTAGCTCTGGAGGTGGACTTGTGGCAGGAGGAGGAGGATGGGCGAGCGCACATAAGTGTACGTCATCGGTCAATTGGCCCCTCAACCCCTTGTGAATGGCCTCAACAAAGTTTTTCACAGTTGTGGCATTGGCCCTCCTCCATTTGCAGCAATTTGGAAGCTATATAGTAGCCATGCACCTCTTCAGCATCGGGGGGGGGTTTCGGGGCCGCATTAGACTCCTTAATGAGGCCCAGTGCTGCCTCCTCCAGGTTACTCCCCTTCCTGGCCCTTTTTTTGGAAGGCGAAGGGGAGGCACCTGGGATTGGGTGAGAATACTGGGCCCAGCCACCTCCTGGCTGCCACTTACCCCTGCCTCCTCCTGGCTGACACTTAGCCCGCCTCCTCCTGTGTGCCACATTCCAGAGCCTTGTCCTGGCTGAGGTCTTAGTTTTAGTTTTTGGTTCATCAATCACACACAATTTTCAGCTCATGACTGTTGCAAATGGAATGTTAATAAATAGAAAAGACTATCATTCTGAGCCCAGCATTTTTCATTCTTGTCCCAATCATTTTTGGCCCCTACTGTCTATTGATATGTAAAACACTTTTTGTTCAATCATTCATTTGTTAGCAATAATAACATCTAGTTAACAACAATAATTTTCGGACAATAAATAATTTAAAAAATACTATACCTGACTCCAGATGGGCTCCTCCACTTCTTCCAGGATAGAAGGCCCAGGTTGGTCCTTGGAAGCCTCAGCTGGGCTGGAGGGAAGGATGTAGGGAAGGCTGGATGGAAGTGTAGAAAGTGATTCCCTGACTCCGGTCTTCCAGAAACCGCATCCTGGTGTAGTACCACAGACAGGGTACAAACACATCCTTTGCTGCTGCTCCTGACCTCATGGAAGCCTGGATCTTATTAATTATGCATGCTTCTCAAGCTACCAATTTTCCTTTCCACAAAATCGATGTCTGCGTTGGGGACCTGCGTCTTCACAAATTGCAGCAGTTTCTCCAGTGATGCCTTCCTTGCTGGTTTGTTGCGATATAAGGGTTTTTAACCTCCCACAAATTACGCATATCCCTGTATTTGTCAATGAAATGGCCCATGAAATCCAGGTCTTTGAATTGTTTCATCCTTGCTGAAAGACCAAACACAAGATAAAAATACGAAATATCAGGCTAAACGCTCCTAATCTTATCCCAATATAGGCCTCAATCTATAATCAGTATAGGCCACTGATGTCCCAAGTTAAAACGTTACCTTCATATAGCGTTCGTCGCTTCCGGTCCTCCTTCCTCCGCACACAGAACTACGTACGACACACGTGTGTTAACTTTATATACACTGAGCATGCGTGAAACTCCACCCACATCGCCCGTCCCTGACGTTCTTTCTAGAATATTCCCCGCCTCTTCTCTTTTTGCACAGTGGGAGATGAACATGGCGGAGACACAGCAAGTGCATAATAGCAGTAACGAGGAGGAGGAAAGCCCAGAGCCCAAAACGTCCCAATCCCGAAGGAGAAGATTTAAGGCCTCAAATATGGCCTTTGTAGAGATGGTGGAGATGGTGGACATCTTGAAGACAGCCGAATATAACGGGAAGTATGGGCCGTACCTAAACCCAAATGTGAGAAAGGCCAAGATCATGACTAAAGTTGTGAAGAGTCTGCACAGGAATTTTGGGGTACGACGATCCAAGGAGCAATTGAGGAAACGCTGGTCAGACCTTAAATTGAGGGAGCAGGATCAGTACAGAAGGACCAAGAAAGTGCTTCTAAAAAGTTAGTACTTGTGTGTTCCGCTTATTATTTACTTGCATGCTGCACCATGTGCTTTTCTTTACTGTTGCACAGTTTAAAATGGCGACTTTCATGTTCATGGGCACAATAATCGGTCGTAAGAAACATCGTTCGTTTGTCAACTAAATACAATGTTTTTGGCAGATCCAGAGTTAATTTGGTCATGCTAATTTGTATTAAAAGAAGTGTAGGACATTGTTGTCTAGATGTGTTTGTAACTAGAATGAATTGCAAACTTGATTCAGTGTAATGTAAGGAGAAGACACTCAGCAGCTGTTTACACATCTGGACTCAGGAGCACTAGTGTGGGACACAAAAACAAACTTTTTAGGGTGTCCCACACAGGTACTCCAGTGGATACTTGGGGTGTCTCCATGTGTGAAACTTGTCCAAAAAAGGTAAGTATTGCAGCTTTGTTAAGGGAATAAATAATGTCTTCAACTTGGAACTCTGCCCAAACAGACAATTTACCCCACTTCCAAGCAATGTTTCACATTCATATTTGTGGCCACAAATATCTGTGTGCTAAGTATACCTTTTGTTTCATTCTCATAGGGCAGAAAAGACTCGGGACGTCTGAGGACAACATGAAACCCCCCCAGCTCCTGAAGAAGGGCAACAGAGGACACAACCAGATGATGTGGAGGAAGGAGAGGTGGTGGAAATTGTCACAACAGGTGAGTGTCTGACACCACAGATTCAGGTAATAGATGTATGCCTGCATATTTATAATACATGGTGTGTATTTTTTCTTTTAGGTGATGTGCATGTCGTGGAAGAACAATCTACTCTTTTCACCACTGACAATGCAGAAAGACTATTCCAGGACATCATGTATTGTAGTCAGGATTTAGACATCATCAAGCAAAAGACAAATGACAGAACAAAAACTGAAGAATATGATTGATGTACTAGGAAGAATCTAAATAACTACCAAATGACACCAGTTTATATTTTTGGGGACCAAGTTTTTAAATTTTTTGAAGCATTTTAAAAGCCAAATTTAGAAGATGCACACAGTGTGTCAACATGTGCTATCTGCCATCAGGGGATATCAATGTACACATTTTGTGGGTGTAACAAGGGGTTAAATTCTGTGTTACATTTATTCATTTATATATTTACCCTTTTAGATATGTGGTCAGTAAATACAATGATTAAAACACACAAAACAAAGAATGTAATAAAAGAGATTTACTTAGCTTCGATTAAAGATGTATTACAGATGTTACAATACAGGATAAATTCAGCATTCAATCCAGGGAACCCCTCAACTTCTGAATTTTCAGATAGTTCTGGAAGCCGACAGGCTGTTCAAGATCCAGGACCTCTTACGTCCCTTAACGAGGTTCAATGCCCTGCTCCATTGTCTGCCCTTATAAAGGCCAGATGAAAGGCGCGAAAAGCTGGTTTAATCTGGTACTAACAACAGGCTAAACAGAGAATGGTCCAGAGACAATGACCCTCTGTGAATGACCATCTGTTAGCTCAGAAACATACATTTTACATATATAGAAATATATCTATCTATCTATCTATATATATATATATATATATATATATATATATATATATATATATATATATAGATAGATATATTTCTATATATGTAAAATGTATGTTTCTGAGCTAACAGATGGTCATTCACAGAGGGTCATTGTCTCTGGACAATTGTCTCTGGATATCTCTATCTATCTATCTATATATAGATAGATAGATAGATATATATATATCTATATATATATATGTAATCACCTTAAAACTATTACTAAGTTTCTTGTAATTCAATAACTAAAGTTACACCCATACTACAGTGGGTGTAACCCCTTCCTCGTAACTCTAGTAGGTGAGAGGAAGGGGTTGTACCCCCAAAACACGTCCATTGATCCCCCATGATGGGAGATAGCAAATGTTGGCATTAGGTATGGGATCAGAAAGGAAATCCCTAGTTTTAATCCCAATTTGTGTGCGTCTTCTAAATTTGGCTTTTACAGGGGTGACATCACACCATCTGATGAAGGCAAGATCAAGACATTTTTGACACTATAATGTCTGATATTGCCTTCAGTTTTTCAATGTTGAACTTTGTAAGTTCCAGAGTTGTGTATCTTATGTTTGCAAACATGCCTGTTTATGTACTTTTCTAAAAATTTCAAGGTAAAACTTTAAAAAACAAGATGTGGTTTTTGAACACAAAATGTTTTATAACGCACAACGGAGGTTTTATGCTCAACAATATGTGGCTTCTTCTTTCAATGCTCAATACCACTTTTTGTATTAAGTTGGTGTTTACAGTGACAATGGGGGTTAGTTAATAATGTAAAAACCACTTGGCACTACAAGTGCACTAGGAGAACCTAGGAGACAGCTTAAAACAAACAAGCAGTAAATCAAAATCAAGATTTTATCAGATCATTTTTTTTTTTATTAGAAAATATTTAAAAATTTTCTGGCATAGCAATGGCCCCCCTACCCATAAAATATTCAGCATATTTTTCCCGAACTTCACAGGCGCTTTGGGGGGGCAAGCCAGGATGGCCAGCTTCCAGGCCGTCATTGTTGTTTCTTGAAGTCTGGCCTCAGGGCCAACTGAGGCAACATAATTTGGAGCATTTCTTTTTAAAAAGTTGTGCAGTATGCAGCAGGATAATACAATGTGGTTCAGTTTGTACTCTGCCATATTTATAGCCGTTAGAAATAGGCGGAACGGGCTGGCCATTATCCCAAAGGTATTTCCCACGACTTTTCAGGCTCTGGCCAGCCAGTAGTTAAAAACCCTCTTCTCCGGGGTGAGGGTCCTCTGGGAGAATGGCCTCATCAGGTGATCGCCCAGACCAAATGCTTCATCAGCAATAAAAACAAACGGGAGTTCTTCTCTGCCGCAGGTGGCAATCCCAAGCCACCACTCTGGAGACGTTCATAGAACTCCGTCTGGGCAAAGACTCCACCATCCGACATCCGGCCATTCTTCCCCATGTCCACATAGAGGTACTCATATGTCGCCGACACCACCACCATCAACACGATACTATGAAACCCCTTATAGTTAAAATAGTATGACCCCGAATGGGGTGGTGGGACTATGTGGACATGTTTCCCATCAATTGCCCCTCCACAGTTGGGAAAATCCCAACGGTTGGCAAAGTGGGAAGCCACAGTCTGCCATTCCTGTGGCAATGAAGGAAACTGTGGAGTCAAAACAGAAAAAATAAAATTAGTAATTTTCATTAACATTCTTGGCCAACATCAGTATAACTTTAATTTTAAGGATTATTTAAAGACAAAAAAATAAGGTCCACTTATCTGATTCCTCACCCCCTCTGATGGCCCATTGAAAAAATTTTAGGGGGGGGGGGGAGATGTTTTGGACAGGTAACCCTCTCCACTTCATTGAGAGCTGAATGCATAAATAATGTGTGTTACTGTCATGGTTATGCAATAGAGTTTTGTATGTCAGCTTGCAATTAAATTGGCGTTGGAAGAGTGGCGTCATCTCTTGGAGGGTTCCCCTTACTCCATAACGATCTTTACTGATCACAAGAATCTACAATACCCAGAGAATGCTAAACGTCTGAACCCCAGACAGGCCAGGTGGAGTCTCTTCTTTTCTAGTTTTAAATGCACAATTACATACAAACCTGGTTCCTGCAACGGTCGGGCTGATGTGCTCTCTAGGTCTTTTGACACTTTGGACAAGGAGTCCACTCCTGATCCTGAGCCGATCATTCTGACCTCATGCATTGTTGCCCATTCTACCACCCTGGAATCAAAAATTCCTCCTGGCAAGACCTTTGTTCCCACGGAGCTAAGAGCTAAGATCCTTCTTTGGGGACATGATTCCAAGGTGGCAGGTCATGCTGGGTTCCTCCGATCCTGCCTGCTCATCAGTCGTCTCTACTGGTGGCCTAACCTCTGCTCGGATGTTAAAGATTACGTTAAGGCTTGTCATGTCTGTGCTCAGTCTAAATCTTCCACACAAGCCCCTGCTGGTCTTCTCATGCCTTTGCCCATTCCTAAGGAGCCCTGGTCTCACATTGCCATGGATTTTATCACCGATCCTCCACTGTCAGAGAATAATACAGCCATTTGAGTGGTAATCGATCGGTTCTCCAAGATGGCTCATTTTGTTCCTCTTCCTGGTCTCCCTTCTGCCTCTGCCTTGGTTCCCATTTTTGTACGAGAGATTTTCCTCCTTCATGGTGTTCCTTCCCATGTCGTTTCGGACAGGGGTGTTCAGTTTACGTCCCATTTTTGGAGAGCCTTTTGCAATACCCTCAACATTACCTTGGATTTTACCTCTTCTTACCATCCCCAATCCAATGGCCAGACTGAGAGGGTTAATCAGGAGTTGGAGGTCTTTCTCCGTACCTTGGTCTCAGCTCATCACGATGATTGGGCATCACTACTCCCGTGGGCAGAGTTCTCCCACAATAATCATGTCAACGTCAGTTCTCAACACCCTTTATCACTGTTTATGGAAGACATCCTCAACTCCCTCTTCCTATGACCTGTTCTTCTGACATTCCAGCCTTGGCTACTGTTCAGGAATCATTCAATTCCATGTGGGCTGACGTTCATGATTCCCTCCAGAAAGCTGCCAACAAATTCAAGAGTTTTGCTGACCGTCGCAGGCGTAAGCCGCCTTCTCTTCAGCCAGGAGACAAAGTCTGGCTCTCCACCAGGAACATCAAACTCCGGGTTCCTTCTCTCAAATTTGCCCCAAGATTCATCGCTCCGTACACCATAACTTTTAAACTGAATCCAGTTTGTATCAAGCTCCAGATTCCCAAAAGCCTCAAAATCTCTAACTCCTTCCATGTTGCCCTTCTGAAGCCATTAGTCCTCAATAAGTTCTCTCGTCCTCTCTCTACTGCAGCGCCGGTCTCTGAGGATAATCAGGAGTACAAGGTTAGCCAAATTTTGGATTCCCGACTCTGTAGGGGCATTCTCCAGTACCTCGTGCATTGGAAGGGGTTTGGTCCTGAGGAGAGGTCATGGATCAAGGCTTCTGAGGTCTTTGCACCTCGTCTGTTGAGGAAGTTTCATTTGAAGTTCCCCTCTAAACCTGGTCCCAGGCGGGGAAGGGGGAGGCCTCGTAAGAGGGGGGTACTGTCATGGTTATGCAATAGAGTTTTGTCAGTCAGCTTACCTGTCTCCATGTGTTCATCTCTAAAGACCAGCTGACTCTCACCTGACTGCTTTTATTAACTCTCCTCTAGCATGGCTCTACCCCAGCTCCTATCAGAGAACTCTATATTAACCTCTGCACTGCAGGCCTGCCCTGCTGATCAACCTTTGTGTGTTTTGGCTTCATATTCCTGCCTGCCGTGTGCTCTACGTGTGTTTGTTACCGACCTTGGCGTGTTCTCAACCATTCCTGTCTGCTCGTGACCCTGACCTTTGGCGTGTCCCAAACTATCCCTGTTTGCCTGTGACCCTGAACCTTGGCGTGAACTCTGTTGTCCTTGTCTGCTTGTGGCCCTGACCTTGGCTTATTCCTTTACTATCCCTATCCTCCTGTTGTCTACTGTGGGTGTGAGCTGGGGGACCCTGGGGGTCGCGACCTGGAGCCAGTTGCAGCCCAGTCCATCCTCACCACTAGAGGCTCTGGTGAACACCTGCTGGCTCTTAGACTCCGCGCCCCAGGGAATCCTATGCTCTAACTGCGGTGGGATCCGTGTTGGTATTCCAGCAGCTCTGCCTTCCTTACCACCCGGACTCCCATCCGCAGCAGTCAGCTGTAGGGTCCACTGCCTTGCGGTGCACTCCTGATCCCAATGGTGTGCATCTGTCACCTAGCCTCAAGGTGACCTGACAGTTACTTTGGCCAGCCCCTCCTTACTTACACTACTGGCAGCCCACTGGACAGGTAAGAAGTGTCATAACACTAAAATAAAAATACACACTGTGCAAATTTAAGCACATTTTTACATTCTGCAATTACCTATCAAGATAATAAGAGAACAAAGCTTTAAACAGTACCATTTGATAGTATTCAGGCAGGCCCGTTCACTACATGCTTTGGTGAATTTGTCATAAATATGAACACAAAAGAGGTAGGTATAGCGTGTATGGGTTTGGCAAAGTCAGCAGATTGGTATCGGTTGACTTAGCGGTTGGGGGAGCGAGGGCTCCAAATGATTTTGGGACCCCAAAAGAAGCCTCTGGCACTCTGCCTGAATTTAAGCACACAAATAACATTTGTACACATTTTAGGGGGTGTTTAGGGTAAAGCAGTACTATGGAGCTGACAAAATACATTGTTAAGTGACTAGGCTAGGTGTATACGGGCCCAGGATAGCATGCTGGCGAGGTTAGAAAGGCAAATATGCATGGACAAAAAAGGAGCATTAAAAGCTTACAGCATGCATGAGGACAAAGGGGACATTCACAGCATATTACAATCATGGTAATTAGGGAATGATGAAAGAAATACAATACATTAGCAAACATTAAATACATAGAATGTGATGTCAAAGGAGAAAACTTACCCTAATATATAGTCCTTCTGCAGGACCTGAATGATGGCACAACAGGTCTCTGGAATAACGATCCCCAGAGCCTGGGGGGAGATGCCTGTCGAGAACTTGAGGTCCTGTAGATTTCTCCCTGTCACCAAGTACCGCAACGTGGTGACGAGCCTCTTCTCCGGAGTGATGGCTTGCCGCATGCAGGTGTCCTGCTTCGTAATATAAAGGGTCAGTAAAGCCAACAGACTGTGAAAAATGGGGTCCGTTATATGGAGATAATTCCTGAAATCATCAGGGTTATTCTCCTGGATCTTATGCAGCAAAGGCATATGAGAGAATTAGTCACACTGGAGCAACCAATTCTTAGTCCATGAACTCCTCTCCACCCTGTTCATGGACTGGGCTTGGGTCAAAGAACCCCAACACCAAGCCACCGCACAGCACAAACTCTGAGGAGCACGTAACCGCAACATGGCTTCAAAACGATCGGTTGGTCAGAACGAGCGGACAAGAACACACTGAAAAACAGATACGAACTGACTAGACGCACTGAAAAACAGATACAAACTCACAAGCACAAAATGAAGAGCAGTAAACTGACTGAAAAGCACAAAAGCTGAAAAGCGCGAATCATCTCTCACCAAACTTCTACTAACATGACATAAACACGAGATTAGCAGAAGGAGCCCAAAGTGTGGCGCACTGGCTATTGAACTTCCCTTTTCTAGTCCCGTCGTACGTGTTGTACGTCACCGTGTTCTTGACGGTTGGAATTTGGTGTGACCGTGTGTATGCAAGACAAGCTTGAGCAGAATCCCATCGGAAAAGCCATCATACCTTTTCCGACCAAAATCCTGATCGTGTGTACGCGGCATAAGGCCCAATTTTTCTGCCCCTGTTTAACAGGGGCATGTAATTACAATATTTGCTCTAATATTTCACAGCAGGGCTCATTCCTGCGCTCAACGGAATCTGTGAGGGGTTACAGTGTTGTGGCACCACCATCACTGCTTAAGACCCGATTTTTCTGCCCCTGTTTAACAGGGCCGTGTAATTACAATTTTGATCTAATATTTCACAGCAGGGCCCATTCCTGCGCCCAACAAGAGTATCTGAGGGGTTACAGTGTAGTGCCACCACCCACCACCTAAGGCCCAATTTTTATGCCCGTTTAACAGGGGCCCGTAATTAAATCTTTTGATCTAATATTTCACAGCAGGGTCCATTGCTGCGCTCAACAAGAATATCTGTAAGGCTTTAAAGTGTTGTGCCAAAACCACCACCACCACCGCCTAAGGCCCAATATTTCTGCCCCTGTTCAACAGGAGCATGTCATTACAATTCTTGATATAATATTTCACAGCAGGGCCCATTACAGCGCCCACCAAGAGTAACTGCGAGGGCTTACAGTGTTCTGGTACCACCAATACCTAAGGCCCAATTTTCTGCAGTGTATAGGGCAGGCTGTATAGTATATACAGGGGGTCCTCTATTTTCAAAGATCGAAATTACAAACGACTCCTACTTACAAACGGAGGGAGACAACAGGAAGTGAGAGGAAATCTACCCCTAGGAAGGGAAATTCTTTCCTGTAAGAGGTAATATGGGAAAAAGGTGTCTCCACTAGGGATGAGCTGAACATGAGTTCGACTCGAACATCGGCTGTTCGCAAGTTTGCCGAACAGCGAACAATTTGGGGTGTTCACGGCAAATTCGAATGCCGCAGAACACCCTTTAAAAGTCTATGGGAGAAACCAAAAGTGCTAATTTTAAAGGCTTATATGCAAGTTATTCTTGCATGTCCCCAGGGGACATGGATCAATGCAAAAAAAAGTTTTAAAAACGGCCGTTTTTTCAGGAGCAGTGATTTTAATAATGCTTAAAGTCAAACAATAAAAGTGTAATATCCCTTTAAATTTCGTAGCTGGGGGGTGTCTATAGTATGCCTGTAAAGGGGCGCTTGTTTCCCATGTTTAGAACAGTCTGACAGCAAAATGACATTTCAAAGGAAAAAAGTCATTTAAAACTACTCGCGGCTATTGCATTGCCGGTCCGACAATACACATAAAAGTTCATTGCTAAAAACGGCATGGGAATTCCCCACAGGAGAACCCCGAACCAAAATTAAAAAAAAAAAAATGACGTGGGGGTCCCCCTAAATTCCATACCAGGCCCTTCAGGTCTGGTATGGATATTAAGGGGAACCCCGGCCAAAATTTAAAAAAAAAACGGCGTGGGGTCCCCCCAAAAATCCATACCAGACCCTTATCCGAGCACGCAACCTGGCAGGCCGCAGGAAAAGAGGGGGGACGAGAGAGCGCTCCCCCTCCTGAACCGTACCAGGCCACATGCCCTCAACATTGGGAGGGTGCTTTGGGGTAGCCCCCCAAAACACCTTGTCCCCATGTTGATAAGGACAAGGGCCTCATCCCCACAACCCTGGCCAGTGGTTGTGGTGGTCTTGCAGGTGGGGTGTTAAACGGAATCTGGAAGCCCCCTTTAACAAGGGGACCCCCAGATCCCGGCCCCCCCCTTGTGTGAAATGGTAAGGGTAATGGTAAGTACCCCTACCATTTCACTAAAAAAAGTGTCAAAAGTGTTAAAAATGACAAGAGACAGTTTTTGACAATTCCTTTATTTAAATGCTTCTTCTTTCTTCTATCTTCCTTCATCTTCTTCTTCTGGCTCTTCTGGTTCTTCCTCCGGTGTTCTCGTCCAGCATCTCCTCCGCGGCATCTTCTATCTTCTTCTCTTCGGGCCGCTCCGCACCCATGGCATGGGGGGAGGCACCTGCTCTTCTCTTCATCTTCTTCTCTTCTTCATCTTCTTCTCCTCCCACCATGCATCTGCTGGCATGGTGGGAGGCTCCCGCTGTGTGACGCGTCTCCTCTTCTGACGGTTCTTAAATAACGGGGGGCGGGGCCACCCGGTGACCCCGCCCCCCTCTGATGCACGGGACATGACGGGACTTCCCTGTGGCATTCCCCGTGACGTCACAGGGAAGTCCCGTCAAGTCACCGTGTGTCAGAGGGGGGCCCCGCCCCCCCCCGTTATTTAAGAACCGTCAGAAGAGGAGACGCGTGACACAGCAGGAGCCTCCCACCATGCCAGCAGATGCATGGTGGGAGGAAAAGAAGATGAATACGACGCGTCACACAGTGGGAGACTCCCACCATGCCAGCATGGATGCGGAGCGGCCCGGAGAAGAAGATGAAGAAGAGAAGAAGATGAAGAAGAGAAGAAGAGAAGAAGAGAAGAGCGGGAGCCTCCCCCCATGCCATGGGTGCGGAGCGGCCCGAGGAGAAGATAGAAGACGCCGCGGAGGAGATGCTGGACGAGAACACCAGAGGAAGAACCAGAAGAGCCAGAAGAACCAGAAGTAGAAGATGAAGGAAGAAAGAAGAAATAAATAAGAAGAAGCATTTAAATAAAGGAATTGTCAAAAACTGTCTCTTGTCATTTTTAACATTTTTGACAGTTTTTTAGTGAAATGGTAGGGGTACCCCCTTACCATTTCACACAAGGGGGGGCCGGGATCTGGGTGTCCCCTTGTTAAAGGGGGCTTCCAGATTCCGATAACCCCCCCACCCGCAGACCCTTACAACCACTGGCCAGGGTTGTGGGGATGAGGCCCTTGTCCTCATCAACATGGGGACAAGGTGTTTGGGGGGCTACCCCAAAGCACCCTCCCAATGTTGAGGGCAAGCGGCCTGGTACAGTTCAGGAGGGGGGGCTCTCTCGTCCCCCCTTTTCCTGCGGCCTGCCAGGTTGCGTGCTCGGATAAGGGTCTGGTATGGATTTTTGGGGGGACCCCACGCCGTTTTTTTTTTTTTATTTTGGTGCGGGGTTCCCCTTAAAATCCATACCAGACCTGAAGGGCCTGGTATGGAATTTAGGGGGACCACCCACGTCATTTTTTTTTTTTTTAATTTTGGTTCAGGGTTCCCCTGTGGGGAATTCCCATGCCGTTTTTATCAATGAACTTTTATGTGTATTGTCGGACCGGCAATGCAATGGCCGCGAGTAGTTTTAAATGACTTTTTTTCTTTGAAATGTCATTTTGCTGTCAGACTGTTCTAAACACGGGAAACATGCGCCCCTTTACAGGCATACTATAGACACCCCCCAGCTACGAAATTTAAAGGGATATCACACTTTTGTTGTTTGACTTTAAGCATTATTAAAATCACTGCTCCTGAAAAAAACGGCCGTTTTTAAAACTTTTTTTTGCATTGATCCATGTCCCCTGGGGCAGGACCCAGGCCCCCAAACACTTTTTATGACAATAACTTGCATATAAGCCTTTAAAATTAGCACTTTTGATTATTCATGTTCGTGTCCCATAGACTTTAATGGTGTTTGCGTGTTCGAACAAACTTTTTTCCTGTTCGCATGTTCTGGTGCGAACCGAACAGGGGGGGGTGTTCGGCTCATCCCTAGTCTCCACTGATGCTTTATCACAATCCTTGTTTCTACAACAACCCAACATTTTAAAAATCCAATTCTCATTGGGAGAGAAAGCGAGGTGAAATCTTTTGAGCAGGGGCACAGACAGCAAAACAAATGTTACAGGGGTGATGATAACCCTTCCCTATGTTATCCAAAAAGCTTTTAAATAGATTTTTTGGCTGGAGCTACACTTAGAAAATATACAAACAGATTCAACTCAAGAACAAACCCATAGTCCCTATCTTGTTTGTAACCCGAGGACTGCCTGTATACTGCTGCTGTTCAGAGAATATAGGGCCTGGGGGCCCCATGCCCTTTTTTTTAAATTTGGGTGCGGGGTTCACCTTAATATCCATACCAGACCCAAAGGGCCCATTAATGGGCTGGGGTGGCAACATTACATTACAGCCACAAGCAGTTTTACATTACTTTTTTTCCTTTAGAAATGTCATTTTGTGCAGGGACTGTTCTAAACACGGGAGACATGCGCCACTTTACAGGCATACTATAGACACCCCCCAGGTACGATATTTAAAGGAATATTTCACTTTTATTTTTTCACTTTAAGCATTATTAAAATCACTGCTCCCGAAAAAACGGCCATTTTTAAAACTTTTTTTTGCATTGATACATGTCCCCTGGGGCAGGACCCGGGTCCCCAAACACTTTTTAGGACCATAACTTGCATATTAGCCTTTAAAAATAGCACTTTTGATTTTTCACGTTCGAGTCCCGTAGACTTTAACGGGGTTCGCGTTTTCGCACAAAGTTTTGGTCTGTTCGCATGTTCTGCCACGAACCGAATCGAGGGGTGTTCGGCTCACCCCTATTAGTTAAGGATCTTTGGTCCGGTTTGCCACGGCGGTTTTTTGGGCCTGGCATGCGCTGTGTGTTCCGCCACGGGTGCTGGGTCTTTAGGTGCACGTATAGCTGTTTAGTAGCACCGGGGAATTGGCTTTAGTCTCCGGTCCTTGCGGAGCTCTTATCCCCTGCTTCTGTCCAGTTTTGTGCCGCGCATGCGCCCCTGTCCTCTGCTTTTTATCATACAATGCCATTTTAATAAATAATCCCCTCATATACACTTTAGAAGTGTTCCACAGTATAAATCTATTAGTTTCAGGAGTGTCATTGTACATAAAAAAAATCATGGTGTTCTTGGACAAATTTTTGGTACAGTTGCCTCTCATTCAAAAGAGAGGTGTTTAGTCTCCAAAGAGGAGGGGGAGAATTGCAGAGATGGTCGTCAAATATCAGGGTGATTGGCGCATGATCCGACCCGGATATTGTACCAGTATCTGTGCATAGAACATTTTGCAGTGATCTTTTAGTAGTTAAAAAAAGATTGATACGAGAGCATTAGGAGTGTACAGCAGACAGGAAGGTAAAGTCTTTTTCAGTACCATGGAGGCATCGCCAGGCATCATAAAGCTCATATTTCTGTAACAAGGGGGCGATAGATTGGTTAGGTCTTCTGGTAGGGGTAGTGGAGTCCATATTAGGGTTCAAGATTGTGTTGAAGTCCCCACCAATGATAAGGGTGTCTTGCAGCACTTCCGCAACTTTGTTGAGCAGAGGTGGAAAGGAATTTCCTTTGGTTAGTGTTCAAAGCATAGAGGTTAACAAGTGTGAAAGCAATTTGATTCAGTTCACAGATAAGGATGAGATATCTGCCTTGAGGGTCCTGAATGGTGCGAATGTGGTTGAAGGTTACAGAGTCTTTAACAGCGATAAGGACTCCACAGGTCTTTTTTGGGCCATTAGCCATATACAGATGGGGGAAACAATGGAAATTCACCTTGGGACATTTATGAGCAGCAAAATGCATTTCCTGGGCAAATATATTGTCTGCCTTGAGAATGCGGCCTTCTTTTATCAGTACTGATTGCTTAAAAGGACTATTTAGACCTTTAGAGTTCAGTGACAGAATTTTCAATGGCATAAGGGAACAAATGAGTGCTGGAGAGTAGTTGCGCAGAAGCTTACTATGTGGATATGATTAGAAGAAGCATACCTGGGAGATGTAAGGGTCTATGTGCAGGATGTAGTCCTTTGGGCATCCTCAAGGGGTGGGCGATTGAGGAAAGTTGAGGTGTTGGAGGAATCCCGGGGAATCAAAGTTCTTGTCAGGTGATTCAGGCGGTGAACCAAGTCGATCTTGAATATGTACCAGATCTTGCATAGTGACTGGATAGACTGAGGGCTCAGAAAAAAGTGTTACACAGAAGAGAAGAAAAAAACAAAACAAAAACAGCACATCAAGAAACTGCTATGGTAACTTGGGGGGTAACTTGAACCAATGTCAAAGTAAAGGAAGTTCAGTTACACAGGTGGCTCACAGCCTCACACTAGGGAGATCTTGTAAAAATATTTATAATTTTCAGCACCATTAATTTTTTGGAGTGACGAAAATGGCCAGATTGATGCAAATTATAAAGCACTGTGGGCGTTATTTACTAAAGGAAAATCCACTTTGCACTACAAGTGCACTGAAACTGCACTGAAAGTGTACTTGTAGTGCAAAGTGGATTAGCTTTTAGGAAATAACCCCCATTGTCACTGTAAACCCCAACTTAAGCAAAAAACTGCTATTGAGCATTGAAAGAAGAAGCCACACATTGTTGAGTAGAAAAATGTTTACTCTGTGCACATTCACATGTGCGTTTAGAAAGGGGTTTTTGAACAAACCGACATATTTTTGGAATACATTTTTTTTTTCTGGACAGTAGAAATATCCTTTTTTGTGGTAAACAGGCATGTTTTTAAAAACATAAAACAATACACAACTCAGGAACTTACAAAGTTCAACTTTGATAAATTGAAGGCAATATCAGACATTAGTATGTCCAAACTGTGTTGATCTTGCCTTCATCAGATGGGGTGAAGTCACCCCTGTGAAAGCCAAATTTTTAAGATGCACACAAATTGGGAGTCAAAATGGAGATTTCCCTCCTGATCCTATGCCTAAGGTCAACATGTGCTAGCGTCCATCATGGGGGGATCAAATGGACGTGTTTCGGGGGTGCAACCCCTTCCTCTCAGCTACTTTAGTAGGAAGGGGTTGCACCCACAAAACGCGTACATTGATATCCCGTGATGGCAGATAGCACATGTTGACACACTGTGTGCATCTTCAAAATTTGGCTTTCAACATTTTTTAGAAAAGTTATAAAAAAAAAAAAACAATTACAAAAATGTTGGTGTGTTTTAGATTCTGCCTAAAACATCAGTGATGTTTTTGAGTCTTTTTTACACATTATTGATGTCTTCCTTGATCTTCTGTAAATCACAATTGCACACCATGATCTCCCCAATGAGGACGTGTACACTTGCGATTGTGAAATGTCTTCCACAACATCCACATCACCTAAAATAAAAAACACACCATGTATTATAAATATGCACGCATACATCTATTACCTGAAGCTGTGGTCTTAGACACTCACCTGTTGTGGTCACTATTTCGCCTCTCCTTCCTCCACATCCTGAGGTTGTGGTTTTGTGATTTCCCCTTCTTTAGGAGGTTGTGGGTCCCTGGTGTCCTCTGATGTCCCGATTCTTTTCTCCCCTATGTGAATAAAAAAAAGGTATACTTAGCACACAGATATTTGAGGGCAGAATTAGTAATATGAAACATTGCTTGGAAGTGTCGTTCAATTGTCTGTTTTGGCAGAGTTCCAAGCTGAAGACATGATTTTTTCCCTTTCTTAAAGCTGGAATACTTACCTTTTTTGGTAAAGTATCACACATGTAGAGACCCCTATTATCCACTGGAGCACCTGTGTGGGACACCCTAAAAGTTTGTTCTGGTGTCCCACACTTGTGCTCCTGCGTCCAGATGTGTAAACAGCTGCTGAGTGTCCTCTCCTTAAGTTTGCATTTCATTTTAGTTACAAACCCATCTAGACAACAATGTACTAAACTTCTTTTAATCCAAATAGGCATGAACAAATGTAGTTAACCTGCATCTGCCAAAAACATTGTATTAGTGGGCGAAAGAACAATGTTTACTACGAACGATTACTGTGCCCACGAACCTGAAACTTGCCATTTTAAACTGTACAACATTAAAAGAAAAGCACATGGAGCAGCACGAACGTAATAATAGGAACACACAACAAAATACTTACTTTTTTACAGCACTCTCTTGATTCTTCTGTACTGATCATGCTCCCTCAATTTTAGGTCTGACCAGCATTTCCTCAGTTGATCCTTGGATTGCCATACCCCAAAATTCCTGTGCAGACTTTTCACAACTTTAGCCATGATCTTGGCCTTTCTGACATTTTATTTTGGGTAAGGTCCATGCATCCCATCATAGTCGGCCCTCTTCAAGATGTCCACCATCTCCACCATCTCTACAAAGGACACATTAGAGGCCTTAAATCTCCTCCGGGACATTTGTGGCTCCAGCTTTCGTCATTGCTGCTGCTGTCTTCATGCACTTGTTCTTTCTCTGCATGTGCTCTCCCACTGCGCGGAAAGAGAAGGGGCAGGGAATATAATATAAAGAAGGTCAGGGGCGAGGGGAGTTTCACGCATGTGCAGTGTATATAAAGCGTAACACATGTGCGTCGTATGTACGATCTGTGAGCAGAGGACGGAGTAGCGGAAGCGTCAATAGTTCTAATGAAGGTACAATTTTAACTTGGGACATCAGTGGCCTATACTGCTTATAGATTGAGGCCTATATTGTGACAAGATTATGCAAGTTTAGCCTGACATTAGGGTTTGTCTTGTGTTGTGTCTTGCAGATAAAATGTATCAATTCAATGATCATGATTTCCTCCCCCAATTCATTGATTTGTACAGAGAGCTGTCCTGTCTGTGGCAGACAAAACACCCCTTTTATACAAATCGACTAAAGAGGAAAGCAGCACTGGATAAATTGCTGGAATTTGTTAAGCCACAGATCCCCACGGCAGACATCAACTATTTGAAGTGCAAAATTGGTGGCCTGAGGAGCACATATAATAGGGAGCACAAGAAGGTCCAGGATTCCATGAGATCAGGAGCAGCAGATGACATTCATGTCCCCAGGCTGTGGTACTATGTCAGACTGCGGTTTCTGTCAGACCAGACTGAAATCAGGCCATCACTCTCAACCCTTCCTTCCACTCTTCCTTCCACCCCAGCTGAGGCTTCTGATGTCCAACCTGGGCCTTCCACCCAGGAAGAATATGTGGAGGAGCCCAGCTTGAGTCAGGCATAGCATTGTTCAACATATTTCTCAAAATTGTGTGTGATTGATGAACAATAAAATTAAAACTATGTCCCTTTTTCATACACAGGAAATCCTGGGCCAGGAGGAGGCTGTGGAAAGTGGCAGCCAGGAGGTGGCGGGGGTAAGTGGCAGCCAGGAGGTGGCTGGGCCCAGTAGCCTGACTGAATCCCAGGTCCCTCCCCTCCACCTTCAACAAAAAAGGCCCACGAAGGGGAGGAGCATTGAGGAGTCAGCACTTGGGTTAATTTGGCAGGCTTCTGCGGCCCTCAGAACCCCCCAGTCTTCTTAAGGCCTATGCCTGCATGGCTGCCAACAAAATGCAGGAAATGAAGGTGGGCCAACGCCTCTTTTGTGAGGAAGTGGTATATATGGCCCTAAATAAGGGATTGAGGGGCGAAGTCACAAGCAAAACCCACCTGTGTGAGTTGGACCATCCTCCTCCTCCTGCCACAACTCCAACACCAGAGCCACAGCCTTGAAGCAAGAGTGTAAGGAAGCGTGTAAGGAAGACAAGAGAGTGATGGCCTGGGCTCGGTCTGGTCTGGCAAAAGACGCAGGCTGTTGTAAGACCACAGCCTGGGGACATATATGTCACATGCTGCTGTTCCTGATCTCTCTGAGTCCTGGATTGTGCTCCCTATTAAATGGACTCCTCAGGCTCCCAATTTTTCCTGTCAAATAGTTGATGTGTGCCCTGGGGTACAAAGGCTTTGCTAATTTCACCAGTTTATCCAGCGTTGCCTTCCTCTTTATTTTATTATGACCCCTAATAAATGTATATTTTTTTCTTAAATCATTCACTGTTATAATTAAAAAAAGACAGTTTGTTTGCGAGTAGGCAGGTACATTTCAAAAATACAATGTCAAATTAACAAGGGACACCAACCAATCTCTTTGAGGTTAAAAAATACAAGATAATAATGGTGTTGTAACTTGACAAACAAAATGAGAAAAAAATATTATGGAGATCACTAGAAAAAAAAAAAAAAAGGAGATCACTATAAACAAAGATTATAAATATTATTCTGGAGATCTGGTGAAAAAATAAAAAGGATTATTCATGAGATCACAAGAAATAGGAAATTAGTTTGCCAGAACTCTGTGTGAATATCAGCAGCAAAACAACTTCATAATTCTAGCATTCTAAAGAAGAAGAGAATGAGCTGCATTAAAAGATTAAAAAAATGTCATGACGAATGTGCCATCTCCATTGCGAACGCTAGTTTTACCAGACCGAGCGCTTCCGTCTCATACTTGATTCAGAGCATGCATGGAATTTTGTGCATCAGAATGTGTACACACGCTCGAAATTTACGACAACGGATTGCACACAGGTGGACATCATGCTTTTTATGGGCTTCATTACAAAGGTGGTGAATACATACACACATGCCAATTATAATTTTTTTATTTCTGAAAAATAGTTTTATGTATATATTTTTCTAATTTTACTTCACCAACTTAGACTATTGTGTTCTGATCCATCACATATAATTCAGATAAAAAAACAAACAAACATTGAACTAAAGTCTGTAATGTAAAAAAATAGGTAAAAAGCCAAGGGGGTGAATACTTTTGCAAGGCACTGTAACATGTTTAATATTAAAAAAAAAGGTTTAATACCACTTTAACTATGTTCCTATTAAATAGGTAAAATGGATAATTTTGGTATTTTAAAAAAGCAGCAAGTCTATTTTGTTCTTCATGCATTTTTAGTGTAATTTAAATATCCAGGGCCTTAATGGAAAAAAAAATCTATGTGCATTTTAGATTCTCTCTTAAATATAGTTTAGCAGAAAATATAAAAGGCACTCAGAATTTTGTTTCATTAGGCAGTGGATTTTCAAACTACACTAAATCCATGAAGAAAAAAATAGACTCGCTGCTTTTTTAAATTAGAAAAAAGAGAAAAGGGGGACATGACTCAGTACATTAAAGTGTGTGTATCTCCCAAACGTTCTTTTTCTGTTTGAATACAGTAAGGAAGGGAATTTGTTTTCAGTCGTTTTACTATTAGAGACATTTCCCATTACTTCCTGTTCCAGACACGCAACAGGAGGTTAGCAAAGTGAAAAAAAATATTTTTCAAGACAGTTGTTCTCAGAATAGGTGTCTCCATTGTAATGTTTCCCTTTGCCTCTTGTTCTGGGAACAGCTCTAAAATGTTAGGTTTCCTTTCACTTATCTTCTCTGGGACAATGGTCATCACTACAAATAGTGTGGTGACACTGACTCATGAAGATGTCTCACAGCACAGCAAAAGGTAGAAACAAAAAAATGTAAAACAAAAATTAAAAAAAAAAAAAGAGAGAGACTTGGTGGACCACTTGGTCTTTCTGACACATTCTTCCATGTTTCTTCTAATGTCTTTTGTAGAGTATGTCAATATTCTTACCTTCTAATTTATCAGTGGTAGATCACTCCAGAATTTTATAGAGCACAGTTAAAGAAAACAATCTGCACATGATTTAAATGCCAGTAAAATGTAAGTGGGGTCTGGCTATAAAGGAATGTGTGTGAGCAGATATGAAAATGACACTTGGCATTTCTTCCCTCGTAACCTGCAAAGAGTATTCCTTTCCAAGTACACTGCCATGTTTGGAGAAAATGAAACCAGAGATGGTGTCAGATATGCTTTTAGATAGTGATAGATGATTGGGTGATGAATTCTAAGGATTGTGTGAGGCCCATGTCTTAGTTTACTGGGAGCTTCATCCTTGGAGAAGTCTATTCATTCATGAAGATTGTTTTTTTTTTTTAATGAGACCAAGAAATGAACCTAAATTTGTCTTAATATTATTCAATTGCGATGCTTTGTACAGCAGCATTAAGCTTGTCAAACAAAAGAGCAAGGCAGGGAGCCAATCAGGCAGTTGCAGCTGGTGCCCAATATTTTGGGGGGGCAGCAAACAAACCAGCCCACCCTGCGGGAGACAGACAGCAGTGATCAGTGCCCCCCATGGGAGACGGGCGGCGACAATCAGTGCTAGCCCCCGCGGGAGACAGCTGGCGGTGGTCAGTGCCCCCCCGCGGGTGACGGGCGGCGACGATCAGTGCCCCCCCACGGGAGATGGATGGCGGAAATCCATGGCCTTACCTTAGGACTACCCAGACTAAATTTAGGAGCGTCAGTATACGCCATTAGCTTGACTACAATTCAGTTAGATGGCAGGGTTCTAGAACTGTGCCTTGGGTCCACCCAGTTGTGTGACATTAGAAAATATTCGCTAATGTCTTCCTGCTTCTCCTCCTGGCCAATCAGGTAGTGGGTCCTGAGACCCGATTGGCCAGGAGTCTTAGAAGAAGCAACACCTGTTCCACCGGGAGGAAAGGGGCGTTGCTTCTCCTCCTGGCCGAACAGGCATTTCTTCTTCTAAGACTCCCGGCCAATTGAGTCTCAGGACCCACTATCTGATTGGCCAGGAGGAGAAGCAGGAAGACATTAGCAAATATTAATTTGCTAATGTCACACAACTGGGTGGACTCAGGGAGCAGTTCTAGAACCCCTACAGTCTAACTGAATTGTAGTCAAGCTAAAGGCGCATACTGACGCTGCTAAATTTAGTCTGGGCATCTAAGCAACATGACCTTTGGTCATCTAATGCCTCGTTTCCACTGAGCGGATCGGTTCGGTACGCTATTTTGGGTGTTTACATTATGAAAGCGGACCATACAACTGAACCATACCACTTCATTCAGGGTCCTGCTTCAGATGTGGGGCCACAGAAAATGGAACGGTTCGGTTAGAGCAGAGCTACTGGCATCACACGATACATTCCACTGATTGACTGACAGAAAAACCTCAATGCTGATGTCAAAGGAAAGAGCCAAACACCACGTCGCCGTTCAGTCCATATAAAGGAGAAGGATGCCTGCAAACAACAGCAGGCTTTGGTCATCTCAGGAACTACTTTCCTAAGTATAATTGGTGATAGTGTTATTCAGAGTGAGCTTAATGGATCAGTAAGAAATGAAAAGGTGTATAAAGATATTTCTCAGCAGATGGCAGCTGAGTGATTTGAACGCACGTCGGGTCAGTGTAGGGCAAAGCTGAAGAAGCTTAAAGGCCAATATAAAAAAAATTAAGGACGACAACAGCTGTAGTGGAAACAGTTGGAGTACTTGGAGGTGGTACGACGCCATAGACGCCATTTACGGTCATAGGCCAGCAAACCAAGGCAGGGAGGGAGGTCTGGACTCTGCAGCTGCAATTCTCGAATCCATGATAGACCCCTTTGGTAAGTGTTTTTTATTATACATGGCATAGGATTTCGCGCTAACCATTTAAAAAATACATATAACCATATGTGCATTTTCAGAAACAAGTGATGGACTCTCCAATGATAGGTCAAACTTTTCCGACGATGGACCTTCAACGTCTTTCAGCAGCACCAGTACTATTTCATCAAGCCAACCACAGGGTAGCCAACCACAGAGTACGCCCAATGCACCCCGGCACACTGGTAAGACGTGGTGATAATATAGTGAAAGTTGTGCATTTTCTTAAAAAAAAAAAAATCAACAGTGTGGCAGATGTGCAGGGGGTACAGTGGTGGCACAGATGAGAAGGGGGTTCAGCAGTGTGGCAGATGTGCAGGGGGTACAGTGGTGGAACAGATGAGAAAGGGGTTCAGCAGTGTGGCAGATGTGCAGGGGGTACAGTGGTGGAACAGATGAGAAGGGGGTTCAGCAGTGTGGTAGATGTGAAAGGAGGTGTATAGCCAGGACAGATGAGCAGGGTGAACAGAGGTGGGGCAGAAGATCAGGGGGAACAGAGGTGGGGCAGGAGAGCAGGGGGGTACAGTCTGGTGGGGCAGATGAGAAAGGGGGTTACAGTGGTGGGACTGATGCTACCAAAAACTATTCTGGTCTTTTGTATATTACAGGTGAAAGGAGACAGTTGCAGATGGATCTGCGCACACTCATGGAGGATATGCGGGCATCAGAGGAAAGGCAGCTGGAAAGGATTGAGAACCTTTCTGAGAGGCGGTTTCAGGCACTGCGTCAGGATGCACAGGAAGCTATGCGCCAGGAGGCAGAAATCGCCGGCAGCAGATGGAGCAGTTGGCTACCTTCAACTAGGCCTTCCTTGGTGTCCTGGGTCAGCTTGTTCAAGTGCTTGGAGCCAGTCGTGATCCCAGGTCACCACCCAGACAGTAGTGCCTTTCATGCAGCACAGGACCTATACACATTTTCTTAAAAAATTTTTTAGTTAAGTTTTGGTAAAAAAAAAAAGCTTTTTTTTTATATATTTTTCACATTTTGACTTTCAAGAATATATTGAAAGATTATTTTTTTTGTGACGTAAAATGAGATGAGAGACTTTTTAGAGTATGTCTGATTTAATGTAACACTTTATTAAAAATATAGTAATACTTTATTAAAACTTTTAAAAATGAATGGTAAGAAATTAAACGTTGAGGAGCCACATCAGAGCCTGAAGTATTTCACTGCACTCTTCTTCCATATCCTGTGCTGCTATTACTAGTACTGGCTCTTCTGAAGATGTATTCCAATCCTGGTGGAAGTCTTCTCCATGACTTTCACAAAGATTGTGAAGAGCACAGCAAGTAAGCATCATGGATTTGGCAAGTTTAATGTCCCTGTCATTCCTCTTCATAAGACACCGCCATTTACCCCTAAGTATTCCAAAAGCATTTTCCACTACGATCCGTGCCCTGGATGTTTTCTTGCTGTAGGTTTGTTGTTCTGGTGTCAGGCGGCCATTATCAGGAAATGGTTTCAGGAGCCAATTTTGTAAAGGGTAGGCAGAGTCCCCAAGCACATAATAGCCAACATTTACCCCACAAACGTTCTTAGTGCAAACAGAGTACAGGCCTCCCTGGCCAACCCAATCCCAAAATGTGGACAATCTTAGAACCTGAGCATCATGCAAACTTCCAGGCTTTCCTACATTCACATTCTAGAACAGTCCTTTTCCATCCACTACTCCCTGGAGGATGATGGAATGCCAGCCTTTTCGGTTGAAGTAGTCAGTGTGGTATTCTTGTGGTGCTATTATTGGTATGTGTGAGCCATCAATAGCACCAACACACTGTGGAAGGCCCCACCTGTTCTCAAAGTAGTCAGCCATGTCTTTAAGCTTTTCCCTGTCCAGAAAATGAACAATTTCAGGAGCTAGCAATGTGCAGACAGCCTTACAGAAGTCTTGCACACACCGGCACACTGATGATTTACTGACACCAAAAAGATGACCTATACTTCGGTATTCACTGTTGATAGCCAGCTTCCACAGTGCAATGGCAACTCTTTTCCTCACAGGCAAACTGGCTCTAAAGTTGGTGTTTTGCTTCTCCATCACTGGACGTAGCTTTGCATAAAGGTATGAGAAGGTTTCTTCAGACATTCTGAAATTGTGCACCCACTGTGTGTGTGTGTGTGAATCCCGGGACAGTCACATCCCACCACTCATTGGCGCGGGGGAGAGCCCAAATGACTGGTGTGTGTGTCAGGTAGGTGGGTCAGTGTGTGTGTGTGTGTGTCAGGTAGGTGGGTCAGTGTGTGTATGTGTCAGGTAGGTGGGTCAGTGTGTGTGTGTGTGTGTTTTTCAGGTAGGTGGGTCAGTGTGTGTGTGTGTGTGTGTGTTTTTCAGGTAGGTGGGTCAGTGTGTGTGTGTGTGTGTTTTTCAGGTAGGTGGGTCAGTGTGTGTGTGTGTGTGTGTTTTTCAGGTAGGTGGGTCAGTGTGTGTGTGTGTGTGTTTTTCAGGTAGGTGGGTCAGTGTGTGTGTGTGTGTGTGTTTCAGGTAGGTGGGTCAGTGTGTGTCAGGTAGGTGGGTCAGTGTGTGTCAGGTAGGTGGGTCAGTGTGTGTGTGTCTGTCAGGTAGGTGGGTCAGTGTGTGTGTGTGTGTGTGTGTGTGTGTGTGTGTGTGTGTGTGTCAGGTAGGTAGGTCAGTGTTGTGTGTGCGTCAGGTAGGTGGGTCAGTCAGACATTCTGAAATTGTGCACCCACTGTGTGTGTGTGTGTGTGAATCCCGGGACAGTCACATCCCACCACTCATTGGCGCGGGGGAGAGCCCAAATGACTGGTGTGTGTGTCAGGTAGGTGGGTCAGTGTGTGTGTGTGTGTGTCAGGTAGGTGGGTCAGTGTGTGTGTGTTTTTCAGGTAGGTGGGTCAGTGTGTGTGTGTGTGTGTTTTTCAGGTAGGTGGGTCAGTGTGTGTGTGTGTGTGTGTGTGTGTTTTTCAGGTAGGTGGGTCAGTGTGTGTGTGTGTGTTTCAGGTAGGTGGGTCAGTGTGTGTCAGGTAGGTGGGTCAGTGTGTGTCAGGTAGGTGGGTCAGTGTGTGTCAGGTAGGTGGGTCAGTGTGTGTGTCAGGTAGGTGGGTCAGTGTGTGTGTCAGGTAGGTGGGTCAGTGTGTGTGTGTCTGTCAGGTAGGTGGGTCAGTGTGTATGTGTTTGTCAGGTAGGTGGGTCAGTGTGTGTGTGTGTGTGTCAGGTAGGTAGGTCAGTGTGTGTGTGCGTCAGGTAGGTGGGTCAGTGTGTGGGTGCGTCAGGTAGGTGGGTGAGTGTGTGTGTGTGTGCGCGTCAGGTAGGTGGGTCAATGTGTGCGCGTCAGGTAGGTGGGTCAATGTGTGTGTGTCAGGTAGGTGGGTCAATGTGTGTGTGTCAGGTAGGTGGGTCAATGTGTGTGTGCGCGTCAGGTAGGTGGGTCAGTGTGTGTGTGTGTGTGTCAGGTAGGTGGGTCAGTGTGTGTGTGTGTGTGTCAGGTAGGTGGGTCAGTGTGTGTGTGTGTGTGTGTGTCAGGTAGGTGGGTCAGTGTGTGTGTGTGTGTGTGTGTGTGTCAGGTAGGTGGGTCAGTGTGTGTGTGTGTGTGTGTGTGTGTGTGTGTGTGTGTGTGTGTGTGTGTGTCAGGTAGTGTTTAGAACCAAAAAGAGTGGGGATTTTTAAGGTGCAAGTTAAATAAGTATCAAATATTTTTGTATAAAAAGACTTTTACTTTATTAAGAAAATAAAATAAAATATTTTTCACATCAAAATATAAAAAGGAGATTTATATATGGAAGTGCCACATGTATTTATTGCAGATGCAGTACCACAGCATAAACTATGTACTTCCCAACATGTTTCGCCCATCCGTCGGGCTTCCTCAGGGGATGCTGGTCACATACAGAGTACACTGCCTTCTAGCGAAAAACATATAACAATAGTTGTATATTAGAACACAACATAAATACAGAGAATATGAATTCATTTGCTTAAATTACATGCATGTGCATCTTAGCTGTCATAATGCGATTGCCTACCTGTATCTCCTAGAACGGGGGGAAAAAGGGGAGAGGGAGGAAAAAGGGGAGAGCGGGGTAGGTCTGCAAGGGTAGAAAAATGCTACCGCTGTACCGAGGGAGCCCTGCTCTGAAGGTGAGTGTAGATGGTACAAAAAGGCCAGCTAAAATATATAAAAGGAAACGATAATGTCCTAATGTGTGAGGGTAAGCTGGAAATAACCTTCACATCATCATGGCACACAATGAATAATAGGGGTTAACACTCACAAGGGCTGATACGGCAGCTAGCTTAATGCCAGGGACCACACACCTCCAAGGATACAGATCACTTTAAAGGAATGCCTGAATAAAGCACAAAACATGCTATGTAATACCTGCTGCCAAGTGTCAGCAGTAAAGAGGACAATGTCCTTCAGTATAAGCATCAAATGGCACAGAGCGGTAACAGGCATGATGAATTTAACACAAAAAAAGCTACTTATGTAAATACCTGAGTGGAGAGATTGAAGTGCATGGGTCCCTTGGTTCCTGCAGCATGAACTGACTGCTAACAGCGGCTTTAAATACCATCCATCCAGTACTGATACCGGAAGCGGACCATGGAGTGGGCTGCACAGGTGCAAGCATTGTCATGGCTGCTTACTCCCCAGTCTGCCGCCGGGTCCTAAGGTCCAGAAGGCATGACAAGACAGGAGCTCCCTCTGGTGGTAAACGGGGGAAATCTCACGTCTCTAGAGACAATATGAGATAAAGAGGCCAGGACAGCAGACACATGCCAGCACAGTGAATCGGGTGCCCTGCTGAAAGGACAGGAACACCCTGGGTATCCATACGGTCACCCAAAAATGCGCATGAGAGCCAAGGTGGGCGACAGCATCCCCCCCTATGAAAAGGATGACATGGCGAACCGATAATAAGATGTGACTGGACCCCGGAAGGAAGCGCATAAGACAGGAAGATGCACATGCATTTACAAAAGAGAAAAAAAAATGTTTTTCATATATATATCAAATACAATCAAGGAAGAATACAATAACTCGAAAAATGAATAGAATAAGACAGACAGAATCACAAACTGTTAAAAATGACTACAATTATGAAAATTAAGGCATATATTCCAACTTCACCATAATTATCATTGACCATGATAGCTTTACCAATACTTTTACTCTCAAAGACGTTTTCAACACAGTCGAAAATATCCAATTTATTTATTTTGGGCCAAACTATAACTAAGGGGGATGGATGGTGAGGGGAAGGTTATTGATGATCATAGGTATGACAAAGACTAGGAAATGGGGAGAAGGGGAGGGAAGAAAAGGGGTAGCAACTTCAGCAAAATATTCATTTATTTTAGATAGAGCATGAATGCAGGTTTGGAGCCCATTTCAGTTTTTTACTGCCATCTGCGTCCCCGTGTCTCTCTCACTTTCTGTCAGGCCCCTTGTTGTCCCAGTTACAACTACACCATCTATTTCTTATACAGGCATCACAGAGTCAAGAATTAAGGGGAAAGCTACCCAATCAGGTCACCGACAGAAATATGATTCTGATTTAAACCCTTCCCCACTTTATCCAAAACTAAATAAAAACAAATATTGTCAGGATTTAAGCTGGCCATGCCTTAATAAAGGAAAAACAACAAACAATACTGCGCTTGTGTGGAAAATTATCATGAATACCAGCACAAATGTGAGATATAACACACAAATAAATGAAAAAAATTATGAATAAGTTGCGCTCATTAAACCTTAAAAAACATAAAAGTCCAAAAATGTCCTAATAAACTTTTGAACAAATGATAGGAACATTCAAACGAAAAATTGTATGAAAATACTTTTGATAACTTGGCAAATATCCTTTAAAATTACTTCACAATTGAATTTACTTTTAACATTCAGTTTTGGAACGAACTTTCCCAAATGAAAACCACATTCTAGAAAATATTTCCATCCTGCTACTTCAAACTTCGTTCAATTTGACCCAATTAACCGCTAGAATATTGAGTCATAGTCCATGAAAAAAAGAAAAAGGCTGGTGCTATGAAAGTCAGCTAAAACATAATTTTATTATTGCATGTGAACAGCAGTCAAAAAGAAATCCTTGCATTTTGGCTGTTAGGCTCAGCCATAATTAAGGCCTGATAGCCGAAACGCATTGGATTTTTTTTTGACTGCTGTTCACATGGGGGATTGGCCCCTTACTCTGATCTGTGATCACCCGAGTCTCAGTGATCACAGCACAGGGGAGCGTGCAAAGGGGAGGATGTCTATTGCCATACTCCCGTAAAATCAGATCCGTGCTGTAGCCATCATTTGGCTATAGCACGGACCTGAAGGAGTTAATAATCCTCCTATATTTTTTAAAGAACATGTATATGGCTTTTATTTGGTGTAATGATTTTATTAAAAACTGCCCTGTTTTTAAAATATACACTGATAATATTTTAATTATTGCATTGATATTTTTAATCATACAACTGTATCTGGCAATTACACTATTAAAGTGTCCCTGTCACTGTAGTTTCAAATTAAACCAAAGCTACCCTGTAAAAAGAGATTCTGTATGGTGGCCTGTGTCTTAAAGTAGAAATATATTTATTACAGGTACTTATATAGCGCCAACAATTTTACACAGCGGTTTACATTATTTAAAACAATTCCCTTCCCCTCCTTCTGCATATCTTGCTGAACCTTTAACAAAAAAGGTTGTACTTACCTAGTTCAATCTGCTCTGGGCCAGTCATGTGATCCTGCAGCTGCGCTCGACAGCAGCTTTGTATTCTGGTAGCCATGACGTCACCCATAGGCTCCCATGGCCCATCCATTGTCGGCGCTCCCTTTTCTTTCCTACAGCAGCCACTCACTGACAAAGGGGAGCCATGGCTGTGGGATCACATGACCAGACCGGAGTGAAATAAAAAGTACACACATCTTTTGTATATAGGTTAGGCAGAATAGGTAGAATAGGTAGAAGGAGGGAGGGGGCGGAGGGGTTGCATTTTAAAAAATAGTTATTGTTAGGCTTTTATTCCACTTTAAACATTCACTGTGTAGCAGATCCCCAGCTGCTGCAGTTATCAGAAACTTCTAATGTCGCATACACACGTTCGGACATTGCGACAACAAATCCGGGGATTTATTTCAGACGGATGTTGGCTGAAACTTGTCTTGCATACACGGTCGCACAAATGTTGTCAGAAATTCTGATCATCAAGAACGTGCTGATGCACAAAATGTACGACGGCACTATAAAAGAGGAAGTTCAATAGCCAGTGTGCCACCCTTTGGGCTCATTCTGCTAATCTTGTGTTAGTAGAAGTTTGGTGAGAGATGATTTGTGATTTTCTGCCTCGTGCTTTTCAGATAGTTACTGCTCTTTAGTTTGTGCTTGTGGGTTCTTATCTGTTTTTCAGTGCGTATTTTTATATTACGTATTTGATTTTCTTGCGTTCTTGTCCGCTCATTTCTGAATTTCAGCTCGCTCTTCTCAGGCCTTTCTGTTTTTTCCAGTGCTTTCTGTTAGTTCGTTCTGACCAGCCGACTGTTTTGAAGCCATGTTGCAGGTACGTGAAAAAAGGAAGACACACATAAAAGAGATAAGAAAGGCTGCGCACCCCGGAATTGAATTAAAGAAAAATAATTTTCCCCATGGGGCTTTAAAACAGCAATGCACATAATGAAAGGAAGTTCTTAATAGATGTATAAAAAGTTTTATCCAATATCATGGTTTGAAGTACAGTATAGAGAATCATCTGGTACAGTAACACACATCTTATTCCCCAGTGCAGTAACAAACACATATTAATACACATAATTAGGTTTCATAATGTTACATTCCCTTGGCCTCCGAGATTCTGCTCTATCCTGGTTCTCTGGCTATTTATCACAGCGCTCCTTCAGTGTCACCTACAACTCTGTCTCCTCCTCTCCATTGCCCCTTTCTGTGGGGGTCCCCCAAGGCTCGGTTCTTGGACCCCTTCTCTTCTCTATCTACACCACCTCCCTTGGTCACCTAATAACTGCCCACGGCTTCCAATACCACTTATACGCTGATGACACCCAAATCTATCTGTCTACTCCTCACCTCACTCCTTCAGTCTCCTCTCGCATTACTAACTTACTAACTGACATATCAGCATGGATGTCGCACCACTTCCTTAAACTAAATCTCTCTAAAACTGAGCTATTAATATTCCCCCCCGCCCGTGCCCCCCTCCATGACTTTTCCATCAAAATCAACAATGCAACCATCAGTCCCTCCCCTCACGCCAGGGTACTAGGTGTAATCCTAGACTCCGACTTGTCATTTCAGCCTCAAATCCAATCATTGTCAAAAGTTTGTAGAATTCACCTCCGTAACATCTCTAAAATTCGCCCTTTTTTAACAAATGAAACCACCAAGCTCCTCATTCACTCCCTTGTTATCTCTCGCCTTGACTATTGCAACTCCCTTCTCATTGGCCTACCGCTCCATAGGCTATCCCCTCTTCAGTCTATCATGAATGCTGCTGCCAGACTTATCCACCTTACCAACCGCTCAGTGTCTGCCAACCCTCTACTTCAATCCCTACACTGGCTCCCAATCACCCAGCGAATTAAATTCAAAATTCTAACCACAACATACAAAGCCATTCACAACTCTGCCCCAAGCTACATCACTAATCTTGTCTCCAAATATCACCCAAATCGTCCTCTCCGCTCTTCTCAAGACCTCCTGCTTTCAAGCTCTCTCATCTCCTCCTCCCATGCTCGTCTCCAGGATTTCTCCAGAGCCTCTCCCATCCTCTGGAACTCGCTACCTCCATCTATCCGGCTATCCCCTACTCTTGCTACCTTCAGGCAATCCCTGAAAACTCATCTCTTCAGGAAAGCCTATCACGTCTCCAACTAATCTCCTACCACTTCCACCAGCTCATTCCCCACAGTTACAACCTTTTGTACCACCTGCCCCACCCTATTAGATTGTAAGCTCTTCTGAGCAGGGCCCTCTTAATCCTATTGTATTGTATTGTATTATATTATAACTGTATTGTCTCCCTTTTATATTGTAAAGCGCTGCGTAAACTGTTGGCGCTATATAAATCCTGAATAATAATAATAATAATAATACATAAATAGCAAGCCCCGACGCGTTTCGACCTGTATATGGTCTCTTCAGGGGGACAGTTGTATCTAAAAAAGAATTACATAAATTAAATTCAAATAGATAAATATATATATATTATTGTGCATCACTTGGATTAAACCAAGATAATGAGTCTTTACCGCTAAATGGTGGAATGGGTGTTCTCTAGTCCAGGATATGTGCTGAGGGCCAATGGAAACACCGGAGGGCTCGGGGGGCCACCCTCACTCTCCCAGGAGAGCCAGCCTCAAGGGGCTTACAAGGAGCCACACTTAGCGCGCCCCCCGGGAGGGGGGGGGGAAGGGGAGATGAGGGGGAGGAGCCCACACCTGCAACAGAAACCCAAGAATAGCCATGTATTAATTAGAGGAAGTTTGATAATTAACTTGGTAATGTACTGAGTGTTTCCAATTTGTCTATGTGGAGACTGGCGTTGGATAGGATTTTTACTATGTAAATATATTGAAATGTTAATTCCATTCCATAAATGTAATCGATAAGATTAAATGATCGTGTGATCCAACAATGCAGTGGTATGGTAGGTCTATTATACTATTGTAATGGATAGGTAAATAAGAAAGATAGAATGGGTGAAAAAGAGGGAAAAAGATGTGTGTGTGAAAAAAAAAAAAAAAAAAAACACAGCAACAGCGATAGCCTAAATGGAGAGGAGTGCATTGTGTGGTGGAGAATGGTGTGAATGAGGTGGTGCATGGTGTGGTAACATGACATGGTGCTTGCTGGGTGCCTACTGTGTGAAAACAAAAATGAAAAGTAAACTAAAAAAAGTCTAAAAATAAGTGAAAAGCCAATCAAAATGTGAAAGTGTGTATGTAGGATGGTGGAGAGTGCTGTGTGGAATGAAGGTGAAATAACAAAAAGTTTACCTTATCAGTTGTATAAATCGTGTAGGCTGGAGGTAATGTTTGGACTTGTTGATAGATTCAATGTGATAAGCTTGGTGGCGATCATGCAAAAATAAGGGCTCTAGTGTAGAAAGAACCTGGCAGCAGTAGCATTAATCCTGGCCTGTAGGAGATCATGATCTGATTATCAGGCCTCCAGTCTCCCTTTATATCCAAATTCAGGCAAATGGGATAATCATGTGCAGGTGCAAACCCCCCACCCACACCGCCCCCAAGAAAAAAAAAAAAAAACCCGGAGGGATTGGCGCTGGAACCGCTGATGTAGCGGCCCGTGTGGCTCCCTCGGCGTCCCGGAAGGCCTACAGGCCCCGACCACTGTCGTCATCTCCGCCGCAATGCGCGTGACGTCATGACGTTGTGCGCAAGCCGGGCCCTTACAGGCATGCGCACTCCGTCAAACGTCCGGAGATGAACACGGGACGCCGCCGGCAGGATAGAGCTCACCTTAACTGCAGCGGTGAGCAAAAAAGGGGGCACGCAAAGGAATTCGCATGCCCCCCCCTTTTCCTGCCGGGAAGCCGCGAGGGGTCAGACTCACCCCAAGAAGGGAGAGGAGGCACCACC
This sequence comes from Aquarana catesbeiana, assembly GCF_042186555.1. NCBI lineage: Eukaryota > Metazoa > Chordata > Amphibia > Anura > Ranidae > Aquarana > Aquarana catesbeiana. Next base: position 164,184,659 of record NC_133335.1, read on the forward strand.
AACACCCGCCAGTCCAAAAAATGGCCCTCAAAACAAAAACAAAAATACTGGGGATGGTGTCAGTAGGACATGAATGACTGACTTCATGGGATCACCAACATAGCACACAGCAAATGTTGATGGTCTGGTATGTTTTTTGTTTATTTTGCATTTTTAACATTTTTTACATTTTTTACATGGGCTGTGTGTTGGTTCCAGGTCCCCATGTTCCTGCATCGAATGTCAGTATGAAAATAGATAGAATATAAATAAAGTTTGTCAACAATTGCCATATAAGGCAATTGAATATCATGCAGTGTGGGGGTCTAAGTTAGATTCCCCCTCATGCATGGGATTGTTAAAAGTTGACCGAGTGGGAACAATTGATTAACAATGTGCAGGATACGTGAAGAGAAGGAAACACACAGCCCATGTCTTATCTCTAATGTGTCAAGGTGGGGAGGGGTGTTTAACCACCCAAAATTGAAATATGAAAAAAGGAAGACACACATAAAAGAGATAAGAAAGGCTGCGCACCCCGGAATTGAATTAAAGAAAAATAATTTTCCCCATGGGGCTTTCTATCTTTCTTATTTACCTATCCATTACAATAGTATAATAGACCTACCATACCACTGCATTGTTGGATCACACGATCATTTAATCTTATCGATTACATTTATGGAATGGAATTAACATTTCAATATATTTACATAGTAAAAATCCTATCCAACGCCAGTCTCCACATAGACAAATTGGAAACACTCAGTACATTACCAAGTTAATTATCAAACTTCCTCTAATTAATACATGGCTATTCTTGGGTTTCTGTTGCAGGTGTGGGCTCCTCCCCCTCATCTCCCCTTCCCCCCCCCCTCCCGGGGGGCGCGCTAAGTGTGGCTCCTTGTAAGCCCCTTGAGGCTGGCTCTCCTGGGAGAGTGAGGGTGGCCCCCCGAGCCCTCCGGTGTTTCCATTGGCCCTCAGCACATATCCTGGACTAGAGAACACCCATTCCACCATTTAGCGGTAAAGACTCATTATCTTGGTTTAATCCAAGTGATGCACAATAATATATATATTTATCTATTTGAATTTAATTTATGTAATTCTTTTTTAGATACAACTGTCCCCCTGAAGAGACCATATACAGGTCGAAACGCGTCGGGGCTTGCTATTTATGTAACATTATGTAACCTAATTATGTGTATTAATATGTGTTTGTTACTGCACTGGGAAATAAGATGTGTGTTACTGTACCAGATGATTCTCTATACTGTACTTCAAACCATGATATTGGATAAAACTTTTTATACATCTATTAAGAACTTCCTTTCATTATGTGCATTGCTGTTTTAAAGCCCCATGGGGAAAATTATTTTTCTTTAATGTTGCAGGTACGTACTCATCGTAGAGTTCGTGCTGTGCAGGGGCTTGGCATTGGGGTTCTTACTTTGACCCAAGCCCAGTCCATGAACAGGGCAAGGAGTTGTTCATGAACCAAGAATTGGTTGCTCCAGCGTGACCAATTCTCGCACACGCCTTTGTTGCGGGAGTCAAAATAACCAAAAGAACCGCGCTAACAGATAAATTATAAGGATGTGAATAAACCACAAATTGCAAAAATTAATACAAACTAATCTCTTAAAGTACGGCAAGTTTGTAAATGAAAAACACACCGTGTATAGTCCAACCCAAATTGTGATACATGAAAACCATTAGTGACTTGAAATGAAAAATAAAGAAATATTAATGACTAAAAAAATAAGAAAAGTCCTTAAGGTCAGTTAAATACACAAATGGTGATTGAAAGGTTCATCAGCAAGCACCCAGTGAAAAATCCGCCACCTATAAAAATGCACGCTTCCCAAAGGTAAGCTTTAAACCAGCTTATATTGGAAATCCACTCAGTGGGGACAACACCATCAATCTCTTCACAGAGGAAGGACAACCGGAACTCTCCGTCCAGAGAAACCGAATGGTCAGCAAGGGGAACCCAAGGAAATAAAAGATACATTCTCCATAGTGTGAATCAGTATGAACAATTTATTAAAATAAGGGGATAATTGCACTTACATCAGACAGTACGATTAAATGCATGTAACCATGGAACAGCCGGCCGGCCTGCATACACCCGTTCACAGTGAGATAGAAACGATGACGTCAGCGCATCTGCCTTCCGACGTACATTTCATCCTATTGGACGTTGTCATAGGAACAGGCGACGCACTGACTTATCCTTAAATAATATTACAAAACCACGCCTCGCTCTGAGGCTCTGGTGGCCACATCCTACTCTCCATAGGAAACCAGGAAGTGTAAATATAGAACCAAGCCTTGCTCTAACGCTCGGAAGATGACACTACTACATCCATCAAAGACCAGGAAGCATATATATATATATATATTCTTATATGTATTAAGGAAATAGATAACGCAGAACCTGAAACGGTAAAAGATGTTATTATAGGGGAACTAAACGCATTATAAAGCAAATAAAATTGACTAATTCTGAAAATCATTTATAGATTGTAAAATATAAAACGCCACAACCAGAATTATATGTGAGTGTTCCCATGCGCCATCTAGTGGGAACATTAGAGAAGGCACATATCCCATGTTCCCACACGCCATCTCATGGGAACATTGGAGAAGGCCCATAATAAATGTAAAGGGACTATGAGGCAATGGGCAGACTATAATATATGGGCTCATATGGCATCATAGGTCACCCCTATAATAAAATTAAAACAAAACATACAAGCCTCATACCTTAAATATGCCTACATATATTAGGGTCTATTTTATAAAAAATAAAAAATGAAAGGACTAGAGGAAACTTTCAAGCTTCATACCTTTAATATGCCTTCATATATTAATGTTCTGATAACAGAGGCATTCCCCACAACAAATTGGAGGAAGAGGTTAGATGAGGTATATTTTAAATATTATTACCTCAAAAAAATGAGTAAACAACCAGAAGAGGATATATTACTTCTAATCCTAAATAGTTGATTTATTAGATACTACTGGAGTTGGGCCTCCAGAGGTTCAGAGCGAGTTTACAAAAAACAATAATTTCAAAATAAAACAACCTATGGCTAATAATCCTAAAACTTCACACTATATATTTTAGTTACTTTAATCTAGTCTTATAACCCCCACACTACCAGACCAGTATATAAGGTACCTACAAATGAAAATTCATGAGTTGTCTAAAAAGGCATTAAGATCTACCTCAACGTTGAGCCCAAACGGGGTGTAACACCTCAACCTGTATATCCAGGCCATCTCGAGTCTAGAAATCCCCCTTAAAAGGGAACCCCCCCTCCAATGTGGGGTATATCTGTCAATCCCCAGAAAGATGGTCTTACTGGGGTCCCAGTTGTGTACCTCAAGATAATGTCTGGAAACCGGGTGTTTGGGGAAACCTGTCAGAATGTTGGTTATATGCTCATTGATTGCAACCCGCAGGGACATTGGAGAAGATATACTACGCGTTCAGTAGAACACGTAATAAATGATCTAATGTCAAATTCAGCCGAGGTGCTGGTAGAGGTGAACTTGTGTGTTCTTCTGTGTGTTCATCCACTCAGGGAGCACACCCTACATTTTCTACATTGATAGAATCCAGTCATATACTCAAAGAATCCCCTCTTAACAGGAGGAGGGTCAAGAACATTAGGGGCCACTCTCCCTCTGAGTGAAGGGGCACCCTTATATACCACTTGTGGCTTAGCTGGAAGGATGGTACCCAATATATGATCATTCATGAGAACATGCCAATATTTTCTGACCAGTTTCGCCACATTTCTATGTTGTAAAGAATAGGTGGTGATAAATGGAACTGAAGGTACCTTATTTAGGTTGGGAGCTTTCATTTTCTGCAAGGCACTCCTATCTAAGGTTAAACCTCATCCAATGTAGTTTTCAGGGATGCCTCAGGGTAACCTGAACTAAAAATTCTTCATGATCAGAGCAGTTGCGTTTTAGGCGTATAAGCTGGCTTTTTGGCACAGCCAGGTCTCATGATGGTAACTATCAGTGGATATATAAGAATTACGGTCCGTATTCTTAAAAAAGGTTGCCGTAGTGAATTGAACATCTCTAATCCCAATCTTGAAATCTAAAAAGTTAATCTCAGTTTGGCTTGCCTCATAAGAGAGGCGTATACCCCGATTAGTATCATTTAACTCGCGCATAAAAGAGTCCAAAACATGACGATCTCCATTCCACAGGAGGAGGATGTCATCTATGTATCTGGCCCACAAAACCACCTGGGGTCTCTGGTGGGCATAGATTACATCCTCCTCCCATAGGGCCATGAAGAGGTTTGTCAAACTGGGGGCATATTTAGCCCCCATGGCGACTCCTCTATCCTGCCTGTAAAACCAAACCAAAAATAGTTACGAGTGGCTACAAAGTGAAGTAATTGCATGATGAAACAAATTTGTTTATCGAAAAATGTAGAATCATGCCTCAGGTAATATTCTACCGCGAATAACCCCAAGCTATGCGGTATCACAGTGTATAATGAGGCGACATCAGCTGCTACTAGCCACCACCCTGAGTTGGGGGTATAATTAGAAAGTAAATTGATTACATGACGGGAGTCTTTCAAATGTGACGGCATCTTGATGACTAATGGTTGTAAAAAGAAATCAATATACCTGCCCACCCGGGATGAGATAGAATCAATGCCACTAACAATAGGAGGTTTTGGGGGGCAGGTAGGATGCTTGTGGATTTTCGGCAGGTAATAAATAACCGGGGTACGTGGAGCCCTAGGTACCAAATATGATTTCTCTTTACTATTTAAAATACCTTGATCGAAACCATATTGAATTATTGCTTCCAATTCTTTTTTGTACTGAGCCTTAGGGTCTGACCTAAGGGGGTATATGTATCTCGGTCCCCTAATATCTTGGACATCTCCGCAAGATAATCCTTCTTTTCCAAAACAATGATGCCCCCCCTTTGTCCGCTGGTCTAATTACTAGGTTCTTGTTCTCACATAAAGAGTTTAAACCTGACCTTAAATTTTTGTTGAAATGTATTCTTCTAAGGGGTAATTGTTCCAGATCCCTAAGTATTAAGTCCTTAAACACCCTCAAGGAGGGGGCCATAGCACCAGGGGGGTTAAAGAGGGAAGCTTTGACAACCCTGAATGGCGGTATTCCTTGGAACTAGTCCCTGTATTTGATATAGGGTTAGAGGCCATGTATCTTTTGATATTAACCCTACGTACAAATTTATGTATATCTATATAGGTTTGGAACTTATCCAAACCACGAGGGGGTGCAAATTTAAGACCCTTATTAAGCAAGGATTTTTCAGGGTCACTTAAAGTGACTGAACTCAAATTAAATATCCCATCACTGGTTAAGTTTTTTTCCTTTTTAGATTGCAATCGCCTCTCCCCTCTAGATCCTCTCTTTGGTCTACCGACCTTTTGGTGCCCTGGCTTGGCCTGTGAAAACCACACTGTTGATAATTGGAACCCGAGGGACCCGGGTTGCCCCCATCAACAATAGATCCCATCAATACAGGATGAGGCTGTGAAACAACCCCATTCTGGCCATCCCTAGAGTTGGATTGTGTCAAAGGGCCCTCAAGGTCACTGAGGGGGTAAAACTGATTAGAGGTGCTGATATTATAGTCAGGATAACCTCTTCTGTTATTCATAAACCCAGGATTCTGAAATCCACGTACCTGTCCATCATAATAGTCTTGTTTGAAGCCTTGGTAGTCCCCCCTGATTGGGGCCCCCCACCCCACGAGAACGTTGTGGTAATGTGGACAGGTAGTTAGATGTAGTACCCCTCTTACCTCCACCACCCCGTCTTAAGGGGGACTGTTGTGGTCCATAGTAAAGGGACTATGAGGCAATGGGCAGACTCTATAATATATGGGCTCATGTGGCATCATAGGTCACCCCTATAATAAAATATATAGTGTGAAGTTTTAGGATTATTAGCCATAGGTTGTTTTATTTTGAAATTATTGTTTTTTGTAAACTCGCTCTGAACCTCTGGAGGCTCAACTCCAGTAGTATCTAATAAATCAACTATTTAGGATTAGAAGTAATATATACCTCATCTAACCTCTTCCTCCAATTTGTTGTGGGGAATGCCTCTGTTATCAGAACATTAATATATGAAGGTATATTAAAAGGTATGAGGCTTGAAAGTTTCCTCTACTTCTTTCATTTTTAATTTTTTATAAAGTAGACCCTAATATATGTAGGCATATTTAAGGTATGAGGCTCGTAAGTTTTGTTTTAATTTTACTATAGGGGTGACCTATGATGCCATATGAGCCCATATATTATAGAGTCTGCCATTGCCTCATAGTCCTTTTACATTTATTATGGGCCTTCTCCAATGTTCCCATGAGATGGCATGTGGGAACATGGGATATGTGCCTTCTCTAATGTTCCCACTAGATGGCATATGGGAACACTCACATATAATTCTGGTTGTGGCGTTTTATATTTTACAATCTATAAATGATTTTCAGAATTAGTCAATTTTATTTGCTTTATAATATGTTTAATTCCCCTATAATAACATCTTTTACCGATCCAGGTTCTGTGTTATCTATTTCCTTAACACATATAAGAATATGGATGTAGTAGTGTCATCTTCCGAGCGTTAGAGCAAGGCTTGGTTCTATATTTACACTTCCTGCTTTCCTATGGAGAGTAGGATGTGGCCACCAGAGCCTCAGAGCGAGGAGTGGTTTTGTAATATTATTTAAGGAGCGATGAGTCAGTGCGCCGCCCGTTCCTATGACAATGTCCAATAGGACGAAACGTCCGTCAGAAGGCAGACGCGCTGACGTCATCGTTTTTATCTCACTGTGAACGGGTGTATGCAGGGCGGCCGGCTGTTCCATGGTTACATGCTTTTAATTGTACTTTCTGGTGTAAGTGCAATTATCCCCTTATTTTAATAAATTGTTCATACTGATTCACACTATGGAGAATGTATCTTTTATTTCCTTGGGTTCCCCTTTCTGACCATTCGGTTTCTCTGGACGGAGAGTTCCGGTTGTCCTTCCTCTGTGAAGAGATTGATGGTGTTGTCCCCACTGAGTGGATTTCCAATATAAGCTGGTTTAAAGCTTACCCATTTGGTAAGCGTGCATTTTTATAGGTGGCGGATTTTGCACTGGGTGCTTGCTGATGAACCTTTCAATCACCATTTGTGTATTTAACTGACCTTAAGGACTTTTCTTATTTTTTTAGTCATTAATATTTCTTTTTTTTTCATTTCAAGTCACTAATGGTTTTCATGTATCACAATTTGGTTTGGACTATACGCGGTGTGTTTTTCATTGCCGTACTTTAAGAGATTAGTTTGTATTAATTTTTGCAATTTGTGGTTTATTCACATCCTTATAATTTATCTGTTAGCGCGGTTCTTTTGATTATTTTGATTTATGTATTTTTGTTGCCTACAAATTAGAACCGCAGCTCGGTCTATTGGGAAGCGTAGTAATCTCGTACTTCTTTGTTGCGGGAGACCCGTGGGAATAATCCTGATGGTTTCAGGAACTATCTCTGGATAATGGACCCTGTTTTTCACCTTCTGTTGGCTTTGCTGTCACCTTATATTACGAAGCAGGACACCTGCATGCGGCAAGCCATCACTCCCGAGCAGAGGCTCATCGCCACCTTGCGGTACTTGGTGATGGGGAGAAGTCTGCAGGACATCAAGTTCTCGACAGGTATCTCCCCCCAGGCTCTGGGAAGCATTATTCCAGAGACCTGTTCTGCCATCATTTAGGTCCTGCAGAAGGACTATATTAAGGTAAGATTTCTCCTTTAACATCACATTATATGTATTTAAATAAATTTATTTTTTCAAGAAATATGTATTTTAAACTGAAAAATGTTTCCTTTGATTTACTGCTTGTGTTTCTTTTAGCTGTCTCCTAGGTTCTCCAATGGGCTTTTTTTTTGGCCATTTTCTTCTTCTAGTGCAAACGTAATTTCTTGGATACATGAAGTGACAATCTCTTCTTCAGCTAACTATTATGTTGTGGTTCCGCCACACACACACACACCCCTTGTTTTTGTTAATGTATGTAATGCATTAATGATAAAAAATAGTCATCATTTTCAGCACCATGAATTAATTTTTTGGAGTGACGAAAATGGCCTGATTGATGCAAATTATAAAGCACTGTGGGTGTTATTTACTAAAGGAGAATTCACTGTGCACTGTAGTGCAAAGTGGATTTGTCTTTAGGAAATAACCCCCATTGTCACTGTAAACACCAACTTAAAGTGGTTGTAAACCCTTACAGACCACTTTTACCTACAGGTAGGGATGAGCCGAACACCCCCCTGTTCGGTTCACACCAGAACATGCGAACAGGAAAAAAGTTTGTTCTAACGCGCGAACACCGTTAAAGCCCATGAGACACGAACATGAATAATCAAAAGTGCTAATTTTAAAGGCTTATATGCAAGTTATTGTCATAAAAAGTGTTTGGGGACCTGGATCAATGCAAAAAAAAGTTTTAAAAAACGGCCGTTTTTTCAGGAGCAGTGATTTTAATAATGCTTAAAGTCAAACAATAAAAGTGTAATATCCCTTTAAATTTTGTAGCTGGGGGGTGTCTATAGTATGCCTGTAAAGGGGCGCATGTTTCCCGTGTTTAGAACAGTCTGACAGCAAAATGACATTTCAAAGGAAAAAACCCATTTAAAACTACTCGCGGCTATTGCATTGCTGACAATACACATAGAAGTTCATTGATAAAAACGGCATGGAAATTCCCCACAGGGGAACCCCGAACCAAAATTAAAAAAAAAAAAAAAATGACGTGGAGGGTCCCCCTAAATTCCATACAAGGCCCTTCAGGTCTGTTATGGATATTAAGGGGAACCCCGGCCAAAAAAAAAACAAAAAAACAAAAAAAAAAAAACGCTGTGGGGTCCCCCCAAGAATCCATACCAGACCCTTATCCGAGCACGCAACCTGGCAGGCCGCAGGAAAAGAGGGGGGGACGAGAGTGCGGCCCCCCCTCCTGAACCGTACCAGGCCACATGCCCTCAACATTGGGAGGGTGCTTTGGGGTAGCCCCCCAAAATCCCTTGTCCCCATGTTGATGAGGACAAGGGCCTCATCCCCACAACCCTGGCCGGTGGTTGTGGGGGTCTGCGGGCGGGGGGCTTATTGGAATCTGGAAGCCCCCTTTAACAAGGGGAGCCCCAGATCCCGCCCCCCCCGTGTGAAATGGTAAGGGGGTACTTACCCCTACCATTTCACTAAAAAACTGTCAAAAATGTTAAAAATGGCAAGAGACAGTTTTTGACAATTCCTTTATTTAAATGCTTCTTCTTTCTTCTCTTCTTCCTTCATTTTCTTCTCCAGGCCACTCCGCATCCATGCTGGCATGGAGGGAAGCTCCCGCTGTGTGACGGCATCTCCTCGTCTGACGGTTCTTAAATAACGGGGGGCAGGGCCACCCGGTGACCCCGCCCCCCCTCTGACGCACGGTGACTTGACGGGACTTCCCTGTGACGTCTCGGGGAATGCCACAGGGAAGTCCCTAGCGGCAGAGGGGGGCGGGGTCACCAGGTGGCCCCGCCCCCTGTTATTTAAGAACTGTCAGACGAGGAGACGCCGTCACACAGCGGGAGCCTCCCTCCATGCCAGCATGGATGCGGAGCGGCCCAGAGAAGAAAATGAAGAAGAGAAGAAGGAAGAAGAGAAGAAAACGGAGAGAAGAGTGGGAGCCTCCCCCCATGCCATGGGTGCGGAGCGGCCCGAGGAGAAGAAGATAGAAGACGCCGCGGAAGAGATGCTGGACGAGAACGCCGGAGGAAGAACCAGAAGAAGAAAAAGATGAAGGAAGATAGAAGAAAGAAGAAGAATTTAAATAAAGGAATTGTCAAAAACTGTCTCTTGTCATTTTTAACACTTTTGACAGTTTTTTAGTGAAATGGTAGGGGTAAGTACACCCTTACCATTTCACAGAGGGGGGGCGGGATCTGGGGGTCCCCTTGTTAAAGGGGGCTTCCAGATTCCGATAAGCCCCCCACCCGCAGACCCCCACAACCACCGGCCAGGGTTGTGGGGATGAGGCCCTTGTCCGCATCAACATGGGGACAAGGTGTTTTGGGGGGGCTACCCCAAAGCACCCTCCCAATGTTGAGGGCATGTGGCCTGGTACGGTTCAGGAGGGGGGGGCCGCACTCTCGTCCCCCCCTCTTTTCCTGCGGCCTGCCAGGTTGCGTGCTCGGATAAGGGCCTGGTATGGAATTTTGGGGGACCCCCCTGTCATTTTTTTTTTAATTTTGGTTCGGGGTTCCCCTGTGGGGATTCCCATGCCGTTTTTATCAATGAACTTCTATGTGTATTGTCGGCAATGCAATAGCCACGAGTAGATTTAAATGGGTTTTTTCCTTCGAAATGTCATTTTGCTGTCAGACTGTTCTAAACACGGGAAACATGCGCCCCTTTACAGGTATACTATAGACACCCCCCAGCCTGAAAAAACGGCCGTTCTTAAAACTTTTTTTTGCATTGATCCATGTCCCCTGGGGCAGGACCCGGGTCCCCAAACACTTTTTATGACAATAACTTGCATATAAGCCTTTAAAATTAGCATTTTTGATTTCTCCCATAGACTTTTAAAGGGTGTTCCGCGGCATTCGAATTTGCCGTGAACACCCCAAATTGTTCGCTGTTCGGCGAACTTGCGAACAGCCAATGTTCGAGTCGAACATGAGTTTGACTCGAACTCGAAGCTCATCCCTACCTACAGGTAAGCCTAGATTAAGGCTTACCTGTAGGAGCAAGAAATATCTTCTAAACCAACATGGTTTAGGAGATATTTCCAAAAGACAGGCACCGATGTCTACGGCGCATGCACCGTAGACAACGGCGCGCAGGCACACTGAGTGTGCTGTCTGACGGCGATCATGCCGTTAATGGCGGCACCACCGTGCATGCGTGGAAGTGACGTCATAGCCAATCACAGCGCCGGAGCCACAATACCCTGAAAGAAGATGGACGCTTCGTAGGAGAAGGGACAGCGTTGACATCGCAGGCTCCCTTGTCAGGTAAGTGACACATAATGGGCTACTATGCGATTACCTTTGCAGAGAAACAAAGAGGAAGTAAACTCATCAGGGTTTACTTCCTCTTTAAGCAAAAAACTGCTATTGAGCATTGAAAGAAGAAGCCACACATTGTTGAGTAGAAAAATTTTTACTCTGTGCACATTCACATGTGCGTTTAGAAAAGGGTTTTTGAACAAGCCAACATATTTTTGGAATAATTTTTTTTTTTTTTTGAACAGTAGAAATATCTTTTTTGTGGAACTCAGGAACTTACAAAGTTCAACTTTGATAAATTGAAGGCAATATCAGACATTAGTATGTCCAAACTGTGTTGATCTTGCCTTCATCAGATGGGGTGTCACCCCTGTAAAAGCCAAATTTTGAAGATGCACACAAATTGGGAGTCAAAATGTGGATTTCCCTCCTGATTCCAACATGTGCTAGCTCCCATCATGGGGGATCTCTCGTCCCCCCCCTCTTTTCCTGTGGCCTCGGATAAGGGTCTGGTATGGATTTTTGGGGGGACCTCACGCCTTTTTTTTTTATTTTTAAATTTTGGCCAGGGTTCCCCTTAATATCCATACGAGACCTGAAGGGCCTGGTATGGAATTTAGGGGGACCCCCACGTCATTTTTTTAAAAAATTTTGGTTCGGGGTTCCCCTGTGGGGAATTCCCATGCCTTTTCTATCAATGAACTTATATGTGTATTGTCGGACCGGCAATTCATTAACAGCCGCGAGTAGTTTTAAATGACGTTTTTTCCCCCTTTGAAATGTCATTTTGCTGTCAGACTGTTCTAAACATGGGAAACATGCGCCCTTTTACAGGCATACTATAGACACCCCCCAGGTACGAAATGTAAAGGAATATTACTTTTATTGTTTCACTTTAAGCATTATTAAAATCACTGCTCCCGAAAAACGTCCATTTTTAGAACTTTTTTTTGCATTGATCCATGTCCCCTGGGGCAGGACCTGGGTCCCCAAACACTTTATGACAATAACTTGCATATAAGCCTTTAAAATGAGCACTTTTGATTATTCATGTTCGTGTCCCATAGACATATTTTTTGCCTGTTCGCATGTTCTGGTGCGAACCAAAACGGGGGGGTGTTTGGCTCATCCCTATTGGCTATGTTTTATAATTAAAAAAAGGACAGTTTGTGAGTAGGCAGGTACATTTCAAAAATACAATGTCAAATTAACAAGGGACACCAACATCCACCAATCTCTGAGTTGGAAGCTATGGTGGCCGCAGAGAAATTTACTTGGCATTGTTGAACCTTGGCTTCATTCTTCACATGATTGGGCTAATATTACTGGCTATGCTCTCTTTCAGGGTAAAAGGTAAAGGTGGTGGTGTCTGTCTCTGAGAAATTATCTCAAAGCAAGTGTGAAAGAGTACCTAGTTGATGAGGCTGAATAGCGCATAGTACAAAGTTAATCATTGGGGTTTGTTATAGGCCACCCAGTGTTAATAAGGAGGTGGAGACTCAGCTCCTTGCACAGATAGAAAGAGCTGCAGAGGCTGGGACAGTGATAATGGGGGATTTTAACTACTGTGAAATTGACCTGAGTAATAGCACTGCTGGAACAGTTAAAGGGAAAAATTCATAAACCTATTACAAGACAATTTTATAGAACAGTTCATAGAGGCCCCAACTAGAAATCAAGCTGTACTGGACCTGGTAATCTCAAGCCATGCAGAGTTTATTACCATGTTCATATAAAAGGACATCTGGATAGCAGTGACTGTTCTGCCCTCACAATGTGTTCAAAGTACAGGGCTTGGCAGACAGCTAACAGCTTCCCAATAAAGACTCAGGAGGAAGGGCTGCAAAACACAAATTATAAAAACATGCATTAGCATTTAACATTACATCACAAATGCAAATAGTAACAGGCATGCTACAATACTGTTAAGGCACTAGTTAGCAAAAATGTGGCCTAGCTGAATGAACTTCCTGACAGAAACATCCTACCAAACATGAAATGTAGTTGAATTAGTAGAACATATACTAATTGAAAACTAATGACAGCCTACTTACAGACTTATGCTTCCAAAGCCAGTATTAAGAAATAGTGGAGGTCTTTAACATGCTTCCTTCACTGTAGAAAGATTATCTGATAATGTAATATACTACACTTCCTGTTAATAATGGATGCCAATTTAAAGCAACAGTACGATCAGTAAATATATACCTTATAATGATCAGAACACTCCCCACCTGGCATAATGAACATTATACCACTAGGTTTCCTTTTTAAGAAGTAAAACAACTTCAGAGATAGGCCTAAAGTACACCTTAGGGGTACCCTGTCTCATGACTAACTTTGACCTTTCTAGCATTACTAGGTACAGTCTCGACAATGAGTCCAACTGGCCATTCGTTTCTGTGGACCTGAGCGTCTTTTAGTAGGACAACATCTCCGACTTGCAGGTTAGGCTTGTCAACTTGCCATTTTCTACGTGACTGGAGCGTCACCAGGTACTCTTGTTTCCATCTATTCCAGATGATGTCTGCAAGACTCTGAACTTGCTTCCATTGCTTGGTGTAAAGGTCGTTGAGACCAAAGTCTCCTGTGGGAGCTGTCACTGTTTCCATCTTCTGGGTCAAAAGCATTGCAGGTGTCAAGACTACCGGCATTTCTGGATTGGTAGACACTGGAACTAAGGGTCGAGCGTTCATGATAGCCATGACTTCAGCCATAAGTGTGATGAGAACTTCATGCTGAATACATCGAATGATGATGATTTTGGCTTGCATAAGATGATTGCTATTACACTTGTCAGTGTTTGTAGCTCTACAGAAGATTTTGGCTAGGTGAATAAGCTTTCTTATAGCTTGAATGAGTGACTTCCAGCTGGAGAATCTTTCAAACCTGTGTGCGCCGTGATTACCTCTAGTAGTTATGGTACTAAACGCTGTTACTTGTGCATGTACTTTGTCGTTATCTGGTTCTACAATTTCAAATATCTCAAACTGAGTGGTCTCTTCGATTTCTGATATAGTCAAAAAGGATGGTCCTGAGAATCAGTTAGTGTGCTTAGGGACAGCCGCTAGAACCGGTCTAGTCCCATGATCAGCTGGATTTTTATCCGTACCGATGTAGTGCCATTGTTTTGGGCGTGTGGACTTTCTGATGCGTATCACTCTGACACGTACATGTACAATCTTCTCGAAGCATTGTGAATATATCCTAACACAATCTTGCTGTCTGTGTAAAACTTCACTGCATGAATTTCACTTCAATTTTTTAAATATACCGAAACGTGCGGATTGTTCCCGATTGGTGTGCTATTACTTTGTGGAACGTTTTGCCGAATGGTTCAAGAAATATCGTCTTTTTTGCAGCGAAATTGGTCCCATAGGAATGAATGGGGAAATGTTCAAAACTAGAGTGGGAGGTGATAAAAGCTGACAACCCCATGATCAGCCAAAACATTATGACCACCCCATGATCAGCCAAAACATTATGACCGCCCCATAAAAAAAAAAAATCATTTTTGAAAAAAATGTTCAGCTCTTTCAGCTAATGATGGGACTTCGTCAACTCTTTTACTACTATTTATACTTTTTAAAATATTAAGCTTTTTAACACTTTTCACAGGAGCTCCAGCCACTCCAACCACACAACAGTTACTCAAGCCACTCCACCCAGTTACTCCGCCCACTCCAGTTGTTAGAGGCAAGAACACTTTTCACAATTTCCCCAGAAATTGTAGCTTTTCTAGTTAAGTGTTCTTGCATAGCAAGACCACTTACTGTTATCTCAGATATATATTATTAAGTGTTCTTACATAGCAAGACCACCTAGAAAAGCTACAATTTCTGGGGAAATTGTGAAAAGTGTTCTTGCCTCTACAACTGGAGTAGGCGGAGTAACTGGGTGGAGTGGCTTGAGTAACTGTGAAAAGTGTTAAAAAGCTTAATATTTTAAAAAGTATAAATATTAGTAAAAAAGTTGACGAAGTCCCATCATTAGCTGAAAGAGCTGAACATTTTTCTTCAAAAATGATTTTTTTTTTTTTCAAAAATATTTTTTTTTCATGGGGCGGTCATAATTTTTTGGCTGTTCATGGGGTTGTCAGCTTTTGTCACCTCCCACTCTAGTTTTGAACATTTCCCCATTCATTCCTATGGGACCAATTTTGCTGCAAAAACATCGATATTTCGTGAACCATTCGGCGAAACGTTCCACCAAGTAATAGCACACCATTCGGGAATAATCCGCACATTTCGGTATATTACTTGTCTATGTAGTGTAAAAACTGTGGGAGGAGTTAGGGTGGTAAATTTGGCTATAATAAGAATAAAAACTAGAAAAGCTACAATTTCTGGGGAAATTGTGAAAAGTCTTCTTGCCTCTACAACTGGAATGGGCGGAGTAACTGGGTGGAGTGGCTTGAGTAACTGAAAGGTGTTAAAAAGCTTAATAATTTAAAAAGTATAAATAGTAGTAAAAAAGTTGAGGTCCCATCATTAGCTGAAAGAGCTGAACATTTTTTTCAAAAGTTTTTTTTTTTTTTTAAATAATTTTTTTTTTATTTTCAAAAATGATTTTTTTTCTTCAAAAATAATTTTTTTTTTTATAAATGAATTTTTTTTTTTTTCAAAAATATGTTTTTTTTCATGGGGCGGTCATAATGTTTCGGCTGATCATGGGGTTGTCAGCGTTTGTCACCTCCCACTCTAGTTTTTAACATTTCACCATTCATTCCTATGGGACCAATTTCGCCGCAAAAACGATATTTCGTGAACCATTCGGCAAAACGTTGCACAAAGTAATAGCACACCATTCGAGAACAATCCGCACGTTTCGGTATATTACTTGTCTATGTAGTGTAAAAAACTGTGGGAGGAGTTAGGGTGGTAAATTTGGCTATAATAATAATAATAACTAGAAAAGCTACAATTTCTGGGGAAATTGTGAAAAGTGTTCTTGCCTCTACAATTGGACTGGGCGGAGTAACTGGATGGAGTGGCTTGCGTAACTGTGAAAAGTGTTAAAAAGCTTAATATTTTAAAAAGTATAAATAGTAGTAAAAAAGTTGAAGTCCCATCATTAGCTGAAAGAGCTGAACATTTTTTTCAAAAGTTTTTTTTTCAAAAATAATTTTTTTTATGGGGCGGTCATAATGTTTTGGCTGATCATGGGGTTGTCAGTTTTTGTCACCTCCCACTCTAGTTTTGAACATTTCGCCATTCATTCCTATGGGACCAATTTCACTGCAAAAATTACGATATTTCGTGAACCTTTCGGCGAAACATTCCACAAAGTAATAGCACACCAATCGGGAACAATCTGCACGTTTCGGTATATTACTTGTCTCTGTAGTGTAAAAACTGTGGGAGGGATCTACAAGCATTATCAAGTCTAGCAGATGAAGGTATGACCACATGCATTTGGGGTGTCTCAGCATCTTGTGTTTACAACCACTGTTTCCTAGCAATGCTCATTCCCTGTTTATGCTTCACAAATACTGCTCAATACACAATACACAGGACCATGATAGCTGTAGAAACTGTGCAGTAATTCAAATGGCCGTATTTTAAAAACTATAAATCCTACAGTGAAGATCTTTATATTGTGAGAATCACAAGACCCAGACCTAGATTTTGATACATAGTATGTCTCTGAAATATTAAAATTGAAGGCACGGTCGCAGTTTAGATATTGCCCTTCAAATTTGAAGGGGCTAGAGTGTAGTTTCAATGAATGTCAATGGACGGCGTGAGTTGCAAACAAATGGTCATATTGTGAAAACTATCAGGACTATGGCTTAGCCGTGGACATGTTTAGTGGCAGCAGGGATAGCTGAACGTTTTGATATAAGATTTGTGTAGGTGGGCTTGAAAATGAGGGAGTGGTGGCAGTTTAGAAATCATGTTCTGATTTTCCAGCTTTTGTTATCTCCCACTCTAGTTTCCCCATTCATTCCTATGGGACCAATTTTGCCGCAAAAACTACGATATTTCGTGAACCATTCGGCGAAACGTTCCACAAAATAATAGCACACCATTCGGGAACAATCCGCACGTTTCGGTATATTACTTGTCTATGTAGTGTAAAAACTGTGGGAGGAGTTAGGGTGGTAAATTTGGCTATAATAATAATAAGAACTAGAAAAGGTACAATTTCTGGGGAAATTGTGAAAAGTGTTCTTGCCTCTACAACTGGAGTGGGCGGAGTAACTGGGTGGAGTGGCTTGAGTAACTGTGAAAAGTGTTAAAAAGCTTAATATTTTAAAAAGTATAAATAGTAGTAAAAAAGTTCCATCATTCGCTGAAAGAGCTGAACATTTTTTTCAAAAGTAATTTTTTTTTTCAAAGGTAATTTTTTTTTTCAAAAATGAATTTTTTTAATTTCAAAAATAATTTTTTTTTCGAAATTATTATTTTTTTTAAAGTAATTTTTTTTTCAAAAATAATTTTTTTTTTCAAAAATATTTTTTTTTTTCAAATATATATTTTTTTCAAAAATATTTTTTTTTTTCAAAAATATTTTTTTTTTCAAAAATGATTTTTTTTTTCAAAAATAATTTTTTTACTTTTTTCAAAATTTTTTTTTTTTTTCAAAAATATTTTTTTTTTTTTACATGGGGCGGTCATAATGTTTTGGCTGATCATGGGGTGGTCATAATGTTTTGGCTGATCATGGGGTTGTCAGCTTTTGTCACTTCCCACTCTAGTTTTGAACATTTCGCCATTCATTCCTATGGGACCAATTTCGCCGCAAAAACGTCATTTCGTGGACCATTCGGCAAAACATTCCACAAAGTAATAACACACCAATCGGGAACAATCCGCTCGTTTCGGTATATTACTTGTCTCTGTAGTGTGAAAACTGTGGGAGGAGTCTACAAGCATTATCAAGTCTATCAGATGAAGTCACATGCATTTGGAGTGTCTCAGCATCTTGTGTTTACAACCACTGTTTTCTAGCAACGCTCATGCCCTGTTTATGCTTCCCAAATACTACTTCATCAAAACTGCCCCATCAGAATTACCCCATCAAAACTGCCCCATCATATTCCTCTATTATAAATCAGTACATGGTGTGTCTGTCCCCTCCCCCGGGCTCTGTAATCAGCTGAGATGCTCCAGCCACCTCCCCCCTGTGTATAACAGAAGCTTTGGTAACCATGGCAACAAAACAAACACTAACAGTACACTCTGATTAATGGCTAAAATTTCCTGAAATGACCTCTAAACAAATGGCCGTATTTTAAAAACTATACATCCTACAGTGAAGATCTTTATATTGTGAGAATCACAAGACCCAGACCTAGATTTTGATGTATAGTATGTCTGTGAAATATTAAAAATGAAGGCACAGTCGCAGTTTAGAAATTGCCCTTCAAATTTGGAGGGGGCTAGAGTGTAGTTTCAATGAATGTCAATGGACGGCGTGAGTTGCAAACAAATGGTCATATTGTGAAAACTATCAGGACTATGGCTTAGCCGTGGACATGTTTAGTGGCAGCAGGGATAGCTGAACGTTTTGATATAAGATTTGTGTAGGTGGGCTTGAAAATGAGGGAGTGGCGGCAGTTTAGAAATCATGTTCTGATTTTCCAGCTTTTGTCATCTCCCACTCTAGTTTCCCCATTCATTCCTATGGGACCAATTTCGCCGCAAAAACGACGATATTTCGTGAACCATTCGGCGAAACGTTCCACAAAGTAATAGCACACCATTCGGGAACAATCCGCACGTTTCGGTATATTACTTGTCTATGTAGTGTAAAAACTGTGGGAGGAGTTAGGGTGGTAAATTTGGCTATAATAATAAGAATAATATATATGTGAGATAACAGTAAGTGGTCTTGCTATGCAAGAACACTTAATAATATATATGTGAGATAACAATAAGTGGTCTTGCTATGCAAGAACACTTAATAAGAACTAGAAAAGCTACAATTTCTGGGGAAATTGTGAAAAGTGTTCTTGCCTCTACAACTGGAGTGGGCGGAGTAACTGGGTGGAGTGGCTTGAGTAATTGTGTGGTTGGAGTGGCTGGAGTAACTGTAAAAAGTGTTAAAAAGCTTAATATTTTAAAAAGTATAAATAGTAGTAAAAAAGTTGAAGTCCCATCATTAGCTTAAAGAGCTGAACATTTTTTTTCAAAAATGATTTTTTTTTTTCAAAAATATATGTATTTTTTTTTCAAAAGATTTTTTTCTTCAAAAATGATTTTTTTTTAAAAATGATTTTTTTTTCAAAAATGATTGTTAAAATTTTTTTTTTTCATGGGGTGATCATAATGTTTTGGCTGATCATGTTGTGGTCATAATGTTTTGGCTGATCGTGGGGTGGACATAATGTTTTGGCTGATCATGGGGGGTCATAATGATTTGGCTGATTATGTCATGGTCATAATGTTTTGGCTGATCATGGGGGGGGGTCATAATGATTTGGCTGATTATGGCGTGGTCATAATATTTTGGCTGATCATGGGGGGGTCATAATATTTTGGCTGATCATGGGGCGGTCATAATGTTGAGGCTGATCATGGGGCGGTCATAATGATTTGGCTGATCATGGGGTGGTCATGATGTTTTGGCTGATCATGTTGTGGTCATAATGTTTTGGCTGATCATGGGGTGGTCATAATGTTTTGGCTGATCATGTTGTGGTCATAATGTTTTGGCTGATCATGTTGTGGTCATAATGTTTTGGCTGATCATGGGGTGGTTATAATGGTTTGGCTGATCATGGGGGGGTCATAATGTTTTTTAGCTGATAATGGGGTGGTCATAATGTTTTGTTTGATCATGGGGGGGTCATAATGGTTTGGCTGATCGTGGGGTGGACATAATATTTTGGCTGATCATGTTGTGGTCATAATATTTTGGCTGATCATGTTGTGGTCATAATGTTTTGGCTGATCATGGGGGGGTCATAATGTTTTGGCTGATCATGGGGGGGTCAGCTTTTGTCATACCTTCATCTAGCAGATGAAGGTATGATCACATACATTTGGGGGGTCTCAGCATCTTGTGTTTACAACCACTGTTTCCTAGCAACACTCATGTCCTGTTTATGCTTCACAAATACTGCTCAATACACAATACACAGGACCATGATAGATGTAACAACTGTGCAGTAATTCAAATGGCCGTATTTTAAAAACTATAAATCCTACAGCGAAGATCTTTATATTGTGAGAATCACAAGACCCAGACCTAGATTTTGATACATAGTATGTCTCTGAAATATTAAAATTGAAGGCACGGTCGCAGTTTAGAAATTGCCCTTCAAATTTGAAGGGGCTAGAGTGTAGTTTCAATGAATGTCAATGGACGGTGTGAGTTGCAAACAAATGGTCATATTGTGAAAACTATCAGGACTATGGCTTAGCCATGGACATGTTTAGTGGCAGCAGGGATAGCTGAACGTTTTGATATAAGATTTGTGTAGGTGGGCTTGAAAATGAGGGAGTGGCGGCAGTTTAGAAATCATGTTCTGATTTTTCAGCTTTTGTCACCTCCCACTCTAGTTTCCCCATTCATTCCTATGGGACCAATTTCGCCGCAAAAACAATGATATTTCGCGAACCATTTGGCGAAACGTTCCACAAAATAATAGCACACCATTCGGGAACAATCCGCACGTTTCGGTATATTACTTGTCTATGTAGTGTAAAAACTGTGGGAGGAGTTAGGGTGGTAAATTTGGCTATAATAATAACTAGAAAAGCTACAATTTCTGGGGAAATTGTGAAAAGTGTTCTTGCCTCTACAACTGGAGTGGGCGGAGTAACTGGGTGGAGTGGCTTGAGTAACTGTTGTGTGGTTGGAGTGGCTGGAGTAACTGTGAAAAGTGTTAAAAAGCTTAATATTTTAAAAAGTATAAATAGTAGTAAAAAAGTTGAAGTCCCATCATTAGCTGAAAGAGCTGAACATTTTTTTCAAAAATTATGACTTTTTTTTCAAAAATTATTTTTTTTTCAAAAATTATTTTTTTTTCAAATTATTATTTTTTTGAAAAAATAAGAAGCATAAGAAGAATAATATATATGTGAGATAACAGTAAGTGGTCTTGCTATGCAAGAACACTTAATAATAATAAGAATAAAATATATGTGAGATAACAGTAAGTGGTCTTGCTATGCAAGAACACTTAAATAACTAGAAAATGCATTTCCTGGGGAAAATGCGTGGGAATGCTGAATAGCTAAATTGCTAAAACGGCCGCCATCAAAACTGCCCCATCATACTGCCATCAAAACTGCCCCATCAGAATTGCCCCATCAAAATTGTCCCCATTAAAACTGCCCCATCATATTGCCACCATCAAAACTGCCCCATCAGAATTGCTCCATCAAAACTGCCCCATCATATTACCACCATCAGAACTGCCCCATCATATTGCCACCATCAAAACTGCCCCCATCATATTGCCATCAAAACTGCCCCATTAGAATTGCCCCATCAAAATTGCCCTATCAAAACTGCCCCATCATATTGCCACCATCAAAACTGCCCCATCATAATTGCCCCACCAAAACTGCCCCATCATATTGCCACCATCAAAACTGCCCCATTAAAACTGCCCCATCATACTGCCACCATCAAAACTGCCCCATCATAATTGCCCCACCAAAACTGCCCCATCATATTGCCACCATCAAAACTGCCCCATTAAAACTGCCCCATTAGAATTGCCCTATCAAAACTGCCCCATCATATTCCTCTATTATAAATCAGTACATGGTGTGTCTGTCCCCTCCCCCGGGCTCTGTAATCAGAGCTGAGATGCTCCAGCCACCTCCCCCCCTGTGTATAACAGAAGCTTTGGTAACCATGGCAACAAAACAAACACAGTACACTCTGATTAATGGCTAAAATTTCCTGAAATGACCTCTAAACAAAAAGCTTTTTCTCAAAAACTATAAATCCTACAGCGAAGATCTTTATATTGTGAGAATCACAAGACCCAGACCTAGATTTTGATGTATAGTATGTCTCTGAAATATTAAAAATGGAGGCACGGTCGCAGTTTAGAAATTGCCCTTCAAATTTGAAGGGGCTAGAGTATAGTTTCAATGAATGTCAATGGACGGCGTGAGTTGCAAACAAATGGTCATATTGTGAAAACTATCAGGACTATGGCTTAGCCGTGGACATGTTTAGTGGCAGCAGGGATAGCTGAATGTTTTGATATAAGATTTGTGTAGGTGAGCTTGAAAATGAGGGAGTGGTGGCAGTTTAGAAATCATGTTCTGATTTTTCAGCTTTTGTCACCTCCCACTCTAGTTTCCCCATTCATTCCTATGGGACCAATTTCGCCGCAAAAATGACGATATTTCGTGAACCATTCGGCGAAACGTTCCAAAAAATAATAGCACACCATTCAGGAACAATCCGCACGTTTCAGTATATTACTTGTCTATGTAGTGTAAAAACTGTGGGAGGAGTTAGGGTGGTAAATTTGGCTATAATAATAATAATATATATGTGAGATAACAGTAAGTGGTCTTGCTATGCAAGAACACTTAACTAGAAAAGCTACAATTTCTGGGGAAATTGTGAAAAGTGTTCTTGCCTCTACAACTGGAGTGGGCCGAGTAACTGGGTGGGGTGGCTTGAGTAACTGTGAAAAGTGTTAAAAAGCTTAATATTTTTAAAAGTATAAATAGTATTAAAAAAGTTGAAGTCCCATCATTAGCTGAAAGAGCTGAACATTTTTTTCAAAAGTTTTTTTTTTTTCAAAAATAATTTTTTTTTCAAAAATAATTTTTTTTTTCATGGGGCGGTCATAATATTTTGGCTGATCATGGGGCGGTCATAATGTTTTCGCTGATTATGTTGTGATCATAATGTTTTGGCTGATCATGTTGTGGTCATAATGTTTTGGCTGATCGTGGGGTGGTCATAATGGTTTGGCTGATCGTGGGGTGGTCATAATGATTTGGCTGATCATGGGGGGGGTCATAATGTTTTTTGGCTGATAATGGGGTGGTCATAATGTTTTGGCTGATCGTGGGGGGGGTCATAATGGTTTGGCTGATCGTGGGGTGGACATAATATTTTGGCTGATCATGGGGGGTCATGTTTTGGCTGATCATGGGGGGTCAGCTTTTGTCATACCTTCATCTAGCAGATGAAGGTATGACCACATGCATTTGGGGGGTCTCAGCATCTTGTGTTTACAACCACTGTTTCCTAGCAACGCTCATGTCCTGTTTATGCTTCACAAATACTGCTCAATACACAATACACAGGACCATGATAGATGTAACAACTGTGCAGTAATTCAAATGACCGTATTTTAAAAACTATAAATCCTACAGCGAAGATCTTTATATTGTGAGAATCACAAGACCCAGACCTAGATTTTGACACATAGTATGTCTCTGAAATATTAAAATTGAAGGCACGGTCGCAGTTTAGAAATTGCCCTTCAAATTTGAAGGGGCTAGAGTGTAGTTTCAATGAATGTCAATGGACGGTGTGAGTTGCAAACAAATGGTCATATTGTGAAAACTATCAGGACTATGGCTTAGCCATGGACATGTTTAGTGGCAGCAGGGATAGCTGAACGTTTTGATATAAGATTTGTGTAGGTGGGCTTGAAAATGAGGGAGTGGCGGCAGTTTAGAAATCATGTTCTGATTTTTCAGCTTTTGTCACCTCCCACTCTAGTTTCCCCATTCATTCCTATGGGACCAATTTCGCCGCAAAAACAACGATATTTCGTGAACCGTTTGGTGAAACGTTCCACAAAATAATAGCACACCATTTGGGAACAATCCACACGTTTCGGTATATTACTTGTCTATGTAGTGTAAAAACTGTGGGAGGAGTTAGGGTGGTAAATTTGGCTATAATAATAATAAGAACTAGAAAAGGTACAATTTCTGGGGAAATTGTGAAAAGTGTTCTTGCCTCTACAACTGGAGTGGGCGGAGTAACTGGGTGGAGTGGCTTGAGTAACTGAAAAGTGTTAAAAAGCTTAATATTTTAAAAAGTATAAATAGTAGTAAAAAAGTTCCATCATTCGCTGAAAGAGCTGAACATTTTTTTCAAAAGTAATTTTTTTCACCGAGGCGACCTGCATACGACTTCTATATAGAAGTCTATGCAAGTCGCCCCCAAAGTCGTACAGGAACCTTTTTCTAAGTCGGAGCGACTTGCGTCGCTCCGATTAGAACGGTTCCATTGTACTGAACGGGACGCTACTTGTCAGACGACCTAGGTCGCCTGACAAGTCGTCCTAGTGTGAACCGAGCCTAAGTGGTCTTGCTATGCAAGAACACTTAACTAGAAAAGCTACAATTTCTGGGGAAATTGTGAAAAGTGTTCTTGCCTGTACAACTGGAGTGGATGGAGTAACGGAGGCGTGGCTTGAGTAACTGTTGTGTGGTTGGGGTGGCTGGAGTAACTGTGGAAAGGTTGGACTGGGCAGAGTAACTTTATGGAGTGGGCAGAGTAACTGTGTGGAGCAGAGGTCTCAAACTGGCGGCCCTCCAGCTGTTGCAAAACTACAAGTCTCATGATGCATTGCAAGGCAGACAGTTACAAGCATGACTCCCACAGGCAAAGGCATAATGGGACTTGTAGTTTTGCAACAGCTGGAGGGCCGCCAGTTTGAGACCCCTGTTTGTTTGGAGTAAAGATAGTAAACATTACACTAACCAATTGATCAAATTTAAAAAGTGCACAAGTGCTAATGATGTAGAAGGTAGAAATATCGGTAAATGACTTTGTCGGACACAGACTTAAGGGTTACCAGGATTTATTCCGCCCCGGCCAAAGCGTAGCACCTGACGGACTCGCGTCCCAAAATCAAGTGTGTCAAAAACAGTTTACACAGTGTAATAATTTCAATATATTGCGTCACAAGCGAACCGGCGGTATATTTAAATTATACATTGTATTAACATTTTGAACAGTCAACTTTTTGAACTTTTTGGATACAAGGCAATTCATTAAAGCATATACTTTAAACCCTTACAAATTTCCAGTTTCTCTGCAGTTTTCCTCCTTGCGGTTTCTTTATCTGTCTTACTAATCAGCAAGCAGGCTATAGCACAGGAAGGAGATGGTGAGTGTGATGAGGACAGATGTCTGTGATGGGAGGGGGGGGAGTGAGTGAGTTCAGTGTCTAACCACAGTTTTTACAAGTACAAGTATGATTTTTAGCGAATTGTAAATGGGCCCACATAACTATGGCCACATAAACTGACCCTCATTGCCACTTTATTATCTGTTTGATGACCACTGTCTCACAACCACTGTTTCCTGGCATCACTCATGCCCTGTTTATGCAGGCTCTAAGCGTGTTCACAACCAATGCTCAAAACACAATACACAGGATCATGATAGCTGTAATAACTGTGCAGTACTCCTGACTGGAGACAGTGCTGCACCCTGGAGATGTAAATGTGATCCAACAGTGTGTTTTTTTCTGTGGTGGCTGCCCAGACCAGTTGGGTATATCCTCTTGAGTGAAGAAGGTCAGATATTGGCTTCTTTTCTCTGCACAGAAAATCTTCATTGAAATCTCCACAGAGTATTATAGGTTGGCAATCCATTATTTCCAAAGATTCCAAGAGGCCCAGCAGGTTAGTAAGGAATTGGCTAATACTGTAATCCGGTGGCCTGTAAACAACAGCAATCAAAGCTTGTACAGGGGACTCCAGTTTGACAACCAAGAACTCCAAGTCAGTCACATTGTGATGATACTGCTTTTCAAGGGCCTTGAAATGGTTTCTGACATACAAGGCGACACCTCCGCCACTTTTACTTGCATTGTCAGGAAGGTTCGTGTACGAGAGGTGTCTGTTGCATTTGAACAGGTTGTAGCCCTCCAGGTGGAGACTTTCAGCAACAGAAGAGCCTGAGAGATGAGTTTATGTGAAACATAAAACATCTCCAAGTGTCAACTCATGGTGAGATTTGATATCTTCAATGTGAGCTGGTAATCCTTCCGTGTTGTGATGGATAATTGTTAATGTTTGCTGTTTGTCTGTTGTCTGTAGAAACTTTAAGAGGGGCATAACACTTTCCAGTGATGCATTCTTCATTGAATCCAAGGAGGCTGTGATTTCAGGATCAGCAAAGATCTCCTTCTCATCAAAGTCGGTTATGTACAGTCCTTGCAGTGTAGTCGTTCTACTCAGAGCAACATAGGCCATTCCCGGTTGGAAGACCCGTTTCAATGAGACCACTGCCGACTGTATCGTCATCCCCTGACACTTATGAATCGTACATGCAAAAGCCAACTTCAGGGGGAACTGTCTGCGAACAACTCCTTTCTGTCTCAGGTTTTCCTCTACCCTTTCTACGTACACCAAGTTGTCAGCATCACAAGACGACTTGTTACGGTATCTCTGTCCTGCATTTGGATTGTCCAGCATAAACCCAAGCTTGTTTACCGTAGTAGCACCATTCTCAATCTGGATGATTATTCTTGCAATCTTGCCAAATGTCCCGTTAACAAGCCCGTCTTCTACATCAATGTTTCTTGTGATCATTGTAAGGGCACCTTCAGCTGCTTGCAGTGTGTCAATCAAATCCTTTGAAAGGTTGGCGTTGCCTCAGCATCACTCCTGTCTTAGGGTCTTTTCTGTAATCGTCGGCATCTATGTTGGTGACGTTTGAATGGAGAACAGACACAGTTGCAGCATTATGTTTGTGAACCTCTTTGTTGGTGGCAAATATGTGTAGCACGTCATTAGGGCAGTGGGTGGGATCTGTAAAAGCCTGAGCAAGCAGAGCTTTGTCATCATTGCTTAAGGTGCCAGTCTTCTGCTTGACTCTGATTCTATTCAAAAGCTCAGCAAATGAAATGTCATCCTTCTGTCTCATGATCTCTGTCAGCGTGATCATCTGAAAGTTGTCTTTCCAGACGTCATTGGTATTTTCCTCAAACACGCAGAGTGGCTTACTTTTTCCCAGCGGGGGGACCTGGTAAAAGTCTCCTACTGCTAGTACTGACATGCCACCAAAAGGTTTCTTACTGCCTTTGATTTGCTGTAATCTCCAGTTGATGTAGGCAAACGGGGGCTTTGAAATCATTGACACCTCGTCAATAACAATGATCTCCGCATTTGACAGCTGTGCCCTCACTTCATCTATTAGATTTCCAAGTCCTTGGTAGGGTGGCTTCAAGCTTCTTGGCAACTTCAGCAGAGAATGCAAAGTGTTGCCTGAAATGTTGAAAGCTGCTGTTCCTGTAAATGCAGTTAGTAAAACGCTGGGCATGGATATGTCTGCTTCCTCACGTAGTCTGGTAAGTTTACAGAGTATCTTTGTCGCCTCAGCATAGATGCACTTTATCAGGTGTGATTTGCCTGTCCCTGCACCACCAGTGACAAAGTAATAGAATGGGTCAGGATTTAGGCCACGCACACGGTTAGTGCACTAGTCACAAACTGAGTAGAATGTCTGAGCTTGTGTCCGGTTAAGGTTTCTGTACATTTTCCGAAGGAAATCAAGGCACATTTGTGGGGCCTTCACAGTAAGCGTCATTCCACCTGTTTGTTTGTGTCGTGTATACTCCGGAACATCATCTTGTTCATTCTCATGAAGTGGCTCCCCTTCTTTGCGTTCCTCTATACATATCAACCTATCCAACTCAGCTTCTGGGGCAAAGGTGTTCCAAGCATCTTCAACAGGGCCGTTTTTTACAAAGTCATCCAAGACTTGTTCCACAATTTTGTTGTGTTGTTCGAACTTCTTTTGGTTGCTGGTAACAATTGCAGACACTGCTCGGATTGCTTCTTCTCCTGGTAAGCTCACACAGGCGCCTTTGTAAAAATCCTGGTGTGTTGGGAACCTTACAGTTTTCAGTGATGACTCTGAACGGTGGGGGAGGTAGAGTTTAAGCAGTTTGCCGTAGTAGTTCTCTGGGTCCTTCTTCTCTGAGAAGCGTGCGTACCTGATGATTGTAGGCTTCCCTCTCGTGCGTTTTTGAATCATTCCCATTTCATTCAATAGGCTGACACGCTTGCTGTCTTCCTTTTGCTTGCCATCTTCCTTCTGCTTGCCATAGACAACCCTGTAATGGGATGCAAAGTCTGCCAGACACATGGACTCAAACTCTGGTGTTTCGGGTCTGGCTCTGTATTTGTCGACAAAACTCGTCATCCACACATTAAGAGAATCAGCTGGTTTGTTCTGCAATGCAATGAGCGGGAGACTCATTTTCAGTGCGTTGTTACCAGTTGGCAGAAAAACAACCTCACGTGAGCAAGACTTCATTTTCAGGCTGCACGTACGGGCCACAGACTCCTGGGCGCTGACCTCTGTTTTGAATAAGCCTGAAGAACCTCTTTCACTTCTTCTCGTTCTGTCGCTGTTTCTGGGCTCATTTCTTTGACTATTGTTTTGAGATAGTCACTCAGCTCCCGTTCTGGCTTGGATATGTAGGACAACATGTACATGATGCAACCATACTCATCAAGAATGTACTGGATGTCCATGTTGGCATTCCAGGCCGTCAGCAAATGTGGATTGTAGTTGTTCACCCAGCAGTCCTTGACATCACGCTTCATTAGAATCACGCTTGAGGAGGTCAATGCCTGAATGTACGAGTTGTACTGATTCAAAGTCATATCACACTGTGCCCGTAGCTGTGACATGCCTTCAAGCTGCACTTTTGGGTTATTAAGCAAATCCCAGACTGGTTTCAGTTTGTTTTTGGCTGCTTGTGGTTTCATTGCACAATCTCCTTGTTCTTCTGGCATCGGGTAAGTTATCCTCGTTTTTCTAATAGGTGGCTTTGGAAATCCAAATCTGCATACTCTGTTACCTTTCTTGCATGATTTTGAATGAGATCTGCTGTGCATTTGAAGTTCTGTTACAAATCTGTGAAGTAAGGCCTGTTTGGCTTCATCAGGTAGCTGGCATGAGATGTTATGATCTATAAAGGCACACACCTTGTCATCACTGTCTTGTCCAAATATAGGAGCTCCTGCTACCCAACAGAGACAATGTATATGAGGGCTCCCTCTCGCCTGAAATTCAATCCGGTAAAAGTAATCGATAACTTCACCAAATGGCTGTGCAGGACCCAACAGCAGCTCTCACATCAGAGCATCAACCCGTTTGTCAAACATGCGCATGGTGGTCACTGGGTTGCCTCGAAGAATGTCACACTTTTCAGCCCAGTCTAGCCCCGCAAAATCCACCTTTTGACCTTGTTGTGCCTTTATTGCCGTTATTACCTCTGGCCATCTGAATTCTGCAGCAGAGAAGGTAGGAAAAAATGTTGGCTTACCCAATTGTCTGACCATGGCTAGCAAATTCTTCAGATTTTTATCCCAGTAAGCTGGACTCCCTCTCAGTGGTTGCATGAACCTTGTGGCATCTCGGTTTCGCACCAACCTCTCAACCTCACACTTGTCCTGTAGCAGCTTGTTGGATATTTTCCGTCCATCCCTGGTATTGGGTTTTCCTTTCCTTAACTGGATGGACATGCTGCTTTTGGCCATGTGTGTTTCTGTGACAAACTGCGCAAAGAGGTAGCTTGTGTCTCTTGCAAAACGAGTATCAACACAAAAAAGCCTTGCATTGAAATACATGCTCGGGGACAGTTTGACTTGGCTTGCCTGGTCCAATGTATTCTGTCCAGTAGGGAACTGAACAGGGAAAGCCATTGCCTCAAGCCTAGGAACTTTAAAGAAGCTGACAGGTGTGTTTCCTTGTGCAGGTGCAATGCTGAATATTCCATCACTGTGTGTAAGTGCTTCCTCTCCAAGGTCAGATGGCTGCAAACAACTGTCTAGGCCAATTCCAGGTCTTAGTGTATCCTTCTCATCCTCTGCATTGGGAGGTTGTTGGTCATGGCCTTCCTGTTGCTCAGAAGCAGTCGGTAAACATGCAGACTGTACCTCTGATAGATCACAATTTTCGATGCGTTCAAGTATCTCCATCATTTGTTTCGTCACAACTGTCGAGTTCCATCCCATCATCATTATCATCATCATCAGCGATTGTCTCATCCACTCTAATTGAAATGTCACTGTAGTCGGGGTGTGTGTCAATGAGTTTTGACAGACCTGCTACTACATTTCCCATGTTGACATTATGAAACAGCTGGTGGCCTTTGTAAGTCAGACGTCTTTTCAGCTTCACTCTGTGTAACTGGGATGTGCTGTGCGATCTTGGTAGAGTATTGACCGTGGTTTCCACCTCGGATGGCACACACACTACAGCGCCATGTATAGCTGCCTGTCGACCTTTGGGAAGTGTGATGATCTTGGCAAATGGCAGTATTTTGGCCAAAAGTTGCCTTTCCAGCACATTCAAATCGCAGAGCTCTGGGGGAATGGGCGTCAGCTCCATGTTAGCCACAGTGATGGATGATTTGTGTCCTGCTTTTAAATGTGAGTCACAGTTGTGACAAATCCATTCTTTGGTCCTTTCATCTGGTACGGTGCATTGTTCAGGTCCTTGACAATGATTGTTGCACACATGGACATATTTCCCTGTCAAACAGGCAGCAACAATGTGTAGATTCTTCTTGTAATTGCTGTGAATGCAATGTTTCACTTGGTTAGGGAAAAGGGTGCGATGACACATCGTGCACACAAAATGTTGGCCCAGCTTCAATGCATTCATGGAAAGTGGATATAGCTGTCTGCATTAGGCTGTTGTCCACTGGTTGACTGCATTCCCGCATGACACGAGTCCATCGTCTGTATTTCATTCTTATTTTGAAGGCACATTGCATCTTATGGGTTATGCGAAAATCTGCTTGAGTGTGACACTTCATTTTCATGTAACTCATGCAATGTTGCAAGTGACGTTTTCTGAAAGCAGGATCATTATGATATTTTCTGGTGATGTATTGCTTCTGCTTCAAGTTGAAATCTGCATTTGTTGCATATTTTCTGGTGATGTACTGCTTCTGCTTCAAGTTGAAATTGGCATCTGTTGCATATTTTCGAATGATATATTGCTTCTGCTTCAACTTAAAATCAGCATCTGCTCTGTATCGGCTGGTGATGTATGTCCTTTTCTTATTGGTGACAGACATCTTTGTAGCCTTGAAATCACGCCAATCTTTCATTTCTGTGTCTTGTCTTCAGTTTTTGTCGTCTCTGTGCATTTAATTTGGAAAATGCCTTACTGTCCTTCCATATGCCCTGTGAGGATTTTGCATCAAGTGACCATGGAGAATGCTTGCTGGCTGGGAATCCAGTGTGTGTTGCATCTTTGGTCATCTGTGTCACTTTGTTCTCCACATGCTTTGCATTATGTGGTTTGTCAGATTGCACCGGTGGGGACAGCAAACCATCTGACAGACGTCTTGCACGATGAAATGAGACTGGCATGAAGTCATACTGCAGTCCATCAATAGGGCCTCTGGTGTCTGTAAGGAGCAATTCATACAACTTATAAATCCTTGCCCCCATATCACTCAAATGTGTAAAAGTGATCATAACAGCTTTTCCTTTTCCAGTGGCAGGAAGTCCATCCTTATTTCGACTATGAGAATCAAACAGTCCATATCTCCCAGACTTGTCTCTGAACAATGCAATGCAATATGGCACTACTATAAAAAGTGCATGTGTAACATCTGCATTGAGGCACTGAAGTCTTGTGGAGAGATCAACAAACCATCCTTGGTTGTCACCGTCTACCGTGGCTCTCATACATCCCGATAACACTGGAGATTTAACAACGTTATACTCATATTTGTCAGTGTTGAGTCTGAGGGGCACTTCTTCCATTGTCAAGTGCTGATGCTGATAGACATTTCTTTGTTTTAGCTGTTTTGTTGAGCCATACAAGCTGTTGCCCTTCTTCAGTATTTGATCAAGATCACCCTCTCTCACATCATCAAGCTCACTGTGGTATGCCAAAAATGTCAGAGCCATGCATGTACACTGTTTGTTCCTTAACCTTCCATAGCCATGATGACCCTGATGAAATGATGCCTGCACAGAAATCTCACTTGGTACACATGGTTCTTGCATGCCATGGTTTTCAGAAGTGCCCATCACACTGTCACTGTGCTCTTGAACTTGACACTGAGTTGAACATGAAAATGACACCACAGGTTCACTATGTACCTCCTGGGCACATTCACTGTCACAAACCTCCATATCCACTATGCTGCTTTGGGGCTCCGGATCCAGTTTAGTCCAGCGTATCTTTGCAGCTTTAGATGGCATGATGATATTTGTGGAAGGAGCTATAATTCCCCTCAGAGCTTTGTTTGAAGAGCTATAATTCCCCTCAGAGTTGTGTGGGAGGAGCTATAATTTACCTCAGAGCTGTGTGGGAGGAGCAATAATGCTATAATTTCCTTCAGAGCTGTGTGGGAGGAGCTACAATTCCCCTCAGTGTTGTGTGGGGGGAGATACAATTCCCCTCAGTGTTGTGTGGGAGGAGATACAATTCCCCTCAGTGTTGTGTGGGAGGAGCTATAATTCTCCTCAGAGCTGAGTGGGAGGAGCTACATTTCCCATCAGAGTTGTGTGGGAGAAGCTATAATTCCCCTCAGAGCTGTGTGGGAAGAGCTCTAATTCTCCTCAGAGCGGTGTGGGAGGAGCTATAATTCCCCTCACAGCGGTGTGGGAGGAGCTATAATTCCCCTCACAGCGGTGTGGGAGGAGCTATAATTCCCCTCACAGCGGTGTGGGAGGAGCTATAATTCCCCTCACAGCGGTGTGGGAGGAGCTATAATTCCCCTCACAGCGGTGTGGGAGAAACTATAATTCCCCTCACAGCGGTGTGGGAGAAACTATAATTCCCCTCACAGCGGTGTGGGAGAAACTATAATTCCCCTCACAGCGGTGTGGGAGAAACTATAATTCCCCTCACAGCGGTGTGGGAGAAACTATAATTCCCCTCACAGCGGTGTGGGAGGAGCTATAATTCCCCTCAAAGCTGTATTGGAGGAGCTATAACTTCCCTCCAAGCTGTGTGGGAGGAGCTATAATGCTATAATTGTCCTTAGAGCTGTGTGAGAGGAGCTATAAATCCCCTCCTAGCTTTGTGATTTTTTTTTTTCCAAAAATGGTTTTTTTTTGTTTTTTTAATGATTTTTTTTTATGATTTTTTTTTTTCAAAAATGATTTTTTATTTAAATTTTTTTTTTAATTATTTTTTTTTTAATTATTTTTTTTTCAAAAAATTTTTTTTTTCAAAATATATAGTAGTAGTAGTAGTAGTAGTAGTATAGTAATAGAACACCAATCGGGAACAATCCGCACGTTTCGGTATATTACTGTCTATGTAGTTCAAAAGCTGTGGGGGGAGTTAGGGTGGTATGATCATGGGGTTGTCAGCTTTTGTCACCTCCCACTCTAGTTTTGAACATTTCGCCATTCATTCCTATGGGACCAATTTCAACGCAAAAACGACGATATTTTGTGAACCATTCGGTGAAAAAAAGTTCCACAAAGTAATAGCACACCATTCGGGAACAATCCGCACGTTTCGGTATATTACTTGTCTATGTAGTGTAAAAACTGTGGGAGGAGTTAGGGTGGTAAATTATCAGCATTATCAAGCCACGCAGATGAAGGCATGACCACATGCAGTTGGGGGGTCTCAGCATCTTGTGTTTACAACCACTGTTTCCTAGCAACGCTCATGTCCTGTTTGTGCTTCACACCCACTGCTCAATACACAATACAAAGGATCATAGCTGTAACAACTGTGCAGTAATTCAAACGGTCGTATTTTAAAAACTATAAATCCTACAGCGAAGATCTTTATATTGTGAGAATCACAAGACCCAGACCTAGATTTTGATACATAGTATGTCTCTGAAATATTAAAATTGAAGGCACAGTCACAGTTTAGATATTGCCCTTCAAATTTGAAGGGGCTAGAGTGTAGTTTCAATGTATGTCAATGGACGGTGTGAGTTGCAAACAAATGGTCATATTATGAAAACTATTAGGACTATGGCTTAGCCGTGGACATGTTTAGTGGCAGCAGGGATAGCTGAACGTTTTGATATAAGATTTGTGTAGGTGGGCTTGAAAATGAGGGAGTGGTGGCAGTTTAGAAATCATGTTCTGATTTTTCAGCTTTTGTCACCTCCCACTCTAGTTTCCCCATTCATTCCTATGGGACCAATTTCACTGCAAAAATGACGATATTTCGTGAACCATTTGGCGATACGTTCCACAAAGTAATAGCACACCATTCGGGAACAATCCGCACGTTTCGGTATATTACTTGTCTATGTAGTGTAAAAACTGTGGGAGGAGTTAGGGTGGTAAATTTGGCTATAATAATAATAATAACTAGAAAAGCTACAATTTCTGGGGAAATTGTGAAAAGT
Source organism: Aquarana catesbeiana (assembly GCF_042186555.1). Classification (NCBI taxonomy): domain Eukaryota; kingdom Metazoa; phylum Chordata; class Amphibia; order Anura; family Ranidae; genus Aquarana; species Aquarana catesbeiana. Next base: position 164,218,975 of record NC_133335.1, read on the forward strand.
GTTCTTGCCTCTACAACTGGAGTGGGCGGAGTAACTGGGTGGAGTGGCTTGAGTAACTGTTGTGTGGTTGGAGTGGCTGGAGTAACTGAAAAGCGTTAAAAAGCTTAATATTTTAAAAAGTATCAATAGTAGTAAAAAAGTTGAAGAAGTCCCATCATTAGCTGAAAGAGCTGAACATTTTTTTCAAAAATATTTTTTTTTCAAAAATATATTTTTATTAATGGGGCGGTCATAATGTTTTTTCTGATCATGGGGTGGTCATAATGTTTTGGCTGAACATAGGGTTGTCAGCTTTTGTCACCTCCCACTCTAGTTTTGAACATTTCGCCATTAATTCCTATGGGACCAATTTCGTCGCAAAAACGACGATATTTCGTGAACCATTCGGTGAAACGTTCCACAAAGTTGTAGCACACCAATTAAATGACATTGAGGCCGGATTCACACTGGTATATTTCAGCTTTTCACAAAGTTCCACAAGGTAATAGCACACCAATTAAATGACATTGAACATTTCGCCATTCATTCCTATGGGACCAATTTCATTGCAAAAACTACGATATTTCGTGGACCATTCGGCGAAACGTTCCAAAGTAATAGCACACCAATCGGGAACAATCTGCATGTTTCGGTATATTACTTGTCTATGTAGTGTAAAAACTGTGGGAGGAGTCTACCAGCATTATCAGACCTCACAGATGAAGGTATGACCACATGCATTTGGGGGGGTCTCAGCATCTTGTGTTTACAACCACTGTTTCCTAGCAACGCTCATGTCCTGTTTATGCTTCACAAATACTGCTCAATACACAATACACAGGACCATGATAGCTGTAGTAACTGTGCAGTAATTCAAATGGCCATATTTTAAAAACTATAAATCCTACAGCGAAGATCTTTATATTGTGAGAATCACAAGACCCAGACCTAGATTTTAATATATAGTATGTCTCCGAAATATTAAAAATGGAGGCACGGTCGCAGTTTAGAAATTGCCCTTCAAATTTGAAGGGGCTAGAGTGTAGTTTCAATGAATGTCAATGGACGGCGTGAGTTGCAAACAAATGGTCATATTGTGAAAACTATCAGGACTATGGCTTAGCCGTGGACATGTTTAGTGGCAGCAGGGATAGCTGAACGTTTTGATATAGGATTTGTGTAGGTGGACTTGAAAATGAGGGAGTGGTGGCAGTTTAGAAATCATGTTCTGATTTTTCAGCTTGTGTCACCTCCCACTCTAGTTTCCCCATTCATTCCTATGGGACCAATTTCGCCGCAAAAATGACGATATTTCGTGAACCATTTGGCAAAACGTTCCACAAAGTAATAGCACACCATTCGGGAACAATCCGCACGTTTCGGTATATTACTTGTCTATGTAGTGTAAAAACTGTGGGAGGCGTTAGGGTGGTAAATTTGGCTATAATAATAACTAGAAAAGCTACAATTTCTGGGGAAATTGTGAAAAGTGTTCTTGCCTCTACATCTGGAGTGGGCGGAGTAACTGGGGGGAGTGGCTGGAGTAACTGTTGTGTGGTTGGAGTAACTGTGGAAAGGTTGAACTGGGCAGATGGGCAGAGTAACTGTGTGGAGTGTTTGTAGTGAGTAAAGATAGTAAACATTACACTAACCAATTGATTGATCAAATTTAAAAAGTGCACAAGTGCTAATGATGTAGAAGGTAGAAATATCGGTAAATGACTGTCGGACACAGACTTAAGGGTTACAAGGATTTATTCCGCCCCAGCCAAAGCGTAGCACCTGACGGACTCGCGTCCCAAAATCAAGTGTGTCAAAAACAGTTTAAACAGTGTACATATAATTTCAATATATTGCATCACAAGCGAACTGGCGGTATATTTCCGTTATACATTGTATTAACATTTTGAACAGTCAACTTTTTGAACTTTTTGGATACAAGGCATTTCATTAAAGCATATACTTTAAACCCTTACAAATTTTCAGTTTCTCTGCAGTTTTGCTCCTTGCTGTTTCTTTGTCTTACTAATCAGCAAGCAGGCTATAGCACAGGAAGGAGAGGGTGAGTGTGATGAGGACAGTGCGATAGGGCGAGCTGACGTGCTGCATCTACCGTCTGCAGGACGGGTGATCGTTTTAGCCGGCCGGCTTCTTATGCTTATTTGAGTCTGCTACACTAAGTGTTATTTTAATTCTTTTAATAAACCTCAAAACCAGGATTATGCTATGTTGTTTCCCTCTCTTTTCCCGGGGTACCCCTAAATGAGAACAACCCCCCAGCTAGGAGTCTTTTATTAATCTCCATGGCTGTATGAAGTGGTATGTCGTTTCCTACAAGCCCATCCAATGAAAGGCCCTGACCGGGTTAAGGTCGCAAGCCCCCTTGTGCTTGCCGTTTGGTAAGCGCGCATTTTATTTTCAGCTACCACAGTGGTGCGGTGGAGGAATTTTTTCTATTTTACATTTCCTGCTTTAAAGACTGGGGTCTGAGCCTATGTATTTTCACAACATTTATTTAGACTTTATTCACTGTGTTAGGACTGTCCAGTGAACACTTATTGATTTAGGTTTCAAGAACTGTGTTAGTTATTTAATTTGGGTTCTAACCAATTAGTCCCATTCAACACTGGTACTAGTATTTACTCCTATTTACAGCGCTGCTATATTTGTTATATTGTTGTATTAGTGTGTGTATCTCACATAGAGTGGCTGCTTTTGTTATGTAGTTTTTTTTTTGTTTTTTTTTTGACCAAGTTATTTTCATAACTATTTTGGTTATCCCCTATTTGGTCATTCACAATATTTCATGAACAGGTACCCTTTTGGGTGCACTACAGCGCGGTATTCCTCTTACTATATGATGAGGAGAGATGTCTGTGATGGATGGGGGGGGGAGTAAGTGAGTTCAGTGCCTAACAAGTACACCGAACATGAAATATAAAGAATGATTTTTAGCTAATTGTAAATGGTCCCACATAACTATGGCCACATAAACTGACCCTCATTGCCACTTTATTATCTGTTTGATGACCACTGTCTCACAACCACTGTTTCCTGGCAACACTCATGCCCTGTTTATGCAGGCTCTAAGCATGTTCACAACCACTGTTCAAAACACAATACACAGGATCATGATAGCTGTAATAACTGTGCAGTACTCCTGACTGGAGACACTGCTGCACCCTGGAGATGTATATGTGATCCAACAGTGTGTTTTTTTCTGTGGTAGCTGCCCAGACCAGTTGGGTATATCCTCTTGAGTGAAGGTCAGATATTGGCTTCTTTTCTCTGCACAGAAAATCTTCATTAAAATCTCCACAGAGTATTATAGGTTGGCAATCCATTATTTCCAAAGATTCCAAGAGGCCCAGCAGGTTAGTAAGGAATTGGCCAATACTGTAATCCGGTGGCCTGTAAACGACAGCGATCAAAGCTTGTACAGGGGACTCCAGTTTGACAACCAAGAACTCCAAGTCAGTCACATTGTGATGATACTGCTTTTCATAGGCCTTGAAATGGTTTCTGACATACAAGGCGACACCTCCGCCACTTTTACTTGCAATGTCAGGAAGGTTCGTGTACGAGAGGTGTCTGTTGCGTTTGAACAGGTTGTAGCCCTCCAGCTGGAGACTTTCAGCAACAGAAGAGCCTGAGAGATGAGTTTCAGTGAAACATAAAACATCTCCAAGTGTCAACTCATGGTGAGATTTGATATCTTCAATGTGAGCTGGTAATCCTTCCGTGTTGTGATGGATAATTGTTAATGTTTGCTGTTTGTCTGTTGTCTGTAGAAACTTTAAGAGGGGCATAACACTTTCCAGTGATGCATTCTTCATTGAATCCAGGGAAGCTGTGATTTCAGGATCAGCAAAGATCTTCTTCTCATCAAAGTCGGTTATGTACAGTCCTTGCAGTGTAGTCGTTCTACTCAGAGCAACATAGGCCATTCCCGGTTGGAAGACCCGTTTCAATGAGACCACTGCCGACTGTATCGACATCCCGTGACACTTATGAATCGTACATCCAAAAGCCAACTTCAGGGGGAACTGCCTGTGAACAACTCCTTTCTGTCTCAGGTTTTCCTCTACCCTTTCTATGTACACCAAGTTGTCAGCATCACAAGACGACTTGTTACGGTATCTCTGTCCTGCATTTGGATTGTCCAGCATAAGCCCAAGCTTGTTTACCGTAGTAGCACCATTCTCAGTCTGGATGATTATTCTTGCAATCTTGCCAAATGTCCCGTTAACAAGCCCATCTTCTACATCAATGTTTCTTGTGATCATGATACGGGCACCTTCAGCTGCTTGCAGTGTGTCAATCAGATTGTCTTTGTGTCCTTTGAAAGGTTGGTGTTGCCTCAGCATCACTCCTGTCTTAGGGTCTTTTCTGTAATCGTCTGCATCTATGTTGGTGACGTTTGAATGGAGAACAGACACAGTTGCAGCATTATGTTTGTGAACCTCTTTGTTGGTGGCAAATATGTGTAGCACATCATTAGGGCAGTGGGTGGGATCTGTAAAAGCCTGAGCAAGCAGAGCTTTGTCATTATTGCTTAAGGTGCCAGCCTTCTGCTTGACTCTGATTCTATTCAAAAGCTCAGCAAATGAAATGTCATCCTTCTGTCGCATGATCTCTGTCAGCGTGATCATCTGAAAGTTGTCTTTCCAGACGTCATTGGTATTTTCCTCAAACACGCAGAGTGGCTTACTTTTTCCCAGCGGGGGGACCTGGTAAAAGTCTCCTACTGCTAGTACTGACATACCACCAAAAGGTTTCTTACTACCTTTGATTTGCTGTAATCTTCAGTTGATGTAGGCAAACAGGGGCTTTGAAATCATTGACACCTCGTCAATAACAATGATCTCCGCATTTGACAGCTGTGCCCTCACTTCATCTATTAGATTTCCAAGTCCTTGGTAGGGTGGCTTCAAGCTTCTTGGCAACTTTAGCAGAGAATGCAAAGTGTTGCCTGAAATGTTGAAAGCTGCTGTTCCTGTAAATGCAGTTAGTAAAACGCTGGGCATGGATATGTCTGCTTCCTCACGTAGTCTGGTAAGTTTACAGAGTATCTTTGTCGCCTCAGCATAGATGAACTTTATCAGGTGTGATTTGCCTGTCCCTGCACCACCAGTGACAAAGTAATAGAATGGGTCAGGATTTAGGCCACGCACACGGTTAGTGCACCAGTCACAAACTGAGTAGAATGTCTGAGCTTGTGTCCGGTTAAGGTTTCTGTACATTTTCCGAAGGAAATCAGGGCACATTTGTGGGGCCTTCACAGTAAACGCAATTCCACCTGTTTGTTTGTGACGTGTATACTCCGGAACATCATCTTGTTCATTCTCATGAAGTGGCTCCCCTTCTTTGCGTTCCTCTATACATTCCAACCTATCCAACTCAGCTTCTGGGGCAAAAGTGTTCCAAGTATCTTCAACAGGGCCGTTTTTTACAAAGTCATCCAAGACTTGTTCCACAATTTTGTTGTGTTGTTCGAACTTCTTTTGGTTGCTGGTAACAATTGCAGACACTGCTCGGATTGCTTCTTCTCCTGGTAAGCTCACACAGGCGCCTTTGTAAAAATCCTGGTGTGTTGGGAACCTTACAGTTTTCAGTGATGACTCTGAACGGTGGGGGAGGTAGAGTTTAAGCAGTCTGCCGTAGTAGTTCTCTGGGCCCTTCTTCTCTGAGAAGCGTGCGTACCTGATGATTGTAGGCTTCCCTCTCGTGCGTTTTTGAATCATTCCCATTTCATTCAATAGGCTGACACGCTTGCTGTCTTCCTTTTGCTTGCCATCTTCCTTCTGCTTGCCATAGACAACCCTGTAATGGGATGCAAAGTCTGCCAGACACATGGACTCAAACTCTGGTGTTTCGGGTCTGGCTCTGTATTTGTCGACAAAACTCGTCATCCACACATTAAGGGAATCGGCTGGTTTGTTTTGCAATGCACTGAGCGGGAGACTCATTTTCAGTGTGTTGTCACCAGTTGGCAGAAAAACAACCTCACGTGAGCAAGACTTCATTTTCAGGCTGCACGTAGGGGCCACAGACTCCTTGGCGCTGACCTCTCTGTGTTTTGAATAAGCCTGAAGAACCTCTTTCATTTCTTCTCGTTCTGTCGCTGTTTCTGGGCTCATTTCTTTGACTATTGTTTTGAGATAGTCACCCAGCTCCCGTTCTGGCTTGGATATGTAGGACAACATGTGCATGATGCATCCATACTCATCAAGAATGTACTGGATGTCCATGTTGGCGTTCCAGGCTGTCAGAATCACGCTTGAGGAGGTCAATGCCTGAATATACGAGTTGTACTGATTCAAAGTCATATTACACTGTGCCAGTAGCTGTGACATGTCTTCAAGCTGCACTTTTGGGTTATTAAGCAAATCCCAGACTGGTTTCAGTTTGTTTTCGGCTGCTTGTGGTTTCATTGCACAATCTCCTTGTTCTTCTGGCATCGGGTAAGTTATCCTCATTTTTCTAATAGGTGGCTTTGGAAATCCAAATCTGCATACTCTGTTACCTTTCTTGCATGATTTTGAATGAGACCTGCTGTGCATTTGAAGTTTTGTTACAAATCTGTGAAGTAAGGCCTGTTTGGCTTCATCAGGTAGCTGGCATGAGATGTTATGATCTATAAAAGGCACACACCTTGTCATCACTGTCTTGTCCAAATATAGGAGCTCCTGCTACCCAACAGAGACAATGTATGAGGGCTCCCTCTCGCCTGAAATTCAACCCAGTAAAAGTAATCGATAACTTCACCGATTGGCTGTGCAGGACCCAACAGCAGCTCTCGCATCAGAGCATCAACCCGTTTGTCAAACATGCGCATGGTGGTCACTGGGTTGCCTCGAAGAATGTCACACTTTTCAGCCCAGTCTAGCCCTGCAAAATCCACCTTTTGACCTTGTTGTGCCTTTATTGCCGTTATTACCTCTGGCCATCTGAATTCTGCAGCAGAGAAGGTAAGAAAAAATGTTGGCTTACCCAATTGTCTGACCATGGCTAGCAAATTCTTCAGATTTTTATCCCAGTAAGCTGGACTCCCTCTCAGTGGTTGCATGAACCTTGTGGCATCTCGGTTTCGCACCAACCTCTCAACCTCGTGCTTGTCCTGTAGCAGCTTGTTGGATATTTTCCGTCCATCCCTGGTATTGGGTTTTCCTTTCCTTAACTGGATGGACATGCTGCTTTTGGCCATGTGTGTTTCTGTGACAAACTGCGCAAAGAAGAGGTAGCTTGTGTCTCTTGCAAAACGAGTATCAACACAAAAAAGCCTTGCATTGAAATACATGCTCGGGGACAGTTTGACTTGTCTTGCCTGGTCCAATGTATTCTGTCCAGTAGGGAACTGAACAGGGAAAGCCATTGCCTCAAGCCTAGGAACTTTAAAGAAGCTGATAGGTGTGTTTCCTTGTGCAGGTGCAATGCTGAATATTCCATCACCGTGTGTAAGTGCTTCCTCTCCAAGGCCAGATGGAGGCAAACAACTGTCTAGGCCAATTCCAGGTCTTAGTGCATCCTTCTCATCCTCTGCATTGGGAGGTTGTTGGTCATGGCCTTCCTGTTGCTCAGAAGCAGCCGGTAAACATGCAGACTGTACCTCTGATGGATCACAATTTTCGATGCATTCAAGTATCTCCATCATTTCAGTTTCGTCACAACTGTCGAGTTCCATCCCATCATCATCATCATCAGCGATTGTCTCATCCACTCTAATTGAAATGTCACTGTAGTCGGGGTGTGTGTCAATGAGTTTTAACAGACCTGCTACTACATTCCCCATGTTGACATTATGAAACAGCTGGTGGTGGCCTTTGTAAGTCAGATGTCTTTTCAGCTTCACTCTGTGTAACTGGGATGTGCTGTGCGATCTTGGCAGAGTATTGACCGTGGTTTCCACCTCGGATGGCACACACTCTACAGCGCCATGTATAGCTGCCTGTCGACCTTTGGGAAGTGTGATGATCTTGGCAAATGGCAGTATTTTGGCCAAAAGTTGTCTTTCCAGCACATTCAAATTGCAGAGCTCTGGGGGAATGGGCGCCAGCTCCATGTTAGCCACAGCGATGGATGATTTGTGTCCTGCTTTTAAATGTGAATCACAGTTGTGACAAATCCATTCTTTGGTCCTTTCATCTGGTACGGTGCATTGTTCAGGTCCTTTAAAGTGATTGTTGCACACATGGACATATTTCCCTGTCAAACAGGCAGCAACAATGTGTAGATTCTTCTTGTAATTGCTGTGAATGCAATGTTTCACTTGGTTAGGGAAAAGGGTGCGATGACACATCGTGCACACAAATGTTGGCCCAGCTTTAATGCATTCATGGAAAGTGGATATAGCTGTCTGCATTAGGCTGTTGTCCACTGGTTGACTGCATTCCCGCATGACACGAGTCCATCGTCTGTATTTCATTCTTATTTTGAAGGCACATTGCATCTTATGGATTATGCGAAAATATGCTTGAGTGTGACGCTTCATTTTCATGTAACTCATGCAATGTTGCAAGTGACGTTTTCTGAAAGCAGGATCATTATGATATTTTCTGGTGATGTATTGCTTCTGCTTCAAGTTGAAATCGGCATTTGTCGCATATTTTCTGGTGATGTATTGCTTCTGCTTCAAGTTGAAATTGGCATCTGTTGCATATTTGCGAATGATATATTGCTTCTGCTTCAACTTAAAATCAGCATCTGCTCTGTATCGGCTGGTGATGTATGTCCTTTTCTTATTGGTGACAGACATCTTTGTAGCCTTGAAATCACGCCTTCTTTCATTTCTGTGTCTTGTCTTCAGTTTTTGTCGTCTGTGCATTTAATTTGGACAATGCCTTACTGTTCTTCCATATGCCCTGTGAGGATTTCGCATCAAGTGACTGTGGAGAATGCTTGCTGGCTGGGAATCCAGTGTGTGTTGCATCTTTGGTCATCTGTGTCACTTTGTTCTCCACATGCTTTGCATTATGAGGTTTGTCAGATTGCACCAGTGGGGACAGCAAACCATCTGACAGACGTCTTGCACGATGAAATTAGACTGGCATGAAGTCATACTGCAGTCCATCAATAGGGCCTCTGGTGTCTGTAAGGAGCAATTCATACAACTTATAAATCCTTGCCCCCATATCACTCAAATGTGTAAAAGTGATCATAACAGCTTTTCCTTTTCCAGTGGCAGGAAGTCCATCCTTATTTCGACTATGAGAATCAAACAGTCCATATCTCCCAGACTTGTCTCTGAACAATGCAATGCAATATGGCACTACTATAAAAAGTGCATGTGTAACATCTGCATTGAGGCACTGAAGTCTTGTGGAGAGGTCAACAAACCAACCTTGGTTGTCACCGTCTACCGTGGCTCTCATACATCCCGATAACACTGGAGATTTAAAAACGTTATACTCATATTTGTCAGTGTTGAGTCTGAGGGGCACTTCTTCCATTGTCAAGTGCTGATGCCGATAGACATTTCTTTGTTTTAGCTGTTTTATTGTTGAGCCATACAAGCTGTTGCCCTTCTTCAGTATTTGATCAAGATCACCCTTCCTCACATCATCAAGCTCACTGTGGTATGCCAAAAATATCAGAGCCATGCATGTACACTGTTTGTTCCTTAACCTTCCATAGCCATGATGACCCTGATGAAATGATGCCTGCACAGAAATCTCACTTGGTACACATGGTTCTTGCATGCCATGGTTTTCAGAAGTGCCCATCACACTGTCACTGTGCTCTTGAACTTGACACCGAGTTGAACATGAAAATGACACCACAGGTTCACTATGTACCTCCTGGGCACATTCACTGTCACAAACCTCCATATCCACTATGCTGCTGTGGGGCTCCGGATCCAGTTTAGTCCAGCGTATCTTTGCAGCTTTAGATCTCTTTCCTTTAGATGGCATGATGATATTTGTGGAAGGAGTTATAATTCCCCTCAGAGCTTTGTTTGAAGAGCTATAATTCCCCTCAGAGTTGTGTGGGAAGAGCTATAATTCACCTCAGAGCTGTGTGGGAGGAGCAATAATGCTATAATTCCCCTCAGAGCTTTGTGGGAGGAGCTGCAATTCCACTCAGAGCTGTGTGGGAGGAGATACAATTCCCCTCAGTGTTGTGTGGGAGGAGCTATAATTCCCATCAGAGCTGTGTGGGAGGAGCTACATTTCCCATCAGAGTTGTGTGGGAGAAGCTATAATTCCCCTCAGAGCTGTTTGAGAGGAGCTATAATTCCCCTTACAGCGGTGTGGGAGAAACTATAATTCCCCTCAGAGTTGTGTGGGAGGAGCTCTAATTCTCCTCGGAGCTGTGTGGGAGGAGCTATAATTCTCCTCACAGCGGTGTGGGAGAAACTATAATTCCACTCAGCTGTGTGGGAGGAGCTATAATTCTCCTCAGAGCTGTGTGGGAGGAGCTATAATGCTAATCTATAATGCCCCTCCAAGCTGTGTGGGAGGAGCTATAATGCTATATTTGTCCTTAGAGCTGTGTGAGAGGAGCTATAATTCCCCTCAGAGCTTTGTGATTTTGTTTTTTCAAAAATAATTATATATATATATATATATATATATATATATATATATATATATATATATATATATATATATATATATATATATATATATATATATATTATTTTTTTTGATGGGGTGGTCATAATGGGGGGGGGGGGGTCATAATGTCAGCTTTTGTCACCTCCCACTCTAGTTTTGAACATTTCACCATTCATTCCTATGGGACCAATTTTCCGCAAAAACTACGATATTTCGTGAAAAATTTGGCGAAGCGTTCCACAAAGTAATAGCGCACCAATCGGGAACAATCGGCACGTTTCGGTATATTACTGTGTATGTAGTTTAAAAGCTGTGGGAGGAGTTAGGGTGGTATGATCATGGGGTTGTCAGCTTTTTTCACCTCCCACTCTAGTTTTGAACATTTCGCCATTCATGCCTATGGGACCAATTTCGACGCAAAAACGACGATATTTCGTGAACCGAAAAAAGTTCCAGTAATAGCACACCAATCGGGAACAATCCACACGTTTCGGTATATTACTTGTCTATGTAGTGTAAAAACTGTGGGAGGAGTTAGGGTGGTAAATTATCAGCATTATCAAGCCTAGCAGATGAAGGTATGAACACATGCATTTGGGGGGTCTCAGCATCTTGTGTTTACAACCACTGTTTCCTAGCAACGCTCATGTCCTGTTTATGCTTCACACCCACTGCTCAATACACAATACACAGGATAGCTGTAATAACTGTGCAGTAATTCAAACGGTCGTATTTTAAAAACTATAAATCCTACAGCGAAGATCTTTATATTGTGAGAATCACAAGACCCAGACCTAGATTTTGATGCATAGTATGTCTCTAAAATATTCAAAACGGAGGCACAGTCGCAGTTTAGAAATTGCCCTTCAAATTTGAAGGGGCTAGAGAGTAGTTTCAATGAATGTCAATGGACGGCGTGAGTTGCAAACAAATGGTCATATTATGAAAACTATCGTGACTATGGCTTAGCCGTGGACATGTTTAGTGGCAGCAGGGATAGCTGAACGTTTTGATATAAGATTTGTGTAGGTGGGCTTGAAAATGAGGGAGTGGTGGCAGTTTAGAAATCATGTTCTGATTTTTCAGCTTTTGTCACCTCCCACTCTAGTTTCCCCATTCATTCCTATGGGACCAATTTCGCCGCAAAAACAATGATATTTCCTTAACCATTTGGCAAAACGTTCCACAAAGTAATAGCACACCATTCGGGAACAATCCGCACGTTTCGGTATATTACTTGTCTATGTAGTGTAAAAACTGTGGGAGGAGTTAGGGTGGTAAATTTGGCTATAATAATAATAATATATATGTGAGATAACAGTAAGTGGTCTTGCTATGCAAAAACACTTAATAACTAGAAAAGTTACAATTTCTGGGGAAACTGTGAAAAGTGTTCTTGCCTCTACAACTGGAGTGGGCGGAGTAACTGGGTGGAGTGGCTTGAGTAACTGTGAAAAGTGTTAAAAAGCTTAATATTTTAAAAAGTATAAATAGTAGTAAAAAAGTTGAAGTCCCATCATTAGCTGAAAGAGCTGAACATTTTTTTCAAAAATGAATTTTTTTTTCACAAATGATTTTTTTTTTTACAAATGATTTTATTTTAATTTTTTACAAATGATTTTATTTTTTTTTTCAAAAATTTTTTTTTCAAAAATAATTTTTTTTTATGGGGCGGTCATAATGTTTTTTCTGATCATGGGGTGGTCATAATGTTTTGGCTGATCATGGGGTTGTCAGCTTTTGTCACCTCCCACTCTAGTTTTGAATATTTCGCCATTCATTCCTATGGGACCAATTTCGTCGCAAAAACGATGATATTTCGTGCACCATTCGGCGAAATGTTCCACAAAGTAATAGCACACCATTCGGGAACAATCCGCACGTTTCGGTATATTACTTGTCTATGTAGTGTAAAAACTGTGGGAGGAGTTAGGGTGGTAATTTTGGCTATAATAATAAGAATATATATATGCGAGTTAACAGTAAGTGGTCTTGCTATGCAAAAACACTTAATTAAGTGTTCTTGCATAGCAAGACCACTTACTGTTATCTCACATATATATTAGTGGGAATGCTTTAGCAGTCCCACTATTGTTATTCGATCTCATTTATTTTTATTCCGTACGTTTTTTGGCTCTGCATACTTTCAGCTATTAAAACCATTCAACTATTAAAATGTTCGTCTCTTTTAGCTGATGTGTGCTCTTTTTCAACTTTTTTTCTACCATTTATACTTTTTAAAATATTAAGCTTTTTAACACTTTTTTTTAACATTGAAGTCAATGGGAGCATGCTTCAGATCCTTAAAATCTTCTTCCGCTCCCAAAAGTTTCAGCTCCTTCATACTTTCACCTACAGACGCACAACAAACTTTAAAATGTTCACAAAATATTCAGCTATCTGGCTATAGCTTTTCAGTTTGATATCTTTTACAGTTTTTGAGAAAAAGCTTTTTGTTTAGAGGTCATTTAAGGAAATTTTAGCCATTAACCAGAGTGTACTGTGTTGCTTTTGTTGCCATGGTTACCAAAGCTTCTGTTATACACAGGGGGGGAGGTGGCTGGAGCATCTCAGCTCTGATTACAGAGCCCGGGGGAGGGGACAGACACACCATGTACTGATTTATAATAGAGGAATATGATGGGGCAGTTTTGATGGGACAATTCTGATGGGGCAGTTTTGATGGTGGCAATATGATGGGGCAGTTTTGATAGGGTTATTCTGATGGGGCAGTTTTGATGGTGGCAATATGATGGGGCAGTTTTGATGGGGCAATTCTGATGGGGCAGTTTTGATGGGGCAATTCTGATGGGGCAGTTTTGATGGGGCAATTCTGATGGGGCAGTTTTGATGGGGCAATTCTGATGGGGCAGTTTTGATGGGGCAATTCTGATGGGGCAGTTTTGATGGGGCAATTCTGATGGGGCAATTCTGATGGTGGCAATATGATGGGGCAGTTTTGATGGCAATATGATGGGGCAGTTTTGATGGCAATATGATGGGGCAGTTTTGATGGGGGCCGTTTTAGCAATTCAGCATTCCCACGCATTTTCCCCAAGAAATGCATTTTCTAGTTATTAAGTGTTCTTGCATAGCAAGACCACTTACTGTTATCTCACATATATATTATTAAGTGTTCTTGCATAGCAAGACCACTTACTGTTATCTCACATATATATTATTCTTATTATTATAGCCAAATTTACCACCCTAACTCCTCCCACAGTTTTTACACTACATAGACAAGTAATATACCGAAACGTGCGGATTGTTCCCGAATGGTGTGCTATTACTTTGTGGAACGTTTCGCCGAATGGTTCACGAAATATCGTCGTTTTTGCGGCGAAATTGGTCCCATAGGAATGAATGGGGAAACTAGAGTGGGAGATGACAAAAGCTGGAAAATCAGAACATGATTTCTAAACTGCCGCCACTCCCTCATTTTCAAGCCCACCTACACAAATCTTATATCAAAACGTTCAGCTATCCCTGCTGCCACTAAACATGTCCACGGCTAAGCCATAGTCCTGATAGTTTTCACAATATGACCATTTGTTTGCAACTCACGCCGTCCATTGACATTCATTGAAACTACACTCTAGCCCCTTCAAATTTGAAGGGCAATTTCTAAACTGCGACTGTGCCTTCATTTTTAATATTTCAGAGACATACTATACATCAAAATCTAGGTCTGGGTCTTGTGATTCTCACAATATAAAGATCTTCGCTGTAGGATGTATAGTTTTTAAAATACGGCCATTTGTTTAGAGGTCATTTCAGGAAATTTTAGCCATTAATCAGAGTGTACTGTTAGTGTTTGTTTTGTTGCCATGGTTACCAAAGCTTCTGTTATACACAGGGAGGAAGGTGGCTGGAGCATCTCAGCTCTGATTACAGAGCCCGGGGGAGGGGACAGACACACCATGTACTGATTTATAATAGAGGAATATGATGGGGCAGTTTTGATGGGGTAATTCTGATGGGGCAGTTTTGATGAAGCAGTATTTGGGAAGCATAAACAGGGCATGAGCGTTGCTAGGAAACAGTGGTTGTAAACACAAGATGCTGAGACACCCCAAATGCATGTGACTTCATCTGCTAGACTTGATAATGCTTGTAGACTCCTCCCACAGTTTTCACACTACAGAGACAAATAATATACCGAAACGAGCAGATTGTTCCCGATTGGTGTGTTATTACTTTGTGGAATGTTTTGCCGAATGGTCCACGAAATGACGTTTTTGCGGCGAAATTGGTCCCATAGGAATGAATGGCGAAATGTTCAAAACTAGAGTGGGAAGTGACAAAAGCTGACAACCCCATGATCAGCCAAAACATTATGACCACCCCATGATCAGCCAAAACATTATGACCGCCCCATGTAAAAAAAAAAAAATATTTTTGAAAAAAAAAAAAAAATTTTTGAAAAAACTAAAAAAATAATTTTTGAAAAAAAAAAATATTTTTGAAAAAAAAAATATTTTTGAAAAAAAAAATATTTTTGAAAAAAAAAATATTTTTGAAAAAAAAAATTATTTTTGAAAAAAAAATATTTTAAAAAAAAATTATTTTTGAAAAAAAAATATATTTGAAAAAAAAAATTATTTTTGAAAAAAAAATTACTTTAAAAAAAATAATAATTTCGAAAAAAAAATTATTTTTGAAATAAAAAAAATCATTTTTGAAAAAAAAAAATTACCTTTGAAAAAAAAATTACTTTTGAAAAAAAAAATCATTTTTGAAGAAAAAAAAATCATTTTGATTAAAAAAATTACTTTTGAAAAAAATGTTCAGCTCTTTCAGCGAATGATGGAACTTTTTTACTACTATTTATACTTTTTAAAATATAAGCTTTTTAACACTTTTCACAGTTACTCAAGCCACTCCACCCCAACCCAGTTACTCGGCCCACTCCAGTTGTAGAGGCAAGAACACTTTCACAATTTCCCCAGAAATTGTACCTTTTCTAGTTATTATTATTATAGCCAAATTTACCACCCTAACTCCTCCCACAGTTTTTACACTACATAGACAAGTAATATACCGAAACGTGTGGATTGTTCCCGAATGGTGTGCTATTATTTTGTGGAACGTTTCGCCGAATGTTTCACGAAATATCATTGTTTTTACGGCGAAATTGGTCCCATAGGAATGAATGGGGAAACTAGAGTGGGAGGTGACAAAAGCTGAAAAATCAGAACATGATTTCTAAACTTATATCAAAACGTTCAGCTATCCCTGCTGCCACTAAACATGTCCACGGCTAAGCCATAGTCCTGATAGTTTTCACAATATGACCATTTGTTTGCAACTCACACCGTCCATTGACATTCATTATAACTATACTCTAGCCCCTTCAAATTTGAAGGGCAATTTCTAAACTGCGACCGTGCCTTCAATTTTAATATTTCAGAGACATACTATGTATCAAAATCTAGGTCTGGGTCTTGTGATTCTTACAATATAAAGATCTTCACTGTAGGATTTATAGTTTTTAAAATACGGCCATTTGAAGTACTGCACAGTTGTTACATCTATCATGGTCCTTTGTATTGTGTATTGAGCAGTATTTGTGAAGCATAAACAGGACATGAGCGTTGCTAGGAAACAGTGGTTGTAAACACAAGATGCTGAGACCCCCCAAATGCATGTGGTCATACCTTCATCTGCTAGATGAAGGTATGACAAAAGCTGACCCCCCATGATCAGCCAAAACATTATGACCCCCCCATGATCAGCCAAAATATTATGTCCACCCCACGATCAGCCAAACCATTATGACCACCCCATTATCAGCCAAAACATTATGACCCCCCCATTATCAGCCAAAACATTATGACCCCCCCATGATAAGCCAAATCATTATGACCACCCCACGATCAGCCAAAACATTATGACCCCCCCATGATCAGCCAAAATATTATGTCCACCCCACGATCAGCCAAACCAGTATGACCCCCCCATGATCAGCCAAAACATTGACCACCCCATTATCAGCCAAAAAACATTATGACCACCCCACGATCAGCCAAAACATTATGACCACAAAATGATCAGCCAAAACATTATGACCACAACATGATCAGCCAACACATTATGACCATGCCATAATCAGCCAAATCATTATGACCGCCCCATAATCAGCCAAAACATTATGACCGCCCCATAATCAGCCAAAACATTATGACCACGCCATGATCAGCCAAAACATTATGACCGCCCCATGATCAGCCAAAACATTATGATCACCCCATGAAAAAAAAAAAATTTTAACAATTTTTGAAAAAAAAATCATTTTTAAAAAAAATTTTCAGCTCTTTCAGCTAATGATGGGACTTCAGCTTTTTTACTACTATTTATACTTTTTAAAATATTAAGCTTTTTAACACTTTTTACAGTTACTCCAGCCACTCCAACCACACAATTACTCAAGCCACTCCACCCAGTGACTCCGCCCACTCCAGCTGTAGAGGCAAGAACACTTTTCACAATTTCCCCAGAAATTGTAGCTTTTCTAGTTCTTCTTATTATTATAGCCAAATTTACCACCCTAACTCCTCCCACAGTTTTTACACTACATAGACAATATACCAAAACGTGCGGATTGTTCCCGAATGGTGTGCTATTACTTTGTGGAACGTTTTGCCAAATGGTTCAGGAAATATCGTCGTTTTTGTTTGCGAAATTGGTCCCATAGGAATGAATGGCGAAATGTTCAATGTCATTTAATTGGTGTGCTATTACCTTGCGGAACTTTGTTGAAAAGCTGAAATATACCAGTGTGAATCCGGCCTTAATGTCATTTAATTGGCGTGCTATTACTTTGTCGAATGTTTTGCCAAATGGTTCCCGAAATATCGTCGTTTTTGCTGTGAAATTGGTCCCATAGGAATGAATGGCGAAATGTTCAAAACTAGAGTGGGAGGTGACAAAAGCTGACAACCCCATGATCAGCCAAAACATTATGACCACCCCATAATCAAAAAAAAAAAAAAAAAAAAAAAAAAAAAAAAACTTTTGAAAAAAATGTTCAGCTCTTTCAGCTAATGATGGGACTTCAACTTTACTACTATTTATACTTTTTAACTGGTTCAATACAGGGCAATTTCACCCCATTCCTTCCCAGGCCAATTTTTAGTTTTCAGCGCTGTCGCAATTTGAACGTCAATTGCACGGTCGTGCAACATTGTACCCAAAAAAAAAAAAATTGACGTCCTTTTTTCCCCACAAATAGAGCTTTCTTTTGGTGGTATTTGATCGCCTCTGCGGTTTTTATTTTTTGCGCTATAAACAAAAGAAGAGCGACAATTTTGAAAAAAAAAAAAAAAAAAAAAAAAAAAAAAAAAAAACACAATATTTTTTACTTTTTGCTATAATAAATATCCCAATTTTTTTTTTTTAAAAAAACAAAATTTTTTCCTCAGTTTCGGCCGATACGTATTCTTCTACATATTTTTGGAAAAAAAAAAAAAAAAAAAAAAAAAAAAAAAAAAAAAATCGCAATAAGCGTATATTGATTGGTTTGCGCAAAAGTTATAGTGTCTACAAAATACGGGATAGATTTATGGCATTTTTTTTTTATTTATTTATTTTTTTAGCGGCTATCGCGATTTTTTTTCATGACTGCGACATTATGGCGGACACATCGGACACTTTTGACACATTTTTGTGACCATTCACATTTATACAGCGATCAATGCTATAAAATTGCATTGATTACTGTGTAAATGTGACAGGCAGTGAAGGGGTTAACCATTAGGGGGCGGGGAGGGGTTAATATGTTTCCTAGGGAATGATTCTAACTGAAGGGGGAGGGGATGCTCAAGGGGAGGAGACCGATCTGTGTTCCTCCGTTCTGGGAACACAGATCGCTCTCCTCAGAGCTGACAGGCTGTGGATCTGTGTGTTTACACACACAGATCCACGGTCCGGCCAACGGGCAATCGCGGGTGCCTGGCGGACATCGCGGCCGCCGGGCACACGCACCGGGTCCCGAGCAACGCAGCGGGCGCGCGCGCCCCCTAGACGGCCGGGAATCCCAGGACGTCATATGACGTCCACCTAGGATGGGAGATCCCATCTGTGGACGTCATATGGCTATGGCTGGGTAAGGAAGTGGTTAAAATATTAAGCTTTTTAACACTTTTCACAGTTACTCAAGCCACTCCATCCAGTTACTCCGCCCACTCCAATTGTAGAGGCAAGAACACTTTTCACAATTTCCCCAGAAATTGTAGCTTTTCTAGTTATTAGTGGGAATGCTTTAGCAGTCCCACTATTGTTATTCGATTTTATTTATTCTTCTTTTTCTTCTTATTCCGTACGTTTTTTGGTTCTGCGTAACTTCTGCATACTTTCAGCTATTAAAACCATTCAACTATCAAAATGTTCGTCTCTTTTAGCTGATGTGTGCTCTTTTTCAACTTTTTTTCTACCATTTATACATTTTAAAATATTAAGCTTTTTAACACTTTTTTTTAACATTGAAGTCAATGGGAACATGCTTGAAATCCTTAAATTCTTCTTCCGCTCCCAAAAGTTTCAGCTCCTTCATACTTTCACCTACAGACACCAAACAAACTTTAAAATGTTCACAAAATATTCAGCTATCTGGCTATAGCTTTTCAGTTTGATATCTTTTACAGTTTTTGAGAAAAAGCTTTTTGTTTAGAGGTCATTTCAGGAAATTTTAGCCATTAATCAGAGTGTACTGTGTTTGTTTTGTTGCCATGGTTACCAAAGCTTCTGTTATACACAGGGGGGAGGTGGCTGGAGCATCTCCGCTTTGATTACAGAGCCCAGGGGAGGGGACAGACACACCATGTACTGATTTATAATAGAGGAATATGATGGGGCAGTTTTGATAGGGCAATTCTGATGGGGCAGTTTTGATGGTGGCAATATGATGGGACAATTCTGATGGGGCAGTTTTGATGGTGGCAATATGATGGGGCAGTTTTGATGGGACAATTCTGATGGGGCAGTTTTGATGGTGGCAATATGATGGGGCAGTTTTGATGGGACAATTCTGATGGGGCAGTTTTGATGGTGGCAATATGATGGGGCAGTTTTAATGGGGACAATTTTGATGGGGCAATTCTGATGGGGCAGTTTTGATGGCAGTATGATGGGGCAGTTTTGATGGCGGCCATTTTAGCAATTTAGCTATTCAGCATTCCCACGCATTTTCCCCAGGTAATGCATTTTCTAGTTAGTGGGAATGCTTTAGCAGTCCCACTATTGTTATTCGATTTTATTTATTTTTAATAATTTTAATAATTTTATTCCGTACGTTTTTTGGTTCTGCGTAACTTCTGCATACTTTCAGCTATTAAAACCATTCAACTATTAAAATGTTCGTCTCTTTTAGCTGAGGTGTGCTCTTTTTGAACTTTTTTTCTACCATTTATACTTTTTAAAATATTAAGCTTTTTAACACTTTTTTTTTTAACATTGAAGTCAATGGGAGCATGCTTGAAATCCTTAAATTCTTCTTCCGCTCCCAAAAGTTTCAGCTCCTTCATACTTTCACCTAGAGACACCAAACAAACTTTAAAATGTTCACAAAACATTCAGCTATCTGGCTATATCTTTTCAGTTTGATATCTTTTACAGTTTTTGAGAAAAAGCTTTTTGTTTAGAGGTCATTTCAGGAAATTTTAGCCATTAATCAGAGTGTACTGTGTTTGTTTTGTTGCCATGGTTACCAAAGCTTCTGTTATACACAGGGGGGAGGTGGCTGGAGCATCTCAGCTCTGATTACAGAGCCCGGGGGAGGGGACAGACACACCATGTACTGATTTATAATAGAGGAATATGATGGGGCAGTTTTGATGGGGTAATTCTGATGGGGCAGTTTTGATGGTGGCAATTCTGATGGGGCAGTTTTGATGGGGACAATTTTTATGGAGCAGTTTTAAAGGTGGCAATATGATGGGGCAGTTTTGATGGGGCAATTTTGATGGTGGCAATATGATGGGGAAATTTTTGATGGGGCAATTCTAATGGGGCAGTTTTGATGGGGACAATTCTGATGGGGCAGTTTTGATGGCAATATGATGGGGGCAGTTTTGATGGTGGCAATGTGATGGGGCAGTTTTGATGGTGGTAATATGATGGGGCAATTCTGATGGGGCAGTTTTGATGGTGGCAATATGATGGGGCAGTTTTGATGGTGGCAATATGATGGGGCAGTTTTGATGGGGCAATTCTGATGGTGGCAATGATGGGGACAATTTTGATGGAGCAATTCTGATGGGGCAGGTTTTGATGGTGGCAATATGATGGGGCAGTTTTAATGGGGACAATTTTGATGGGGCAATTCTGATGGGGCAGTTTTGATGGCAGTATGACGGGGCAGTTTTGATGGCGGCCATTTTAGCAATTTAGCTATTCAGCATTCCCACGCATTTTCCCCAGGAAATGCATTTTCTAGTTATTATTATAGCCAAATTTACCACCCTAACTCCTCCCACAATTTTTACACTACATAGACAAGTAATATACCGAAACGTGCAGATTGTTCCCGAATGGTGTGCTATTACTTTGTGGAACGTTTCGCCGAATGGTTCACGAAATATCGTCGTTTTTTGCGGCAAAATTGGTCCCATAGGAATGAATGGGGAAACTAGAGTGGGAGGTGACAAAAGCTGAAAAATCAGAACATGATTTCTAAACTGCCGCCACTCCCTCATTTTCAAGCCCACCTACACAAATCTTATATCAAAACGTTCAGCTATCCCTGCTGCCACTAAACATGTCCACGGCTAAGCCATAGTCCTGATAGTTTTCACAATATGACCATTTGTTTGCAACTCACGCCGTCCATTGACATTCATTGAAACTACACTCTAGCCCCTTCAAATTTGAAGGGCAATTTCTAAACTGCGACAGTGCCTTCAATTTTAATATTTCAGAGACATACTATATATCAAAATCTAGGTCTGGGTCTTGTGATTCTCACAATATAAAGATCTTCACTTTAGGATTTATAGTTTTTAAAATACGGCCATTTGAATTACTGCATAGTTACTACATCTATCATTATCCTGTGTTCTGTGTATTGAGCAGTATTTGTGAAGCATAAACAGGGCATGAGCGTTGCTAGGAAACAGTGGTTGTAAACACAAGATGCTGAGACACCCCAAATGCATGTGACTTCATCTGCTAGACTTGATAATGCTTGTAGACTCCTCCCACTGTTTTTACACTACAGAGACAAGTAATATACCGAAACGTGCGGATTGTTCCCGATTGGTGTGCTATTACTTTGTGGAACGTTTCACCGAATGGTTCACGAAATATAGTTTTTGCAGCGAAATTGGTCCCATAGGAATGAATGGCGAAATGTTCAATGTCATTTAATTGGTGTGCTATTACCTTGTGGAACTTTGTGAAAAGCTCAAATATACCAGTGTGAATCTGGAATCAATGTCATTTAATTGGTGTGCTATTACTTTCTGGAACTTTTTTCGCCGAATGGTTCACGAAATATCACCATTTTTGCGACAAAATTGGTCCCATAGGAATGAATGGTGAAATGTTCAAAACTAGAGTGGGAGGTGACAAAAGCTGAAAACCCCATGATCAGCCAAAACATTATGACCACCCCATGATCAGAAAAAACATTATGACCGCCCCATAAAAAAAAAATATTTTTGAAAAAAATATGTTTTTGAAAAAAAAAATTTTTGAAAAAAATGTTCAGCTCTTTCAGCTAATGATGGGACTTTTTTACTACTATTTATACTTTTTAAAATATTAAGCTTTTTAACACTTTTCACAGTTACTCAAGCCACTCCACCCAGTTACTCCGCCCACTCCAGTTGTAGAGGCAAGAACACTTTTCACAATTTCCCCAGAAATTGTAGCTTTTCTAGTATATATGTGAGATAACAGTAAGTGGTCTTGCTATGCAAGAACACTTAACTAGAAAAGCTACAATTTCTGGGGAAATTGTGAAAAGTGTTCTTGCCTCTACAACTGGAGTGGGTGGAGTAACTGGGTGGAGTGGCTTGAGTAACTGTTGTGTGGTTGGAGTGGCTGGAGCTCCTGTGAAAAGTGTTAAAAAGCTTAATATTTTAAAAAGTATAAATAGTAGTAAAAAAGTTGATGAAGTCCCATCATTAGCTGAAAGAGCTGAACATTTTTTTCAAAATTTTTTTTTTTTTCAAAAATATTTTTTTTTTCATGGGGCGGTCATAATTTTTTGGCTGATCATGGGGTGGTCATAATGTTTTGGCTGATCATGGGGTTGTCAGCTTTTGTCACCTCCCACTCTAGTTTTGAACATTTCCCAATTCATTCCTATGGGACCAATTTCGCCGCAAAAATGACAATATTTCGTGAACCATTCGGCAAAACGTTCCACAAAGTAATAGCACCCCATTCGGGAACAATCTGCACGTTTCGGTATATTACTTGTCTATGTAGTGTAAAAACTGTGGGAGGAGTTAGGGTGGTAAATTTGGCTATAATAAGATTATTATATATGTGAGATAACATTAAGTGGTCTTGCTATGCAAGAACACTTAATAACTAAAAAAGCTACAATTTCTGGGGAAATTGTGTGAAGTGTTCTTGCCTCTACAACTGGAGTGGGCGGAGTAACTGGGTGGAGTGGCTTGAGTAACTTGTGTGGTTGGAGTGGCTGGAGTTACTGTGAAAAGTGTTAAAAAGCTTAATATTTTAAAAAGTATATAGTAAAAAAGTTGACGAAGTCCCATCATTAGCTGAAAGAGCTGAACATTTTATTCAAAAACATTTTTTTTTTTCAAAAATTATGATTTTTTTTTTTTTTTTAATTATGAATTTTTTTCAAAAAAGTTTTTTTTTTTCATGGGGCAGTCATAATGTTTTGGCTGATCATGGGGTGGTCATAATGTTTTGGCTGATCATGGGGTTGTCAGCTTTTGTCACCTCCCACTCTAGTTTTGAACATTTCGCCATTCATTCCTATGGGACCAATTTCACCGCAAAAACGGCAATATTTCGTGAACCATTCGGCGAAACGTTCCACAAAGTAATAGCACACCAATTAAATGACTGATTCCGGATTCACACTGGTATATTTCAGCTTTTCACAAAGTTCCACAAAGTAATAGCACACCAATTAAATGACATTGAACATTTCGCCATTCATTCCTATGGGACCAATTTTCCGCAAAAACTACGATATTTCGTGAACCATACGGGGAAACGTTCCACAAAGTAATAGCACACCAATTAGGAACAATCCGCACCTTCGGTATATTACTGTCTGTCTATGTAGTTTAAAAGCTGTGGGAGGAGTTAGGGTGGTAAATTTGGCTATAATAATCATAATATATATGTGAGATAACAGTAAGTGGTCTTGCTATGAAAGAACACTTAATAACTAGAAAATGCATTTCCTGGGGAAAATGTGTGGGAATGCTGAATAGCTGAATTGCTAAAACTGCCCCCATCATATTGCCATCAAAACTGCCCCATCAGAATTGCCCCAAAATTGTCCCCATCAAAACTTCCCCATCAGAATTGCCCCATCATATTGCCACCATCAAAACTGCCCCATCAGAATTATCCCATCAAAACTGCCATCTTTAAAACTGCCCCATCAGAATTGCCCCATCAAAACTGCCCCATCAGAATTGCCCCATCATATTGTCACCATCAAAACTGCCCCATCATATTCCTCTATTATAAATCAGTACATGGTGTGTCTGTCCCCTCCCCCAGGCTCTGTAATCAGAGCTGAGATGTTCCAGCCACCTCCCCCCTGTGTATAACAGAAGCTTTGGTAACCATGGCAACAAAAAGCAACACAGTACACTCTGTTTAAATAGCTAAAATTTCCGGAAATGACCACTAAACAAACCGCTTTTTCACAAAAACTGTAAAAAAGATATCAAACTGAAAAGATATAGCCAGATAGCTGAATATTTTGTGAAAATTTAAAGTTTGTTTGGTGTCTGTAGGTGAAAGTATGAAGGAGCTGAAACTTTTGGGAGTGGAAGAAGATTTTAAAGGATCTGAAGCATGCTCTCATTGACTTCAATGTTAAAAAAAAAAAAAAAAGTGTTAAGCTTAATATTTTAAAAAGTATAAATAGTAGAAAAAAAGTTGAAAAGGTCCCATCATCAGCTGAACATTTTAATAGTTGAATGGTTTTAATAAGTGAAAGTATGCAGAAGTTATGCAGTGCCAAAAAACATACGGAATAATAAATAAAAATGGGAAAATGCGTGGGAATGCTGAATTGCTAAAACGGCCCCCATCAGAATTGGCCCCATCAGAATTGGCCCCATCATATTGCTATCAAAACTGCCCCCATTATATTGCAATCAAAACTGCCCCATCAGAATTGCCCCATCAATATTGTTCCCATCAAAACTGCCCCATCAGAATTGCCCCATCAAAACTGCCCCAGCATATTGCCACCATCAAAACTGCCCCCATCATATTGCCACCATCAAAAACTGCCCCCATCATATTGCCACCATCAAAAACTGCCCCCATCATATTGCCACCATCAAAAACTGCCCCCATCATATTGCCACCATCAAAAACTGCCCCCATCATATTGCCACCATCAAAAACTGCCCCATCATATTGCCACCATCAAAAACTGCCCCCATCATATTGCCACCATCAAAACTGCCACCATCAAAACTGCCACCATCAAAACTGCCACCATCAAAACTGCCACCATCAAAACTGCCACCATCAAAACTGCCACCATCAAAACTGCCACCATCATATTGCCACCATCAAAACTGCCCCCATCATATTGCCACCATCAAAACTGCCCCATCATATTGCCACCATCAAAACTGCCCCCATCATATTGCAATCAAAACTGCCCCCATCATATTGCAATCAAAACTGCCCCCATCAGAATTGCCCCATCAATATTGTCCCCATCAAAACTGCCCCATCATATTGCCACCATCAAAACTGCCCCATCATATTGCCACCATCAAAACTGCCCCATCAGAATTGCCCCATCAAAACTGCCACATCATATTCCTCAATTATAAATCAGTACATGACCACTAAACAAACAGCTTTTTCACAAAAACTGTAAAAAGATATCAAACTGAAAAGATATAGCCAGATAGCTGAATATTTTGTGAACATTTTAAAGTGTGTTTGGCGTCTGTAGGTGAAAGTATGAAGGAGCTGAAACTTTTGGGAGCGGAAGAAGATTTTAAGGATTTCAAGCATGCTCCCATTGACTTCAGTGTTAAAAAAAGTGTTAAAAAGCTTAATATTTTAAAAAGTTTAAATAGTAGGAAAAAAAAAAAAAAAAAAAGTTGAAAAAGTCCCATCAGCTGAAAGAGACAAACATTTTAATAGTTGAATGGTTTTAATAGATAAAAGTATGCAGAAGTTACGCAGAGCCAAAAAACGTACGGAATAAAATAAATAATAATACAAATGAATAAAATTGAACAACAAAGCAGTCCCACTAATAATTAAGTGTTCTTGCATAGCAAGACCACTTACTGTTCTCTCACAGTATATATTATAGCCAAATTTACCACCCTAACTCCTCCCACAGCTTTTACACTACATAAACAAGTAATATACCGTAACGTGCAGATTGTTCCCTATTGGTGTGCTATTACTTTGTGGAACGTTTCGCCGAATGGTTCACGAAATATCGTTTTTGCGGTGAAATTGGTCCCATAGGAATGAATGGCGAAATGTTCAAAACTAGAGCGGGAGGTGACAAAAGCTGAAAAATCAGAACATGATTTCTAAACTGCCACCACTCCCTCATTTTCAAGCCCACCTACACAAATCTTATATCAAAACGTTCAGCTATCCCTGCTGCCACTAAGCATGTCCACGGCTAAGCCATAGTCCTGATAGTTTTCACAATATGACCATTTTTGTTTGCAACTCACGCCGTCCATTGACATTCATTGAAACTCTACTCTAGCCCCTGCAAATTTGAAGGCCAATATCTAAACTGTGACTGTGCCTTCATTTTTAATATTTCAGAGACATACTATGCATCAAAATCTAGGTCTGGGTCTTGTGATTCTCACAATATAAAGCTCTTCGCTGTAGGATTTATAGTTTTTAAAATACGACCGTTTGAATTACTGCACAGTTATTACAGCTATCATGATCCTGTGTATTGAGCAGTGGTTGTGAAGCATAAAGAGGGCATGAGCGTTGCCAGGAAACAGTGGTTGTAAACACTGATTATCAAACAGATAGCACACCTTCACCTCCATTCTACGTCAAGATGCTGAGACCCCCCAAATGCATGTGGTCATACCTTGATCTGCTAGGCTTAATAATGCTTGTAGACTACTGGTGGAGGCAAGAACACTTCACACAATTTCCCCAGATATTGTAGCTTTTCTTAGTTAAGTGATCCAGCATAGCAAGACCACTTACTGTTATCTCACATATATATTAGTGGGAATGCTTTAGCAGTCCCACTATTGTTATTCGATTTTATTTTAATTTCTTTATTATTCCGTACGTTTTTTTGGCTCTGCGTAACTTCTGCATACTTTCACCTATTAAAACCATTCAACTATTAAAATGTTCATCTCTTTTCAGCTGATGGGACTTTCAGCATCTCAGCTCTAATTACAGAGCCCGGGGGAGGGGACAGACACACCATGTACTGATTTATAATAGAGGAATATGATGGGGCAGTTTTAAATGGGGCCAATATGATGGGGGCAACTCTGATGGGGGCAACTCTGATGGGGGCAACTCTGATGGGACAGTTTTGATGGCCGTTTTAGCAATTCAGCATTCCCACGCATTTTCCCCAGGAAATGCATTTTCTAGTTATTATTCTTATAGCCAAATTTACCACCCTAACTCCTCCCACAGGTTTTACACTACATAGACAAGTAATATACCGAAACATGCGGATTGTTCCCGAATGGTGTGCTATTACCTTGTGGAACTTTGTGAAAAGCTGAAAAATACCAGTGTGAATCCAGAATCAGTCATTTAATTGGTGCGCTATTACTTTGTGGAACATTTCACCGAATGGGTCACGAAATATCGTCGTTTTTGAAGCAAAATTGGTCCCATAGGAATGAATGGCGAAATGTTCAAAACTAGAGTGGGAGGTGACAAAAGCTGACATTATGACCCCCCCCCCCCATGAAAAAAAAAAAATCTTTTGAAAAAAAAATGTTCAGCTCTTTCAGCTAATGATGGGACTTCAACTGTTTTACTATTATTTATAAAAAAAAACCCAAAGAAAGGGTTAACGCTGCGCTAAAACAGTGTAAAATGATATGTGAAGTGTAAAAGCTGCCAGCACTAAAAGTCCAATACTAAACTCCAAAACACCAAACAATAAAAAATATGTGCAGCGCTAAAACTAAATGAATTAATAAAACGTGCTAAAAATCATACAAAAGTGATTAATCCACCACACAATGTATTAAGAGAAACACAACAGGTCTCCTATAGAAAATAGAGACAAATGTCACAACATATGTCATATGTGAAAAAAAAAAAAAAATTAAATAATATAAAGCATAAAAAAATGTGATCCCAAAAATTATACCAAAAAAAAGTCCATAAGTGAAGTGGGTAGATGATCAAAATAAATTCTGAAGAGATGTGACACAGGTGAATCCAGCATCCACAGTGACTTGCACCCAAGTGAGGTATGAGGCTCCTTACCAGCTCAAGATGACCACCATAACAGTGGTCCCACCAGGCATTTGGGAAATTAACAGGTCACCCACAACCTATGCCGATCTTTCCAGTATGTAGAACTCAAAAGACAAAAAATAATTACTGGTATTCCGAGTGTTGTCCTCCCCCCTGGCCTCATGGATTCTTCCGGGGTACTTCCTGTCACATGTTCCAGGAGTAAAAATGGCCGCTGTGATACGACGCATAAGTCCCGCACAGCCGACAGAGCGGACTACAACTCCCAGCAAAAAAAAAAAAAAAAAAAAAAAATCGCAATAAGCATATATTGATTGGTTTGCGCAAAAGTTAGTCTACAAAATAGGGGATAGATTTATAGCATTTTTTTTTTCACTAGTAATGGCGGCGATCTGCGATTTTTATTGTGACTGATATTGCGGCGGACATATCGGACGCTTTTGACACATTTTTGGGACCATTCACATTTATACAGCGATCCGTGCTATAAAAATGCATTGATTACTGTATAAATGTGAGTGGCAGGGAAGGGGTAAACGCTAGGGGTGATCGAGGGGTTAATGCGTGTCCTAGGGGAGTGATTCTAACTGTGGTTGGAGGGGACTGACTGGGGGGGGGGTGACCGATCGGTGTCCCTATGTACAAGGGACACACCATCAGTCTCCTCTCTTCTGAAATGACGTGGATCTGTGCGTTTACACACAGATCCACGGTCCTGCTCTGTTACCCGGCAGACATCGTGGCCAGTGGGCACGGGCATCGGGTCCCGAGCGACGCGGCACTTGCCCCCTAGTGGCTCGGGAGGGCGATCACGTCATATGACGTCCGCGCAGAACAGCTGCCTCTTCCCGCCGTCATATGACAGTGGGCGGGCAGCTAGTAGTTAAATACCTTCTTCAGCTCCTGAGTATAAAAGGAGCATGGGGAAGCTCATGTCCATAATGGGGATGATATTGACATCCCCAAATGAACCACAATGGTTCAAAATTGTCATGGTCCATAAATATTTAGACAGAATAAAGGTAATTAAAACACCTGGACCGAATGGCATATGTAGTGATATAAAAGGTGTATGTGGATAGTGGTATTGTGGGTATTATAATTAATTAGTAAGTACTCTTCCGCAGCAACCCAATTCTTCCAGAGAGATGCACTTTATTGACTTCCAACACAGAACAAAGTCCAAAGACCACAGATGTCAAAAAATCCGACAGAGTAGATATAATTCAGAATCCCATGTTCCTAGGTCTGTGTGTGCATACACAGACAAGCCTAACTAAAACTATAGACTGAACACCATGTTATATTCACTAGATATTGAATGGCTGAGCAATTTGATTGGCCGTCTCGATTCAGGCCTTTTATATACTTTAGTCTTTCAGACAGACAACTCCCAGCCGTGAACAGCTGCAGTCATAAACCGCCCCAATTTGCACTCCCGCATATCAACATCAACAAGTCCCCTTAGATATGTGTAATTAGATTAGATTAACAGATACCACCTGAACACCCTTTGAAATGTTCAGCCTTGCATAAGATTAACACAGCAAAGGGTCTTCAGCTGTCCCCTTGCTATGTTAAAATTCAGTTGGACAAATCAACCATTGTCAATTGAATTCTTGCCTGATCAATATTGACTGTATGTGTACATTATATATATATATATTACACATTCCCACATAAATCGGTGAACATATTACAACATATACAACAGCATACTGTACACCAAGGGTCTTAAAATCAAATTACCACAGGGCCACAGGACATGTTTTCATATCCAGCATTACCCCCTACACTCCAAAAGTACCCCCCCACACTCTACAAATACCCCCTCTTCACAAATTTCAACCCCAGTCACGCAACTAAGGACTTTGCTCAGCCTCTGTGTGATGGTTCACTTTCCTATCCTCCTGGCAGTCAGCTGGTGGCCTGATCTTTTGCCTCCATAGTCTTCTCTTCCTATCAGGTCCTGGCTTCATCACAGGCCTAGTGGTAGGGCACCCCAAGAACGCCCTGAGGTGGCAGCAGGACC